>NC_090935.1:397764034-398392184 GCF_040938575.1 Ambystoma mexicanum
CAGAGCTTTGCTAATGAATCTCGGGGAAGAAGAGAGAAGAAGACATTTTACACAGCTGGGAGAAAGACCTGGCTGGTGGCTGGGGATTTTCCTGATTGAAAAAGCAGATCCCAGTGCACTTCTGCAGAGACTGGAAATTCCAGTCAATAAGCCCCGGTTTGAGTGACAGCAGATGCTCTTCCTTGCTGGGGTGATTTAAGAAGAATTCATTGAACCACTTCCAAAAGGCGCCCAGCCGACGAAATTCACATGCTGGTCAGGCCTGGTAATTTTATTACAGAGTGTGGGGGCAGTGTGTATGTGTGCGAAACTATTCAGTCAGCGTGGAAGAGGGAACTCCAGTGTTTTATCAACGTGTTTAATGTTGCAAATTGAATATGTTCTCGCCGCTCTCTTCTCATTTTGTTACAGATAAGGTTGTTACTGTGCAATTTCCATTTATTTCTGTAAAAAGAGTAAGATCATGTTGAAATGCAATTTTTATAATACACAAACAATATCTGAAAGCAGACGGATAGTGTGTTTTATTTTTCTCTTTTATTTGTGCATCTACCATTACAGTACTGATAATATGGGGAGAGGTTTAGACAGTACAATTGTCATTTTTAAGCTAGCTAAAAATAAGACTTAGCGGTAGCTGTGTGCATGATTCCATTCAGTATATAAGTGTATGTTTTCTGAACGGAACATAATAATAATATAATGAAATAGACTGCTGCTGGAGGTACATGAGTCAGCAGAAAGAGAGGCCCTGGACATAGTTCACTGATGTAGATAAATTAGTGATAAATACCGCATGTTATCTCGCTGCCGTAGATAAGCCAGTGAGGACAGCCCATGGTGGCACTCCAATTGAAAATGTGGTGTTCTTGAAATGTAAGCCTGAAGCCTCTCTAGTGATCACACGAACAAACTAAGCAAAAATAAGGGGTTCTGGATATTGGGGCCAGATATAAAACAAAGGAATTATGCTCACCAGAAATACCACCAATAACGCATACCAACATAATGTATACCACTAAATGTATCAGTGTGCTGAAATAATGTATGTATACTGTAGTACTATATAGCAAATCTAATCTGAATGCAAAGAGTGATTAATACTGAATTTTTTTCATTTTGGTGGTAAGAAAATACTGCTAGGCCCCAAATCTATACAAAATACCCTACATATTTATGGTGCGTTGCAGGCCGGGAAAGTGATCATAGAGCACCTACTGGGCATGGCAAGTGTGTCTCACACTGCTATCTGTACATTAAAGGGAACCCATTTCATAATAACAGTGTGTCACCAAAAACGAATTTCAGAATGTCACAAAGGGAAACCACATTCTCAGACCTAGTGCAATATTTAGAGGCAAAGTTGTTTGCACATGGGACGTGGTCATCAAACAGTACTTCAGAATGGCATGACCGCATTCAGGGTGAGGTGCAGAAAGAAAAACTAGACAATATTTTTGCAGAAGGCAGCATAATTCAGGTCTGCCTTACAAGGTTATTGAATGCAGCCGATAAAAGTGCAGAGAAAGACTGTTTAATACGGCTATGCGCCAAAATATGGTTTATTTTGAATAGGTCCCTGCGAATGCAAGAAAATGATACTCGGCTAATTAACAGGTTAAAAACTGACTTAGATGGGGCAAGTAAAAAAGAGGAGATGTTAAGAACAGAATTAGAAGGATGTCAGAAAGACATGCAATTACAATGCAGAGATTTTGATATTCAGTTGTCCACAAGCAAGAAACAGTTTGAAGACAGTAAGCAAGAATCGGTACACTTAAAAGCCTTAGTGGATCACATTAGACAGGATAAAGATGAGATTGTTTCAGAAATGCAGATTTTACAAAAAGAACATTTTGAAAAAGAAAGTGATCTCCAAGGTGCAGAGCAAGAAATGGTTAAAATGATTCAAGAAAGAGACAAGAGAAACAAAGAATTCAACGAATGCCAAATGCAAATGTGTGACATGCAGGAGGTAATAAATAAAATGAGTGAAGAAAACAACTATCTGCAAAATGAAGCACACAGGCTCCTTAAAAAGTGCAAAGACTTAGAACAGCAATTGTGCATTCCCAGGTTCCAGGAGAGGCGGCAGGGTACTACATTCAATGGAGTGGAGGTGAATTCTAGTTCTGCCCAAAGAGCTAGTGCTCCAGCGACTGGGACCGTGACTGAACTTGGTTGCAGCGCCCTTGGGGGATTTGATACTCCCATTGGTGGCAGCCACCAATCCCATACACCTGGAACCAGGATTGAGTCACCAAGTAGTGCAATTCCATGCATTGGAACAAGTAGCCCCATAAAAATAATGAAATCTATTAAAGCTCTGATCAAACCATTTAAAAAAGAAGGGGAATGCTGCATTGAGGATCACTTAGAAGCGGTTCATGACATTTCTAAAGCACTCCAGAAATTATGCGTCATTTTTCTCCTTTCCAGTCATTACAGGAGGCAAAGAAAGTTGCTTACACACTTACTGCTGGGCCTAATACATCCCCTCGCCAGTTTTTACAAGACTTAAAAAGAGCATTTTCTCGCTTTGATGTATCTTTTGACCCCAATTCTAATGAATTTAAAACCGCCTACTTCTATGGGCTACAGAAAGACATCATATCCCAATTGGTTCGTGAATTTGATCGTGACAAGTCCCTTGAGTGGATTGTGCATCAAAGCACAAAACTATATGAGGTACTCTGTGGTCAGGGTACAGAAAGTGATAAATGAAAGATGCTAGACCTAAATCTAAAGAATAAGATGTGAGTTTTGCAATCACACTGCGCAACAACACTGATTAAGACCAAAATGGTATAATGATTTTTAATGAAAGCTGAAGTAGCCTGACACGTGTTTCGGGCACTTGCCCTTCCACTGAGGCTACAAGGTTTTTTGTACATGCAAAATAATGTAGTACAAAGCATTTGAACAATATCCATATGTAAAACCCAAGGTAACAGGGCAACCAAAGAGAAAGGCCACAAACAATTATTTTGGTCATTCATGGCACGGCATTGTACATTTCAGTTCATGGTGCCAAAGCAAAAAATTATTATAAACAATTTGGAAATGAAAAAAACATCCATGTGTAACATGATTACAAAGAAATCCATACCATTTGTGTGTTCGGAATTCATCAGGTCAAATAGGGAGAGAGAAGCGGAAAATAAACAAGGTTTGTTAGCTTAGGGGTTCTTGGTGGGCCATACAAGTTGGAGGGACTAGGGCTAGGAATAAATCTTATGATTTAAAAGTGAAAATGCCAGTAAATTAACATGTAACAGAAAGTGCAAATACTTCTAAAAGAGAGGTACGGTTTAACCTAGAGCTAAATCAAACATTGGAGATTTGTACAAATGAAATAAGAAAACCTGAAACTCCAAGAGAACAAAGAGACAGATTTAAGAAAAATGACTCATGCATGGGGAATACCAGTAAACAGGGAGTAAGTGGGGATGCTATGATTTCTTCCCTGGGCGGTCAAAACAATGACCAAATACAGGCAGAAAAAGGAAATACTCCAAAGGAAGGTACATGCCAATCAACTGAAGAATTTTTTGAGCCACATATCTTTGAAGAGGCTGAAAGGGCTTGTACCACACTAGATGATCATAAATGCACAGAATTAAACAATGACAGATTGCTGAATGATGTTGTTACACATGTTCAGTTGGAGGGTTGTAATGTGGCCCCTGATGATACCTGGATGGATAGGCAAACAGTGGCCACACTCCAAAAAACCTCTGAACATGGAGAAATGAATAAAGTCTCTCGCGCAGAAATGGGTAAAAAGGAGGGAAAAATGTCTTTCCATTTACCAATTTGCTTAGCCAAAAGTGGAAAAGGCCTGACAAAGGTGAGTCCTGAAATCAGTAAGAATTCACACTTCTTATGTGTATTAGAGGAAGTTGAGGACAGGTATTATGCTCCCATCACTGAAGAAGAAAAATGCCAAACATTTGCAATGATTGACACTGGCGCACAGGCCACAATTATGTCCAAGGAGCTGGTAAAGAGTATCAATGAAAGGAGATCCCCACAGAATTAGATCACAGTGAAGGAAAATCAAGGTCCAGTGCATAACTTTAATGGGGAGGAGGTGCCCATCATCGGTGTAACTGAGATTGACATAAAAATAGGAAAGCACAGAATGAAACAAGAGGTATTGATCACATCTATTTGTGAAATTCCATTTCTGATGGGGACAGATTGGCTGAAAAGATTGTCTCCTCTCATAGATGGGGTGAATGGAGTGCTGTGGTCCTTAACCAAAAAACCATTGAGACCTAAGAAACTAAAATCACAAAACAGCAACATAAATGAATGTGACACCTTTGCCAAAACAAATGATGCTGTGGAGGTATATCTCCAGAATAGTTGCATGCCTAGTGTCACTGTTATATTAATGTGTGAAGACAAAATGCAGAGCGACAATGAAAAACTACCTGTACAAATATACTTGGACCCAAGGAAAAATTGGCAGACCGCCATAGATGAGCACATATTACGTTTTTATTTAAAAGAAAAGATATGCAAACAAAATATTACTCCTAAAGCAGATTCAGAAAAACACATTACCACTCTTGCTGAAATACACATGGAAGATGAGCAACCATGGGTTCATGTTGGTATAAATGACTGTTTTAAAATAATAAAAGCCACTTTAGCGCTTGAACAGGAGAGGAGCTTCATTAATGAGAAATTGTTTCAAAAAATAATGGAGAGGTAGGAAATCCCGAAATGTAGGATTAAAAACCTATATGTTTCTGGGTTGGACAGTCCAGACTTTGAAAACCGAATTGCAGGCAGATGCATGCTTAAAATTAGCATTGGGCAGAAAACAATTTACCATAATGTATGGATAGTGAGTGGAGCACAAAATGAATTTTACATGGACAATGACATCATGCACAGAATGTGTATGGTGTTAGATTTCCTTAATCAAAAAATATGGTCACGCCTATGTGGGCCGGCACCTGAATTTGAAGACAAAAGAAGGGCTTATCATTGTGCACAACTGGTTCCTTATGCAATCGAACTACAAATGAGGAAAGATACTATTATTCCTGCATTTACAAAACAGTTTGCAATAACACTGAAATGCAAAAAATGGACAGCAGATGAAAGACTCTGATGCATTTGTGTGCCTGAATGAATCCATAAAACAGCAAGGCCTGGATTATGAATACATTTCATTGGTAGATATTGGTGAAGGGCCTGTAAGAATTATGGTAAATAATAAGGGTTGTCAAGATATTCACTTAGAGGAAAACTCCCCATTAGGAATGGCCATACAAAAATCACATTATACTGCAGATTTAAATAACATGGTGATTGGAGATATCCCTGAAAAGAATGTAGATGCCAAGGGTGAGTTGCCAGAATACCTGGACTCTCAGCCCAAAGGAATATTTAAAATTCATTCTGTGTACCCTTATGATTCAAGTGAGACAGTGTGCTGTTATCAAGAGAGTTCTATAACATTTGATTTAAGTGAAAAGGAAATGGAAAATCAGCCCATTGAAATGGAAGCTGACATGACAAAACATTTAAAAGTTGCAGCTTTACAAAGAGACACAGTCACACAGCTAGAGGAAAGCGCCGAGATTCCACTACCAGAACATTTTCCGGAATTTTCCAAATTGGTAGAAGAGCAGATCGCCTTAGCGGATGCGTGTGACAATGATGAGGATAGAAACTAATTGAGGAAGATATTTATGGAATTTAAAGATGTATTTGCAAAAGATGCGTATGATTGCGGGTTAACTAATTTACATGTGGCCACACTTCCGGAAGGGTGTAGCAGAAGTCCAGTATTTGTACGCCACTATAGACTACCGCTGGCATGTTTAGAATCATTGGCAGAGATTATTAAAAATGTAGAATCGCAAGGAATCATCAGGCCTATCCATAGCACATCCAACACACACATTTTAGGTGTGTTAAAGCCAAATGGTCAATGGCGGCTTTGTCCAGATTTGAGGGAGTTAAATAAAAGAGTACCAGTGTCCAGATGGCCACTGCCATTCATTGATCAGGGCCTAGCTCAGGTACATGGTTCAAAAGTGTTTACCACATTAGATCTCACCTCTGGATATTGGTGCGTGCCATTGGCAGAGGAGATACAGAACTTATTTTCCTTTACATTTGACAGGACTCAACACGCATGGGTTAGAACTCCGTTCGGGTACATTAATAGTGGGAGTGAATTTGGAATATTTTTGAGGAAGGCCATGCCTGATACAGCGGAAAGAGGAACCATAGTTTATGTGGATGATGTCCTGATAAAAAATGAAAGCTTAAAAAACCATTTTGATGAAATAAGGCATGTGCTTGGCCAATTGCACAAAGCAGGCGCCAAAGTGTCTTTACAAAAAGCACAATGGTGCAAGAAAAAAGTGAATTTTCTAGGCCATGAAGTAACTGAACATGGACTAAATCCACAAAAGAAGAAAATAGAGGCCATACAAAAACTAAAAGACCCTAATAATGTGAAAGGGGTGAACGTTTATTAGGAATGACAGGCTATAACAGAAAGTTCATTGAAAATTATGCTGAAATCACTCAACCATTGACTAAACTGCTAAAACTAAATACACCCTGGAAATGGGAAAAAGAGCAGTCTGAGGCTAAATTAAAAGAATGTCTTGTAAAGGCACCATGTTTAGCATATCCCATAAAGGATAGGGATTTCTTTATAGAAATAGGTTTCTCTGAACATTGTATGTCAGCAGTGTTATCACAAAAACATGATGTGAATCACAAAACCATTGCCTATGCAAGTAAAGCATTTTCCCAAGTTGAAATGAAATTCAATGAACGTGAAAAGACCCTATTAACCACTTTGTGGGCGCTACAACATTTCCACCCCATTGTTCAGGGAGAAAAGATGATTATTGAAACAAATCATCAACCTTTGCAATTCTTAGAGAGTAAAAGAATTAGGTGAGGTAATCTAGCGCAGTCTAGAATCACTTCATGGACGCTAGCATTACAAAGTTTTCCTGTAGAAGTGAGATATAGCCAAAATAAAAAGAGCCCAATTGCTCAAAGTTTAGCAGATTTACACGACTGTGCAGCTGAACAAGCATCAAACGAAATGGAAATAGATCCTAATTTACAGGAGTTTGAACAATCACCACACAAAGCTTTTGATGAAAAATCATGCAAGGACTTGCCAACTGTATATGTCGATGGTTGTGCTTTTCACATTGAAAATGACAGTAATAAACAATTAGTGTCAGGAATAGGAAATGTCTGGTTGAGATGTGAAGGTATCCCCAGCATAGGGATGAGAATTGGAGCTAGGAGCAGTCACGTAGCGGAATTGGCAGCCATTTTTAAAGCCATTGCTACTGCAATTGATAATACATTCAGTGAAATTGTCCTGGTGACTGATTCTGACTATGCACGAAACAGCTTTGTGGAATATCTACCCGGCTGGAAAGCGAGAGGCATGATTACATACAACAAAAAGCCACTTAAACATGGAAAAATGATACAAGCCATAGACAAATTAGTGTCCGAAAATAATTTGACAATATACTGGAGAAAAATTTGTGGGCATTTAAAAACTCCAGGAGAGGATAAAGAGGGGAATGATAAGGCAGACCACATGGCTAAAATTGGGGCTGTGATGGGCGAATTGCTACCTATTGAACATTTACTGGGTGAAATACAGATTGATGCAGTAACACGTTCTAAAGCATCAAAGGAGACAGAACAATCAGTGATACAATGGAGTTACAACACTCAAGACCAAGATTTGATTGAGGCACAAAAGAATGATCGAATTTTGGGAATCTATTATAACCATTTGATAGATCCTGGACAAAACCCTTAAACAGAAGATGATTGTGTGGGAAAAGAGGAATTGAGGGTGCTATTAAAGAATAAAAAACGAATTAGACTACAGGATGGACTCATGGTTAGAGAGTCCATAATAGGAAAGATACAATGGGTGGTACCCCTTTCATTTGAGGGCTAATGCTACACCATGCACATGATGCCAGGCCACAGAGGTTCACAAAAAACATTGGAAATACTAAAAGATTATCCTTATTGGCCACATATGTCCCAAGATGTGGAATTATATACTAGAGGATGTCTAGTATGTGCCCAATTTAAACCTGCTTCACCAATGCACAGAGCTCCACTAATGAAAAGAGGCCTAACCCTTCCATGGTCAGATTTGCAAATAGACTATGTAGGGCCTTTAAAAAGGTTGGGCAGAGGAAACCGTTATATTTTGAGTGTGGTATGTTTGATGTCGAAGTGGATTGAATATATTCCTGCACCAGATTGTAGTGCGCAAACAGCAGCCACATTGCTAGTGAATCATGTGTTCTCAAGGTTTGGGTTGCCACAAAGACTTGAGTCAGACAGAGGAAGTCATTTCACAAGTGCTCTAATGAGCAAGGTATGGCAAATACTGGGTGTGAAAAGGAAACTACATATCGCATATCGGGCGGCTTCTTCAGGTGGAGTTGAACGGGGTAATAGGTCTGTTGTGGACATTTTAAAGAAATTTGAAGCTGAAGCAGGTTCCAGCTGGGATTTACATTTACCGTTGGTTTTGATGGCAATCAGATCAACTCCTGCCAAAGCAACAGGTATTAGCCCAAATGAGGTCTTGACAGGTAGCAAAATGGTGTTGCTGCAACACCTGCTATACAGAACACATGAGCAAACACTTGTAAGCGCATCTACAGTTCATGAATACATTGATGAGCTGAGGAAGCATTCACAACATGCATTTGCTTTTGTACAGAGAAATCTGGAAAGGGCTGCTGACAGTGCTAAAACATATATGATAAAAAGTCAACAGTAAAGGAATATAGTGTGGGGGATCAGGTGTATAAATTTCATTTTGGAAAAAGTAAACAGAAAAATTCCAAATTCCTAGCAGCCTGGCATGGGCCATTCCGAATTATTGATAAAGCCTCTCCTGTAGTTTACAAAATTTTAAAGACTGAAGGTGAAACAGCAATGGAACAGTTTGTGCATGTAAACCAAATGAAGCCATGTCATCCAAGACATGAGATAAAAAATCTGTAGCGTGTAGAAACAGATAAAGTCCCTTGAACACACAAAGGAAAAATAAACTGGTACAGTCAGGAGGCAGTGACAGAGAAGTTAAATAAAGGTGGTTGATTATAATGGCACATAAACACTGTAATATATGTAAATATATATAATATAAAAAGATGCTGAAGGTTATGGAGTCGGTGTGCAGAATGAAAATGCATTAAATATTGAATGTTGTTTTATGTATGCTTGTTCTCTATAACCTGTGCTTAATTTCAGAAGGCGAAAGAAAAACGGTGAAATGTTTTACAAAGCATGTTTTATTTTTGGCAAAAGAGTGAAGTTAGTATTGTGCTACATACTTAATCTGTTTCTTTTCTATTTGATTTAAAATATTAACATATTTGTACCGGAGGTCACGGGAGACAATGGAGTTCTGGAGTCCCCTGGATGAAGATCGAATGATGCCTGCCTCTGGGTGGAGATGAAGACAAAATAACCGGAATGCGAAAGAAAAGATGACTTCTATAGAAAAGGATCCAAGAGTACCAAGATGGAAGAACACCCGAATGAGCCAAATGATGTGACATCGCTGGTCGGGACATATCAGAGGCAGACAAGTGTCCTGGCATATGGAGTTCCACGTATTTATTATTTTAATTAATTATTTTAATCTCTTATTTTAATTCTTTGTTTTAGTTATTTGTTTTATCTTATTGTTTTTGATTGACTTCAAGTATAAAATTGAAGCACTGAACTATGGACACTTCCATTGGGAAAGAACATATGGACCCAAAGATGAATTTTGATATTATGTTGATTGGACAGTGGTTTTTCAGCTTTTTCATTTTTGCATGTGAATATTCATTTTGTTGGATTGCTACATTTTAAAAGAAGGAAGGGAGCAAGTTGATTTTCCTCTAATTATGGCTTGGACTGCCAAATTCTCAGAAAAAAGGAGGGAATATGTAAGAGTATTTAGCATTTTTTTTTCATGCAGCACCCCTGCATGGGTTTGGTGCATTGCTATAATGCGGTACAGCAAGGCATGTGTTGCCAGTGTGACATGGACATGTAAATGAAAACAGGCTATTCAGTCAAAAACGATTTCTACATCTAAAATGCAAATATTTTTTTTTTCACAGTTAAAAGCATATATTTTTTCTCACTTGAAATTCCTCTGTTGCAGGAGACACATTTGAGGATTAATGAACTAACCTCATTAACAATACTAACGATTCTAACTCATTAATAATATAATGTGTTCTCCAGTGCAAAATGAGATGGAAAATGACAGGCTCTGAAAGTCATTTTAAACGCGCATCCAGATTTTTTTTTCTTTGCTTCAATCTGTGCTCTGTCCACAGTATTTGCAGGAAGCAAAGACTCGAATAAGCAGGAAATCAGTTTGGTTTCAGTTGCAACTGTATAAGCCAAGCCATTGTTAAAGAAAAGGAGGGTAGGACATGATAGAATTTCATTGGTTGAACTCGTTTGGCAGGCTCTAACAGAGCTTTGCTAATGAATCTCGGGGAAGAAGAGAGAAGAAGACATTTTACACAGCTGGGAGAAAGACCTGGCTGGTGGCTGGGGATTTTCCTGATTGAAAAAGCAGATCCCCGTGCACTGCTGCAGAGACTGGGAATTCCAGTCAATAAGCCCCGGTTTGAGTGACGGCAGATGCTCGTCCTTGCTGGGGTGATTTAAGAAGAATTCATTGAACCACTTCCAGAAGGCGACCATCCGACGAATTTCACATGCTGGACAGGCCTGGTAATTATATTACAGAGTGTGGGGGCAGTGTGTATGTGTGCAAAACTATTCAGTCAGCATGGAAGAGGGAACTCCAGTGTTTTATCAACATGTTTAATGTTGCAAATTGAATATGTTCTCGCCGCTCTCTTCTCATTTTGTTACAGGTAAGGTTGTTACTGTGCAATTTCCATTTATTTCTGTAAAAAGAGTAAGATTGTGTTGAAATGCAATTTTTATAATACACAAACAATATCTGAAAGCAGACGGATAGTTTGTTTTATTTTTCTCTTTTATTTGTGCATCTACCATTACAGTACTGATAATATGGGAGAGGTTTAGACAGTGCAATTGTCATTTTAAAGCTAGCTAAAAACAAGACTTAGCGGTAGCTGTATGCATGATTCATTCAGTATATAAGTGTATGTTTTCTGAACGGAACATAATAATAATATAATGAAATAGACTGCTGCTGGAGGTACATGAGTCAGCAGAAAGAGAGGCCCTGGACATAGTTCACCGATGTAGATAAGTTGGTGAGAAATACCACATGTTAGCTCGCTGCCGTATATAAGTCAGTGAGGACAGCCCATGGTGGCACTCCAATTGAAAATGTGGTGTTCCTGAAATGTAAGCCTGAGGCCTCTCTAGTGATCACACAAACAAACTAAGCAAAAATAAGGGGTTCTGGATATTGGGGCCACATATAAAACAAAGGAATTATGCTCACCAGAAATACCACCAATAACGCATACCAACATAATGGGCCTCATTACGACCCAGGCGGTAAGTTACCGCCTGGGTCGTACCTTTACCACCATGGCGTAAACTACGTTTACGCCATGGTGGTTGGCGGACTTACCGCCCCATTCCGAGGTTGGCGGGGCGGTAAGTCCCCAATCCCCATTTACCCTTCCCCATTCCCATTTTTGCCCCATAGGGCATAATGGGAGTGGGGAAGGCGTTAATTACGCCACCGTAAATTACGGTGGCGTAATTAACAACAAGGTCCCTTAGCGCCATGGATTTTAACACCTGCTAAAAGCAGGTGTTAAATCCTCCATGGCGCTAAGGGACCTCGGAATCAGGCGGTAAGGGTCGGCGCTGTTTACGCTGCCGTAAACCCCTTACCGCCTGGGTCGTAATGAGGCCCAATGTATACCACTAAATGTATCAGTGTGCTGAAATAATATTTGTATACTGTAGTACTATATACCAAATCTAATCTGAATGCAAAGAGTGATTAATACTGAATTATTTTCATTTTGGCGGTAAGAAAATACCGCTAGGCCCCAAATCTATACAAAATACCCTACAACCCCCAGCACTCACCAAGTGCCCCCCTCCTCGTGTCATGCCCTCAACTCACCTTTAAATTCTTTTTCCCTCCCTAGCCCTCTCCTATTCCCCCGAGCATTTGGATTCTTGCTCAAGCACACAGCCACAATCACTGGACGGATTTGGACCAGGTATGAAACAACTTGGGCACAAAACATTGACTCAATTTTTCGGGAAGGATCTGGGGATATTGCGTCCAGTACTTTTTAAAATATTTGACGGAGAAGGGGGTGTCCCCTTCTCTGAAAATGATAGGGATATCTCCATGGTGCTTTGCAGCAGAGAGGCTGACAGGATTTTCAGAAATGAAAAAGCAGCCATTTTTTTCCAAGATTCTATTGCTAATAACCTTTGACTTTTGACCAGCTTAACCCGGTGCGTTACTGTTGATGTCCCCCATAATGCTATGTCTCCCAAAATGCCATTTTTTCTGTCATTGTGAATCCCTTCTCTAATAATATGTGTGTGCTTATGGACTATGCAACGGAAAGGCGCGAGTTGAGCTGGTCATGACTTCCCACGTCCACTGAATTTCGAGGGTTTTGTTGAGTTAAATTTGCTCAACTTAACTACACTTTAACTAATGTTTTTTCAGGGAATATATAGGTTAAAGTGAGTCGGACTCCCATAGGAATCCCAAAAAAAATGTATTGCTAATAGCTTTTGACTCGTGCAACGGATTTGGTCGCAATTGTGATTACAACTAGCTATGCCCCCAACCCCACCCCCAGACTACAAATTGTGGGAATGTTTTGTTAAATAATAAAAAGTTACTAACAAAACAAAAACGGAAGTTGCGGCCTACTCCCCATTAATTTTCCCATAGACAAAAAAGGTCAACTTTTGCCGGACCACACAGCACAGATAGTATATGAGCTGAGTGGAAATAATTGCCTTCCCCTGTGCTAGTACTGGGCAATAGTTATTTGTTCACACTGGTGGCAGTGAGAGGATTTCACCTACATCTCAGACCACCAAATATAATAACTCTGCAGAAAATGATAAAGCACACATGTATAGGACCTTTTGTAAAATGGTATCCTTGGCAGACATGGAAAAGTCATTTAAGAGGGAAGGGATTTCTCTAGCAAGAGTGCCAGGATAGTTCAGCTAGGTACTGGCCTGGAAGCCAGTGATTCCTCTAGTCTGTTGAGGGAGGCCAAGGGGGATAGTGAAGGACAGTAGAAGTTGCCCCAAAGAAAGCTACTAAGAGTGTTGATAAGGGGACACAATTATAATCCCTTATTGCCCCATCATTTCTTTACATCCCTATAAAATATGAATCAATATCAATGAGTGTGTTCAGATTCTGGAAGATGTATTCAGGGCAGTGCATGTAGTGGAACACTACTGGGAGACTATTCTTAGGAGTACATTGTCCCTAGAGCATTAGAGGCCTAGACAGATTTAAGGTCCGTCCAGAGGTACATCTATACCTTGCTTTCTCTCCCCTTCTAATCTTCCCTTGCTCCTGCTCCGTCTGCTGACTGGAAGCGCAGTGTCCTCTGAATCTTACAGGACACCGGCCCCACTCCCCCGTTTGACCTGTCCCCCTGCACTTGCTGCCTGGTCCAACTTGCACTGCTGCCTGGCCAACCTTGCACTACCGGGACAGAATTGCCCCTGTAATGCCAGCCTTCCTTGCACTTAACTCAGGGCCCTGCTGCTCTCGGGGCACTTCTCTCTGTACCCTCCACCCGGCACTTCTTGTTCGTACTTGCACAATCTCAATGACACAAGGCTTACTATGATCATTTTCTTGTCCTCCCTTTGTTCCCCCTCCCATGCCTTGTTTCAGCTTGAAACAGTTGTGTATAGGTGCATAATAAATAACACATCAATCAATCAATATATGAGAAGTACTCTGGTGGATCCCTGCAGTAAAAATAGAAAGCAGTACAATGCTTAAATGAAATTGAATGTTGAGCTTTGGGCACAGATTTGGTTTGTATTATTTAGGGCGGTTAGCGAGGCAAGATATTTCCCAAGCTCATGGAGTCAGTCGTTAGTTGTTACAATATTTAATAAGGGCAACAGATGTGATCCGTACAACTATCATACAATCTCATTGATTGACTCAGAGAGGAAGGTTTTTGCCTCTATTATTTTCAGGGAGCTGGAGGCCGAGGCGGGGCAAGTGGTCATTTGCAGCAGTTGTAAACTGGTTTTCGAAGGGGGCTATCTACTACACTTAATGGTTTCATCATTAGATGTCTTCAAGAATCTTCTTGAAGTAAAGGAGCCCCACTATTTTTGCTGCAACAATTTACTCCTCCCAGGCCTTCGACTCAGTTAACCAATCTATATAGTGGAAATAACTGCAAGACTGGAAAATCGCAGGGCCACTTCTTTCTATGCTAACAAGGATCCATGAGAATATTCTGCTGCAGATACAATTGAACGGGCACAGAGCTTTGACTAGGACTATCCCTGCTATGAAAGGTTTGAGACAGGGGTGTGTCCACGCACCTTGCCTATTCAATCTATACCTGGCAGACTTGGGAGAGCATCTGGGGTTTGCCCCACCAAAATTGGCAGTCTAGCAATACCCTATTTAACGTATGCGGATGATCTGATTGTAATGGATAAAACCCAGATAGAGCTGCAGATGCAAATGGCATCTATCCAGTGCTTCTCTAAAAAAAATAATTAGTGATAAATTAGACAAAAACAAACATTATCCACTTTGTGGTTAACGCATGAAGAAAGGTTGGGTTTAGATGGACAGTTGGCCTCCAGATGTTGGTACCAGAAGCCTCGATTATGTACCTAGGTTGATTAATCAACTCTACCCCATCACAAAAAAATTATGATTGTCCGATTGGTGTAGAAGGTCTATCAATATGTGTCACAGATGAAAAAGATCTTTGTTAAATACTGTAGTTTCTCCATAGCACCTCTGATCAGCTTTTACACAATGAATGTGGTATGAGAATTATTATATGGTATGGAGACAGCCGAAGTTACACGATGTATGGATTGGGTAGTTCTGGAAGCCATTGTGGAATAATGTCTTGAGGCTTCCTGACTATGCACCAGTTGATACATTTTATTTTGACAATTCAGACCCCATACAGAAATTCAATGGTCCCTGTGGAGGGCTCCTTGTATGCTGACCTTGCTGGGGTTATGCGGACTGGCAGGTCAGTACCACTAAAAAACATTTAAGATGAAGTGGTAACAATATTAGCTGAATGTATCCTCCAGGTAGAGTAGCTAATGTGCAATCCAGTTAGGCTACAAAAAGAAACTGCTTGATTACGATTTGATCTGCACAACTGATAAAGTGAATTCGTACAAACTATATAAAAACCCGATATTGGCATACAAGAGAATAGGCACACTGGCACTTTACTTGAAAAAGTTCCCAAGTTTCTATTGGTGGACTCCGCTTCTTAGATTTCGATTAAATGTCTTACATAAAGGTGAAGTACTGCAAAAGCACTTCCCGAATAACCTTTGTGCAGGGGAGTGTGGCTACTGTAAGAAACAAGGTGTTCTTCAAACAAGATTTCATGTAATCATTGAATTTGAAACCCTGCATCCGTTACGAAAAGGATTGTGGGCTAAGTACGTGGAAGATTTTTAGTACATCGATGTATTCGAATTTTATAATTGAGTCACAAGTGGAGAAGTGATGGGTTTGGCATGTAGTGTGAGTAATTTGCTAATGCAGCGGGGCTCATTCATTGATTTATTATTTTGCACCACATTTGCATGGGCCTCAGGGAACACGAAAAACAGAAGATTGGAGCACGGGACACAAACAAATGATCGAAGAGTCAGGGGGAGTAGCAGGAGTCTAACAGAATAGGTACGTTTTGACTGCTTTCTTGACGCTTATCAGGGAGTCAGTAGTTTTTATTGCGAGCGGTAGTGAATTCCAATCTATGGTTGCCCAGGGAGTAAAGCTACAGTCACCAAATTTCGTCAGTTTGAAGCGGGGCTGTTTGAATTTGTAATGGTCCTTTGAGCGAAGTGTGTAAGCCTGGTGGTCAGCGAGCAACTGTTTCATTAGATAAGGTGGAGCAATAGAAGACCAGCATTTATAGGCCAGGGTCAGAATCTTATGGGAGATCCTATGCGCCACAGGTAGCCAATGGAGTGCCCTCCGCGTGTCAAAGACATGATCTTGACTGCAGAGTCCAAAAATGGCACGAACTGCACTGTTTTCAACAAGCTGAAGGGCCTGTAGTTTAGCCTTAGCCATCCCAGACAGAAGGCTGTTTCAGTAATCAAGCCTTGAATTCACTAATGCTGAGGCAAGGATAGATCTGTTTTCGATGGAAATATCAGGCCTCATCTGATTTAGGAGTTTGACAACGTCCCTGCCTAATGCTCGAGCGTGGGATAAATGGGTTTTCATGTTCAGTTCGGCATCCAGATATACACCAGATACACACCAACAACAGGGTAATTCATAGAATTTCGCAGAAAAGTGTCGCAATCGGCTGGCGCAGAGTGTCCGCGTGCGATTGACTGCGCCAGGCACGTGCGATAAAACCGATTTCCGCGCACAGCGTATTCATGGATTACATGCTCCCAAACCAGCCGTGGCGCAGAGTATCGCAGCGACCCTGCAGCAGCGCCAGTAACGCCCCCAAGAACGCCCTCTCGCAAGGAAAAGCCAGCAAAATCGCTAAATCATCGCAAAGGGCTGCGCTAACTCTGGACCAGTTTACAGGGCAGCCAAACAAGGAACGCAAAGCGGGTAACGTGCATATCAGGGGTACACGTGAAGTCATACACGCGATTAGCCAGGGTACGTGTATTACAGGGGTACGCGGGAAGTTTAACAGGCGATTAGCCAGGGTACGTGTATTACAGGGGTACGCGGGAAGTTTAAAACGCGATTGGCCAGGGTACGTGTATTACAGGGGTACGCGGGAAGTTCAACACGCGATTGGCCAGGGTACGTGTATTACAGGGGTACGCGGGAAGTTTAACACGCGATTAGCCAGGGTACGTGTATTACAGGGGTACGCGGGAAGTTTAACACGCGATTAGCCAGGGTAAGTGTATTACAGGGGTACGCGGGAAGTTCAACACGCAATTAGCCAGGGTACGTGTATTACAGGGGTACGCGTGAAGTCATACACGCGATTAGCCAGGGTACGTGTATTACATGGGTACGCGGGAAGTTCAACACGCGATTGGCCAGGGTACGTGTATTACAGGGGTACACGGGAAGTTTAACAGGCGATTAGCCAGGGTACGTGTATTACAGGGGTACGCGGGAAGTTTAAAACGCGATTGGCCAGGGTACGTGTATTACAGGGGTACGCGGGAAGTTCAACACGCGATTGGCCAGGGTACGTGTATTACAGGGGTACGCGGGAAGTTTAACACGCGATTAGCCAGGGTACGTGTATTACAGGGGTACGCGGGAAGTTTAACACGCGATTAGCCAGGGTAAGTGTATTACAGGGGTACGCGGGAAGTTCAACACGCAATTAGCCAGGGTACGTGTATTACAGGGGTACGCGGGAAGTTTAACACGCGATTAGCCAGGGTACGTGTATTACAGGGGTACGCGGGAAGTTATACACGCGATTAGCCAGGGTACGTGTATTACAGGGGTGCGTGGGAATCATCACACGCGATTAGGCTGGGTGGGTCCTCACAGGTGTTCCCTGTACACCCTCCACGGCCCCTGCAGGCAGTCTACAAAACAGGGGACTACCCTGCACACCTGCTCATGTCCCCCTGCACCCCCACCCCCCCAGCAGTGCAGGGGCAGCCTCCACCAGGCCCCCACTCATGTCTCCCACCACCCCCACCCTCCCGCCACCAGGGGCAGCCTCCACCAGGCCCCCACCCATGTCTCCCACCACCCCCCGCCACCAGGGGCACTCTCCACCAAGCCCCCACCCATGTCTCCCACCACCCCCACCAGTGCAGGGGCACCCTCCACCAGGCCCCCACCCATGTCTCCCAACACCCCCACCCACCAGCACTGTGGGGCACGTGGCCAGCAGGCAGTCAGGCAGCAGCAGATGGCAGGTGGGAGCGTGCTCAGGGCTCTGGGGGGCAGTAATTTCGCCTCCTGGCCAGGAGCGTGGTCTCTCGTGTGTGAACGCGTGGACAGCCTGATAGGTAGTGAAATCCCACACGTCAGCAAAGGCCCTTAGCGCGTAAACCCGTCAACAGCATATGCGCGCCTATAGTCACCTGCACGTGCAGGAAATTGTTGCGTGACACGTCCCAGTGTCAAAGCGTGTGATTGGTGAAAATGGATGTACACGTAGAAGTGACAAAGCGTGTGATTGGTGAAAATGGATCTACACGCAGGAGTGACAAAGCGTGTGATTGGTGAACGTACACGCCGCGTAAGTGACGCTGTACGTGTGGGCCTGTATATAAGGTACATGTAGAACACCATTTCCTTGTACGTGCTTTTCGTGGAGAGCGAGTGGGTGAAATCTGTACTTCTTGTCGTTTCACACGCGATTTACTTCACGGCGTTTCCAGTTCGTATTCCCTGTTACCTCTGACAGCTTTTTCTCTTTTTTCTCTTTTACTGGTTTACCTGGGCCTGTTCCCTCAAACAGTGTCCCCTTCTACTGTTGTCCTGTCTTCTCAGACAGCGTACACATCTTCTTTTGGCGGGGGTTTAGCCAGCCAAACGCGCTCATTCTTCACGCTCTTTTACCTGGCAGACGGTGAGTCACGCACGTATCCAACTTCTGTGCTTGCCCCGTGTGTTGCCTACCCCTTCAGAGGTCATTCTAGGCTGCGTGTGACACGCATACGTTCATTCTTGTGTTACTGGGTGCCACAGCGTAGTGCAGGTTTTTCTTTCTGCACACGTGGTCTAGGAGGGGTTGCGTGCACGTCATCTCCCTTTTTTGGGCCTCCTGTGCGTTGCGTGACCCGTCATCTTTCCCCAGGGGTTACAATCAGCCGTGCTAGAGCACTAGGGTACAATTACCATCTGGTACCCAACCCCTTTGACCCCCAATTGCCCAGGACAATTGTCTACAGCCACTCCCATACGCACATTAATATCAGTGCCATGGCTGGGAGGCGAGGATTCCGTAAGGGTGGCAAAGGTGGAAGAGCCACAAGTGGTGGCCGTGGTGGATCCGGTAGGGGACGTGGTCGTAACTTGCAGGGTGAGCCTGTCCCCCCATGTGTGGAGGACCAGTCAAGGGCACCCATCATCCCCCCCCCTCCCCCCCTCCCCCCCTCCCGTTGAGGCTGAAGTGGCTGACACCATCCATGCTCAGCCCTTGTTGGACCAGCCCATTGTGGCACCAGACCTGGCTGACTCCATGGCTGACTTCCAGGTCAGCAGGGCTACGACACGTGCGCTGGTGCACGTTGATGCCATCATGCCACGTGGATCTGGGGCAGCAAGGTCATCTACTGCACCAAGGAGGCAGGGCGGAGTGGCTGCAGGGGCAGCTGCGGCTCCATCCACCCCAGCCCTCACACACCCAGCCAGGACAGTGTCGGTCCTAGTCCATGCTGCTGAGATTCCCCCTGACACCATCACACTCGAGCCAATGCCTGCACCAACTCCCATGCTGAGTGTGCAATCCCACACTCCTGATACAGAGTCCACCAGGGCTCCTGCCCCTAGTGTCCAGAGCGGCGCAGGACACTCAGGATCACCACCACCTTCCAAGCGGAAGAGGAAGAGTGCTCGTCCGGCACAGGCTGATGCCCCAGACACGGCTACACAGTCCGGCCCGTCCAGGAAGCCCAGCTTCACGGATGACGAACTGAATGCACTTGTCGAGTATGTGTCAGGACATGACAACGAGATGGTCATTGTTGCAGGATCCAAGACCACACCTGCACAACGCCAGGCACACTGGCAGACCGTTGCGGACATCGTAAGTGCCCTTGGAATCGTGAGGCGCACAGCCAATGATTGCTATAAGCGCTGGAATGACCTAAAGCGCAGGGCAAAGAGTAAGCTGGCCTCAAGTCATGCCGCAACTCTAGTGACTGGAGGTGGGTCTCCAGTATTAGACATGGAACTCACTCCACATGAATCAGTCGCTGGGACCTACGTCACGGAGGAACAGATCCAAGGCGTGGGAGATCTGGCTGATTACGAGGCATTGTCCGGTGAGTGCACATGCATGTGTGTGTCATACATGTGCATGGTGTGTGTGTGAGGGCTTCTGTTTGGGTGCCAGGAGAGAGTGTGTGCGCCTCAGTCGTATGGGTCAGCCATGTGCTTCATGCAATACTTCCTGCGCAGCTGCATTTGGCCATAGCAGTATTCCTTCTGCCAACAGTAGACATCTAGCACAACTGCACGCCAGTTGCCCTTGAAGTGTCACCTTGACACAACAGATTTGCTTATTTTTCACTGTTCATTCAGTCAGTTTGTTTGCATTCCACCACTTTCACTAGGCATGTCGCTGTCCACTAGTCACATGTCTGACATGGGTATGGTAAAGGGGAGTGACTTTGTTACCTGGATATCATTTGTACACACATGTCCCTGTGCAATTTGACCATTACAGACTGGCAGCTCCAGGTGAAAAATCTGACCTGTTAGAATCAGAAAAGCTATTACATGCGGGAACTGGACTGAATGAATAGGTGCTGCCCTCCTCTCCATCTTCACTCAATAGCAATGGTACATGCCATCTGTGTGATGGCATGTGTGTTTCACCTGCCAATCACAGGCCAATGTGTGATGCCACTGCCAGGCAGCATGCAGAAAATTTTTTCATCTTCCATCTTGGTGTCATCAGTGTGTGCCGTTTGCCTGCACTTCATACGCAGTGAGGGTGCATGCATGGGAGGGTTCTAGTCATGTGGGACATGTCAATCAAGTACTGGTTCTCTTGCTTCTCAGCCCTCAATGTGTGCCATGGTGCTAATGCCTGTTTCCATTACTTTGTTTTCATGTCTTTGCAGGGGAAGACGCACCTGATACTGCTGGGGTTGTGGAGATGGTGCAGACCCAGGAGGTGTCCCAGGGCCGACCAACCACCAGTGAGGGACGTGGTGTGGTGGTGGGGGAGAACCCACAAGTGCTGCAGGTCGTGCTCTCAAGGGGTGTCTCTGGCTGCACCTCCCCCGAGCTGTACTCAGGTGTTGATTCGGATGAGACCTACGTGCCGTCGCTGGTGAGTGTTCCAGGGAGGGATTCTGTTCTGTCTCACCCACCTGCACCAGGGTCAGTACCCTCCATGGGGATGTCAGTGTTGGCAGCTACGCCTTTGGTGGTTACGGATGCAGGGTCACACTCCGCGACATCTGATCCTGTTCCTGGGCCAGCAGATCAGAGGGGGAATGCAGTCCTGCAGCCTCAGGCAGTGCCGGCACAGCAAGGCGCAGTTCGCCTTGCCCCAGACAGGTGTGGTGCCCGCCGACGTGGTGGCCGTACGCCACCTGGCAATACCGCATGGGAGCAATCCATTTACGGTATGGCTACCCAACAGGCTGCATCATCCGAGATGATGGCTCAGGCCATGGATAGGGTGGCCACTTCCATTGTCCCCCCAGAAAGGCTGATGGAGCGACTAGAGCAGGCAACTGACTCCATCTGCCAGTCACACAGGGAGGACATGTTGGGGTCCAACAGGGACAGGCGGGCGGCACTGGCGACTCTGCAGGAGGCCATCTCCATTGAGTCCCAGGGCCACAGGGAAGCCCTGAGGCAGGAGCTCCTACACCTCAGGACGACTCTTGTTGAGCTTGAGGCTTCAACACACCAAAGGACAGAACAGCAGCTGGAGCGTCTCACCCGTACGCTCTCAGCTGAGATGCAGGCAACGAGGGCGGAGGTCCGGGCATCCCGTGAGTTGTTGCATGGGGACCTCCGCACACTCATCCTCCAGAACCAGACCTACCACACCCGCATGCTTGCAGCCATGGAGGAGCAGACTAGGGCCTTGCGTGGGCTGCCTCCCATAGTGCAACCACCTCCGGATGCAGCTGCACAGGGTGATAATAGCGACAGCAGTGACACTCCCACAATAGGGTAGCCGTGTGGGCCATGAGCCCATGGAGGTGTTTTATTTTCCCAGGATCCACGCAGGTGGGTTCTGGTGTGCATCCTGTCCTCGGACCTCCTGGGTGGCCTCCCCAACCCCCCCGGGCCCATCAATGGCCATTTTTGATTTTTTCTTATTATTATTTTTATTTTGTTTTCTTTTATTCCCAATTTTTTTTGGAGGATCTGTTGGCTCCGATCTGTTGGCTCCGATCTGTTGGCTCCGATCTGTTGGCTCCGATCTGTTGGCTCCGATCTGTTGGCTCCGATCTGTTGGCTCCGATCTGTTGGCTCCGATCTGTTGGCTCCGATCTGTTGGCTTCCGTGGTTCCTGTGGGCATACGCTGCATTGTGGCTGGGCACATGCAGGCTTGTAATGTATTTGGTTCAGATGCTTGGGTTTGAGTCACACACACCCCTCCTGCTTCCCGTTTCCATGGGCTTGCAAAGGGTGTGCCCAAGTGACAGTGAATTACACAGTGACGTTGGACTCCCATGACCTGTGTGGCCAGTCTGTAGTCAATACTGTGTATACATTCCTAGTGCATATTGCTGTTGTGTTGTACACTGCATGTTGCATTGATGTGTAACTCTTCTTCTGTGTCTACCTCCCAATTTGCAGGTCCCTTCCTCAAGTCCACACAAGGACCTCTAGTCTGGCGATGGGGACCATGTTGGCAGCAGTGCACCTACAACTCTACATGGCGCCAACACTGCACAGTTGGTAGTGGTGGGAGTGCAGGCATTTCCAGGTGGTGAGACTACTAATATGTTACATTTTTGATGTCATGTTAATGGTACTACGTGCTCAAGTATGTTGTTGGTCCGGCATTGCTGTGAGCATTTCAGGTGTTGCAGGTTTCTAATAGTGCCACTGTACATAGTGAGAGTGATGTCATGTTGTGGGGATTACTTTGTTTACCTGCAATTAGCATGACATGGCACGGTGTGTCGTGTGGCAGTGCTGGGGTTGGGTTGGCTGACATGGCACTGTCCTCTTGTTGCATTTTGCAAGTGGGTATTCATTTTAGCTGCTTCAATGTGTAACTTCACAAAACTGCATTGGTGGTGTCTGTGTGGGTAGGGATGCACACATTGTGACACTTCCAGGTGAACAATCTCAGGCTGACATGGAATTCCCGGTTCATTCTCCACACATTCAGGATCAGTGTCAGGTTGAGTCATCATTGATTGTCAGATGGAATGTGCCAGGGCAGTGTGCACTCCACAGGGGTGTGATTTCTATGTGAAGTAATTAGCCACTAGCTGTGTACGGGCTGCCTCCCCCCGTGCCCTTTCCCCTCCCATGCGCAGCGGCTGTGCATGTGGTTGGGGATGTGGGGCCACCACCATGTCCACGGCCAGGCCCCGGCGTGTTGCAACGTTGTGCAGGACACATGCTGCCACTATGATCCTGCACACTACTGGGGGAGCGTATAACAGCTGCCCGCCAGAACGGTCAAGGGAGCGAAAGCGTGACTTCAGCACTCCGAATGTGCGCTCCACTATGCCCCTGGTTGTAATGTGGGCTGTGTTAAATCTTACCTGGGGTGGCGTGGTGGGGTTCCGAATTGGCGTCATCATGTGGGGGCTGAGAGGGTAGGCACTGTCCCCTGTGGAGGTGGGGATTGGTATCATTGGTGAGGTTGTGACCTTGCTCAGTATCCAACATGCATGCATGTGCAGTGGCATACATACTCACCAAGCAGCCATGTATCGCCATGCCGCCCAGCTTCTAGGTCCCGGCTTAGGGTGGACATTCGGTAAATGAAGCTGTCGTGGGTGGAGCCGGGATAGTTGGCATATACTGAGGTGATGATTCCCTTGGCATTACATGCTACCTGCACGTTGATGGAATGCCAGTGCTTGCGGTTCCTATAGATGTGCTCAGATGCCCTGGGGGGACGTAGAGCCACATGGGTGCAGTCGATGGCACCTAGCACTTTGGGGAATCGTGCCACTGCGTAAAAATCCAGGGCGGCAGCATGCCTTTCTGCAGGTGTTCTGGGCAGGTATATGTGCCTGCGGACTGATGGGCGTGCAGTCATGATGTTCAAGACCTGGTGTAGGCAGCGTGACTGGGTGGCCTGTGACACCCCACCCACTATGGCACTTGTCCGATGAAATGATCCAGTGGCTAAGAAGTGCAGTACATTGAGGACCTTCTCCAGGGGGCTGAGTGCTTGGGAGCACAGGGTGGGTGATGTGAGGTCATCCTCCCACTCAGTCACCAGGTCCAGTATGATGTGTGGTGGAAACCTGTACCTCCCATACACCTGGTCATCAGGCATCCCGAAAAGGCTGGTTCTGGGTGTGAATATTCTGGCCCTGACTATCCTCCTCCTCCTCCTTTGGTAGCCCACTGCCACTGCTGCTAGGAACGGTATGTTCATCCTGGCGTCTGAGCTTGTTATTGTTAAAGTCCGCAATTTATGCTTAGCGCGTGTTCTAGGCGAGCGTGTGACCCGCGCAGCCCTGGAATCCAGTTCCCAGTCCAATAGCGTGTGGAAATTCACACGCACTACGGGATACAGCGTGTGACCCGCGCAGCCCTGGAATCCTGTTGCCAGTCCAATAGCGTGTGGAAATTCACACGCACCACGGGATACAGCGTGTGACCCGCGCAGCCCTGGAATCCAGTTCCCAGTCCAATAGCGTGTGGAAATTCACACGCACCACGGGATACAGGTTCGCAGACGTACTTGCGTGTGTAAGTGGCCGCGCACCCATTAAATACACGTACATAGGCCAATCGCGTGTACGCGCACTTTTGTCCAATTACACGCGATGACACTCTGACGTGCAGTATCTCCACGTGTGCCCCGTCATCACGTCCTGAGTGGGGAACACCCGTGCGGGTCACGTCACAGACGCGCTTACGCGCTGAGGGACTCTGGTCCAATAGAATCGCGTATGCGTGCTGACGCGCTTACGCGCTAAGGGCCTTTCCTCGGATTTCACGCTGACGTGCAGGATTTTCACGTGCCAAATCACTCCGTATCAAGCTGGCCACGCGAAAACACACGGAAGCCCACGCTCCTGCCCAGAAGGCCGAGTTACTGCCCCCCAGTGCCCCGAGCAGCCTCCCACGTGCCATCTGCTGCTGCCTGCCTGCCTGCCTGCTGCCACCGTGCCCTGCCATTTGGTGCCTGCACATCAGCCATCTGCAGGGGTCCAGTTGCTGTGTCCACCCCTGCTGGAACTGAAGACTCCCGACTGGTATTACATCGCTCCACAGCCCAGCCCCAGGACCCAGTTGCCCACCCACACCTGCCTCTGGGGTTGCCATGTCGGGCACTTCCACATCTGGCACCAGTGGCAACCCCAGGCCAGAGGGGCACCAGCTTCACTGTCACCGAAGTTGGTGTCCTGGTGGAGCATGTCCTGGGGCAGTATGATGCCCTCTTTGGATCGTCCCGCGCCAGCAAGGAAGGACGGCAGAGGATCTGGGCCGACTGTGTGGTTGCCATCAACGCGGAGGGGGTGGCAACCCGCGACGTCCTGAAGATCAAGAAGCGCTGGGAGGACTTGAGGTCCAGGACCCTTGTGAAGGCCCGGCGCCTCGTGGAGGGGGGCCGGGGCCGCATGAGTACCATCCAGATGAGGGTCCTGGAACGCGTACGCCCAGCGCTCCACGCCCAGATCCTTGAGAGGGAGGCCCGTCTGGAGTTGAGCGGTAAGTGTCCATGCATTACTGTGTGAGACAGGGCATGTTGCGGTGTGCTGGTTCTATGATACTTGCCTGTATGTGTGCCATAGCCCATGTATGCATGTATGTGTGCAGGGACATCATGGTAATGCATGTGCGACCAGTGATGTGTGATGCACATGGTTGTTGCATGTGTTGAAATGCCGCATGGGGAGCCCTAATCAGATTATGAACATGAGAGCATGCCAGTCTCTGTACCTGAACATGGGTGGGGGTGAGGGATGGGTGCTGATGCCAGGTACATATATGGTAGCCATGTCTGTGTGCCTGACCTGCGTGTCTGTGACTTGTGCATGCCATGGATGCATGACACATGTGTGTGACAATGCAGAGATTCAGTAAAGCAGCAAAATTACCCTTGTATCCGCTGTGTTTGGTGTGTTTGGGGCCAGATGGATGTGACTGAGGTGATGTGTGTGCATGTGATGGGCATGAGCCATGATGCATGTGAATTACATATCATTGAATGTTTCAAGAGTCCATTGGACATGCATGGAAATGTCCATGGCATGCACCATGCCTGTTACTGTGTGTGTTTTGCCTGGACTGGCCCATGTGTTGTGGAGGGACATGATGGAAGTGTACTTTGACAGTGGTGCTCATCTGCTATTGCTTCCTGTCTAGGGGACCATTGTACAGTGCCCTGATGCTTGTGTTCTTTGTCTCCCTCTACGCAGCGGCTAGTGAAGAAGAGGGCGGAGACGGCGCTGTGGAGCAAGGCGGCGGGGATGCCCCCACGGCTGCAGCGGAAGGGGTGGGTGAGCCCCCACAGGGGCCTGCTATGGTGGGAGACGGTGAGGAGCCATCCAGGTTGGTGGTTTGCACAGAGGAGGAGGAGGCCGCCACTGGGGCACACATGGGGCCTGGTGGGGGCATCCCTGCTGGTGCAAGTGGTGCAGTCCAGGGCCAGGGGCAGGAGGCAGCACAGGTCACCGTGGAGGGGCCTGTGCATGTCGCTGTCCCTGACCCTGTGAGTGCACCACCATGCACCAGCAGGGATGCCCCGTCCCAGGCCTGTCCGCAGGTAGAGGGGATGTCCATGTCACCTGACTCCCCTCCACCTGCGGACGTGGGAACCCCTGGCCGTGCGGAGAAGGTCCTGATTGGGGTCGCGTTGCGCACGGCTGCGATTCGTGATGCCGTGCGTGCTTCCCGGGAGGAGCACGCACGTCATCACGAAGTGCACCGTGCCGACGTGGCCCAATTGGGATCGGCCATGTTCGGGGGTTTCCTGCATGTGTTGGCCAATGTGGCGGCCCTCTCCTCCTCTGTGCAGGCTATCCACCAGTCGTTCTCCTTGCCGTCTTCCAGCCCAGATGCCACCAGGGCCCCCTGTGGACCTGCCCCGACCAATGCAGCCAGCTCGGTGGGGATCCCATCCCTGCCACAGTCGGGAGTCAGAGATCCAGCAGGGGTGGACACCAGAGCAACTGGACCCCAGCAGATGGCGGATGTGACGGCATCATCGGGCAGGGCACGTGCACGACGGCGTCGGTGGTTTCCATCAGCCTGGATGCCGTCGTGCTGGCACAGGCAGTTGCGTCGGAGGCAGCAGCAGGCTCAACGTGGGAGGCATCATGGCTCGGGGCCATCAACATCAGGGGTGCAGGCATCGGCCGGAGGGCAGGAGAACCCTGGAATGGGAGTGGCTTCCGTGTGGGAGAGGTTGTGCCAGCGGATAGGTGCGGAGCGGCAGCGGGCAGAGGAGGAACGGCTCACGATGGTCAGGGCGGAGGACTCCATGCGGAGGGCGCTGAGGCGGGCTGAGTGCCTCGAGGGTCTTCGCAGGGAGTTTGAGCTTGACACTGCGTTATCCCTGCGGGACCTCGGGGCCAGGGAACATGCCCGCCTCCAAGCCATTGAGCAGGAGTTCGAGGATGCCCTGGCCCATGACAACAACCAGTGAGCCGTCCAAATAGCCCGCTGCCTTTGTATATAGTTGTATAGTTAGGGTTAGGTTTCCTTTGTTTTTTTGAATTTTTTTTGGGTTGCGATTGGACAATGCACCACTTTTTTGTATATAGTTCCCTTTTTAGTTAGTAGTCAGTTAGGTTTAATTTGGTAGGGCTCATGGACCCAGGATTATCTTCTTGATTGGCTTATTTTATTTTTTCATAATTTTTTCATGGACATTCATCTTGTTTTGTTTGATTTGCTTTGTGTTTTTTCTTATTTGCTGTTCAATACATATTATTTTTTTAATCTTCAATGTGTCGTATCATCTCATTGCTTTCAGGCATGTCATGTTGGGTGTTTTGTCATTCACTTGCAGCCATTGTGTGTGACAGACATGTGTTAAATTGCATTATTTACATTGGGGGTGTAACATGTAATTGCCTTTGATATGTGGGTGGGTGTGATAGTTGGTTGGGCCTTTTGGCAGGGGAGGATGGGCATTACGGACATGATTGGGGAATGTTGGGACCCAGGTGCAGGGGGGCATGGATTGGACATGGGTGGGGGCCTTCTGGCAGGTGCCCCACAGTGCTGGGGGGTGGGGGTGGTGAGAGACATGAGTTGGACATGGGTGGGGGCCTGCTGGCAGGTGCCCCACAGTGCTGGGGGGTGGGGGTGGTGGGAGACATGAGTGGGGCCCTGGTGGAGGGTGACCCTGGTGGCTGGGGTTTGGGGGTGGTGGGAGACATGAGTTGGACATGGGTGGGGGCCTGCTGGCAGGTGCCCCACAGTGCTGGGGGGTGGGGGTGGTGGGAGACATGAGTGGGGCCCTGGTGGAGGGTGACCCTGGTGGCTGGGGTTTGGGGGTGGTGGGAGACATGAGTTGGACATGGGTGGGGGCCTGCTGGCAGGTGCCCCACAGTGCTGGGGGGTGGGGGTGGTGGGAGACATGAGTGGGGCCCTGGTGGAGGGTGACCCTGGTGGCTGGGGTTTGGGGGTGGTGGGAGACATGAGTTGGACATGGGTGGGGGCCTGCTGGCAGGTGCCCCACAGTGCTGGGGGGTGGGGGTGGTGGGAGACATGAGTGGGGCCCTGGTGGAGGGTGACCCTGGTGGCTGGGGTTTGGGGGTGGTGGGAGACATGAGTTGGACATGGGTGGGGGGCTGCTGGCAGGTGCCCCACAGTGCTGGGGGGTGGGGGTGGTGGGAGACATGAGTGGGGCCCTGGTGGAGGGTGACCCTGGTGGCTGGGGTTTGGGGGTGGTGGGTGACATGAGTTGGACATGGGTGGGGGCCTGCTGGCAGGTGCCCCACAGTGCTGGGGGGTGGGGGTGGTGGGAGACATGAGTGGGGCCCTGGTGGAGGGTGACCCTGGTGGCTGGGGTTTGGGGGTGGTGGGAGACATGAGTTGGACATGGGTGGGGTCCTGCTGGCAGGTGCCCCACAGTGCTGGGGGGTGGGGGTGCAAGGGGACATGTGTTGGTGTTCATTAGTTCAAGGAGACATGTGCCTTTGCTGGGGGGCATGCCCATGTTGGGTGGGCTGCCTGCGGGACATGACCAGGGATGCAGGGTAGTCCCCTGTGGTGTGGGCTGCCTGCAGGGGCCGTGGAGGGTGTACAGGGTACACCTGGGAGGAGCCACACTGTCAAATCACATGTGGAACTTCCCGCGCACCCCTGAAATACACGCGCCCAGGCTATTCGCGTGTGGAACTTCCCGCGCACCCCTGAAATTCACGCGCCCAGGCTATTCGCGTGTGGGACTTCCCGCGCACCCCTGAAATACACGCGCCCAGGCTATTCGCGTGTGGAACTTCCCGCGCACCCCTGAAATACACGCGGCCAGGCTATTCGCGTGTGGAACTTCCCGCGCACCCCTGAAATACACGCGCCCAGGCTATTCGCGTGTGGAACTTCCCGCGCACCCCTGAAATACACGCGGCCAGGCTATTCGCGTGTGGAACTTCCCGCGCACCCCTGAAATACACGCGCCCAGGCTATTCGCGTGTGGAACTTCCCGCGAACCCCTGAAATACACGCGCCCAGGCTATTCGCGTGTGGAACTTCCCGCGAACCCCTGAAATACACGCGCCCAGGCTATTCGCGTGTGGAACTTCCCGCGCACCCCTCAAATTCACGCGCCCAGGCTATTCGCGTGTGGAACTTCCCGCGCACCCCTGAAATACACGCGCCCAGGCTATTCGCGTGTGGAACTTCCCGCGAACCCCTGTAATACACGTAGCCCGCTCCCCCAGGCCCGATCGCGTGAGGAACTTCCCGCGCACCCCTCAAATTCACGCGCCCAGGCTATTCGCGTGTGGAACTTCCCGCGCACCCCTGAAATACACGCGGCCAGGCTATTCGCGTGTGGAACTTCCCGCGCACCCCTGAAATACACGCGCCCAGGCTATTCGCGTGAGGAACTTCACGGGAAGCCCTGTAATACACGTAGCCCGCTCCCCCAGGCCCGATCGCGTGAGGAACTTCACGCGAACCCCTGTTATACACGTAGCCCGCTCCCCCAGGCCCGATCGCGTGAGGAACTTCCCGCGCACCCCTCAAATTCACGCGCCCAGGCTATTCGCGTGTGAAACTTCACGCGAACCCCTGAAATATACGTAGCACGCTCCCCCAGGCCCGATCGCGTGTGGAACTTCACGCGAACCCCTGTAATACACGAAGCCCGCTCCCCCAGGACCCATCGCGTGAGGAACTTCACGCGAACGCCTGTAATACACGTAGCCCGCTCCCCCAGGCCCGATCGCGTGAGGAACTTCACGCGAACCCCTGTAATACACGTAGCCCGCTCCCCCAGGCCCGATCGCGTGAGGAACTTCCCGCGCACCCCTCAAATTCACGCGCCCAGGCTATTCGCGTGTGAAACTTCATGCGAACCCCTGAAATATACGTAGCACGCTCCCCCAGGCCCGATCGCGTGTGGAACTTCACGCGAACCCCTGTAATACACGAAGGCCGCTCCCCCAGGCCCGATCGCGTGAGGAACTTCACGCGAACCCCTGTAATACACGTAGCCCGCTCCCCCAGGCCCGATCGCGTGAGGAACTTCACGCGAACCCCTGTTATACACGTAGCCCGCTCCCCCAGGCCCGATCGCGTGAGGAACTTCACGCGAACCCCTGTAATACACGAAGCCCACTCCCCCAGGCCCGATCGCGTGTGGAACTTCACGCGAACCCCTGTAATACACGTAGCCCGCTCCCCCAGGCCCGATCGCGTGAATAACTTCACGCGAACCCCTGTGATGCACGTACCCTGCAAATCGCGTGTGACACTTCCCGCGCACCCCGGTATACATGCACACGTATTTTTTGTCAGCGGGTGTCCGTGTTTGTGGGTACCCCTTTGCACGTCATTTTTCCTGGAGGGCCACAGTATGGGACATTCATCATGGCAGTATATAGGTGCTATTTGTTGGCGCACCTTTTGGCGCACATTTCTTACAGCCGCAGAGACGCTACCGCCTCTTTTCTTGTGGCGGTCGTGTTTGTGCCTGTGCGCTGGTTTGAGCGTGCGCTTTTTTCCCCTATTCTATTCCATGAATACGTGTTGTAGGCGAGCGTGTGGGCGTTCCGCGCACTTGTGCCCTGTACTTCCCCCGTGACGCCCACGTTTTGGCAAGTTGTTCCCCATTCCGAGTGTTACGCCCGTGTTCCGCCTACTTTTATTGCGTGCGCCGCGCTATGTGCGATTTTCGCTGTGGCCTGTGCGATTTTCGCTGTGACCTGGCGCACGCTGTTAGATGGCCTGTGCGCTAACGTGCGCCGCGCACTTTTTATCGCACATCCGCTGGTTTTCTCGCGCACGGACTTCCATGAATCGACGTGCGCTGCTTTTCGTGCGATTTTCGCACGTTCACTGCGATTTTCGCTATTCCACTGCGATTCGCACGTTTTTGCCCACTTGCGCCGCGCTAATTATTCCATGAATCGGCCTCCAAGTGTCAACCCTTTTCTATAAGGGGTGAAGTTTGCCCATTCTTTGGCCAGTGGCCACAATGAGAAGCTCCATTTTGATGTAATTGAGAGCAAAAGAATTGGAAATCATCCAGGACTGAATAGGTTGGTACACTACATTTAGGGTGTCAGAGTCCGGTGTGTAGTTCCCTGATAGTTCAAAGACCACCTGGGTGTCATCAGCATAGTTGGTATATTTATTTATTTATTTAATTTTTTGTAATGCATTGGGACGAGGCCCGTGAGCATATAAGCGCGGGGACAAGATTGAAAACAATTAACAAAACAAATAAGAGAACATATCAAGCAATCATGCCAGAGAGTCCGGGGGATGAAAGTGAAGCAGTATGGTAAGTTTATTCAAACAGAAGGGTTGTCATCCTACCCCTAAAGATTGAAACCACCCTGCACAATCTCAGATCCGGTGGAAGGGCATTCCATAGCCGGGGTGTGGCTACTGAGAAGCAGGTATTTTGAACGCGCTTTCCAGCAGACCTGTGTTGTTGGTTTGTTGGTTCGTAGTGCTCGCTTAACCAGCAACCACCTAATCCACCTAATCCTTTTGGTTAGATATGCCAGACTTTTTCCATAAAGACATGCATGAGTAATGCACAGTATCCTGAATAGAATCTGCTTCCGTACTGGCAGCCAGTGGAATGACCTTCTTCTAGCAGACACATGCTCTGTTCTGCCAAGACCAGTCACCGCCCTGTCTGCATTATTCTGTACCACCAGTAGCCAATCAATCTCTGTCTTTTCAATACCCTGAAGGAGACTGGCACAGTAGTCAAGGTGAGAGCCGATGATTGCATGGGCCAGTGTTGCACTGTCCACCCTATCAAGAAATGGTCTTGCCTGTACCAATAGCTTGACATATTAGGAGGCTTGCAACACAGGACTGATGACATGTGCCTTCATAGTACATTTAGCATCCAGTATCAGACCCAATGTTTTAACTTTTGGGAGTGTTGTTAAGAGGCAGTCATAGATTTGAAAGGTGGCATACGCAGGGTCCAATTTACACAGTTTGGAGGCTGTGCCTACCATCATAATCTCTGTCTTCCCATTGTTAATTACCAAGCCATTCATAGTCATCCATTGATGCATGCAATTGTACGTATTATTAAGGACTGTGAATCAAGCTCATGGATGCCAGAAAGGGGAATGAGACACTGAGTTCATCCGCATAGTTTGCATACCCAACACCTTCCTCATCCAGGCAGCTGAAGAGAGGGAGAGTAAAGATGTTGAAGAGTGTTGGGGACACACAAGAACCTTGGGGAACCCCACACTCCAGGACTTACCCTCTGCCATAGAGTCTTCAAAAAAGACTCTCGCCATCCGATTGGAGAGAAAGGAAAGGACCCAACTGGCCACCTCACTAGAGAAGTGGGCAGTGTATTGTAGCCTATTGGCTAGGATGGTATAATCAACAAGGTCAAAAGCAGTGGTGAGATCCAATAGCATCAAAAGAGATGCTTTACATTTATCTGCATGCTGAACACTGGATGTTTTCATTTGTTGATATGCCACGTTAACAAGAATTTTCAAAGGAAAGGGTGAATTAGTAATTGGGCGATAGTTGCTGAGTATGTTGGGACCCAGTGAAGGATTCTTTTGGAGAGGCGAAATCCAGGATTGTTTAAGAAAGCATGGGACAGTATTTTCCCCAAAAGAAAGATTGACAAATTTGGTGATAAGAGGCATCAACATCTCCGCAAATGATTTGACAATGGTGGCCGGACAGAGGTCCCTCTTGCAGACTGTGTGTTTAATTTTCACCAATAGTTCAAGCATGTTGGGTTCCGATATTTCACAGAACCTGAAGAGAGGTGGAGATAGAGTGATTGTTCTGATCAGGCTATGGCAGATGGATCCTGGGTGACACAAGGCGTGGCACAGTGTCTTTCCTTTATATTGGCAATTGTTTGCCTTAGGGAGTTCTGAATATCAGTACACCAGATAGTGTCTTTTATCACCGGCGAAATTACAGGGCATGGATCTTCAAGCTGGTGGAGAATTTTGAACAACATTTTTGAGCTTGATGCTGTGTCCTTAATGCTTCGTTTATAGAAACATTTCTTATAGCGGACAGCCAGGTGGCCCATTAGGTCCAGAAGTGGTTTTATGTAGATATTAAATAGTGAAGGGGAGATGCACGAGCCCTGTGGAACTCCGGCGTTAATGATGTCGGGTGTGATGGTACATCTTCTTTTGCTACTCTTTACACCCGGGGGCTAAGGAAGTATGCTATGCAGTCTGAAGCCCCCTGGGAACAGCCTGCTAGGCTCTTCAACCTGTTGATAAGAATGGAATGGGCGGCAAGGTCAAAGGCCGCTGAAAGGTCTCGGAACATCAAGCATGCAGGATGGCCTTAAGTCACAATGCTGGCGAAGGTAGTTTTCAAGTCCAGGAGGGCTGTCTCACTACAGTGTTGGGGCCGAAAACTGGACTGATACATACCCATGATGTCGTTATGTTCCAAGAATTCCTAAAATTGGAGATAGGCCACTTTGTCCAAGATTTTTAATAAAAGCGGGATGTTAGTGATAGGCCGATAGTTCTAAAGGGAGCTCTTTTTACTTCTTTAAGGGAGGTTGGCACCACACCCTGAAAGATTGACCATCCTTGTAATCCACAGAATAAGAAACGAAATGGTTTCTTTAAGAACAGTGGCTGAACAAATGTCACCCTTACAGGAGGTAGGTATCAGACTGTTCACTATCCTGAGGATTTCAGTGTCTGTGCACTGTTTGAAACTGTACTCAGGTGTCTGTGAGCCCGTATAAGAGATGGCTGATGCTGCACAGTTTTGCAGGGGAGGACCTTGTGTCAACCTGATGCTCTTTGTATGGCCAAGAATCTTATTGTGAAAATCCTCTTGGATAATTTGACACCAAGTGGAATCACGCTTAATGTTATGGGTGGTAGTATGTTTCCCTTCCACTTCTTTTAATACTTTGAAAAGCTCCTGAGATCTTTATTTGGCATTATGGATTTGTGTTTTGAAGTATTTAGATTTCTCCTCTATGATCCCTTTTTTTGTAGTTGTTCATAGTGGTTTTGTATTTCAAGAGGGTTTCGGAAGTAGAGTTTTTGCGCCATTCTCTCTCACAAGATCTTTTTATTGACCTCGATTCTAACACAATTTCATTAAACCAGGCATTTTTTCTCATCTCAGGCTTGATGACTTTGCTTTTCGCAGGGGCTAACACCTCAGTAACTTCAGCAATGGCTGCCAAAAGATGAGCAATCAGAGTTTTAACAGTCCCAAAGGAGTCAGGATGCAGAGGTTTTGGTTTGATCACTTTAAACATTTGGCTGCCGACATATTCCTAAAATTATGAGATTTTTTAGTAGTTCTAGGCAATTTGTCCAGACAATAGGTTGCGGCAGAAAGACAGATTGTGAAGCAGACCATCAAGTGGTTGGACCAGGGGCAAGAGGAAAAGACTGGATTAGGAACCTTGAACTTATGGGTAAAGACCCAGTTGATGATATGGCCGTCCTAGTGTGAGGGCTCTTTAATCCACTGAGAGAAATCGATGGCATCCAAGGCTCTAAGTAGAGATTTAGCAGGTTTGTGTTTTTCATCTTTGGCCCAGTAGTTAAAGTCACCAAAAATGACGTTGGTGAATTTAGGTTTTGTCAAGGTATTAATGAGGGCTAAACACTGCTCATCAAATAAAGACATATCCTTCAGAGGTCTGTAAATAATCAAAATCACCACAGTGGTATTAGAGCGGTTTTTTAACTTAACAAGCAAGCTCTTGCATCCATCTATACCTGTATGCAAGACTACATGGCAGTCAAGAAATTTCCTAATAAGAAGTGCGACTCCCCCACCCCACTTTGATCGATGCGATCAGACCCTAGAATGTTGAATGTCTGAGGGACAGAGATGAATTGAATTACGCATTTAAATAGCAGGGACTGGACGGTTGGAACCTTAATTGCACTTTACTCTAAGCATTGGCACCTTAAATTCTAGAAGGATTTGGTTTTTGAATTGCACTTTACTCTAGGCATAGGCACTTTTATTTTAAGAAGGATCTGGTTTTCTAGTAGCATTCAAAACGCACCTTTGCTATGAAAGTGCACGGTCAAATGAAAATGGTAGTGAGTGTGGGTTAAGATCATTGTTGACATTTTATCTTAGGAATTCGTATTTAAATACTGGAAGGATCTGGGTGTCAAATTTTGTATAAAAAATGTTTCTTTAGATATATATACATTTTGCAGGGGTTTAAAGGTAGACTGGGTCTCAACTCAACCTAAGCATTTGCACTTTAAATCCTTAGAGTCTTGGATGTTTGGTACTGTATAAAACTGTATGTTATATTTGTATTTGCTTTGTAAGTGTAAAAAGAGTATGAAGTCTTAATTTTAACTTTTCTTTAAGAAGCATGAGGGGAGAGTCATCGAGAAAATGGGATTGTTTCTTTTTTCTTCTCTGTTTCCTTTCTTTTAATGATTTTTGGGAATGTGTTTTTAACAATTTTGTGTTCTTAAATATATGTTTTTGTCTTCCCGACCATCGCACTGTTATTAATGTGATTGATGTAATTGTGGTGATTGTTATAAGTTTGTTTCACACAACCAGTATTACAATAAATAAACATAGAAATCGGGAGCAAAATTTTAGGTGTTCTTGTATATTTAGGCAAACGCAGGTGTGGAGGCTGATTTCAAATTGTGTCCCAGGTTCCACTCACAGGGAATCCATTGAGCAATTGCTGGTTAGAAGTCAGTACTTTTGGATGACCGGAATAAGTGACACATTTCCTGAAATCGTTGAGACCAATCAGGGGCCTGCGAGGGATCCCCCTGCGCAGAATCCATAGTGCACCTGGGTGGCTACCAGACCACAACACCCATACAGCTTGCTGAGGCCAGTGAAGAGAGTATGAATGTATGAATTTCTAAATGTATTTATAATGTGTCACCAGGCAGGCGTGTCGAATAGCACGAAATTAGCAAAAACCCAACCAAATTGTGGGAGGGATGAACCATCGGTCCTTACCAGCAACGACTTAAAAGCCTTGCAAAAAGTCATTATATGTTTCCACTTTCCAAATAGCATCTGGCTCATTCCATAGGTAAGGAGCAGCTACAGAATATATGTGCTTGCATCTAGATTTGGAGATCGCAAACCAGAATTAATTCTCAGAACATAGAACACAGGGAACGTAAAAGTCTGTAAAAGCGTGCCTTACTTCTTCCAAATATTTAGAAGCATGATCATGCAAGCACTTGAAAACTAGACATACACGTGTGGTGATTCCTCTTATAACTGGAAACCAATGAAATTATTCAAACAGAGCCATCACTGAGGCACAGGTATCCAGGCTAAAAACGGAGTGAGATGGTTTAGCAAATAGGCCACTTGTCGGGGTTTGGATAAAGTGCCTGTATTTTATAAGACCACTGTGTAGACACACATTTATTTTGATGCCATTCGGCTTCTGTTGTTTGGGTGTTTCTGTACTGGTTCAAACATCCCCAAAGATCATACGGAACAATCTGCCTCGTAGTCTAAGAATGAACCAAACCTACCACAAATTCAGAGCCAACACTATTATATGGCTAAAATCCGACAACCAACTTTCCTAACCTAAGCAGAGAGGTCTACCTATATGACCACGCCAGCCTGTTACTAACCACTCTAATCTGTACCTCTTGCTTCAGTCCTCTGTATATTATGTTTGTAAATATGCATCTTTGTATTTAATTCCTACATGCATGTATCCTGTATAATGTTGTGTACATAAGTCTTGTATACCTTTTTGTATAATTTTTGTGTAACTAAGTTTCGCATATTGCTGTATCTGCTGCGCCCTTTTACCCCCGGGTATGACGCGCATTAAAAATAATAAACAAACAAACAAACAAATAACTTGCCCTTGACCCATTCTAACTTAAGAGACGAAGGAGGTGCACAATTCACCTTGGTTCCTGTTTCACCTATATGTAATGTAATTGTCATTTGTATACCACCGTTTCCCATTGGTATAGTGCAAAAGCGCTCTAGGTGAACGGCAACCGGGGGGAACGAAGTCCAGGTAGGGGAATATGTGACTACACCACTGCTGCACTAGTGGAGCAGAACATTTATAAACCTCGGCTCTCCCCTTTATTATTTCTGGGCAGTTGTCAATTCGTCACAGTACCTGTCCGTTTCTAGGTGTGTAATGAGACCATGTAGGTCTAATAATGTCAGTCTCACCTTGCTCAGCGTTGCTGTGGCCTTTGAGCCATGGCTTAGATGTGTTAACCATTTATCTCGCTGGAAGCAGAACATTGAGTATAGATAATTTACATGTGTATTAGTTATTCTACAATGAACTAGAAGTTGTTGGGATTATTGTGACTTTTCCATTGCAAGCATTGGTGGGTTCTGATTATGACTCTGTAAAGGCAGTTTACTTTTGTCTAGGGTTCCCTTTCCACTCCCCACTTCTTAGCCTCATGTGTGGGGAGGTGGCCACTGGATATAGGCCATATACTTATCTTGCAAGTGGGAAGGGTCTGTCTAAGGCTTATATAACTGCTCTCGTTTTATTCTCTGCTCTTTCCTCCTCTCCCCTCTCCCTTCTCGCTCTCTCCTTAACTTTTTCTTTGCACTTACTCTATCAGAATTGTCCCTGACCTGGTATGATAGCATCAACTGTTTGTCTCCACCCCCTTCCCTTTCCTATCCCCCCAGCACTATCTGAAATGTCATCACACCTAGTATGGTAGTCGCTTGTTTTGTTCTTCTCCTTCTCCCTTTACTCAAATCCACCCTACTCCCCCCTATTGTTAAATTCTGGCGTTACCTCAATTGTCGTCAGGCATAGTCATGTAGCCGCTTGTCTGTCTCATTCTCCTTCCCACCCCCCATACCACCTTATCATTGTCAATAGCTCTTGGACGATCTGAAACGTCGCCAGGCTGAGTATGATTGTTAATTTCACATTCTGAATGTATCAAGGACTTGTTAGAATGTCACTGCATTCTCCCTTGTTCCCTCCCTGCCTTGAAGCGCTTTGAAACACACTATTGTGTATAGGCGCTATATAAATAAACAATCAATCAATCATGTACTTGGTGTATTTTATGTGCAACCCCTTAATAATTAGCATGGGACAGATTCCTAAAACTGTTTTTGGTGCAAGCGATGAGATGCGCTCGTGCATCTCGCCACTTGCACCAAAACAAGGTGTAGCCCAATCCATGACGGGCATCTGAATGTGTGCATCTGAGATGAAAACATATATGTGCCCTTTTTCGCTCCCTTTGTGTATTTTTGCAAGTAAGGAGGCATTTTATAGCACTTGAATAGGCATCCCAATTCCACAAATGGAATGCATTGGCCAGCGCATCTTTTGGACTGCTGCCAAGACCCTCCTGAAATGTGCAGCTCGCCTTTGAGCATAAGGTGATCAGCGCACTTCTGAAATTAATGCAAATTTAAAAAGTGCACCTTCTGCACTTTTTACATTTGCATTCACTTTTGAGAATCTGTATATACTTCCCAATATATCTGTGTACTCTATTCTCTTGTGGTGTCTATTGGTAGCACCTGTACCCCACCACCAATCTTCCCATCTCCCTAAGGTGAAACCTGACTCTTTGCCATACCAACCCATAACGAGAGCTTGGTCTATCTTTTGGTTGGAACCCTGACTATCCCTTGGGATAGATGGTTTCACACCCCTACCCAGAATGCTGTGGAAAATCCTCCCCAACATCCCATCTTCCAAGGGGTGTCATTATAATTAGTGCATTGGTGTGGCCGCTAGGCGGTGAATGCAAGTGCACTCCGAGTTTGAGAAAAAGGTGGGAGAGAAGCGAATGTCCGCCTGGGGGAGAAGGCAGCGCACTGCCACATTGAATAAATCAATCTCCCGCCGGAGGGGAATTGGCGAGAGAGCGGGTGCCCGGGCCGCGCGTGCAAAAGTGACGTTCCAATCAGCCCACCTGTAGGATTCGAAACATGTGTGGGCACACGGCCTGTATACAGGCACCAGATAATGCAGGCTATATTACATGGAAAGGAGTCCATCCAGAAATGGTTTGACTTTGGACAGGTGCCAGCACAAGAAGCTCTTAAGCACATACAACCTACTGAAAATGTTGTCTGCACACTGCCGTGTGGCGTGCTCCGTGTGTGCCTGGGACCAGTGGCTGGGACGTTCAAAAGAACAAGGAAGAGGGGACTGTTCGCTCCGTGGAGCGCTTGAAAAGGTGTGTGCCCCGCTGCAATAGTTTGGACAAAGGACAAGAAGAACTGATCGAGCACATGAGGGTTGCAGCTCAGTGCGAGTGCTTGTGCGCCGTCTGTTGTTGGCAGTGCCCTAACAGCAACAACTGCTTGAAAGGGGGAGTGAAGCAAGTGGAGCACACACCCTGCCACCAGTTACTGTGTCACTGTTCTGCCCCACCATCCATGGACTGTGTGACGATGTGGCCCCAGGTGCCTCCAGGTGCGGCTTTGCTGGCCCCTTCACTGTGGTGGTGATGACTGTGCGGAACTGATGCCTCTGCAGCTATGAACTGGTTTCCCACAACTCTGCAGGTGCTTAAAGTGGACTCAGTAGCCATACAAATGAAGGCTGGGAGCATGCAGACCCTGGACATGCTTAAAATGGCGCCAGTCAACATGTTATGTGAAGCTGTGTCCCTGCGCTTGTGGGCCTGCTTTGATGGTGCCAGGTGCGAACGATGGTGTCTTTCAGTGGGTTAAGTTCCACTCACCCAGGTTAGTAAAGGGTTTGTTGGAAAGGTGGAATTTTCAATGTGTCATCAGCATTCCAGCAACCCCGACTGTCACCCCACAGTGTGTACCAATGCTTAGTATGTTTATTATGTTTGAAAGTACCAAAGTAATATTATTTGCACCTGGATTCCAAGCGTTGCTGTTTGTGACTGAGAAATGATGTAATGTCCAGTGGTGTTCCTCATTTGTTTGATTGTTATAGAAAAGGAGGAGTGTGGTGTGTCACCCCTACTGGGAACATGGTATATCCTAGGGTTTGTGCTAGGGTCACATGTTAGTGATCATGTGACTGTCAAATAATAAAAGGGACGAGCCAGTTCCGCTAGTCAGTTGCTGTAATGGAGCCCTGCCTGCCGTGTGTGTCATTAAGCAGCGCAATGCTGGCACTGTGTAGCAAGCGGAGGGCCTGCTGCTACAGGACCCTCCACACAAACAGTGCCCCTGCTGGGCAACACTGTCCATGATGCCCCCCCCCTTATGCCTGCAGAACCTCTGGTGGGCAACTCTGCACATGATGGTCTCAGAGGCCCTGACAGGCAACTGGAGCTGCCGGTCCCCCTGCTGGGCAACTCCAGCGCCATCCTTTGTATTTGCCTGGGTGCCCCCAGGCCATGGAAGAGACAGTGTGCTCACGGTCTGACAGGATGTCCCCTGTCTCGAGATGTCAGCTGGGTGTTCCAAACCTTGGTCTTGGTGACCGCAGGTCAGGACACAACAATTGGTAGGATTTGCCATGTGTTGTGAACTATCTGGAATGGTGCCACCTTTTCTTGGCAGTCTGGAACTTCTCTAAAGCAGAGAGTCTCATTTGTTTGAGCACACTGATTGGTTTAATTGGCATAATGATGCCGGTTACACAGCACAGCCAGCCACGAGCCTTCATCGCTAGTCATAAAGATAGAGAGGATCCCGTGATGCTGAGTGGCGCCACCTCATATGACGCTGCCATAGGCTGCATGATGAAGCCTCCACACTGCGCTAAACCAGACATCGCCTATCACCAGAGGAGCCAAAGCAGATACATCATGCAGAGTCCAGGGAGTTATTAAATCTCCGAAGAGGGAAAGTAAAGGTTATCACTGTTGCTAAGCTGGGGCCGACAGTTATATAGTGTCGCGGGTTAGAGGATCCTGGCACGTGAAGCCCACTTTCATGGAGGACGTCCATCAGACAAGCTCTACCCTAGCTCTACAGGTAACTTTTCTACCTCTGGCTCGTACACGCCTTCGAACTGGATTTTATTCGGTGGGGTGAACTCACCTTTGAGCTAGGGGTACAATAAAATGTAGGTATGTGCTCAGTGACATGGTCTCATTGCAGTACAGAGTGCCGCCAGTAATCGTCTGTAAGCGAGTCACGCTTCCAGGCACAGTCACTCCTCAGGCATTGGAACCTGTAAATGGCGAGAAAGTATGGCCGCCATCAACCTCTGCATGAAATGCTCATTGAGTGGGGCCCGCTGGGCTTAATACCGGCATCAAAAATCCAGCCATGCAGGAGGAGGCCTTTCAGCAACACTCGTTCATCAGTGGCCCTGGAAATATTGGGAATCCTCAAAGCCAAACCTGCCCTTCGCCAAGGGCGGCTGGAACTACACGGCCCACATACCTCGACCTCAGGTGGCAGTGGACCTTCACATCTGCCAGCACACATGTTTTCCTATGCATGTGCTGATAATAGCATGTGATGCAGAACTACTCTTACATGAGGTCGGGAAGGTAGTAGGAACCATATTCTTATATGCAGGTCTTATCAAAGTACCTTATTTTACTGCGCAGTTCATCCTTCCTACTCTCTCTAAAGAAGAGTGTTATAACATTTTACGTTTGTTTTGTTATGGGTTCTTCGTAAGGACGTCCTTTAGGCAGTGGTCGAAGTGAGCGGGAGCGGTCGGGAGCGGTGCTCCTATACTTTTTTAACTTACCCTTTACAGCTCCTGTACTTTTATTTTAAAAAGAAACCGCTCCGGAATGGTTTCGTTTTAAAATAAATGTGCAGGAAGAAGTTGAAACTTGCACTTTCAGTGCACTGCACTGAACGTTCCCTCAAACAGCAGGTGCAAGTGTTTGGGGGTGTGTATTGTGTGTGGGCGGGGACGTGGTGATGGGGTTTGCGGAGAGTGGGTGCAGGCCAGCAGGGAACATAGTTCCACTACTTCTTTTCGCACACTTCGGCTGAGGAAAGCAGCTGATACCCCTGGCAATCCCCTTGCTTCCCCTGGCCCTAATCGTGAGACACCTGGCCGACATGCCTTCACACGTAGATACCACAAAGTGACTTAGCATTCAGTGCAAAAGAGCACTACTGGCCTGAAATAAAAAACGTTGGTTTTGACAGTACAAATCTACGGTCCTATTCACCGTTTCAAAATTACAATTGCTTGTTCAGTGGGAGTCTTTGCCTCAAGAAGTTCTCACAGAATAGTCAGATGTTTCCCATGTCATAAGAAAACTGGGCATTTTCCATAATAGCACTTTTCCTGGCTTCTTAAGTATGATTGTGCAGAGAGGAACGGAGCAGGATGTGTCCACATATTTGCAATGTGTGTTTTGTGTGTGTGTGACAATGTGTCTGCAATTTAAGTGTGAAATTGTATGCCTTACACATGACACTTTTATTTTTGTACCCTCTTTTTACACCATATGTAGAATGGCTGGAGATAGGTCAGAAAGTTAAGTTCTTGTTGCTAGTAAATGTATTCATCCTGCATCAGGTTACAAATTGAATCCCAGCAGATGCAATTCAACCTATATACTATCAGCGTTAAATTGAGTACCATAATATTGACGACATTAATATCCGTTAAGTACAGTGCTAAAAAGGGAAAAGATTATGTTAGCAAGAGATATTTAAATGAATACGTCATACAACACGTTTTGATAAATAATTATTTTATGTTTTCAGGTTGATTTAGAATGTGTTTTGGTGATTTACAAATCCACTTCATTAATTGCAAACATTTGGTTCTGTCTGGAAAGAAAACGATGTGGACTACGTATTATATTGATATAAAGTTGCAGATAAGACAAGAAATGTTGTCTTTTTTTTAATATAAATTGGAGATTGTAAACAAAGGCACCTGTTCTCAAATCCTAGCTTTTAGTCTCGGACAAATTGTCTGATCCTGGGAAAATCACTCATCCTTGCAGCATTTTATTTTCCTTTGCTGTTCAAATTGGGATCACCTAAAAGTTCAGTTTGTCAGCCAACAAGAAGGATCATTCAGTCTACAAACGTGCCACCATAAAACCAAAACCCATCTGCCCCACTTCCTCATTCTGTCCATCCTGGGCCATTTTTTACATTCTTAATTATAGATCCCTTTGTCTTAAACCTGCCATTTCTGAGGCAGAAGTCTGATCCACTGGCCCAAGGTTGTACCTGGTATAGGAATGTGTGTTTACATGGTGTGTGAGGCTTAGCTTACCATACTATGGCACTACTTAGGCAATAAGCCCCGAGCCGGGTTGGCATTACTGTGTTAGGTAATGCCCCGCGGCCCATGCGCTCGGGCCTTAACGAAGGCCCTGGGGCCTTACCTGATACTGTAATGCCCCAAACCCCGGCGAGGAGCTTATTGCTATTAGTACTCTGGCCCGTAAGGCCGGAGTACAAATAGTGTTTTTTTTTCAGTTGCGAGATGCCGTCAGCGTTTCGCAACTGAAAAAAGAATAAAATGGCCACCACGTGACACGGAGAAGGGACTATTTCCAGACAGCGCTTGACTGGAGCCACAGTTACTTGCAGGAGGTGCTGGAAATCCAAAGTATGAGAAGAGTTCTTTTAATGATTTGAGATTAAAGAAGCCAGTTTGCACAACACGCTTGATCTGTGGCAGCAACCGGGGTTCAGAATTGATCCAAAACCTATCATTTTACCCTCTTCATTGGAGCAGGCCCTGTTCAAGTCGTCAAAGCTTTTCTGAGACACTGTTACTTGAATAACCTCCTTGTTTAATTTCTGTACCTATTTATACATTCTGGTCCACCTCCTGTGGTGCCTGCAGTCTACCGTTGGAAAAGAATATAGATAGCATCATTAGAATCGTCTGGGTGGTGATAAAGTATGGGCTGAGGCATTGAGGCACGTAGCTCGCGTGCTCCCCCCATGCAGAGTCCGCGTGGCAGATGCACGCAGGTCACAAGGGAGGATTCAGACGTGCCCTCTGCATTTGGGAACTTATAAGAATTTCTACTACAAAGATTGAACAGGATGATCATTGATGCCAGTGCGCCACAGACAGATGAGTGGAGCCACAGAGAGAGCAACTCATGAAGACATTTTTCGTCTCTCCCATCTATTTCTCTCCGTAGTCCAAGAACGTTATGGTTGGTCCATTTTCTGGACCTGCTATTGTGTATGTGAACCCGAGGCAAGTAATAAATAGCATAATACTGACCCTGAGGTTCGCACGGAATAAATCCACCATCGTGACCACCCTTTCCATCTCACGTCGCACTGTATTGGTAATCATTGTAAATAGCGGCACGTGTCTAATTGGCTGTGCCTGCGAACAATTACTGCCTATAGTTATTTCATTATGTCACATATCCCTTACTGTAAAGGATCTCATACTATGGTATATTTATGTAGATATTCTTTTTGTCTGTGCTCCTTAGACAATTGCTGTATATGGCTGTAAAGTTAGCATGTTGTCCCCTGATATGATATGATATGATATGATATGGCATTTATAACGCGCCTATACACAGGTGTTTCAAGGCGCGACGAGGCAGGGAGGGGAGGAACAAGGGGAGACAGACAACGATCCTACTAGGCCAGGTGTCATTCAGATCGCGCAAGTGCAGGGGTGGGGGAGGGGGAAAAGTGCAAGGGGAAGGGGAGGGGGGGAAGTGCAGTACAAGGTAAGTGGCGTAAAGTAATACATAAATAGGGCCAGCTGGTGGCAAGTGCAAGGTAAGTGCAGAACAAGTGCTGGAAAGGGGGGGGGGCTGTAGGGATACAGAGACAGTCCCGCAGTGCAGAGGGGATTCCAGGGCATCAGTGCAAGTGGAGAGTGGCTGGGCCCAGGCCAGAGGCCGTTAAGAATGGTCCAGTTGCAGAATCAGTGCAGTTTCAGTGAAGAATATTAGCTGTTCAGCAGGGGAGAGGGAGAGAGAAAGCAGAAGCAAAGAGGAAGGTTTTGAGGTGCTTCCGGAACCGGAGATGGTTCTCCTCAAGTTTCAGGGAGGCAGGAAGGCTGTTCCAGAGGGAGGCCCCTGCCGTGGAGAGAGATCTACCCCCAGCTCGTTGCTTCGAGAAGCGGCTGACCCTGAGGGAGTTGGAGGCGGATGAGCGAAGGGCTCGGGAAGGAAGATATTTGGGAAGAGAGAGTTGAAGGTATTTAGGACCAAGGCCCCAGAAGGCCTTGTGGACAATGCAGAGGGTTTTCCATATATCCATTCCATATATCCATTCCCTCTTTGTAGATGTGTTCATGTTACACTCTGATCACTAGATGCAATTTTTCTAAGTCATTTTTCTAAGTCTTCTGGTTATAGGATGTCTCTGCTATATGATATATACTCTGTACATTATTTCTCTTCAAAGTCTATATTCCCTATGCCAAATAGCTAAACACATATAACACAAGCATTGACAATGCTAACAGTTTGGGCTTGTGTGTAGGCAGGGAGAAGGCACTTGCCAGGCACAGCCATGGTGGTATTAACTGGTCATTGATGGTAGCAGGTGAGACAATGGTGTGAGTAGCTGGGCATCTAATAGCAGTGCCTGGCAAGTGCCTAATAACTATACACAAGCCAAAACTGTTGGCTTTGCTAATGTTTGTTTTTAGCAGAACTTCAGTGAAGAACACACATAGTGCTTATAAATCGAGTGGCTGAACGCAGACCTGGTTGACATTTTTATTACACCAGTAGTGAGTTTATAATTCCAGTGAAGTCATTACCTATGAAAAGACAGCTCTGAAAAAACACTGACAGGCCCTTTGAGCACACAGTTTGATGGTATAGCGTGATTACAACCAGCTCAACGATTTCCCATGAGGAGTTGTGTGGGCAGGGGAGGGGCAGGAACTGGGTGGGAATGGCCATAGGGATTAGCACGGCCATTGGCAGTCAATGGGTGGGCAAATAACCAAACAACACCTACAAGCTGTGTGTCCCTCCTCGTATGCCTTTCTCCCTATCTGTACTCTAATGCAATAGTTTAGCTTATAGGAGTCGCAAGAGACACCTAATAGTCCAAACTAAACAAAAATGAATACTGTTTCTTTAGCACTCATTATTTTGTCAGAGAGTCCAAGTGATACACAGGGAACTAACGTTTCTTGTCCAGGATGCCTAAATCCGTTTGAGTGGCGAGGGTCGAATTCAAATCTGAGGTGTACCTTGTTCAGCCTTCACCAACTTTGCCAAGACACTGAGGTACCTCTTATGAACCTCTGTGCACCAAGGAAGGGGGTGACGTCCTTTGGCATGTATCCAGAGTACCTCCAATTAATTTACAGAGACTAATGATGAACTAGCTTATATTTCTCCTATATCGCGGAATCGTCAATGGGGTACCAAATCAGCATAGACTTTATTGGCAAATGAGAAATATCAGTGATGCTGTTACAAATGGCTTGAAATTTATGAAGAATCTTGGTGTAGAGGTGAGTACAAATGGAGGGAAGTTTCTTGGTGTAGAGGTGAGTACAAATGGAGGGGCTCATGTCAGGAGATGAGAGTTATTGATGGAACACAAGAAGTGTGTCTGATGAGTAGTATGAGTGAGCAACATGAAGGTATGTATGGCTTGGGCTTAGAAAAACACCTATTCCAGTGACTAAGGGTCCCACCCTTCAGAAACCGCTCCATGACCGTGAATGTGTATGTTCAATAAAATATTTGGTTATTCATCTAGAAATTAACTTAAAATTGGAGTTTCTTCTAGGGAGTTTCTTGTGCACAATGTTATTCCTCCTAAGTTGAAGGGCACCTAATACTACTCCATGTCAACCAGCATTATCCCTAAGCTGTAGACAATGGTGATGCTTGCGGTCCAGCAACAGTTCGCATGTGATATTGTTGGGGAGGCTTGTCTGGAAGATTGAGGGAGGTTCCTTCTCATGTCAAAAGGCAAAGTAATTATTATTTCATTGCTGTGTACATCCGACATTTATCAACAGAGAAACATTAAGTATTTAGTTGTATTTTTTAACGTTTATATTTTAGTGTTAAGTATGTTTTTGCTTACTAAGTCCACATTATTTTTCACCAACAGGTTAATGGTTTGGTTATCAACCTATACACAGTTGAGTAATCATGGCAACCCACAAGAAGACACTCCTCTCTTAGAAGCTATCTCTATAGCAGACACTCCTCCCTCAGAAGCTCGCTCTATATGACTAGGCTCACATCAAATCCCACACCTTGTCTGAAACACTCCATGTCACATACTGTTACCTCCCTGCTTGCTTCATGTTGCCCTCAATGACATGTACAGCACTCCATTGCTTCATAGCTATGTTTTCTAATGTGCCCCATGTAAAGGACTGAAGTCACACCAAAAAGGCATTTCTCCGGCTAAGCCATTAGATGGTTCTTTTGGCACCGTAGCAAGACTTCTGCAACATGAATCGTATGTTCTTGAGGTGAGGTGGAAAACACCAGAATTTCGACCAGATAAGCTATCACAGTATGCATAAGAAGGTCTGATAACAGGTGGTCTATATCCCTTTGGAAGACTGCTGGGGCATTGGCAAGGGCAAAGGACATTGCTCAATGCTTGTAAAGGCAAAAGGAGGTCCTAAATCTAATCTTCCACTTGTCTTGCCTTTTTAATTCAGATGAGATGATAGGCACCTCTGAGATCTAGTTTAATGAAAATCTGAGTGCCTTGAACAGCCTCCGGAATGTCCGGTATCAGGGGTAGTGGATATGATTGGGTTGAGGCCTCTATAATCGATACATGGTCTTTGGAGGTATCTTTCTTAAATACAAAAACTAAAGATGCTCCTGCAGATGATGTGGACTCAGTGATCAGCCCATTTTCCAGATTTTCAGCAAGTTACTCTTTAAGGATGGCTTTTTCCGATGGAGATAGGATTAACACGCGGCTGTAAGGAACTGTAGTGTCCGTAGAAGAGCAATAGAGCAGTCGTCAGGCCTATGCGGGGGAAGCAACTTTGTCAACTCCTTCTGAAAGATGTCTTTGTACTCTTCATACGTCTGTGGTATTGTATACAACAGTGGAATGTTCTCTACCTGTGGAGGTGTTTGCTCAAAAGAGTGAACCGTAGGTGGACAAGACAAAGCTTGACAAAAAGAGCAACATTACTCAGAGCCAAGGAATAGTGTATGAGCGGTTAAATTTAGGAATGGGTTGTGTCTGAAATGTGCAGCTCTAATGATATCGAAAAAGGTTTCCTAATGCTGAGAGATTTGCATTTTTTATTCTGCTGTATTCAGAACAAAAGGACCACCATCCAGGACAGGGGCATACTGTGGACTCCTTCCAAGGGAAAAGCAACAGATTTTTTAATACAAGGGATGCTCAAATCTCTGACCCAGATTTGGTCCAGAAAGATTCCTGCCGCCCCGGAATTGACAAGAGCAGGTACTTCCAGGACCGGGGTATCATTGAACCAAAGCAGAACATGCAAAACCAGTAGCCGATTGTCTTGGGCTTGTGTGGTATGGGCAGGAGTAGGCATACCACACAAGTAGTAGTGCCCATGTGGGCAGGACAAAGACTGATATGCAAATGGATATTTCCCATTTGTGAAAGGTACAGTGAGCAAAAAGAGTGTGCTGCAAACTCTCATCTCAGAACAGGTTATCATGCCATGTTCTTTCTGGAGAGGAGCGCCTGCTACCTTTTAATGAGTAGGCATAGGTTTACTGGGACCTTTATACTTGTTCTCCCAAATCATCGTCCCTTCTAGGTTCGAGAGCTGGCGTTTTCCTGCCTACGCGGTGGTGCCAGAGGGCAATGTCGTAAATGGTCAGATGGTGAAGCATAGTACAGAACAACCCCTTGTTGTGTCTTCTGGTCCTTTCCTCCTCAGAAAGGGGACAGCATGCACCCCTGATTTGCATAGGTTCAGAGGTATCAGAAGTAGAATGGTTAGTAGGTTCAGTAAGTGAATTAGTCAATGGGCGAGACTGAGTGGTTCTGTGTCGCCTCCTTTCAAGCCTCCATTCTTTGATCCAGAAATCCATCTGGAGCACCAATTGAATTAACTGCTCAAAGAAAGGAGGCCTAGGAACCCTTGCCTGCTCGTACTTTAGCTCTTCAGACAACCCTCTGCGGAACAAGTTGTAACAGGCCTCCTCTGGCCAACCTTTATTGTGTGCCATTTGCTTGAATTGGTTTATGTTAGTAAGCAAATCCAAAGAGCATTGTTGATAATCCAGTAGAGACTCTTGAGCAGTGTAGGTCTTTTTTTATTTAAGTTTTTTATTGTTACAATTGTTGAAAACAACTTTTCAATAAATGATTTAGAAAGGACATGAATCACATATGATAAAACAATGAATCAATCATAAACTTATAAGGAAGGAAAAAGGCGAAGCAAGATATTTGTTAAAATTATGAGCATATTGAAAGAGTAAAGATAAAAAAAAGTTCAGCAGAAAATAACCTTCAAGAAGTAAGAATGTAACTTAAAAAAACTGCATATAGAAAAACAAAAATAAAAGCAAAAATGAAATATCAGATCATTAAAAAATCAGCAGATATTACTACTTGATCATCTTGAATCAGGCCCATTACAACACGGGAGCAGAATGGATGGCAAGTACTGTAAACTGAAAGACAAAGAGAGTAAGGAAAAATACAGGCCAGTTTATCGTTTGCTGTTAGACGCTTCTACCTGTTAATTTCAATATAATCATGTGTCTAGATCGAGTAAGAGAATATATTTAAGAAAAGCTATTTGCAAATGAAGTAGTCTTGTATGATACAATCCCTTCCAAAGATCATCTGCAGTTAGAATTGTAACATTTGCAAGGTAAGGTTTAAATAGCATAATGCGTTAATTAAGTTCTCCCAGGGTGAGGCTCATCCATTGCACACCGGATATGCTGACCCCTGCGATGTCCCCAAATGCGGGATACTCGACAGCATAATTTCTGGTAGTGGGGAATAAAAAAATAAAATTAAAAAAAAAGTAGCACAGGGCACTCAGTTAACATATGCAAGAGTTTTTCAATACACTCTTGATTGCAACAAAATCTACTGAAATTCTCACTGCTCGACAATTGTTGCTTTCGATTTTTTCGATCTCTGGTTGGACACAAATTGAGACTAAAGCGTAGAAATGTGCTTTGCAACTTTGGATGAGGGAATTTAAGAAGATACATTTCAGTAATTTAAGTCTCTTAGCCTCCAGAGGATTTTCTTTACAGGCTTTAAATGTTTTATATAGATCCAATGTGTTAAAATCCAATCTAAACACCAAAGCTTACTTTTGGCATTGTTTGGATTTGATTTCAGTAAGAGTTCCGAGATATTTGCTGCAATCATCACAGATCGTACAAGTTTTCCCCATAATCATGGATATATATGATCGGATTTCAACATGTATCGTGCAAGTTTAGATGGTATCAAAGACGAAACTGGAAGCATGATTAATTTTCTATATAGAGCTAACAGTTTTCAGTTAGCCATCACATATAGGGAAGGTAGACCCAGCTCACATCTAATGAGACACATGGGTTGGCTCCTTGGTAAATTCAGGACTCTTTTCCAATAAATACCTTCAATTTTAGTCCAGAATGTCTGATTCTTAGGCACTTTCGTCTCACTTCCATAAATGATTATTGCAGTCACCTTCTGAATATAGAAAGTGATTGCAGGCTTACAAGTAAACTTTCCGTACTTCCCTTGGATCAATAACGCTTGCGAGGCACAAGGGGAAATCTTTGCATTCACATTATTAATATAAGGATCATCATTCGGATCATTATTGGTCCCAATACCAAGATATTTGTACTTGTCCACAACCTCTAATTACTTGTTATATAGATTCCATTTGTAAGAAGATGATTTAGAGGTTTTTTTTATGTGTACAGCGCAGGGTTTTAGTTTTATTGTTATTAATTTCAATGCCATTTGTGCTGGTGAATATTTCAAGAGCAGCCAAGAGTTTTTGGAGACCTGTCAGGGTCTTAGATAGCAAGACAAGGTCATCCACGTACATTAGCCAAGAAACCTCGGATAGTCTTAAACGAGGTGGATCCGATGCTAATTTCAGAAAATTACGGTGTAAAACTTGAATGAAAAAGTTAAATAATATTGCTGCCATGACACAGCCTTGTTTCAGGCCTCGATAAGTCCATATTGGATTCGAGAGCAGGCCCAGCAAATTTAATATCACCTGAATTGATGTATTAGAGTGCAATTGGGTTATTAAGGATAAAAGGGAGGAAGGGCAACCTGTCACTGTAAACTTACTCACCAGAAGTTCTCTACTGGCTGAGTCAAAAACAGACGTAAAGTCCACAAAAGAAATATAAAGACCGTGTTTAGATACGTGTGCATGTTGTTGAATGGTGGTTAGTACTGTAAAGTTGATTGACTTACTGATCCCACCAATGAAACCTGTTTCATGAAGATCATTTAAGTTGATATGGACAAATATTTATGTGCTTGGGTTATTATGTTTTGTGTAGCATATAGAATTGTAAAATAGTCTATCCATGTCTGCTTGCTCACGGGATTAGACTGCACTGCCAGCTGTGAAGTCAGGGATGAATTAGTGAGTAGCTGCCATATAGATCTCGAGTTTTTCGAGGCAAGTGCCTTTAACATGTCCTCACTCTCATTATTGAACATGAGGGACCTTCTCCCTGTTAACCAGTTCTTGTACTCCATTTTTAGGTACCTGATTGCTCTTAGATAGTCTGGGTATTTCAGCTCTCTTTGATCTCTTATTCCTTTACGAAGTGTAATTCTGTGTTGTTTTAGCTCTGGATCAAAGACATGTAAGTGCTTAAAGAGTTTTTTTTTTTTTGCTTCTTTATCAGATTCAACAAATAGTTGAAGTGCAGCAACGTACGGCCCCTCAGAGAAAGCCAGGAGTAGATTTATTATGGCATTACATTTCAGGCAGTAATACAAGCTATAAAGCTGATCCTCTGGGAGCCGTAACCTATTATGCCGACAATTTACTAGCACAGTAGTTTTTGGATATTGAACCAGTATGATCGTAATATCCCAATTCCAAGTGAGTATGAGTTGATCATGATCACTAAAACATTAAGTACGAACTTCAAAGTTTTAAACAAGAGAGAATGTGTTGGGGTCAGTATAAATGTAATCTATAGTAGATTTCTGGTTGAGTCAATGCCAAGGAGACCTATGTGGCACGTCGCCCTCTACTGATCCATTTATCATTTGTAGTTGAAAGTTTGCCATGAGCATCGACCATCTATGAATTATAGCTGTTTCATGAGTTATGTTCTTTTGGAAGGTAATAGATCGGTCTAGAGCTATTACATTAAGTAAGCGCTCAATATCGGTGAAAAGGTCATTATCAAGAATCGCAGCACGGTTCCAATAAACGTTTATTAAGGCAATTGTGTGTACACAATACATTTTTACGAGATGGGACTAATGATTGGGAACAACCCAATTGAAAATTGACAACCCTTATGACATTTTCACCACAATGAGCACCCCTGACATTGGTCGACCCTTAGAGTTTTGCAGTGCTGGGACAGTTAGCAGATCAAAATTATCCCACACTGGAAACGTTTTCAGCCATGTCTCTTGCATAGCGATGATATCGTATTGGTGCAAGTCACTTATGCTATTATTTATAAGGTGGGAGTGGCCTCAAGTATCCCAGCTCATTAGCTTCATTTCGGTGAATTTGTTGTTAATGGTTAAAGATTCAGGGTAGGTCATGCCAAGGTGAAATCGGAATTGCCCAACCTGGGCTCAACAGCACGTGAGATGTATTTTCTCTCATGCAAGTTTGCTTTCAGTTTTTGATTCTGAGGATTTTTCTGATAGGTTTCGTACGATATTGTGAAGCCCAAGTCAAACTTTTCACATCTAGCTTGCCATATCAGATTTAAGATCACCCCAGATTGAATCCATAGTCTGGCGCAAGTTAGAATTGTATCATCAGGAAATTCAACTTGATCAATATCGGTGGTGGTAAGGTCCTCCAGGGGTTGAATATCCGAAAAGATGTTCAAAATTGAGGCACGATTTAGATGGTATATATCATAAGGGCCTGGTCTGCAATGAATTATAAGAGTGTGATAACTAGGACCTACTTGCAAACCATGGGCCTTTGCAATAACTGGAAGCTAGGGCTTCTGGTTTACAGTGGTTACCAGATGTAATGCGGATGGAAGATTCTGTAAATGAATTTTCATTTAAGTATTTAGCGAACTCAGGCTTTGTGTAACCAGGGCTTTTTCTATTTGCAGGAGTCTTTCATTTATAGAAGAAGAGTCTGACCCACATGGCTCGGACATAAGAGGCTGTGATAACATTGTTACGTTCGTGTGAAATAGCATTTTCTGAGGGCCTTGGAGGGGTCTCAAGTGAGAATAGTTTTCATTTGAGTCAAAACCATGAACTTGTTGAGTATGAGTCTGTAAGATTACAGATTGTACAGCTTGGGGTTTTCGCAACACAATGGCCCTCATTCCAACCCAGGCGTTAAGGGTTTAACGGCGCCATCAGCGCCGTTAACCCTTAACGCCTGATTTCCACCTTAACGCCTGCTTTTAGCAGGCATTAAGTACCAAGGCGCTAAGCGTCCTTGGCGCTAATTACGGCACCGTAATTTACGGTGCCGTAATTAGCGGCTTCCCCACTCCCATTATGCCCTATGGGGCAAAAATGGGAATGGGGAAGGGTAAATGGGGATTGGGGATTTACCGCCCCACTCACCTTGGAATGGGGCGGTAAATCCGCCATCCACCATGGTGTAAACGAGTTTACACCATGGTGGTAAAGTAGGGAATTTACCACCTGGGTTGGAATGAAGGCTAATCTCTTTTGGAATTTGTAACATTAGTGATTTTTCCAATTGAGCGATTCTTTGCCCCATAGCATGTAATTCGGATCCTAAATTGTCATTTATTTGAGATAGAGGTTGCAAACATTGATCTGGACAGATTAAGACTTCTGGAGTGCCTTTAGGCTGATTAGCTTGAACATTAATTTCTTTGATAAGATCATCGACAGGTTCATGCGGAATTACAGTTTGCGGTTGTTGTACTGGGATTCCCATTTGAGATGCGACTTTATTAGAATTCGTGTATTTTTTTATTATAGCAACTGTAATAGAATTTAGGCCTCTCGTTGGTTTATTTAAACTGTTAAGGAAAGACTTGGTAGCAGCCTGTTCCATTACTTTAATAGATTTTATATTTTTATTCTTTTTTACTTGCAATGGAAGCGCAGAAGAAACCGTTTTTTTAATGATTGGGCTACACAATTTGGTGATGTCTTGACCCAAATTCACTTTTGGAAATTTAGTATCCTTATTTAGTCTTGCAGCTTCAGCAGGACCATTCCTAGGATTATAAGGCAAGGTCAAGTCGATTACAGCAGATTCTGTAACGATCGGGGGGGGGGGCAATCGAAGACGGCAAAGTCGTTGGTTGTAAGGGAATCTTTTGGCCTGACTCTGAGGCGATTAGCGGTTCGATGAAAGACCATATCAATGAAGGAAAATGAGACTGGAAATGGGTGAATATCTCAGAGATACAGGTTTGGATAAAGGATTTCTGTTCCGAACTATCGAACGGAAGAGGTTCGGAAGCTAATGGAGTCTTTAGCTGATTATGTGATAAAGTTTTCAGCGCATCTGACGTCAGTAATTGTTGCTTAAGTAGACTTTCAATGAGTTTGTTTTGCATCATTAATCTTGTATCGATAGTCTCATATAATTGTAATAGAGAAGACATAGCTATGTTCAAAGTCGATAACGCATTTTGAAATGCGTATGATGCTGAGTCAGCTGGTGCAGCTGGGACAGTGAGGGGAGAGTTTGTTCATTTTTGCAAGCCCTGATCCACATAAGTAGAGGGGGAAGAGGAGCATGATATTGAGGCAGGTGAGTTATGCAAAGCAGTGAAGAACATCACTGGGGACTGAGAAAAATTAAACTGTGGAATGTCTTGGTTTTTGAAACTTCTTTTCAAAAGATTACTTTGCATAGAGGCCTGAAAAGAGTTGCCGGCCTGCATTGAAATATTTGCAAAGTGAGGCATATCAATATTGCGCAAGGGCAGTGACTGAGACAGTAAAAGACCAACTGGACAAACATTAACAGGTTGTAGATCATTATTTGCCGTACCAAAATTACTAAGACAATCTTGGGACGCCGAGACTATAATTGGCACGGTAGCCATCGTTATATCACTGACAAAGAGATTCAGTGTAGGGGGTAAATCCGGCAAAGGCACCCTATGATTGGTAAACTGTGTATCTATAATACCTGATTTAATGTTCACAGGTGGATAGAACACACAAATATCGGGCACCAAGGATTGCTGTGGTTTCAATCGCTCAGTTACAGTAGATATTTTGTGAGAAGACAAGGAGGGCTTCTCTCTTGCAGGCGTGCTCTTTAGGCTTTGAATCAGTTTTGGAGTACGCCGATTAGACGAAATATCTGTCTTTAGAGTGTAAAGTGCTGACATGTAGCGTGCCAAAATGTCAGCAAAACTAAAACTTTATGTAAGGGCAGGTTTAGGAGGATCACAGATCAATATCAGTGCACTTATCAGTTCCCCACCAGAAGCCCGTAACAGCCCTAACAGGCACAACAGCTCTTTACAAAAAATCTCTTACCCAAAAGGCGCGCGTGCGAAATGTGCGGGCATTCTAGTAATAAAGAATTGTGGGTAAGAAAGGTGGAATTTAGGGGAGCGGATGAACCAAACAGTCTTTTTCCACCTAGTGATAGAAAAAACAAGAGATAAGAACTTGAGTATACTTGAGTAGACTTCCAAATAATGGCCACCAAGTTCAGTATTTGTCTACTATGTCCTTGCAAGAGGGCACCAGCATCGAAGCCTGTAGGTTGTGGTTCGTTGTCCGTAGCAAATTTTGTGGGAGAGAGACAGGTTACAGAGTGCTCCAGCCCCAACAGCTCTTTACAAAAAAGCTCTTACGCAAAATGCGCAGGCACTCTAGTGATATAGAATTGTGGGTAAGAAAGGTGGAGCTTTGGGGAGCAGCTGAAACTAACAGTCTTTTTCCACCAGCATCAAAGTCCGTAGGCTGTGGTCCGTTGTCCGTAGCAAAGTTCGTGGGAGAGAGACAGGTTACAGCGTGCTCCAGCCACAACAGCTCTTTACAAATGCGCGCCATGTCTGGTCTATTGAAATGTGCCTTTAATACAGTCAGAAATACAATATAGTCACTCAAAAGCAGGTCCTCCGCTGTAACCAGGGGTGTTGGCCATGCCAGAGCACTGCCACCCATGCCGGTTAGAAAAAAAAAGACTTTGTTTTTTTCGGATTGAAAGGATGCTTGTGTGAAAGAAAAGACAACTGTGCATGAATCTAGGAAATCTTTAAGTCTTTTGGGATCTATGGTATATTTTTTCCAATTGGGAACCTCCCAAATGGGAACCCATAGGTAAGGCGTCCCTAGTAATAAGAGCCTGAAACAGATATGCGTTTTCATTTTTTAGAGTCTGCATCTCAGTGGTGAGATTCTGGACTGCAGCAACTAGTTCTTGAAACTGCTCCCTTTCCTCAATTTCTGGCCATCGTAAACTGTCAGATTGTTGCCTTACCGTATCTCTTTAGGTAGTTCTGTTGGGGTAGAGGTAAGATTTGTCCTTCTGGGCCACCACCTTGCTGTCAGGTAGAACAGAGTAGCGAGGTGACAGCCTTGGAGGGCAAGCCCATCCAGAGACGTCTTTATGGGATGGCAAAAGGGGCACATGCCCCGGGCCCCCACCTTGGAGGGGGGCCCCACGGAGCTGCCTGAGCTAAAGAAGTCTGTTTCCATTGTTCATTAACTTAAATAGCACGTTAGGATATTTTACGGCATGCTGCTGAGGTTCTAAACCTAATGCCTACCTGTTGACAAATACATTCTCCTCTGATCAATTCCTCCTGTAATGATTTGTGTTCACTGTGGTATACATAGTGTGGGTATTCACTACGGCTCATTTCGATTGCTGCGAGGCAGCATATCAAGCTTAGGGTTGTGATCATTCGGTGGAGGGGGGCCCCAAAAAGGTCTGTGCCCCTGGCCCCAAAAGTGCTTAAGATGGCCCTGAGCCCAACGCGAGGGTAAAACTCTTGGGGAGACAAAACCCTTGAATACAGTTTTAAAGAAGGCTGTTGTGAGATAGCAGGATGTTCAGAGAAGGAGCCTGGAACAACGGAGAGCTGTGGTACAGAATGGCAGCAGGAGCAAAGGGAAATACAAGGAGAACAGGAGAAGGTACTCAGAGGTACACAGCTCGAGTGGATGTCAGAAGTGGAAGGCAGGAAGAACAAGGTCAGAGCAAGGAAGGAAAACAGCATCAGTGCAAGGTTGCAAAACGGGCATTAAGGTATACAGCCACTATCTTGTTCCACCATATACTAGCACTCTTGCATACGTGACTCAACGCACAGGTACTCATCCCCTGTCTGTTTCTCTTGCCCTTTTCTATCCTGGCACATCTCTTCCTCACACTTTTAGTGCCCCACCTCCAGCTTTTGAACAGGAGGACCAGAGACAGCATATTTACAGTGAACATCACACCACTTAAAACTCCACTTTCTAAGCCAGAAGGCACCTACGCTTGGTGCCACCATGGTTAAGGTCAGTGAAGGACCGGAATTGTCTTTTCTAGACATCACTTTGAATCTTTTTTACTCTGTGTATGTACTCTCATGACACTCAGTTTGCTGTATGCACTTGTTAGGATATCCCAGTATATCCTCCCTTTGTTTTAACTTACCTCCCCCTCCACTTCTTGTAGGGGAAACCACACCTTGTCTCCAGAAGAAGGCTGTTAAACTCTGTATGCCGAAACGTCTGAGAACTCCGGCACCATCTGGTGCCCCTATGTTCACCACATTTTGAACTTGGGACTATGATTCATCCTCCTGATGTCGACCCACTACAAGGTCACCCTTTAGCCTGGCTCTGCTAGACCTCTCCAAGGTCTTGTCTCCTAGACAAACTATATTAGTTATGCTCTTTCTAGGATGTCAAAATTACGCAAAGCTTTAGGGTCTGCCTAAAACACTTACATACAGTATATGTTGCTCCATGTCAGTTTAGATATGTGTGCATCTTTTTGATACATGTTAAACTGCTTTGCACGTATTTACATTGCTCTGCACCAATTTACCCAACTGCCTATCTGCATGAAGTAATGCCTATTGTGGACTTATTTTCTTGTCTATGCAGTCCACACTGTTGTTCTAACATTGTACTCCTCTGCACTAATTTGACTGTTTTGCAGTTAGCAAAGTTACCTGTGAACTTTTGTCTTTGCTTATGTTGTTCTCAGTTTTGTGTTTATGTATTATAAAGTAATCTGGATACTTGTAGAGAGGGAATGAGCTACGCCAACCTCTTGTCAAATGGATTAAGGTTGATTACTGACCACAGACATACTTTTGCTTTCAAAATAGTCTATAAAAATATTAAAAATAGTTTCAGCAAAATATAAAGCTGACCTATACCTCCAATACTGAGTGTTCTTTTGTACCTTACACATTAGCACATTACATTGCAAAAAGTAGAATTTTGCATGAATATTTCTTATTGAACAAATGTGCATTGAAATATATTGCAATTAGTAAATTATCACAGGCAGGACGCCCCCCTAGTTTATATCTATTGATAGTCCATAGTACTGTCCCTGTATCGGGCCATTCCTCCTGTTACCACTGCTGCGGCATGAACTTCCCACACTCTGGGACCTGCCCGGCTCTGTCCCAGAAATGTTCGAACTGCACGAGAGAAGGGCATTTTCAATCAGGTGGCAGAGAAGGGAGATTGTTTCCCACACCTCGGTGAAACCTACAACCAAAAGGGAGAACCTACAACTGCCAAACACCACCTCCAGGCTATCTGCCGAGGTAGCTCCTCCACGCAGGACCGATCCCTGGGGGAGCAGTGGACCCATTCAGGAAGGACCCACATCCAAAAGGTGAATTGTGGTAAGCGCTGTCTGCTTAGCGCTACTTTTCTCCCGAAATGCCTTTTTGAATCTACTTTGACGCACGCGAAAAATCGCTGAAATCTGGCACGAAAAGAAACGGATTTACAGCATTCTGCGGCTAAAAGCACTATATCTGTGTCATCATCGCCATTAAGGTACACGAGGTACCTAAATCCTCCAAGATGGCCGATTGTTTTCTTCCTCCAGCCACCCCTGCCTAACCAAGCCCACACCAGCCTCATATTGCAGCCGATTGGCTTCCTGGCCTACTTTAACCCTCATTGGTTGCCGCCAGGCAAAGTCGGCCCACTCAGGACAAGGCCCAGGAAAACAAGGCCACCCCCTGTTCTGAGCCTGTTCTAGCCGTGTCTGCCGTCTGCCAGTCCCCCTGGCTCTCACACGCCGGCTCTAAGGTAACATTTCCTGCTAATTTTAATTGCTGCATCTTTCTGGGTGCCCGCCATTGCCGCACTCATCCACCAGCCCCTAGACTCTGACGCGGAATATGTACTGTCTCATTTTGCCCAACTAACGCTGTTCAAGGCACCCTACTAGCCATGCATGTCTTTTTGCCATACTGCTTGCAAGTCGAACCCAGGTATTCACACAGCCTAGCCCTAGCTCTCACTATTAATGTTGACAATTGTTGTTTGCAAAACTTTACCCTGAAAGTGCTAGTCACTGCTGCTTTCTGCCACACTGCTCGCAAGTCGAACCCAGGTATTTGCATAGTCCTGACCTATTCCCCATCCTTATTGGTTGCCAATGCCACTACGGTTACTACCTGCCTCAATTGCACCTTACTTTATGTATTGAAGGCTGCCACCTAATGTGCCCCACCACAATTGCCACCAGCAGCCCACCCACTGCCTAACCCATCCATTGCCTAGCTTTGCATTATACCAATTGTCGCATCTACCTGATGCTAGCCAAGGTGAAACATCGCCTTACCAATTGTAACGTGCAACACTCAAGTATAACACAATGCACGCCAAACTAAATCAAACAGCCACCTTAATATACCTTCTTACGACCATCATCATCTCCACTGCTAAAGCAACCATGTCCACCATAGAAACTGCACCTTGCCCTCCCACAGAAATAAACCTTATACTTTGCGCAAGACTACCCCATCTCTACGAGCCCATCTACCACAAAGAGCGCCTTAATCCGCCATTGAGACCCACCTCACAACACCCCAAAATATGCCCTCACTCCACTACGCCTTGAAGCAACTCCACCCAACTCAAACTCATCCCTATAACCATCCAAGACCTACCCAACACAACCACCCTAACAAGAGCTCTGATCAACGCTAGATCCTTAGTGGCCCACGCCACAGAAATATCAGACACCCTATCCAACAACAACCTCGACCTACTAGCAATCACCGAAACATGGCTACATGAAGCCGCAGGCCCAGCCCTCTCAATAGCCATTCCCGAAAACTACCAAAATATCATATTAGATAGATCCAACAACAGAGGAGGTGGTCTAGCCATCATAGCAAAGACCGACCTGGAGCTAAGACGCCTCAACCAATCGCCCCTCAAATCCTGCGAGCTCCTCACGGCAAAACTACCCATCTCCAATTGCCGCACCTTAACCATACACCTCATATATAGGCCTCCCGGCCTCATTGGCTCATTCGAAGCAGACCTCTCCAGCATCATAGCCAACAACACTAAAGACACCTCTCAACTACTTTTACTTGGCGACCTAAATCTTGGCCTGAACGACCCTGACGACAAGTCATCACAAGCCATAGCCACCATGCTAGCCGAACATGGCCTACTCCAAAAAGTACTCATCCCACCCACAACAAAGGTAGGACCCTGGACTGGATCGCCACCTTGAACTGCGATACCACCATTAATAAAACCACCCCTCAACATTGGACAGACCACTATCTCATTGACTTCACATTATCACTTAATAAAGAAGTCAACAAAGAAAAGACCATGGCACCACCCCTACCTACTAGAGCTAAAAAAACACATAATCCCGACAATCTCATACCACTCTTACTGCCAACCCTTAATGCCCTTCCCGACAACCTAAATCCTGCATGCCTTGTAGAAAGCTACAACCATGCCATGAAAAACGGACTAGACGTCATTGCCCCACTAAAAATGCAAAAAAGCTAACAACAAGCTCACCTAAACAATTGGTTCACCCCCCACCTAAAAGAACTAAGAATGTGCAAAAGGAAACTAGAGTCCCAATGGCGCAACACTCCCACAGAAGAGAACAAAAAAGAAATCCTTCTCGATAAAAAGAACATATGCAACGAAAGAATAGAAAACTCCAACTCCAATACAAGAGAGCTATTTGCTATACTAAGGGAACTAAGGGAACTAGAATCCCCAATACCCCCACCTGACAACATATCCAATCACAAGCAATGGTGCACCAGCGTGCAAAACGCTCTTTCTAACAAAATCACAACGCTCCAAACCAAAATCAAACTAAAAAAAGACTCCTTAAGCCCCACCATATCATCACCCAGTCACCACGCAAAAACAACCAATCCACCCAACCCGAATCCGTTCAGGTTCTCCAAAATATCTATCCTAGAAACTGAAAGGGTCATAGCCTCACTTAAACCATCGAATTGCAGAGGTGACAACTGCCCACCCCAAATAATTAAGGATGTTGCCAGGGAACTAGCCCCCCTTTATGACCAAACTGATCAACGCATCCTTCTCCTCTAACACCATACCTAATGATCTCAAAGAATCTTGGGTCCTGCCTCTGCTCAAGAAGCAAACTCTACCCCGCTATTCCCACCAACTACTGACCCATCACCACAGTACCATTCTTGTTAAAGATAATAGACAGAGTAGCATACCTACAAATCCAGCAATACCTAGAAACCCACAAACTATTAGGCACACACCAATCAGGCTTCAGACCACAACACGGCACAGAGACAGCTCTTATCGACCTAAAAACCCAGATCAACAAAATCAATGACAAAGGCAAAACCGCCATGCTACTCCTCCTCGACCTGTCGGCAGCCGTTGACCTGGTGGATCACACAGTCCTGTGCGAACACCTGGCCTCAGCAGCCCACTTCTCGAAAGAGGCCATAAACTGGATACAATCATTCCCAGACAACTTCACTATGAGAGTCTTCTCCTCAATAGGCTCAGCAGACCCCATCAGCATAACTTGTGGTGTGCCTCAGGGATCCTGCGTCTCCCCGACCTGCTACAACATCTTTACCAAGCCCCTATTTGACAAGTTGGACAGACTGGGTGTCCCATACACTAACTATGCAGACGACACCCAGATCCTCATACCCCTTTTGGGCAACTTTGACTCAGACACGGCCTTGGTAAACAAAATATATCTCATCATTCAGGCATGGATGGCCACACATGGCCTTTGTCTGAACGGTGAGAAAACTGAAATCCTGCTCCTTGGCTCCAACGCTAACCTAAAAAAACTCGGCCCCAGCTACAAAGCGTTCAACATCGATGGTCATATTATCCCAGCCGCCAAAACAGTGAAAACCCTACGCTTTCACCTAGACTCAGCCTTATCACTAAATAAACAAGTAACCTCACTCGCCTCCTCCACCGCTTACACCTGTAAGTTAATCAGAGCATGTAGAGCATTCCTGTCCCAAGCCAGCTGCATCATCATAGCTAATGCCCTAATATTCTCCAAACTTGATTATTGTAACACCATGTACCTAGGAGCCAACAAACACATAATTAACAAACTCCAAACACTGCAAAATAATGCACTCAGAACAGCCCTCAACCTACCTTCCAAAGAACACATCTCCAACAAAAGAAGAGAACACAAATGGCTTATAATTTGCGACCGCATCGCACTCAAAACAGCGTCACTTACCTTCAAATGCTTCAACAATGCAGCCCCCTCCTACCTCGCTGCCAGAATCATAACAAAAACCTCCACCCGCCACCCAGAACGATTAACTCCTTACAACTCCAGGTTCCCAAATTCAGACAAAAGAAAACGGGCGGCAGTAGCTTCCCTGTCATGGCAGCCCTACATTGGAACGCCCTCCCCCACAACACCAGAGCTGACCAATCCAACCACAGCTTCAGGCGTAACATTCTTACCTGGTTACGATCCAATGATCCCCACGACTGATCATACCCACAGACTAACGCCTATCTGAATGTTTATATGCATATGCTGAATTGTAATTACTGTATGTTAATATGTAAATATGTTCCTACCATGTAACCAAGTTTTTATGTAACCTTATCTTCCTGCCCTCTGTTGCGCCCTGTTACATCTGGGTTTTGGGCGCCATACCAAATAAACAAACAAACAAACAAACAACCCTTCACATTACCAAGACCAGAGGAGATACGTGAGGGCAATGGAAGAGATGCCACCCCAAGAACGCTATATGGAATAGGACCGACAGGATCAATTCGCTGGCTAAGGGGATGAATATGATGAACCGCTGTGCCCTTACCAGCCACACAGGGAGCAACAATACCAGTACCAATACGACGATGGTGCCAATACAACCACCAGAGTCAACCGGATGAATACACAATACACTAACTATGCAGACGACACCCAGATCCTCATACCCCTTTTGGGCAACTTTGACTCAGACACGGCATTGGTAAACAAAATATATCTCATCATTCAGGCATGGATGGCCACACATGGCCTTTGTCTGAACGATGAGAAAACTGAAATCCTGCTCCTTGGCTCCAACGCTAACCTAAAAAAACTCGGCCCCAGCTACAAAGCGTTCAACATTGATGGTAATATTATCCCAGCCGCCAAAACAGTGAAAACCCTACGCTTTCACCTAGACTCAGCCTTATCACTAAATAAACAAGTAACCTCACTCGCCTCCTCCACCGCTTACACCTGTAAGTTAATCAGAGCATGTAGAGCATTCCTGTCCCAAGCCAGCTGCATCATCATAGCTAATGCCCTAATACTCTCCAAACTTGATTATTGTAACACCATGTACCTAGGAGCCAACAAACACATAATTAACAAACTCCAAACATTGCAAAATAATGCACTCAGAACAGCCCTCAACCTACCTTCCAAAGAACACATCTCCAACAAAAGAAGAGAACACAAATGGCTCATAATTTGCGACCGCATCGCACTCAAAACAGCGTCACTTACCTTCAAATGCTTCAACAATGCAGCCCCCTCCTACCTCGCTGCCAGAATCATAACAAAAACCTCCACCCGCCACCCAGAACGATTAACTCCTTACAACTCCAGGTTCCCAAATTCAGACAAAAGAAAACGGGCGGCAGTAGCTTCACTGTCATGGCAGCCCTACACTGGAACGCACTCCCCCACAACACCAGAGCTGACCAATCCAACCACAGCTTCAGGCGTAACATTCTTACCTGGTTACGATCCAAAGATCCCCACGACTGATCATACCCACAGACTAACGCCTATCTGAATGTTTATATGCATATGCTGAATTGTAATTACTGTATGTTAATATGTAAATATGTTCCTACCCTGTAACCAAGTTTTTATGTAACCTTATCTTCCTGCCCTCTGTTGCGCCCTGTTACATCTGGGTTTTGGGCGCCATACCAAATAAACAAACAAACAAACAAACAACCCTTCACATTACCAAGACCAGAGGAGATACGTGAGGGCAATGGAAGAGATGCCACCCCAAGAACGCTATATGGAATAGGACCGACAGGATCAATTCGCTGGCTAAGGGGATGAATATGATGAACCGCTGTGCCCTTACCAGCCACACAGGGAGCAACAATACCAGTACCAATACGACGATGGTGCCAATACAACCACCAGAGTCAACCGGATGAATACGTCAACATCATCCACGACGACCGAGAAGCGAAAGAAGCACCCAGAATACTTGTCAGCATAGGAAACCAACACTACTGCTTTCTGGTCGATTACGGTGCGACAGTAAACATCATGGGAGAACAGGAGTTCCAACACATGCCGGAAAAAACAGAACTTGTGAGGAACGCCTCAAGAATATTCCAATGGGGCTCAGCACAGCCCCTGCACTCCATCGGGCAGTTCCGAAGAGCACTACTGCACAATGGAAACACCATTGACATCACCATCCACGTCATACGCAGTCGCACAAAAGGCTGCTGCCTACCTTGATCCATCCTGGCACACTGAAATAATTGTCAGTGCCAGCCCAGTGGGACTGGGTGCCATCCTCGCTCAAACTAGCAGAGAAGACACACACCCCAGACACATCATTGGCTATGCGACCAGAGCTATGTCTCAAACGTAATAAGCCTACTCCCAAATCGAAAAGGAAAGCCTTGCGGCAGTCTGGGCATGCAAGCACTTTCATTACTTCATCATTGGAAAGAAATTCACCTTGGTGACCGACCATCAAGCCTTGCTCTCCCTGGTTGGGAACCCTCACACAAAGATGCTGCCCAGGATTGAGCGATGGGGCATCCATTTAAAAGAGTATGATTACATAATCAATCATTGACTGGGGGGTGACCAAATCCCTGCAGACTACATATCACCCCACCCGACAGGTTCATCAATAACCCAGAAAGGAGACACAGAGTACATCAACTATGTTGCAGAAAACACGCTACCACAGCACTATCGCAGGAGGCCGTCGCCACCGCATCAGCAGCAAACCCGTCCATGGCCTTGGCCATTGCTCTCACCACAACAAGTGGAGGGAGTACCGATGCGCCATAAAAATCCACCCAGGAGTGAGTCAAGGGGAAATAGAGAAGCTAGCAAAATTGCACAACAAACTAGCAGTCAAAGACTAGTCCATATTACAGAGAGGGTGTAAGCTCGTCATCCCAGCCACACTCAGAGCAGAAATCATCAAAACATCACATGAGGGACACAAGGGATCCAATAACACCAAGAAGCCGATCCCCTGTCATGTCTGGTTTCCATTCATGGACTCGTTAGTGGACAATTGGGTGAAGAGCTGTCTGCCATGCCAGTGCACAGCAAAGGTAGAGCCCCCCACGCCATTACAGAAAACATACATACCCGATAGACCATTGGATCAGGCTACGGTCGACTTCTACGGACCCCTGGAGTCAAGGAAATACTTAATAGTCTTTATCCATGAATACTCCAGGTTTCCCATTGTGAAGAAGGTCCCGACATCAGCATACCCCCAAGTGGTGGCCACTTTCGATGAGGTACTAAGTGAATGGGGCATACCTCAGACAATAAAGTCAGATAATGGCCCCCCGTTCAATGGACACGATTTCTCCACATTTGCGAAACATATGGGATTTACCCACCAAAAGATCATGCCAGAATGGAATGGCCGAACGCTTCATGGCGTCAATCCAAAAGACGATACAAAGAGTATACATAGATGCCACCAAACGCACCAGGCCCTATGCAGGAGGCTAAGGGACTATTGCAATACACCCCACCAGGCAACCAACAAGGCATTGGCAGAGGTGATGTGGTACAAGGTCCACACCAGATTTGTGAGGAATGTCGATGATCAAGAGGAGCTTGATGCAGAAAGCATATCGAGAGACACCTGAGGAAAGGAACAGGCAAAACATGACAGAGACATCAGAAGGAGAGCTGTTCCCCAAGAGCTTGCGATAGGAGACGAAGTCCTGGTGAAGCAGACATCGACCAGGAAGACAGACCCAAGATATTCATCAAACCCCTTCAGGGTAGTAGCCATCAAAGGGTCTATGGTGAGAGCACAGAACACTACGCAAGATATCACAAGAAACAATTCACACTTCAAACACCTGATTAAGAGCGAGGAATACGACTCATCCCGAATGGACCGGGAGCCAGAGGCAAAGGAACCCTGTGACGACTTGTGGACGCCCCCAGAGGAAGTGAGGAGTCAGCCGGCAGCCATGGCCCGTGCCCCAGAGGGCTCAGGACCGAGTGAAGGATGGGCTTGCCTGTAGAGCACCATATGAAGAACCATGCACCTAGTGGAGGAATGCTGAGACAACCTCAGAACATTTGTCCGGGAGTGATGTTACAAGATGCTATGCCTTTAAGGCACAGAGCGGGCATCAGGCGGGAAGTGGGAGGAAAGGGAGGAGTTGGGTTTTCCAGGGAAAGGGGCAGTTCCATGTTGAAGGGGAAAGCGAGAGGAATAAAGTGAAGGTCCTGCTATGCTCTCTGGTGTTGTGTCCTTTCTGTGATAGTGTACAACAGCCATCTTGAAAGAGGTACAAAGCGCCTCCAGCAAACCCAAAGGGACTGGCCATTAGGCCATGTTTTCTCTAATAGACAACGTAACACTTAAAAAAATCAAACACAATTCTCTCCTAAAAACCAGTGCTGATTTTAAGCAGAACATAGTTGATTTCAAGTGTGGGGGTAGTGATAAAACAGGTCAAACATGCATTATTTGCGATCGATCCTTGCATGATTTACCACTCCAACAAAGTAGGAGATTCAGCACGGATATGTCTTTCATACAAAAGTATTTCGGCATTCAGTATTACTAAGGTGGTATTACTGCAAGCAAAATTACCTCATGTGCCACATGGGGTCCCGTGGAACTCCAAAATGGGAAATAACTGAAGAGTATGCATGACTCTAACTCATGCAGATCTTTGCTGTTACTACGTGTTTACCACATGCGGTAGTGGTATATGGTAAAAAAGTAATATCACAAAAATCTCGTAATTAGGCCTTATACTTTTGAAGGATTCTCTCATTTTTACTTATTTTGCATTCGAATGAATGGCCCTCATTCCGAGTTGGGCGCAAGGGATACCTGGCACCGTTAAGGACATTGGTGCCGGTAATCCCTTTGCTCCCTATTCTGAGGTCCCTTAGCAGGTCCCTTCCTTAATGCCTGGTTTTTCCAGGCGTTATGGACGGGGCCCATTAAGGAACTTCAGAGCTAATAACGGTACCGCAATTTGCGGTACCGTTATTAGCACCTCCCCCCCTTCCAATTGATCCCTATGGGGGCTGAAATAGGAATGGGGAATGGCTTTTCAATGGGGACTTACCGGTCCCGCAAAGGTCGGAATAGATCAGTAAGTCCCCATTGAACCAGGGCGGACTGGGTACCGGTATTGGAGGTAGTCATAGCGCAAAAAGCGCCATGACTACCTCCAATATCATCATCGGAATGAGGGCCAATGTCTTCATGTATGGTGTACTAATGGTTACTTTGGTCGCAGTTTGTATGCCGTGAGCCCAGAGGCCCAAAGTACCGAAAGGTTGCGCACTAAAAGGCAACCTGTGATGCATCAGGCTTCTGGAATAAGGGCCTGCAGATTGCAAATGGAGGCACATGGAGGAGTGGAGTAACTTTGCTGAAAATGTTGGTTGTGGACATGACATCTAAAGGAAAGTGGTCCCTGCCAAATTAGGGGAACGAAATGGTGTGCCACGAAAGTTTGTGGGGGAGCAAACACCCTTGTCCCCGACTAAAACGACCCCCATTAGCGGGGGCCCACAGCAGATAAGTGGGAAGGTGTACAGGTGAAATAGGGCAGATGGCGCCAGACAGGTATGGTGCGGCAGGGTCCCCCCACACCCTCCTCCGCCCGGAAGGATCTGGGAACAAAAGACTTGCCTTGAAGGCGAGGCCTTCTCGACCTGGAGTCTTGTATTTGTTCCAGGAATCAGGTATTTGTTCCTCCTGGTCTTCGGACATGGATCCAGTTTAAGTTTTTGAGTAGTTTAGTGAAGGTGAACATTTGCAGGGCTGCACCTACTTTCTAGTAAACACACATACATGTGTCCGAGGTAGACATGGAGCCGTACTCTGTGCTCCTTGGGCATGTGCAGTGATAGGCAAGTCAAGTGAATGATTAGGCTTGTTCATAAAGATAGTCATTTTGTGTCAGGCAGGTGGAAAAGTGCAGAGGCCGCCAAGATAAATAAGCCAAAGGCAAAGGTAGCCTGCCGGGGGAACCTCATATTCATTTTCGTACCCGTGCTTTGGCAGTTCTGCAATAAAAAGGTGAGCTCAGTCTATAAATCTACCTTTGTGCAAACAGTTCCATTGCGTTAACCCGGCCGGCTCCCATTTGCTAAACGCCGACGCTCCATTGTGTTTGTACCTGAGCGCTGTGGAAGTTATGCACACCTGAGTGCGTCACTTTTGTGTTCATCTTTATTTTGATGAAGTGCAAAAGTGACGCATGCAAGGGAGTGTGCCTCCTTCCCAGATGGTACAGGAACGATATAATCTGTTATAACAACAGTTTATGACATGCGCAGGCACCGTCTCGAGGGTCGGGGCAGGGCAGCGTGAAGCTACATATTATCGTGCTGCTATTTCTTCTGAAAAGTATTGCATTACCCATGTACATTAGAGGGACCCAATCACAGTAGGTCTCGTAACTGCAGTTGAAGTGGCAACTTGAGGCTTCAGGGTAGCATATAGGCAGTGGCAGCGCCTGTAGGTCAACTCATACATTATCTATATCACATATGTGACACAATGACTACTGCTCTGCAGGTGTACAGGGATGAGTGGTGTCTAAGCCAACTACTCAGCCCCACACTACTACTACACCAGCAGTGATCCCAATCAAAAAGTTGTAACAGGCACACCCTGCCAGGTACAACTCTTTCACCTCTTTTGGTAAGGTGGCTGAAGACAGGCTATGCTTTCAGGAGGGGTGGTAGCAACCCAAACACCATTAGTGATATTGTTCAAAATTATAAGAATGTCCAATCAAGATTCCACAAAAATGTACTATATAATTCCATTACATCAATTATTTCCATGGAAAATTGCAATTGGAATACACATTAGCGGAATACCTTATGGTAATTCTGCCATTTTTTGAATGAAAAGTGGATTGTCTGGAGGGTCTAACTGCAGCTTGATGCTGGAGATAAAGTCTTCACTTTTCCTCTGAAAATCGTCAGAATTACCACTAGGCAATTCCGGCAGTGGTAATTCTGCAAAATATGGAGTCCTATGGACTCCAGAAAATTGGGATTTTCCCCACCTACCGCCACTTGTGGTAAATCCATGCACCAAGTGGTGGTAGCAGTAATTCTGCTTGGTGGAATCTCAGCAGATTTACTGCTGAGATACCACCAAACTGGTAACGAGGCCCTATTTCTTTAAAAGGCAAGTGAAGGGGGCTTAAAAGTAACAATGGTCCCTTAAAGTGGACTAAGAGGATAGGGCCTCTTCAAAACAACTTTAGCTGTTGTCTTTGGTGCTGAACAGCATTGAGCCGGTTTTCATGGGGCTTTTGCTATGATTGAGCCAGTGGCAAGACATTCCAGTCATGTTCGATGGGCGGAATCTCATTGGATCTAGTGGGCTATCAGCACAGCGAGTTCATGACTTCCAGTAGTTCGAGGCTGTGCCTTAATTGGCATTGGAAGGGTGCTTCTGCTGGGTTGAGTTGGCGTTCGAGATGGGTGAGTCAATGGTTTTCTGCAGGTTGAATCAGCGGTACAATCAATTTCTGCTAAGGATTCGAGCCGGCAATCAGGTTGGTGCAATGCAGTACGCTGTGATGGGTTGAGGTGGTGCCTAGAGGGCTATAGATGCAGTCTAGCAGTTAAAGAATGCATAGAGTGGCAAAAGCAGTGCCATTGGTCTTGTGGTAGCTCAAAATGGGTTGAACTTGGTTGGCTCAGCTTGAAGGTGTCTCAATGCAGTGAAACAGGGTTCTGGCTGTTTCTGGTCTCCTGGGTTGCTGAGAGGCCAATCTAGGGTCTCCAGTGACAAGGTGAATCCTTAGTTTACCACTCCTGTAGAGGTGAAGTTACATGCCTCTGCAGGAAATCCCACCCCCCTACCTCCTATAGGTTGGAAGCCTAAGGTCGTGCCATGTTTGACACCAGCAGTTGTGCCAATACTGCAGCTGGTATTCAAAAGAAGGTACCCACTGAGAAACCCTTATTGAATGTATTCCCGAAGAGACAACAATCTGAGGGAGGAAGTCCCTGAAGGAATATGAAAAGGAGCAATGAGAGAAGCTGGTGACATCACAAGAAACATGCGTGATGCCCCTAGAATACTAGCTGGAGAGAATGCATGGATCTTACAGAAACTGATGACGAAGTTAATAATTGAGTAAACTTTCATATGTGAAAAGAAGATTGCACATGTGCGAAGTGCTGCAGAAAATCAACCGTTCAATAATTGTACAGATGCTGAATCGCAAGTAGATTAATTCATCATAGAAGCTGGCTATATCTAGTAAATAGACTGCAGGCGAAGCCACCATTGTATAGGAGCTGACATAAGTGTCATGAATTTAGTATTCCAGGACCCATGGAGAGAAAAGGCGAGGATTGTCTTGCAGCAAGAATAATCTGAGGTTGTGGAAGCGCATGGCGAGGCTATCTGGCCTGGTATCAAAATCGAAGCATCCATGGTCGGTTATCTATTCTTCAAAGTAGTGAATTTGTGGAGGATGAATCATCCCTTGTTAAGGTGCAACGAAAGAACAGCAAGAGTGCCAAGTTTTATTCATTTAAATGATGCCAAATGGACCAAATCGTGGTCTCCTGTCACGTTAGCCAAGGATGGAAATAGAGTTGAGCATGGAGTCCTAAAACAACGATAGTGAGAGCCTACACTCCCATATCTTCCCACAGACAAGGATACTTTCCAAGGCCAAGTTCCAAGACAATCTTCATGGCAGAAGGCATGGGTGATGAGCTAATTGGGTGGGGATGTAAAGTCAAATCCACCTCCTGTCACCTGGGTTTGAGCTTACATGCTGCTAAGTGAACTGAATGTTCCAGACATGGCACGAGCGTGACAACCAATTGTAGAGGGATGTATAATGAAGGGCCTTATAGTGTGAAGACCAATGATAAATTGTCTACGTAATAGTGTTAACAATGACATGTTTTAGGGGTAGGCATAAATTGTCCACCTAACAGTGGGCTGCAAATCACAATCCTAGTGCCTATAGAAAGTATATTTAGAGGATCCCCTTAAGCCAATCCCAACTCTTCAGATGGTTTCTATTATTTGCCACGTAGTATGACATCATGTCTGATGTATTTTTGTATATAAGGATGTTTTTATGAGAAAATCGTCGAGAGCCTGAGCGAGCGTCCGTTGATGTCCGCTGTAACCTCCCTGTTTTAGATAATTGTTAATAAAACACTATCTTTGCCATCTTTCTGAGTTGGTTGAATTATTTGGACTCAGAATCACTCTGCAACCCCATCCATTGCATGCACGTTACTAAAGGGCCATAAGCTCACGTGGTAGCGGTGCGGATGGTTGAAAAAGATCCAAACTAGTTCTGCTTCAGTATTTTGGATGATTGGGCATCCTCCGCCATAAGCCAGAAGATCGCAGGGTTTCCTGTGGAGAGCAGACAATAGAAATACACTTGCAAAAAGATGGTGGGCAGGTCCCCTATGATGAAATCCATGCCCGGTTTCCACTGGCGCTCTGCGGATGGAAGGCAAAGTGGTCGGATTGAAGGAGGAGTCAATACCGAAGGCCTCGAGCCGATTAACAAATGGTAAGTAGACTAAGGGGAATGGCAAATAAAGGGGATGGTATTGTGATAATATTTTGAGTAACAGGAAATATTGTGAAGAGAAGAGGTTGCGCCTAACTGATAGTCCTGATTCAAGGGAGTGTACATCAGGACCCCAGCTGGCCCATAGAGCTGGGGGTGGCCCAACAGTACTTTAAGATGAGTAGCAGCACCCTTGAGATGGATGGGGATGCAGCTTAATACTCTTGCATCAAATCAATAATGACAACTCGATAGTTTGGCAAAGGAAGTTTGTTTAATGACAAGTACAAAAAACAGGGAGTTATGAATATCAGCAATCGCTCTATGTTCCTTCTCGCTTCAACTCCACTTAATTTCATAAAAAACATCATTTATACTAAAAACTCGTCATCACTGACGTAGAATATCTCAAAACTTATCATGCAACTTGATTGGTTCTAGGAAAAGGTAACTTTTATATAGGTGCTATATCTTTATATGGTAACAAAGTGAGGGGTTTGGTTAAACAATGTCAGTTGGGGCATCTAAGCCCTTCCTTCAAAATGGCTACTGTAGACGTCACTGAAAGTACAGCGTCTCATTGGTTCCGGTAACTATAGGACCCTAGATTACTTGGCTCACTATGATGGGGTTGGCATCAACCCCACTCATACTTTTCCACCAGCGTAGCAGCCTGCAGAATAGCCGGCCAGGTGCAGGGAGTTTGTCTGCTCCCCAAGCCTCCCTCCAATTATTGCAACAATCAAACATCACTTCAGTGGTCATGTGTCAATTATTTCTTTGTATTTTGGCCTCGAGACTGCTTCTTGGTCTGGAAAGGTTGAGGCGTCTGGGCATGGGACAAGTCCATGTGTAGGTGGGAAAGTTTCATCACTTCTGCTTGCTTGGTCATGTGATTTCAACACCGTTAAATTGTCTTATTCTCCATGTAATTCGTGCATTAGATTTAATTTTGCCAGCCATCTGCCTTCTGTGGTTTATCTTCAACTTTCAGAATAAGATACTCTGTTCATCTTTTTCATTAATTGAATCTTCTGTGGGTCCATTTCAGCTGATACGACCTTGGCTTCTTGGCATGACTTGCCTTTGTCTGAGTTTTCCCTTTGTCTTTAATTCTTGATTTGCTTGCTGCGAGGCTCTTCTCTTGAGACCTTTAATAACCTTTGGTTGATTCTGCTCTTATGCATAGTGGAAGTATACTTGTATAAAAGTGCTCCGTTTGAGGTAGATATGTATAGGTGGCATCTCACTACTAAACTTAAGCAAGCCTCACAATCTTCTTAGCTCCTTGCGGTTACTGTGCATATGTACATGTGTAAACTGGTTGAATATCCTCATCACGCTCATAACATACGTTTCTAACATTTGACATCACTTGTTTCACTTTAGATCCGGGATGTCACTTATCCATGGTATTTCGTCTCTTCCTATCATTCACAGGTCGTCATATCTTCTATATGTGAGTCAGTCTGGATACTTGTGACGTCCTCATTTGTCTTCTTTTAGTATCTTTTTTGCTTCTTCAGGTATTGCATTTTGACAATCGTCATTCTGTCTCATTTGTCGGTATGGTTTTCTCAATGGGTACCTCACTGTCCAGGTTTTCTTAGGTGTTGGTACCTCAATAGGTGCTGTTAGTCGAATAGGTACTGGACAGAGCCCCACTGCAGCTCTCTGCTGGTTTATTTGCTCATCATACGTCACATAGCTCGGCGTGAACGTTCCTGGCACTTCAAAGTGGGAGGTAGGGGAGTGAATCGTGCTTGGGACCTCCTCTACACTCCCCCCTCTGGGCGATTTATCGACCACTTTCACTTCTTCTTTTGTCTCCACCTTTTCTTCATCCTCTGGATCCACCTTTATTTCGTCCTCTGGGTCCACACATGAAGGTCTGAAGAAATTTCTCTTTGGGGTCCATATCTTTATGACTCCCTTCAAGCTTCCTGCTGTTCTCACTTGCTCATCTTTGTTTCATGTCATTAGTTGACATTGTCCACTGGGGCTGCAATAGATCCATCTTCCCACATAGTTTCTGTGTTTCTTGGATATTTAAACTTTGTTCCTTCTGGTGCATGAATGCTAGCTTTCACAAAGTCTCTTATTTCTTCATCAGTGAGGTCCATGGGCTTCCATCCTGGTTTGACATCAATCATGATCTTCATCCCTATCACCTTTTTTGCAGTTTTCTGGCACTGACAAATTATTATCTTGATAACACAGAATCCGAGCAATATAATCACTAGGAATTTGAATGCATCTGCCATCCATTGTGGAACCCATGAAAATAGTGATCCAAACCAGCTGTCATCATCAACTTCGTCAGCTTCATTGATCATTTGATTCTGTAGTTTCGTCAGCATACCTATGGCCTCTGTCAAGGTTCCATTTTCTTTGTCGTGAGATGGTATAAATGTGCAACATAATTCCTCAATTTTTGTACAAACTCCTCCATCCATACCTGTGATCATGTCAAGGACATATCTGTTCTGTAGAGTCATTAGTTCAATTGCCCTTAGTTCTTCTCTGATTGCATTGAATCCTTTTATGGCTGTGTTGATGGTCTGCAGTAACTCCCATCTGGTTATCTGCAACCATTTAGTATTTGTTCCAACCTGAACTCTTGCCATAAAAATTGTCGTGAACACTGATGAGGTTAGGCTGAAAAGACTCTGTTCATATGGGATTGCATGAAAATCTTGTTCTGCTTGGGACATGTGGTTTGTCCTCACTGTACTCTGGAAGCAGGAGGAATTGCTTGGTAATCACAATGAGCAGTCTCCTTATTGTCTTTTCTTTTTCAGGGTCTTGAAGAAATGCAGTGATGTTAGGGAGTCCTCCCACTAACGAAGGGTATGCTCTCAGCACTAACTCGAAGTATCTTAAAATGTCCTTAGTGACATCACTACTGTGGGACACCATAAGTGAGTCCAAATAAGGTTCTTGTGTGGAAGGCCTCTGGATACTGTATTTGCCTCCAGTTTGTGTGCCCTCAATCAAAATTTGGCATATCCTTTTCTTATCAAGGCTTCAGTGTGCCTCAGTCCAAAGTTCAAAGTCAACAGACTATGTTGTGGTTTATACGTGCATTTTTTCTTCTTTACCTGCAACTTGGATGCACAGAGTGTCCGTGTTTTACGTCCTTTATCCCCTTTTTATGGTCAGAGGAAGTGTCCAATTCAAGCCACAATTTGCAAAAAGTTCTTTGTCTTTGTCTGGCTGGTCATGCGTCCTTCTTCCTCGTCATGGATCTCGTCTGCACGTGCTGTTGTTCTACCCCGTTGTCTGTAGTCTCTACACGTTAGGGTGTGGGCAGGGGGACTTCTTCGATGTATGGCTTGATATCGCCCAGAAATATCCAAACTCTTTTTCCTTGTAGCTTGACTGCAGAGGGAGTGATGCCCTCTACTCTGAAGAGGCCGTTGAAACTTGGCTCGTCCCACTTCTTTCTCGTATGGTTTCTCACCAGGACCGTGTACCCAGGAAATATGGGTGGAACACATAAACCCTGACCTTGGTCTGTTGTAGTATCTCCTTCTGTGTTCTGTGCTGCCCTGCACCCTTTTTGTCATCGCTGCAGCTGTCCTGAAATTACAGTAAGACTGGGTGTCATGCAATTCAAGTAATTTTGCATTTCAGACTTCCGTTGGCTGAGCATCACACCTAGCTCTATCCCGGGGTGTCAGTGGGGTGAAAGGCATGGCAGATAAAATGTTCATGCCATGGCCACAAGGGGGATCATTGTCAAAAACGGTATTGCAACACGTGACCACATACTTTCATGCTGCTTACACGGGAAAGAAATTAGAGAAAAGATTAGCGATTCCAGTACTCTGGAAGATGTAACAAGAAGAAAGAGAAGACCGGCCACCTGAAGAGTAATTGCTTAATCAGCATAAGGAGGAAGGTGTCAGGCCCTCAGCTCCACTTACCTCACCAGAAGCAAAAGGAGCTAGTATGGAAGAAATAGGATTGTATTCTTTAAATGAGTTGAAAGCGGTGACGGGGTATAGTAATCTGATATATGAACCCCCCGCTTACAGTAGTGATGATAGTCCAGAGGAGAATAAAAGAAAAGAAGAGATATATAAGATCATACAAGACAAAGAAGAAAGGAGTGAGAGGTCAAATCTGTCGACAGAAATAGACAGGGAGATTAAGAGATGGAAAGGAGAGAAGGATAAAGCTGACGAGAAAGCACTTGTGCAGAACGAATGGATGAGAGAACAGATATCACTTAAAATAGATGGGAAAAGTATTGAGGAAGTTAGGCAAAGAGACGATAAGGACAAACAAGAAAGAAAAGAGAAGGAACAAAAGAAGAGAAGCAAAAGAAAGAGCAGGCAGCGAAAAGAACAGATATATCAGGAGGAGCAAGAGAAAAAAGAAGAACAGGCACAAGAACAAAGAAAGTGTGACAATAGACAGAGAGCGATAGAAGATAGGGCTAGAAAGGAAAGGAAGAGAGAAGAGGAGGAAGCACAAAGGTTAAAGGATAAACGATTACAGAGACGAAGGGCAGAAGAGGAAAGAAGGGATGGAATAAGGAGAGAAGAATGAAGGCAACGGGAAGACAAAATTAGTTGGGATGCAAGAAAGAGAAGGGAAATAGAAGAAATGGACCAAAAAAGGAGACAAGGTCTTGATACCAGTCTCATTCATAAGGAACCAGTAGGGCCAAGTCCAGAAATACGATGGGATAGAATAGAAGAGTTACTTCTGATAAAGGAAGCAATGCCAACAACATCTACAGTAGTATTGGAAGAAGAAAGATTTGATGCAGCAAGCATTGTAGAAAGGATCGACAAGGTGTATCAACAGTTAAAGGAAGGTAGTAAGTATGGGATTCAAGGGAAGAGTGATCAATCCCTAGTATTTCAATTACGAAGCAAAGAAGAAAATCCATTCAGTCAGAGATGTAGAGCATTGTCTTTAAGCAGACTGAATCTGGATGAGGGTTAAGGGGATGATAGTCACACTAGTTGGGGAATAGACACGTTGGGGTAAGTGAGTCCAGTCTTGGGGTAGAAGGAGGGAGCGTGTGCACCCCTGAAGGAAGTCTGCAAATGGATAAAGAAGTGTGAAGGTCGGATCTGGAACAGCCTAAAGATAAGGACGCCAGATCCCATAGCTTATCCAGAGCAGCCACAAGGACGATCGTATCGTAAGAAGGGAGAGTCTCCGCCATATGTGAGCATATCCCACAAGGAGACAGACTAATTGTGGTGAAAGATGGTGGGCAGGTCCCCTATGATGAAATCCATGCCCGGTTTCCACTGGCGCTCTGCGGATGGAAGGCAAAGTGGTCGGATTGAAGGAGGAGTCAATACCGAAGGCCTCGAGCCGATTAACAAATGGCAAGTAGACTAGGGGGAATGGCAAATAAAGGGGATGGTATTGTGATAATATTTTGAGTAACAGGAAATATTGTGAAGAGAAAAGGTTGCGCCTAACTGAGAGTCCTGATTCAAGGGAGTGTACATCAGGACTCCAGCTGGCCCATAGAGCTGGGGGTGGCCCAACAGTACTTTAAGATGAGTAGCAGCACCCTCGAGATGGATGGAGATGCAGCTTAATACTCTCGCATCAAATCAATAATGACAACTCGATAGTTTGGCAAAGGAAGTCTGTTTAATGACAAGTACAAAAAACAGGGAGTTATGAATATCAGCAATCGCTCTATGTTCCTTCTCGCTTCAACTCCACTTAATTTCATAAAAAACACATCATTTATACTAAAAACCCGTCATCACTGACGTAGAATATCTCAAAACTTATCATGCAACTTGATTGGTTCTAGGAAAAGGTAACTTTAATATAGGTGCTATATCTTTATATGGTAACGAAGTGAGGGGTTTGGTTAAACAATGTCAGTTGGGGCATCTAAGCCCTTCCTTCAAAATGGCTACTGTAGACGTCACTAAAAGTACAGCGTCTCATTGGTTCCGTTAACTATAGGACCCTAGATTACTTGGCTCACTACCAGCGTAGCAGCCTGCAGAATAGCCGGCCAGGTGCAGGGAGTTTGTCTGCTCCCCAAGCCTCCCTCCAATTATTGCAACAATCAAACATCACTTCAGTGGTCATGTGTCAATTATTTCTTTGTATTTTGGCCTCGAGACTGCTTCTTGGTCTGGAAAGGTTGAGGCGTCTGGGCATGTGACAAGTCCATGTGTAGGTGGGAAAGTTTCATCACTTCTGCTTGCTTGGTCATGTGATTTCAACACTGTTAAATTGTCTTATTCTCCATGTAATTCGTGCATTAGATTTAATTTTGCCAGCCATCTGCCTTCTGTGGCTTATCTTCACCTTTCAGAATAAGATACTCTGTTCTTCTTTTTCATTAATTGTATCTTCTGTGGGTCCATTTCAGCTGATACGAGCTTGGCCTCTTGGCATGACTTGCCTTTGTCTGAGTTTTCCCTTTGTCTTTAACTCTTGATTTGCTTGCTGCGAGGCCCTTCTCTTGAGACTTTTAATAACCTTTGGTTGATTCTGCTCTTATGCATAGTGGAAGTATACTTGTATAAAAGTGCTCCGTTTGAGGTAGATATGTATAGGTGGCATCTCACTACTAAACTTAAGCAAGCCTCACAATCTTCTTAGCTCCTTGCGGTTACTGTGCATATGTACATGTGTAAACTGGTTGAATATCCTCATCACGCTCATAACATACGTTTCTAACATTTGACATCACTTGTTTCACTTTAGATCCGGGATGTCACTTATCCATGGTATTTCGTCTCTTCCTATCATTCACAGGTCGTCATATCTTCTATATGTGAGTCAGTCTGGATACTTGTGACGTCCTCATTTTTCTACTTTTAGTATCTTTTTTGCTTCTTCAGATATTGCATTTTGACAATCGTCATTCTGTCTCATTTGTCGATATGGTTTTCTCAATGGGTACCTCACTGTCCAGGTTTTCTTAGGTGTTGGTACTTCAATAGGTGCTGTTAGTCGAATAGGTACTGGACAGAGCGCCAGTGCAGCTCTCTGCTGGTTTATTTGCTCATCATACGTCACATAGCTCGGCGTGAACGTTCCTGGCACTTCAAAGTGGGAGGTAGGGGAGTGAATCGTGCTTGGGACCTCCTCTACACTCCCCCCTCTGGGCGATTTATCGACCACTTTCACTTCTTCTTTTGTCTCCACCTTTTCTTCATCCTCTGGATCCACCTTTATTTCGTCCTCTGGGTCCACACATGAAGGTCTGAAGAAATTTCTCTTTGGGGTCCATATCTTTATGACTCCCTTCAAGCTTCCTGCTGTTCTCACATGCTCATCTTTGTTTCATGTCATTAGTTGACATTGTCCACTGGGGCTGCAATAGATCCATCTTCCCACATAGTTTCTGTGTTTCTTGGATATTTAAACTTTGTTCCTTCTGGTGCATGAATGCTAGCTTTCACAAAGTCTCTTATTTCTTCATCAGTGAGGTCCTTGGGCTTCCATCCTGGTTTGACATCAATCATGATCTTCATCCCTATGACCTTTTTTGCAGTTTTCTGGCACTGACAAATTATTATCTTGATAACACAGAATCCGAGCAATATAATCACTAGGAATTTGAATGCATCTGCCATCCATTGTAGAACCCATGAAAATAGTGATCCAAACCAGCTGTCATCATCAACTTCGTCAGCTTCATTGATCATTTGATTCTGTAGTTTCGTCAGCATACCTATGGCCTCTGTCAAGGTTCCATTTTCTTTGTCGTGAGATGGTATAAATGTGCAACATGATTCTTCAATTTTTGTACAAACTCCTCCATCCATACCTGTGATCATGTCAAGGACATATCTGTTCTGTAGAGTCATTAGTTCAATTGCCCTTAGTTCTTCTCTGATTGCATTGAATCCTTTTATGGCCGTGTTGATGGTCTGCAGTAACTCCCATCTGGTTATCTGCAACCATTTATTATTTGTTCCAACCTGAACTCTTGCCATAAAAATTGTCGTGAACACTGATGAGGTTAGGCTGAAAAGACTCTGTTCATATGGGATTGCATGAAAATCTTGTTCTGCTTGGGACATTTGGTGTGTCCTCACTGTACTCTGGAAGCAGGAGGAATTGCTTGGTAATCACAATGAGCAGTCTCCTTATTGTCTTTTCTTTTTCAGGGTCTTGAAGAAATGCAGTGATGTTAGGGAGTCCTCCCACTAACGAAGACTATGCTCTCAGCACTAACTCGAAGTATCTTAAAATGTCCTTAGTGACGTCACTACTGTGGGACACCATAAGTGAGTCCAAATAAGGTTCTTGTGTGGAAGGACTCTGGATACTGTATTTGCCTCCAGTTTGTGTGTCCTCAATCAAAATTTGGCATATCCTTTTCTTATCAAGGCTTCAGTGTGCCTCAGTCCAAAGTTCAAAGTCAACAGACTATGTTGTGGCTTATACGTGCATTTTTTCTTCTTTACCTGCAACTAGGATGCTGTCATGATCTCTGCTTCCAAAAGGTCAGGGTTTTCCCAACTCCCTTGGAAGCAGATCCATAACCCAGGTTCCGAGTGCCAACCAGTCCCAATTGGGACCTTTTGGACCCAGTCCTGGCGCCAGTGGCACCAGGCTCATAAATATGCCCAGTCCCAGCGCTGGAAGCGCCGGGCTCATAATGCTTGGGTGGACTTACCTGCAGCAGACCATGCTGCTTACTTGCCTGCCAGTTGAGCCTCTGATCCTCTTCTGTTTGGAACTACTTTTCCTGTTGGATGGGGCAGGAGCCACTCCCTAGGTTCAGAACACTGGAACTCTTCTGGAAAGCAGGAACTCTTTTCTTACCTAGGCGTGGCTGTGGAAGGAGACACCTAAGCACTACAGGAGGCTATTTAAACCACACCCGATGGATGAATCTTGCTTTGCGTTATTATGCATCCTCTGCAGCAGAACGCTCATCGTGTCTTCTGCATCTGATCCTGGGCCTAAGGAAAAAGGCTTACCATCCTGAATCCAGTCTTCAGCAACACCTATAAAGACAAGAAAGAACAGGTTAGCATTACGGTCTTCAGTGACAGCGCTTCACTTACCTGGTCCATCGGCTGTCACCAACGCCTCGCGCTGCATTCCGGCATCTGAAAGACAAAGGCTTACCTACTCTTCGTGCGCTCCGGAGGTCTTCGCACTGCATTCCGGCATCTGAAAGACAAAAGCTTACCAACTCTTCGCACACTCCGGAGGCCTTCGGCGCTGCATCCCGCATCTGAAAGACAAAACAAGGTGCGTTTAAAGACATTGGGGAACTTTAATACTCACGTGCCATTACTCCTTTCCACATCTAACCCAGTGGGTATTCCGGCACCCTGCAGCCGCTCCGAACTTGTACCTGCAAAATAAAGAGACAGTTAGAGCGCATCGTGAAGCAGGCAACAAGCGCTTACTTACGTGCTTCCAGGCGCTTCTATTCATCACACGGGCTCCATCTTCAACTCACTTCAGCCCGTCATCCGCCATCGCCGGAACCCTGCAAAACAAGAGACATCATTACTAAAGACTTTTAAAGACATTAGAATTACTCGAAACTTACCGTTCGTGCAGTAAACGACGGACAGCAGTCCTCTGAAGTCAAGAGGCCTGCTCCCCTTATCCAGTGAAGAAACTGGTTACAGCACCCTGCCCCGAGGCAGATGGAGAGCACGGCGTTCACTTACCTAAGGTGAGAGCGTTAACCTTTGGGGCTCTACAGGAGAAGAGAAAGGGAAGAAGAGAGAGACATTCAATAACCCAGTTCATTAATCCCATATTTTCTATCTGCAGACATCTTACCCTTCGAGTCAGACATACAGTGCACAGAGGTCCAGCCCAAAGAGCCAGCCGTGTGTTACACATCACCTTTGAAGATACGGTATACGCCCAGTCAAGACCGGCGCCTCTACGGGAATCAGGTGAGCGTTACAGAACGCAAAGCCTACCGCAAAACTCCCGTCCAGGCGCTATGGAAACCTCGGATACCGACCAGCTAGCCCAGTTACTTGGGGAACTAAGGGCAGAAGTGCATGCAGCCCGTCAGGAAACGAACGCTCTAAGAAGGGAACTGATTATTTCCAAGGAGCGAACAGATGATCTCGCTAGACAATTGCTACAGTCACAAGCCGGACAGACCCCGTTACCCGCATCTGGGGGAAATCTTCCTTCTACATCCTCTATGAATCCAGTGCAGATCAACCTACCTGGGAATGTACCTCTGGCTCCGCCCGAACGATTTTCTGGTGACCCAAAGAGGTTTGCAGTATTTATCAATCAGTGCCGGTTGCATTTCTTATGCCGGCCAGCAGCCTTTCCAACTGATCAAGCTAAAGTAGCTTTCGTGCTTTCGTACCTTAGTGGCAATGCGGCAGACTGGTCGATCCCTCTAGTAAATCAAGATGATCCGGTCCTCCATGATTTTCAAGCTTTTCAGCTCAGTATGGAAAAACTGTTCGCAAGACATTCACAGGGGCAGGCCTTGGACAATGAGCTTCTTTCGTTGCGACAAGGTAATCAAGACCTTTTGGCTTATATTGCGTCTTTCAACAGACTGATAGTGGAAACTCAATGGCCTGAGGATAAAAGGATTACGCTGTTTTATAGAGGTCTACGTGGAGAGCTCAAAGATGTGTTAGCCCAAGTAGTGAATCCCCCACAAGATTGTTCGGACTATATAGACTTAGTCGTTCAAATAGATCACAGACTGCAGAACAGGAAGGCCGATCGTTCCAAGTTTGATGCTCGAGTATTTTCCAAACCGCCAACTCCTTCCAAAGGAGTAGACTCCGGGGAACCCATGCAAATAGGGGGCCTGAAAGGTCCTCTAACACAAAAGGAGCGGGAAAGGAGAAAACAGTTGCAATTATGCCTCTATTGCGGAAACTTAGGGCACTTTCTTCGAGACTGTCCGGTGAAACCTGCCAAGAAGGCAGTAGGAGCTGCAGTTACCAAAGTTACAAACTCTGAGCAGGGAAACGACCTCGCCCGACAAGAATAGAGGTCCTCTTGCCGAGCGTGAAAACCAGTTCCGTGACCTCGCATTTCGTGATACCTATGGTCCTCATTAGCCTTGATAATCCGGATCGATTACATGCAATTGAAGCTTACGTCGACAGCGGTGCCATCGGCAATTATGTGGATCATGAAATGGTTTTGAGGATGAATCTAACTCTTTGTCCCAAGGCTGTAAAGGACGTCATTACTACGGTGGATGGAACGGAGATAGCCTCCGGACCAGTAACGCATACCACTCAAGAAGTGACGCTAGTAAGTCAAGATGGACACCATGAGAAGATCGTGTTCGATGTGAACAAGGCTCCTCAGTTTCAGATTATTCTAGGAATACCTTGGTTAGAGAAACACAATCCTCTGATCGATTGGCGAGCAAGAACAGTCCAGTTTCCAGAATGTGTCTCTACTTGTCACCCTCCACCTGGTGTTGCACTGGCAGCAATTTCTTCAGAGACTCCCCAGTTACCTCCCGAATACCTAGAATACCAAGATGTTTTCCGGAAGGATCAGGCTAACTCTCTACCTCCTCATAGGTCTTATGACTGCCAGATAGACCTGATACCTGGATCTACTCCTCCTTGTAGTAGAATTTATGCCCTCACCGAGCCTGAGAACCTTCACCTTCGACAATACCTGGATCAATACCTGGCAAATGGGTTTATTCGTCCTTCCAAGTCCCCTGCTTCTTCAGCTTTGTTCTTCGTTCCAAAAAAGGAAGGAGACCTTAGAACTTGTATAGATTATCGGTCCCTGAACCAGATCACCGTCAAGAATAGATATCCGTTACCTTTGATCCCTGAACTCCTGGACCAGGTCAGAAAAGCATGCATATATACAAAGCTGGATCTTAGAGGAGCCTACCACTTGGTACGAGTAAAAGAGGGCGATGAATGGAAGACGGCCTTCCGCACCAAATATGGGCTATTTGAATATCAGGTCATGCCCTTCGGACTTTGCAATGCCCCGGCCGCCTTTCAATATTTTATGAACAATGTCCTCAGAGAGCTCATAGACGTGTGTGTTGTTGTTTACATTGACGACATCCTCGTTTATTCTTCATCGGAATCTGAACATCGGAAACATGTGAAAATGGTCCTCGAAAGATTGCGTCAACACAAACTTTTCGCTAAATTGGAAAAATGTGTTTTCAACGTGACTGAAGTTGAATTCTTGGGATTCATATTATCACCTAGCGGAGTGCGTATGGATTCAAAGAAGGTCGATGCAGTTCTCAAATGGCCATCACCATCCTCCGTAAAAGGTGTGCAAAGCATGTTAGGCTTCGCTAACTTTTACCGCAGGTTTATCCCCGAATTTTGTCGAATAGTCCAGCCCATCACTGCCTTGTTAAAGAAAAACAAACGTTTTGAATGGTCTACCGAGGCGGAACAAGCTTTCCAGGATTTGAAGAATAAATTTATCTCTGCACCAATCTTAAAACACCCTCGCCCCGAACTCCCCTACATCGTGGAAACTGATGCTTCAAGCCTTGCCATGGGGGCAGTTCTATCACAAAAGGACCCGGTAACCAATCAGTTGCATCCCGTGGCATTTTGGTCCCGCAAATTCTCGCCTCCTGAAATCAATTACACGATTACTGACAAGGAACTTCTGGCTATCAAGTCTGCCTTTAAGGCTTGGCGGCATTATCTGCTGGGGGCCCGACACACCGTTACTGTGATTACGGATCACCGAAACCTGCAATATTTGAAAACCGCAAAAGCCCAATCCTCTAGACAACTCCGTTGGGCATTATTCTTTGCCGAGTTTGACTTCATAATTACTTATCGACCTGGTACAAAAAACGGTAAAGCTGATGGCCTTTCTCGGATGGGAGTGAAAGAACACTTGATCAACCCTAAACCTGTACCAATCATTCCCGAACAAAGAATTCTGGGTGTAATCGCCACACAATCCATAGAGGAAATTAAGGATAAAGCCAGGCAACTTGTAACTCCAGCAGACATACAGAATTGGCATCTGCAGGGAAAGGACTTTGCAGTAAAGGACAACTTATTGTATTTCCAAGAACGATTATACCTGCCCAGCACAGATTTACAGAAAAAAGTAATCTCTTGTTATCACGATTCTTTAATGGAAGGACATCCCGGTATGGCCAAGACCTCAGAAAAGATCAAGCGCTACTTCTGGTGGCCGTCTTGGAAAAAAGATATCAGAGACTTTATAATGTCCTGTGGAGTATGCGCCCAAAACAAGAGTCAAAAGGAAAGACCAGCAGGCCTCTTACGCCCTATTGACATCCCACCTCGCCCTTGGCATACGCTTTCTATGGACTTCATCACCGATCTACCTCCATGCTCCGGATACAATACGATTCTAGTAATCGTGGACTTATTCTCCAAGATGGCGCATTTCATTCCGCTCAAAGGCTTGCCAACAGCAGCAACTCTGGCCCGAGAATTTCTCGAAAACATCGTCCGACTGCACGGTTTTCCTTCGGTTCTAATTCCGGATCGAGGTAGTCAATTTATTTCTCATTTTTGGCGAAGTTGCTGTCGGTCGGCTCAAATTGATGTGAGACTATCGAACAGTCACCACCCTCAGACCGACGGACAAACCGAGAGGACCAATCAAACTCTGGAACAGTATTTACGCTGCATGCTGCAACAAACTGAAAAAACTTGGAAAGACATCCTTTGGATAGCCGAATATGCCTACAATAACTCTGTCCATTCGGGAACTGGGAAAACCCTGTTTTTTCTTTTATACGGCAGTCACCCTCGAACCTCAGAGTTGGATCCCCTCCAAGATCTTGAAACACCAGCAGTAGACTACCTGCATTCTACAATCACCCAAGCCTTTAAGGAAGCTGTTTCTCACCTTCAAAGGGCTAAAGAACAATACAAGAAAGGAGCAGATCAACATCGGAAGGAAGCCCCTCAATATCAAGTAGGGGATCAAGTCTGGTATTCCACCAAATATCTACCTCTAAAAGGGCCACGCACATTCAACCCAAGATACCTTGGTCCCTATTCCATCACTACCATAGTAAACCCAGTAGCGGTCAAGTTGGACTTGCCCCCGCACATGAAGATACATCCGGTCTTCCACGTCTCTCTATTAAAACCCGTGCAACCTCAAACCCGACTAACTAAATCTCCAAAACCCATCCTAGTTGATGGAGAACTCGAGTTTGAAGTCAAAAGCATTCTGGACTCCAAGATCTCCAAATCTAAACTATTTTACCTAATTGACTGGAAAGGCTATGGCCCCCAAGAGAGATCCTGGGAACCTGCTGAATATGTCCACGCTCCTCGCCTAATCAAAAGATTTCACCGAACATTTCCTGACAACCAAAACCCCCGGAGAAGCCCGGTTTGGGAGGGGCCTTGAGGGGGGGTACTGTCATGATCTCTGCTTCCAAAAGGTCAGGGTTTTCCCAACTCCCTTGGAAGCAGATCCATAACCCAGGTTCCGAGTGCCAACCAGTCCCAATTGGGACCCTTTGGACCCAGTCCTGGCGCCAGTGGCACCAGGCTCATAAATATGCCCAGTCCCAGCGCTGGAAGCGCCGGGCTCATAATGCTTGGGTGGACTTACCTGCAGCAGACCATGCTGCTTACTTGCCTGCCAGTTGAGCCTCTGATCCTCTTCTGTTTGGAACTACTTTTCCTGTTGGGTGGGGCAGGAGCCACTCCCTAGGTTCAGAACACTGGAACTCTTCTGGAAAGCAGGAACTCTTTTCTTACCTAGGCGTGGCTGTGGAAGGAGACACCTAAGCACTACAGGAGGCTATTTAAACCACACCCGATGGATGAATCTTGCTTTGCGTTATTCTGCATCCTCTGCAGCAGAACGCTCATCGTGTCTTCTGCATCTGATCCTGGGCCTAAGGAAAAAGGCTTACCATCCTGAATCCAGTCTTCAGCAACACCTATAAAGACAAGAAAGAACAGGTTAGCATTACGGTCTTCAGTGACAGCGCTTCACTTACCTGGTCCATCGGCTGTCACCAACGCCTCGCGCTGCATTCCGGCATCTGAAAGACAAAGGCTTACCTACTCTTCGTGCGCTCCGGAGGTCTTCGCACTGCATTCCGGCATCTGAAAGACAAAAGCTTACCAACTCTTCGCACGCTCCGGAAGCCTTCGGCGCTGCATCCCGCATCTGAAAGACAAAACAAGGTGCGTTTAAAGACATTGGGGAACTTTAATACTCACGTGCCATTACTCCTTTCCACATCTAACCCAGTGGGTATTCCGGCACCCTGCAGCCGCTCCGAACTTGTACCTGCAAAATAAAAAGACAGTTAGAGCGCATCGTGAAGCAGGCAACAAGCGCTTACTTACGTGCTTCCAGGCGCTTCTATTCATCACACGGGCTCCATCTTCAACTCACTTCAGCCCGTCATCCGCCATCGCCGGAACCCTGCAAAACAAGAGACATCATTACTAACGACTTTTAAAGACATTAGAATTACTCGAAACTTACCGTTCGTGCAGTAAACGACGGACAGCAGTCCTCTGAAGTCAAGAGGCCTGCTCCCCTTATCCAGTGAAGAAACTGGTTACAGCACCCTGCCCCGAGGCAGATGGAGAGCACGGCGTTCACTTACCTAAGGTGAGAGCATTAACCTTTGGGGCTCTACAGGAGAAGAGAAAGGGAAGAAGAGAGAGACATTCAATAACCCAGTTCATTAATCCCATATTTTCTATCTGCAGACATCTTACCCTTCGAGTCAGACATACAGTGCACAGAGGTCCAGCCCAAAGAGCCAGCCGTGTGTTACACATCACCTTTGAAGATACGGTATACGCCCAGTCAAGACCGGCGCCTCTACGGGAATCAGGTGAGCGTTACAGATGCACAGAGTGTCCGTGTTTTATGTCCTTTATCCCCTTTTCATGGTCAGAGGAAGTGTCCAATTTAAGCCACAATTTGCAAAAAGTTCTTTGTCTTTGTCTGGCTGGTCATGCGTCCTTCTTCCTCGTCATGGATCTCGTCTGCACGTGCTGTTGTTTTACCCCGTTGTCTGCAGTCTCTACACGTTAGGGTGTGGGCAGGGGGCCTTCTCCGATGTATGGCTTGATATCACCCAGAAATATCCAAACTCTTTTTCCTTGTAGCTTGACTGCAGAGGGAGTGATGCCCTCTACTCTGAAGAGGCCGTTGAAACTTGGCTCGTCCCACTTCTTTCTCGTATGGTTTCTCACCAGGAAAGTGTACCCAGGAAATATGGGTGGAACACATAAACCCTGACCTTGGTCTGTTGTAGTACCTCCTTCTGTGTTCTGTGCTGCCCTGCACCCATTTTGTCATCGCTGCAGCTGTCCTGAAATTACAGTAAGACAGGGTGTCATGCAATTCAAGTAATTTTGCATTTCAGACTCCCGTTGGCTGAGCATCACACCTAGCTCTATCCCGGGGTGTCAGTGGGGTGTGCATCCTTCTACCTGTTATAATCTTGTGCGGTGTAAGGTGACGGTCAGAATCAGGCTGGTTTCTGAGTGCATACAGAGCCAAAGGAAGGCAGTGTAGCCATCGCTTCTTTAAAGTAAGCTTCAACTTCGCTATCCTTTCTTTTAACAAGACGTTGAGCTTTTCACAGATCCCGTTCCCTTGAGGATGATACGCCAAATAGAACTTGTGTTTTATACCAAGCAACAAGCTGATCTGTTCAAAGACTGCATTAACAAAGTGAGTCCCATTATCTGATCTTAGAAACTCACACACTCTCCATCTGGGAAAAACCTCTCTTACCAAAAATGTGTCTGCACAGGTAGAGTCTGGGTGTGTGAATGGACCTGCTTCTATCCATCTAGAGAATGGACACTTCACAACAATCAGGTACCTGTACCCGTTACATACTTGAATCATATCGACATAATCAACATGCAAGTGCTGAAAAGGTCCATTGGACCTTGGCATGACTCCTCTAATTACTTGTAGTATGTGCCCAGCCGTGAACTGGTGGCAGATTATACAGTTCACCATAAAATTGTTCCAGTGCAATCTTCAATAGGGCTATAGGCATCACCAGTTTACCAGTGCTGTCTTGTTGCCACAAGCTCTTGGAGGGGTTTAAAGAACACCCTCGCCGCTTCCAAAGAGTCTTTTCCTCCTGTGGTGCCTCCCCTTGTAATTCCATTAATTGGGTTTTCTCCGGGTTGTTATAACTGTCAGGTTCACTTCGTGCAACAATCATTCTCTCATGTACATCAGTTATTTCCGCATCCATTATGGCTTCGTCTTTGGTCGACACACGCATGGCTTCTGCGTCTGCTGCTTGATTCCCTCTTGAGATAAAGTCTGTCCCTTTGGTGTGGGCAGCGCATTTCACGACCGCTATGCCCACTGTGATCTGTACTGCCTTAATGAGTCTGTCCAATAGGGCTGCTGCTGCACTGGCGTGTATCAACGGCAATAATTCTGCAGCCTGTGCTGAGTAATGAGATGGTAATTGTGCACTAATAAGTACTCAAAACTCTCCATTTGCAGTGTGCTTCATCACAGCGGTGCCTGTATATGTTTGCCCATCATTTTGATCGATTCTCGAAGAACCGTCAATGAAGACAATTTCCCCTTCAGCCAATGCATTTTCTTTCACTCTGGGAATCTCATCATAGAATTCATCACAATTTGCGCAGTCATGGATTGGATCTCCTTCAGTGACTCGTTCTGCTGTAAACATAGCTGGGTTCACTTATTTTGCATTGAATTATCTTAATCGACGGATTTGATATGATCACTTTATAAGCAGAAGCTCTCTCAGATGTGTCTTTCGGTTTCTCTAGAATAGCAAATAGTGCGTGCTCGACGAACATCGTCATTGAGCATCCCATCACAATGGATGTAGCCTTTTCTATGGTGAACGCTGCGGCAGCTAAACTTTGTTCGCACGGGAAATAACCCCTCATCACTGGGTCTAGATTCCCACTGTAGTATGCCAGGGGCTTGTACCCCAATGTGGTTCTCTGTGTGAGTACTGCTGTCATTACACTGCCATTCGTGTGTGAAAACAGGTAGAATTCCTCTGCATAATTGGGAATTCCTAAAACTGGTGCTGTGTAAATGGCCCTTTTTAGTTCTCCTCTACAGGAGTTTCAGAAGGAGACGTGTAAAGTAGTAATAATGTCACTAAGGACATTTTAAGACATTTTAAAAATTGAAAAGGTTGAGGAGCAGCAGTGATTGAGAGTAGTGAAGTGATTGGTGCCAATCAAGGAAATAGATATATCAAATAAGAAAATAGGTAAACTGTTGAAATTAGAAGCTTGAGCAGCGATTGATGATGCATGCTCATATTTGTTGTTTTAAAACATTGAAAAGTGGTGATTTAAGCAAACATATAAAGGTTATCTAACAGTCTGGTAAGTATTGGCAGTCAAGTGAGACTTGTCATTATGGGATACACACCTCCTATGCACTTATGCAAAACATTACCAAAGCACATGTCCAAACTCAAACAGAATAGTGTGCAATGGGTGAAAGGCATGGCAGATAAAATGTTCATGCCATGGCCACAAGGGGGATCATTGTCAAAAACGGTATTGCAACACATGACCACATACTTTCATGCTGCTTACACGGGAAAGAAATTAGAGAAAAGGTTAGCGATTCCAGTACTCTGGAAGATGTAACAAGAAGAAAGAGAAGACCGGCCACCTGAAGAGTAATTGCTTAATCAGCATAAGGAGGAAGGTGTCAGGCCCTCAGCTCCACTTACCTCACCAGAAGCAAAAGGAGCTAGTATGGAAGAAATAGGATTGTATTCTTTAAATGAGTTGAAAGCGGTGACGGGGTATAGTAATCTGATATATGAACCCCCCACTTACAGTAGTGATGATAGTCCAGAGGAGAATAAAAGAAAAGAAGAGATATATAAGATCATACAAGGCAAAGAAGAAAGTAGTGAGAGGTCAAATCTGTCGACAGAAATAGACAGGGAGATTAAGAGATGGAAAGGAGAGAAAGATAAAGCTGACGAGAAAGCACTTGTGCAGAACGAATGGATGAGAGAACAGATATCACTTAAAATAGATGGGAAAAGTATTGAGGAAGTTAGGCAAAGAGACGATAAGGACAAACAAGAAAGAAAAGAGAAGGAACAAAAGAAGAGAAGCAAAAGAAAGAGCAGGCAGCGAAAAGAACAGATATATCAGGAGGAGCAAGAGAAAAAAGAAGAACAGGCACAAGAACAAAGAAAGTGTGACAATAGACAGAGAGCGATAGAAGATAGGGATAGAAAGGAAAGGAAGAGAGAAGAGGAGGAAGCACAAAGGTTAAAGGACAAACGATTACAGAGTCGAAGGGCAGAAGAGGAAAGAAGGGATGGAATAAGGAGAGAAGAATGAAGGCAAGGGGAAGACAAAATTAGTTGGGATGCAAGAAAGAGAAGGGAAATAGAAGAAATGGACCAAAAAAGGAGACGAGGTCTTGATACCAGTCTCATTCATAAGGAACCAGTAGGGCCAAAACCAGAAATACGATGGGATAGAATAGAAGAGTTACTTCTGATAAAGGAAGCAATGCCAACAACATCTAGAGTAGTATTGGAAGAAGAAAGATTTGATGCAGCAAGCATTGGAGAAAGGATCGACAAGGTGTATCAACAGTTAAAGGAAGGTAGTAAGTATGGGATTCAAGGAAAGAGTGATCAATCCCTAGTATTTCAATTATGAAGCAAAGAAGAAAATCCATTCAGTCAGAGATGTAGAGCATTGTCTTTAAGCAGACTGAATCTGGATGAGGGTTAAGGGGATGATAGTCACACTAGTTGGGGAATAGACACGTTGGGGTAAGTGAGTCCAGTCTTGGGGTAGAAGGAGGGAGCGTGTGCGCCCCTGAAGGAAGTCTGCAAATGGATAAAGAAGTGTGAAGGTCGGATCTGGAACAGCCTAAAGATAAGGACGCCAGATCCCATAGCTTATCCAGAGCAGCCACAAGGACGATCGTATCGTAAGAAGGGAGAGTCGCCGCCATATGTGAGCATATCCCACAAGGAGACAGACTAATTGTGGGATCCAACTCTGGGAAGGGGTTCACTCAGTTTCCCTTATTAGAAAAAGGGGGAGCAAGACCACAGTATATCCCATGGACACAGATGGATAAACATAATTTAAGGTGTAAGCTCCTGAGTTTGACCTTGGGTGCAGGGAAATTGAACTATGAAATTACAAAAAATGACAGGAGGAAATATGTTGGCCATAGGGGACATAAAAGGTCTGCTGGCAGCTATTCCTGGGGAGAGGACTGATGACATATGGAGAAGAGCGGGATATTCAAGTGTGACAGCACAGAACCCAGAGCATCATGGAACGCCATTTAATAATTGTAGAGCAGATATTTGGAGGGCTCTCAGGGTACAGTACCCGATACATCAGATATGGGTGCAATTAGACATGTGAATGAAGGAAGATGAAGACCCTATTGCTTACATTCAGGATATTCAGGAGAAATGGCAGCTTGAAACTTGAGAGTCATGGGAAAAGACAGTGGTATTATTTTACCACATTTTATGTCAGGGGTTGCCTGAGCCCGTACATAGGTAGATGAAAAAAACAAGTAGGGATGGAAGCGAAGCCATGGGCTGAGATACAGCTGAAGATAGTATATCATTGTGGGTTATTACAAGAGAAAAATAAGAAGAAAGATGAGAATAGGAAAATCGAGGAAGCCAAGTTCAAAATTTGCCATAGAAGAGGCATTATTGACAAGAGGAGAAGGATTGTGAATGCAGGAAACAATGGATGCTTCGCATGCGAGTAATCTGCACCCGATGGGTCAAGGTGGATATGGGTTTGTGCCATGAGGCAGAGGTACAGGCTATAAAGGAAGGGGAGGTGGATTCCAAAATAATTAAGGTGGGTTTCAAGGTAAGCAGAATGAGAATCAGAGTACCCAGCGAGGATATACCCAATGAGGACTTGTCAGATGGACACCCCCAGTATGTTGGACTTGTGGGATGACAGGGCATATTGAACGTGTATGTGGAAGCCAAGGGAATGGACAAAATGGTCACATTTCAAGAGGGGGGCAGCTTATCCTCCACCATATAACACACAAACTAGATAGGGCGTTACCCAGGATCACACATTTTATTAGAAACAAGCACCATGATTATAGCAGGTACACCAACAAGAACGAGTGAAAAAGAATCCACCACAAGGGCAGTCGCAACAAGCCCCTATGCAGACACAGCAGTATGCAAACACAGGTACTGACACCCAGAATAAGAGGTGTCACTGTGTTAGGTGGAAATCCTTTCACAGGGACGGGGATGAGCCTGTACCCAGAATAGGAAAGCTCACAGGGTGACTTGATGTGTTCAGTACTATCTGTGACATCAGACCCCAAGAGGAACCAAGGGTCGATGGGACGATAGGAGGCAAATCCTTTTCTTTTCTTGTAGACACTGCAGCAATTTGTTTGTGTATACGGGAGGGAAAATCTCCAAAATCAGGAATTGCCATGATTGCTCAAGGATTCTCTGGAGCTACGAGTTGAGTTCCTTTTTACCAATGAATTACCAGTCTCTATAGGAGAATGTGATATGTCTGTTCCTTTGTTATATTCAAGACAGACACCGGTTAACATTTTGGGAAGAGATTTCATGATATAATTAAACATGACTATTTCATTTATGTATCAAGGAATAGTGTGCTCTACTCCAGAAATACACTATTTAAATGTGGGAGAATTTATAATTGTGTTTACAGGGCAAGTGGCTCTGCAAGGCGTTCCAGTAGATCCAGAGATGTTTCTATATGGACTGAGCTTCATACTGACATGGCTAACTGGCATGGTGGGAAAAATGGTGAGGATACCTGATGAGTTTTTGTTTAGATCGTGAATACCTATGGATGATGAGGGGGGACAGAGTATCCCTATAGAATTGGAAGCAGCCATAGTACGAAGGAAATGGCAATGCTCAAAGGAGTAGATAATGAGGATAGGCCATGGAGAACAGTAATAGCTCTCGGGGAGATTGACTGTCATAACTGATGACGACATGTTCAGGGACCGAACATGTGAAGATGATGTGGTGTTCTTCATGAGCATCACATAATGGATAAGGATAGAAAAGAGGGCAGACACATAGCGAATGTCCATAATGCTGTAACGTCCAGCATTTTTTCAGAAAGACTTGGAAAAGGTACCAAGTGTCCTCTGGACCACATGCCCTTATGACATACGTTTATTAAAGGGAATTGGGGAGGTTAAAATAAAGCTTAAGCCAGGAGTAATTTTACCTCAAGCAAAACAGTACCCCATGTCTCAAAAACCTGATGAAGGTATATTTGGGACCATTTCAGCACTGATGAAACAAGGGATTCTGGTGCCATCAGAAGTATCGTGCAATACAGCGGTGTATCCTATCAAAAAGATCTAAAGGAGGCTCATGGAGATTTATACAAGATATGAGACCCATTAAACAGATTGTAGATGCAGAGTTTCCTTTAGTTCCTAATCCAGCGACAATACTGTGCAGTATCCCAGTGGAAGCTCAATATTTCATGGTGATTGATTTGAAGAATGCATTTTTCTCAATCCCATTGCACAAGGACTCACAAGACTTGACTTCTTTTACATTGTGCCAAACTTGACTGAAACATACAAGGCTGCCCGAGGGTATTGTGAGTCCCCATCGATCTTTAACAGAGTCTTACAGATGGATTTAGGTAATATTGATCTCAAGAGTGTAGTGATACAGTACGTAGATGACATTTTAATTTGCAGCACCACAGAAGATGAGTGCAGACAAAATTCTGTTCAGTTGATAACTATTTTAGCAGACAAGGGATATAAGGTAGACAAGGAGAAGTTACAATATTGTCAAGAAGAGGTGTTATACATAGGCAGATGATTTCACTTGAAGGAAAGAAAGTGTCACCCGAAAGAGCTGTGGCGATTATAAAAACCTCAAAACCAAATACAGTGAAACAGATGCAACCATTTTTGGGGTTATGCAGTTATGTCAGAGCTTGGGTGTTTGATTACAGTACGTACACAAGAACATTTCTGCAAGATTTAAAGAAGGCTCAAGTGAGGAAAATAAAAATAGAATGGACTGAAGAGATGGAGGAAGGGTTTGAGGAGCTGAAAAAAGCAATTTGCACATCCCCTGTTTCCGGAAATCCCTATTATGTTGATAAATTTGTTTTCACACACAAATGGAACATTCATGACAGCAGGGCTTACACAGAGAACTACATTGGGGTATAAACCTTTAACGTATTACAGTAGGATTTTAGACCTATGTATGATAGGACACTTCCCTTGAAAACAATCTTTGGCTGCTGCCGTGTTCGCGATTGAGATGGCTACAATTATTGTTATGGGCTACTCCATTACTCTCTTCGTGGAGCAAGCTCTATTTGCCATTCTAGTGAAACCCAAGGGGACATTAACATCCCAAAGAGCTTCAGCAAATGAAGAAATAATTTCTAACCTGATGATTAAGATTGCAAAATGTAAAAAGTCAATCCTGCCATGTTTATAGCTGAGCCAATAGAATAAGGCGATCATATGCATGACTGTGCTAATTAAGTTGAATTTTATGATGATGTACCCTGTGTGAAGGAAAATGCTTTAGCAGGAGGGGAAATTCTCTTTATAGACGGTTCTTCAAAAATTAATCAGCATAATGGGGAAAGGCATTCAGGCGCTGCAGTAGTGAAGCATAGATTAAATGGAGTATTTAAAGTTGTAGCAAGCGCAAGGCTACCGTCTAACAAGTGGCAGAATTAGTAGCACTCATTGTCGTGCTTGAGAAACATGAAGGGCAGGAAGTGACTGTGTACAGTGACTCCGCAAATGGTACTGCAGTGCAACGTGCATCCTTACTGGATAACCTTATTAAGGCACAACAACTCCAAGTGGACATATCGTTTGTTAAATGTGCTGTAACGCTCACCTGACTCCCACGGAGGCGCTGGCCTGGTTCGCGCTGCTGTGACCTCTTCTAAGGTGATGCGCAGGGTTCGGAAGACGGACTGGACCGGGTCCCCAAATCTGGCTTTTCTGGCTCGCAGAAGTATCCTTCTGTAGGCGAAAATAGGGGATTAACTGTCTGCGGGGTAATGCAATCAGCCTCCCACTTTCCCCTCTCACCCTCCTCGAAACCCTTCTGTGATTCCTCGTAGCGTCTCACCTTAGGGTCTGGAAGGACGAGCTCTCCGTCCTGCTTCTGATGCAGGGGCGCGTTGGTATCCAGATACTTCACTGGATTTTCGGATTGGTGAGAACCAAACTTGCTTGGCTTCCAGGTAAGTTTTTTGATAAGAGGCTCCCCTTGTGTCCATGCATTAATGTACTAATGCTAGTGTCTTTTTCCCCATAGGGTACGGAATGCCGGGGAACAGGCACCGACCCGAGATGAGAGGTGAAATCCTTGTAGAAATCAGGTAAGTCTTTAATGAGCGTTTTTTGGTAATATCTTTTAATTCGCTCATTAACACTGATGTCTCTTTTTCCCCTTAGGGGCCGGGGTCCGAAATGCCAGGATGTGGCGCGGACCCGAAATGAAGAGGGAATGAATCAACAGGTAAGTCTTAACATGGAGATTTAGCTTTCCTTATTCCCTTCTCTCTCTCACCTTTTGTTCTGGTCTTTTTCTCCCTAGGCGCTGGGGCGTGACTGCGAATCCAGATGATTGCTGCTGAACATGGAGGCGCCCAGTAAAGGTGAGTGGAATGCGGCGCTGCGGCGATCGACGCGATGAGCTTTTAAATAAAAGTCTTCCTTTTCAGGATTGTCGGCGAGATGTCTCCGGGATGCGGATTTAGCAGGTAAGGTCTTTTCCTTCTTCTGTTCTCTTCTTCTCTTCCTTTGCAGGTGATCCAGGATGCTGGCAGGCGTGGCAGAAGTCAGGATGCAGGAGCAGACACGGTGAGCGTCCAGCTGCTAGATGCAGAACAACGCGAAGCACGTGTGGCTGTTCGGGTGGGGTTTAAATAGCCTTGGAAGAAGTTCCAGGTTTGTTTCCTTCCTCCAATCGGGTATGTATCCTTCCCCGACCACGCCCGGATGGTAAATTAGTCCCACAGGTAAAGTAGTTCCTTTCAGGCCTCAAGGAGGCCGGGATCCTGCAGCATGGTCTGCATCAGGTAAGTGCACCCAAGCACATCCATAAAGAGCCTGGCGCCTATGGCGCCAGGACTGATGTCTTTTATGAGCCTGGCGCCATAGGCGCCAGGACACTGTCCAAAGGGCCCCTATATGGGGTTGCTGGGTCCTTCCTTGGGGACTGGATGTCTGCTTTCGGGGACGCAGGGCTTGAACCGGCTCCCCGGGCGCGGGCATCATGACAGCACTCCCCCCCAAGGCCCCTCCCAAGGTTGTTCCCTCTGGGGGTTTTGGTTTGTCTGGGAAGAGTCGGTGGAATTTCCTGACTAATCGAGGTGCATGCACATAGTCGCTGGGTTCCCACGACCTCTCCTGAGGTCCGTACCCCTTCCAATCAATTAGGTAGAACAGTTTTGACCTAAACATTTTTGAGTCTAAAATGTTCTTCACTTCGAATTCGGGCTCCCCATCTATTAGAATAGGTTATGGAGGTTTGAGTAGTCGGGTTCCGGGTACCACTGGTTTCAGAAGAGACACATGAAAAACAGGGTGAATTCGCATACTAGCTGATAAATCAAGTTAACCGCCACTGGGTTAATTATTGCCGTAATAGAATAAGGTCCCAGATATTTTGGGTTAAAAGTTCAAGGCCCTTTGAGTGGTAAATGTCTGGTAGCTAACCACACTTGATCCCCAATCTGATACGGAGGTGCTTCACTCCGATGTAGATCAGCATTCTCCTTGTATTTTTTCTTGGTTTGTTGTAAATGCGTAGTTGCCTCTTTGAAGGCTTGGGTAATTGTAGAATGCAGATGTTCTACTGCAGGCATTCCGAGGTTCTGAGGTGAGTCAAGGTTTGAAGTTCGAGGGTGATGCCCAAACAAAGTATAAAAAGGACTGTGGCCAGTTCCAGAGTGTACCGAATTATTATATGCGTATTCGGCTATCCGAAGAATGTCTTTCCAGTTGCTTTCAGATTGCTGTAACATACACCGTAGGTATTGCTCAAGGGTCTGATTTGTCGTCTCGGTCTGACCATCGGTCTGAGGGTGGTGACTGGTCGATAATCTTACGTCGATCTGCGCCATTTGACAACATTTGCGCCAGAAGTGGGAAATTAATTGGCTTCCCCGGTCAGAGATTAGTATAGATGGGAATCCATGTAGCCGAACAATATTTTCGAGGAATTCTTTGGCTAGGACAGAAGCTGAAGGTAAACCTTTCAAAGGAATAAAGTGGGCCATTTTGGAAAACAAATCCACAATTACCAGAATAGTATTGTACCCCGAACAAGGAGGCAGGTCCGTAATAAAATCCATTGATAGGGTGTGCCAGGGTGCTGGCGGTATGTCTAGAGGTTGAAGGAGACCGGCTGGTCTTTTCTTCTGACTTTTATTTTGGGCGCAAACACCACAGGACATCACAAAAGATTTAACATCTTTTCGCCAAGAGGGCCACCAAAATTGTCGTTTCACCTTTTCCTCTGTTTTGGCAATACCGGGGTGTCCCTCTATTAATGCATCATGATAACCGGAAATAACTAGTTCGTGTAATTCCTTATGTGGCAGGAATAAGCGTCCTTGAAAATAAGGTAAACCATTATCTATGGTAAAGTCTGATCCCTTTTGTATCCAATCCTGTAAGGTTGTAGAGTCCAGGAGTTGTTTCACTCTGGCTTGAATGTCTTCAAGCGTCTGTAACGAAGTCATGCCTAGAATCCTCTGTTCGGGAATTATTGGTACTGGTTCTGAGTTTGTATCAGATTCTCCCATTCCAATTCGGGATAAGGTGTCTGCTTTGCCATTCTTGCAGCCAGGTCGATAGGTAATCACGAAATCAAATTCAGCGAAAAACAAAGCCCATCGGAGCTGCCATGATGACTGAGCCTTGGCGGTTTTCAAATATTGTAAATTCCGGTGATCAGTGATCACTGTGATGGTATGTCGAGCGCCAAGCAGATAATGCTGCCAGGCTTTAAAAGCGGACTTAATGGCTAACAGTTCTTTGTCCGTGATTGCATAATTAACCTCGGGTGCCGAGAATTTTGTGGACCAAAATGCTACGGGATGCAGTTGGTTGGTTTCGGGATCTCTTTGGGACAGGACAGCTCCCATGGCTAGGCTGGATGCGTCAGTCTCGACGACATACGGGAGATCTGGACGCGGGTGTTTCAATATAGGTGCGGAGGTAAACTTAGCTTTTAAATCCTGAAAGGCCTGCTCGGCTTCTTCAGACCATTCAAAACGTTTATTTTTCCTCAAGAGTGCAGTAATGGGTTGTACCACGCGTGAAAATTCCGGGATAAACCTGCAACAGAAATTGGCAAAGCCGAGCATGCTTTGAACCCCTTTTACAGAGCTAGGTGATGGCCATTTGAGGATGGCATCCACTTTTCTTGAGTCCATTCGGACTCCTTTGGGTGTCAGGACGAAACCTAGAAACTCGACTTCTGTGGTATGGAAAACACATTTCTCCAATTTACCAAATAGTTTGTGTTGGCGCAGTTTTTTAAGTACTGCCCTGACGTGTTTTCTGTGATCAGATTCCAAAGAGGAGTACACCAGAATGTCATCGATATATACGACAACACAAACATCGATGAGTTCCCGAAGGACATCATTAATGAAGTATTGGAAGGCAGCCGGCCCGTTACACAATCCGAAAGGCATCACCTGGTACTCGAATAATCCGTATTTAGTACGGAAGGCAGTTTTCCATTCGTCGCCTTCTTTAACTCGTACCAGATGATAAGCCCCCCGGAGATCTAACTTGGTGTATATGCAAGCGTCCTTCACCTGGTCAAGGAGTTCAGGGATCAGAGGCCGAGGATAATGGTTTTTAACCATTATCTGGTTCAATGCGCGGTAATCGATACAAGTTCTAAGGTCGCCTTCTTTTTTGGGCACGAAGAATAAAGCCGAGGATGCTGGGGACTTTTACGGGCGAATAAAACCATTAGCTAGGTATTGATCCAAATATTGTCTCAAATGCAGATTCTCAGGTTCGGTAAGGGCATAAATCCTGCTACAAGGGGGTTGTGCACCGGGCACCAGATCGATTTGGCAATCGTACGATCTGTGAGGAGGTAACGTGTTGGCCTGTTCCTTTTGGAAGACGTCCTGAAAGTCTTGGTATTCCGGAGGTAGTTGCATGGGGGCAGAGGTTACAGATGCTAGATTAATTTTCAGGTTTTCTGGGTAGCAGGTTTGTGTACAATCCGGGAAGGTTATTCTCTTAGCTCGCCAATGAATTCGAGGATTATGTGTCTCTAACCAAGGGATTCCAAGAATAACCTGAAACTGTGGAGCCTTGATTACATCAAACACAACACCCTCCCGATGGACGTCGGGACCAACAAGAGTCACCTCAGTAGTGGAATGTGTTACCGGTCCAGAGGATATTTCAGTTCCATCGACTGTGGTGATGACATCTTTGCTGGTTTTAGGACGGAGAGGGAGGTTAATCCTAGAGACCAATTCACGATCCACATAGTTCCCAATAGCCCCACTATCGATGTATGCCTTTATTGCATGCAACCACTTAGGCTGTTCTGGATCTAGGAGAACCATTGGCACAATGAAATGCGAGGTCTGAGAGTTAGTTTTCAAGCTCGGCAAGCGGACCCCTACACTTGTCGGGCGGAGTCGTTTCCCGAAACAGAGTCTCCATGGTTTTTATCAGCGGCTCCTACCGCCTTTCGGGGCGGTTTTGCCGGGCAATCTCGTAGAAAGTGTCCAGAATTCCCACAATAAAGACATAATTTTAACTGCCGCCTCCTTTCACGTTCCTTTTGAGTTAAGGGTCCTTTAACCCCTCCAATTTGCATAGGCTCAGAGACATCAACTCCCTTGGGATTAGCATGGGTCTTGACCAACACCCGGGTCTCAAACCTGGACCGATCTGCTTTTCTGTTTTGAAGTCTGTGATCCAATTGGACCACTAAGTCTATATACTCTGTGCATTCTTGGGGCGGATTTACAACTTGGGCCAAGACATCTTTAAGTTCTCCGCGTAGGCCTTGATAAAACAACGTGACTTTTTATCCTCTGGCCATCCCGTTTCCACAATTAGTCTATTAAAGGTTGCAATATAGGATAGGAGGTCTCGATTGCCCTGTCGCAGGGATAGAAGTTCGTCATCCAGAGCCTGCCCCTGAGAGTGTCGAGCAAATAACCTTTCCATGCTTGCTTGAAACCTTTGAAAATCACGGAGAATCGGGTCATCTTGAGTAACCAGTGGAACTGACCAATCGGCAGCGCAGTCGCTGAGATATGACAATACAAAGGCTACCTTGGTCTGATCATTAGGGAAGGCCCCAGGTCTGCATAGGAAGTGCAAACAACACTGATTCATGAATATGGCGAATCGTTTGGGGTCCCCAGCAAAGCGTTCGGGTGGGGCCAGCGGCATGTTTCCAGGTAGATTAATCTGCACAGGGTTACTGGAAACCACAGGAGCGGGGTTCCCTCCGGAACCAGGTAGAGGGGTTTGCCCAGCTTGACCTTGCAAAAGCTGTCTGGCCAGGTCATCAGTTCTTTCCTTTGATATTATTAATTCCCTCCTGAGGGCATTAGCCTCTTGACGAGCGGCATGTACTTCGGCCCGTAATTCCCCCAGTAATTGGGCCAACAGATCAGTCTCAGAACTTTCCATAGCGCCTGGGTGGGAATTTGTAGGAAGGCTTCGCATTCTGTAACGCTCACCTGACTCCCACGGAGGCACTGGCCTGGTTCGCGCTGCTGTGACCTCTTATAAGGTGATGCGCAGGGTTCGGAAGACGGACTGGAAGACGGAAGTATCCTTCTGTAGGCAAAAATAGGGGATTAACTGTCTGCGGTGTAATGCAATCAGCCTCCCACTTTCCCCTCTCACCCTCCTCGAAACCCTTCTGTGATTCCTTGTAGCATCTCACCTTAGGGTCTGGAAGGACGAGCTCTCCATCCTGCTTCTGATGCAGGGGCGCGTTGGTATCCAGTTACTTCACTGGATTTTCGGATTGGTGAGAACCAAACTTGCTTGGCTTCCAGGTAAGTTTTTTGATAAAAGGTTCCCCTTGTGTCCATGCATTAATGTACTAATGCTAGTGTCTTTTTCCCCATAGGGGCTGGGGTACGGAATACCGGGGAACAGGCACCGACCCGAGATGAGAGGTGAAATCCTTGTAGAAATCAGGTAAGTCTTTAATGAGCGTTTTTTGGTAATGTCTTTTCATTCGCTCATTAACACTGATGTCTCTTTTTCCCCTTAGGGGCCGGGGTCCGGAAATGCCAGGATGCGGCGCGGACCCGAAATGAAGAGGGAATGAATCAACAGGTAAGTCTTAACATGGAGATTTAGCTTTCCTTATTCCCTTCTCTCTCTCACCTTTTGTTCTGGTCTTTTTCTCCCTAGGCGCTGGGGCGTGACTGCGAATCCGGATGATAGCTGCTGAACATGGAGGCGCCCAGTAAAAGTGAGTGGAATGCGGTGCTGCGGCGATCGACGCGATGAGCTTTTAAATAAAAGTCTTCCTTTTCAGGATTGTCGGCGAGATGTCTCCGGGATGCGGATTTAGCAGGTAAGGTCTTTTCCTTCTTCTGTTCTCTTCTTCTCTTTCTTTGCAGGTGATCCAGGATGCTGGCAGGCGTGGCAGAAGTCAGGATGCAGGAGCAGACACGGCGAGCGTCCAGCTGCTAGATGCAGAAAAACGCGAAGCACGTGTGGCTGTTCGGGTGGGGTTTAAATAACCTTGGAAGAAGTTCCAGGTTTGTATCCTTCATCCAATCAGGTATTTATCCTTCCCCGACCACGCCCGGATGGTAAATTAGTCCCACAGGTAAAGTAGTTCCTTTCAGGCCTCAAGGAGGCCGGGATCCTGCAGCATGGTCTGCATCAGTTAAGTGCACCCAAGCACATCCATAATGAGCCTGGCGCCTATGGCGCCAGGACTGATGTCTTTTATGAGCCTGGCGCCATAGACACCAGGACACTGTCCAAAGGGCCCCTATATGGGGTTGCTGGGTCCTTCCTTGGGGACTGGATGTCCGCTTTCGGGGACGCAGGGCTTGAACCGGCTCCCCGGGAGCGGGCATCATGACATGTGCAGCGCCTACTAAGTGAACAGATATTATCTCTTGCAGGAACAAAGCTGCAGACAAAGAAGCCAAAAGGGTGCATATTCCCCAGACATATTGAGTTTTCATACTGAGAGTATTAAAGCAAAAGTAGTTACTACCATGTTAGTGCAAGAAGGGTTTAATAAATTGTTGATACCCCAACTGATGGAGATTCAAGGGAGTGCACAACAGGAAGAGCCGGAATTGAGGAAACTATGGGATGTTCTTCATCCCCCACAAAATCATTATGGTGGCAAGACAGCACTGGAAAGCCGCCATAATGCATTATCAAAGGTTGTGCTTGAACAGCTGCAATACCCATGTAACCAGGGAGAGTGTTGCTGCTACGATTACAGAAGACTGATTAATTCCTAATTTGTTGGAGAACGTTTCTCTAGGTGGATAGAGGCTGGTCTGTGTACATACCCTGACGCCACTTGCACAGCAAAGTTTTTAGTGTGCAAAGTTTTCCTGAGGTGGGGTGTGTGTGTGAAGTGCTGAGATCCGATAATGGGGCCCATTTTGTTACTGATCTATTTAAACAGATAGGGCTTCTATTGAGTATAAAGCACACGTTTTCTTATGCTTATCAGGATTGCCAAGATTAAATTGACTTTGAAGAAGGGATGGCTATATTGTCTATCCCTAGCCTTACATGCTCTTCGGAATGAGCCAGGATCAGACCACCACCTCACGCTGCATGAGCTAGTGACAGGGTGTCGAATGAGAACACCCCTTACACCCATGCTCAGAAGGTGATGAAATGCATGACTATTTGAAATGTATGAACTCTAGCATTTCTTTCATTTCAGATCAAATCAAGTGCAAGGGGGTTGGTCTCACAACACAGAAAAAGACATTTAAAAAAGCAACCCAATTGAACTATTATCCGCACCTAAGTTATATGGTGGAGACCTAGTACTCATTAAGAATGTTACCAGAAGGTGGCATGAGCCACGTTTTAATGGTCCTTTTTGTGTTGCGAATATAACCCCTTCAACTGTGAAGCTCCAAGGGATACAAGCTTGGCTTCACCTGAGTGACTTAAAGGCCTACAAAGGTGAGACCCACCCTCCTACCGTTGCTGATCCAGAAGCAAGACAAGAAGAATTTCAGCGTGTGCAAAATCGATCAATGGCAAAGAAGAAGGACGATAAAGCAACCCGCGGTTAATACAGATTTTGTGTAGGACTGGAATTCAGGGGACACTCTGAAGCATCAGAGTTATGCCTAAATTTCAGTTCTTGATTAGAAATTGGAAACAAGATAAGTAATCAGATTAATTTTCCAGAGAGTACCTGTTCTAAGCAGTTAAGCATATGGTACTTACCGATAGTGATGTTCATTGGCTTGTGCTTGTTGTCTTTCTGTTTATACTTCAAGCGTATCCTGCTCTTGTGAGAAGAGACGTTGGTACTTGCACATTCTTACAGGATCCTAAAAATTGCCCAGGGATAAGAAGTCTTCTTATGGCCATTATCAAGCAGATTTGACAGTTGCAAGTATCAAGAAATGTGATGATTGTATTAAAAAAGATTAAAAGGAAAGTGGCACAATTCTAGGCGACAAAAAAGTGCACAAGCAGTAAAATGGCGCGAGAGATGGATGCCTATTTTCTTATGCATAATATATGGTTGCATGATTGTTTTCTTTGTCTTTCTGTTCCTCATCTTTCACATTTGTAGATGAGGTCCCAAGTAAAGCCGGCACTCCCATCGCCCATTTTGAAGTACCAGGAACGTTCACACCAAAATATGTGACGTATGATGAGCAAATAAACCAGCAGAGAGCCGCAGTAGGGCTCTGCTCAGTACCCATCAGAGGAGCAACACCTATTGAAGTTCCAATACCCAGACAACCATGGACAGTAAGGTATCCATTGAGAAAACCCTACCAACAAATGAGACGAAATGAAGATTGCCTAAGGACCGTCCCGGAAGAAACCAAAAAGACCTTAATGGAAGACGAATGGTGACGTCACGAGAGCCTGGACAAACTCACAGATAGAAGAAATGACAACCAAAAAATGACACACAGAGACGAAACACCATGAATAAAGTTATTGTGAACCCAAAGGAAGAGAACGATGTCAAGATATCTAACCAGCTTACGCCTGTACATATGCTTGGAACCGTAAGAAAGCTAGGGAAACAGTGCAGCTTGCTATGCTGAGTAGAAGAATAGTGCCGCAAGCACCATTATACATAATCTACCTCAAAACGAAGCACATTATTGTAAGTGCGATTCCACTTTGCACGAAAAGCAGAATCAACTCAGGTTACTAGAGGCCAAACAAGACAAGGTTCATATTCTAGCAAAATGAGAAGAGAAGGCTGAATCGAAACTCAGCAGATGCAACTCGTGCCAGGAGAGCCAAGGTCATACCAATAGAAGGAACAAACAGTAGCTACATATGATTGAAACTTAAGAACAGAATATCCTGCCTATGAAAGGTCAAGATAAGGAAGCGTAGGCAGGTGGGAAGCCGAATAACAATTAAATGCACAAATTGAGAGAAACTAGGCAAATTCACAGTGTCTGCATCACATGACCATCCGAGTGAGGAGAAGCACAAGTTCACACCTACTCATGGCATCTGCCCAGGAAGAGATATCAGAACTTTCCCAGACAGAACATGCAGTTTCGAGGCCAACCAAGCAACATAATTGACACATAGTTGTTGAAGTGAGGATTGATTGTAACCTTAATTGGAGGAAGGCCGGGCAGCTGAGGGGACACCGTGCACCTGGCTGACCATTATGCATGCTGCTAAGTGGAAATTTATGCATGGGGTTGGTGCCAACCCAATCATAATGGACCAAATAATCTAGTGTCCTATAGTTAGTAGAACCAATGGGACGTTGTACTTTTAGTGACGTCTACAGTAGTCATTTTTAAAGCAAGGGCTTAGACGCCGACCTGACAGCATTTACCCAATCCCCTCACTCCGTTACCATATACAGATATAGTACCTACATTAAAGTTACCTTTTCCTAGCCAATAGAATTGCATGTTAACTTTTAAGTGTAACACGTCAATTATGATGAGTTTTGAGTATAAATGTCACTGTTTGTATGAAGTTCGTAGGAGTTGAAGCGAGTCGGACTATCGAATCACTGCTGATTGCCATGACTCCCCGTTTTTTGTACTTGTCATTAAACGGACTCCCTTTGCCAAACCATTAAGTTGTCCTTATTGATTGGTGTTGGAGTAATAAATCTGCACCCCCATCCATCTCAAGGTGCAGCTATCTCGTCTTAAAGTACTTCGGAGCAAACCTCGGCTCTATGGGCCGGCTGGCGGTCTCCTGAGTACACTTGGTAGCAGAGAATGGTTATCGATTATCGATTATTGATTTGAATAAGATACCTATTGACCGTCAACATAAAGTAACTCTAGGTCTTCGGCAATATCACAAGTCCTTTGCCATTCAGCTGAGTAGACCGTGAAGCTCACCGTAGACAGTGGCAGTGTAAAGAGACTGCAGACAGGGCCTGAAGGGACCCGTGTTCCCACGCATCCCTTCCCATTCCTGCAGGCAGCTGAACAGGTGAAAAACCTAAGACAGCAGTAACGAAGACGGTGAAGCCGAGGGTCCAGAGAGGAACCATGCAAACGGTGAGTGAAGAAGACTAATGTTCTGGCAAAAGTGCATGCTCTAGAACAAGTAACAGGAAAAGGTAATGGAGGGAGGCGGGAAAAACCAAAAATAGTTAAAAGTAGAGAAGACTGTATATATATAATGGGATAATGACTCAGGAATAATTAAATAAATAAAGGTTACCGGGGGGGACACCTGAGAAGAGAGAGGTTACCGGGGCAGACACCCGAGAAGTGAGAGGATTTGCTTTATTCCTACACTTTTAATAAAAGCGGCTAGAAGAAATGTGTACCCAGAGTCCCAGCTAAACGGGGAACGATTAGACTACCACGACGGTTAAAGACGCTTTGAAAGGGGTACATTTAGACTCGATGAACGGATAATGATTAGAGGCAGAGATAACTGTGACCAGATGGTGTCCGTCTAGTCTGGCATGCGTCTGTCTTACATGTTTTTTATTGTGACATCATATGTAAAAAATATTCTTAGAGAAGACTGATTTAAATTTTATGCGATTTAATAGCTGAGATAAAATCGCATATGAATTGATATTTTTTGAGTAAATCAGAAGGTATAAAAATGTTGTAAAAATTTGGATTGGAGCTTGTGGTGTTTGGTGCTTGCTCATATTGTTGGAACTGTTTAAGACACACGAAAGTGTTGACCAGTGTAATATAAGAGGAAAGGGAACAGATTTAAAGAATGAAGGATATCACTCCATTGACACACTTATGCAAACAGTTGTCGAAACATGCACCCAAACTAAAGAAATATAGTACAGAGTGGTTTAAAGGGACTGCCCACAAGATGTTTATGCCATGGCCACAAGGCGGGTCCTTATTCCAAGCTATCTTACAACATATGATGACATATTTGTATGCCACATACACGGGCAAAAAGCTAGAAAAGCGCCTCACTGCCCTGGAGCTTTGGAAAATGTATGAGCAAGGAAAGGAGGAAGAGCCGCCAACAGATTGGATACTTAATGTATGCACAGAGGAGGGTGAGACCCCTACTGCACCACCTACCCCATCATAAAGGAAAGTTGAAGAAAGTAAGAACGAGGCATTAAACCCACTGAGAGAACTCAAAGCAGCCACGCGGTACAGCAACCCCGCATATGAGTCACCTACACATAGTAGTGACGAAAATCAAGGGAAAGATAAGGATAAGAATATTGCCTCCACAATCCCACGAGACAAAGGAGACGTGATGACGAAAGAAGAGATCAGGCACAGACAAGTGCATCTCTCGACAATGAGAGAAGGGAAGAGATAGAAGGGAAACGAAAATAGAACTGATGAGATAGCATTCGCAAAAGACGAATGGATGGGATGGCAGATTTTTTTGAAACTTGATGGCAAAGGCATTGATGACACAAAACCAAGGGAAGGGATAGAGGATGTACAGGGAAAGGGAAAGAGAAGTAGTTAAGAGATGAAAGAATAAGAAAGAAAGACAGACAAAGGCGAGAACAGCTGTATCGCGAAGAGCAAGAGAGACAGCTCAATCGCAACCCAAGAGGAGCCAATGATCAAGACAGACAGAAACAGCAGAGGTTAGAGGAAGAGCAAAGGATACGTGAGAAAAGAATAAAGAGACGAAGAGATGAGGAAATTCGAAAGGCAGATGAACGTATAAATGAAAAGAGAAAGGAAGAAGATAAGGTCAGAGAAGAGGAAGCGCAAAGAATTCGATGATGATATAGAACGTAAGCGAAGACAGAGAGCACGCGATCTTGAATATCTGGGGAGAGAGGTTAAAAAACCTGATCCAGTAGTAGATTCGGAAGATATAGAAGAATTCTTTCCTGCGACCGATTCAGTACCAGGCACGTCTAGGGCAAATATGGAAGATGACTTCGACACCAGAAGCATTGGAGAAATGATTGATAGAATATATGATGAGATGGGGTTAGAACAACACCCCAAGGGGAGGGGGAAGACGAGCGCCTGGAGAGCACTCAGCTGCATGACACTGAGGATGTCTCCCGAAGTAGTGGGAATAGAGACCTATACCTGGATATATAAGAAATAAGTAGGAGTAAGGAGGACACAAGGAGAGGCACTAGTTGGGGACAGACAATGGGCCTCATTACGAGTCCGGCGGTAACCACAGCGGTAAAACTGCCTGGTTACCGCCAGACTCATATTACCATTCCGCCTCCATGATTCCCGGAATTACCGGGGCATTACAACCCCGGTTTTCCGGAAATCACGGAGGCGGAATGGTGTTAATCCCCATTCCCATCGAGTCCTATAGGACTCGATGGGAATGGGGATCATGGAAACACCCGCAGCATCTCGTAATGCTGCCGGTGTTTCCTCGTCTGCCTGCAGGCGACCGGTGTTAAACCCGCCAGGTCAGACCTGGGGGGAACATCACCTCCCGCCTGCAGGAGTTGTGATCGCCCGGCATGGAAACAACGGTAGTGGCGGGTTTACCGCCACCGTTGTTTCCATACCGGGCGATTTGTAATGAGGCCCAATGTCTCACTCGGAAAGGGAAGAGCGTAAGGTAAATGAGGAAGAGAGACGGAGCGAAAGATGACTCCCAAGGGAAAAAGGAATAGGATGGTCAGACACTAGCGAGTCTGCACCAAGGGTATCAGAGTCAGCCACACAGTCTGACCGACATGAAGAAGCATCTCATGGTCAGAAGGGGGTGTCATCACCACCCTATGTAGACAGGCTCAGGACATTGCCAGGCAGACAGCGATGTGGGAATATTACCACTGCAATAGACAGAAGAACAATGAGAGAAGAGAGAGAGGGCTATGCATCCCAATTTCTGTTGCTCAAGAAGGGGGGAGTAAGGCAGCAGTATATTCCATGGTCACACATGGATCGAGAAAATTTGAAAAACAAGCTGCCAATGCTGACATCGGGAGCCGGAACGTGGATACATGAGTTAGAAAAATGACAGGAGGAAACACGTTAGCTATAGGAGTCATTAAGAGTCTCCTAATCGCCATACTTGGGGAAGAGCAGACGATATGCGGGCACGAGAAGGCTACCCTGGCGTAACCACAGTTAATACCATGCACGACGGAGCTCCATTTAACAACTATAGAGCAGCAGTATGGAAAGCGCTACGAGTACTATACCCAGATACTTCAGATATGGGAGCTTTAATGACACAAAAAATGAAGGAGTCTGAAGATCCATTAATTTACATACAGAATGGTTAAGACGCATGGGTGCTCGAGACTCATAAATCTTGGACGAAATCTATACCTGTGTTTTACAATATATTGTGCCAAGGGCTGCCCGATCCGGTGCCGGAACAACTCAAGAAATTGGTGGGAATTGAAGCCAAGCCTTGGGGTGAAATACAGTTGACCATAGCACATTATTGTGGACTGCTGCAGGAAAATAATCACAAAAAGGAAGCCACTCGAAAGGGTGAGGAAGCGAAATTGGTGCAAAAGAAATTGTCAAAATATGCTCTTGAGGGAGCCATGATAACTAGCAAAGATGAATCAAGCATGCAGCAGGTGACTAATACACAGCAGAATAATCAGGGAAATACAGGGTTTTACCCTGGGGGAAGCGGATTTAGGGGAAGAGGATGGCAGAGTAATCAGGGAGGTTTCCAAAATAACCAAGGAGGTTTTCAAAATATGCAAAATAGTAATCAAGATATGTCAAAAGGGCAAATGATCCGACTACCGCCAGTGTGTTGGCTGTGTGGAATGACAGGGCATTTGGCGCGTACATGCATAAATCAAGGCATGATGCAGAACGGCCATGGAACAGGAGCAGGCATGGCAAATCCACCTGCAGTTTTACAGCAGGGTGGTGCACAGAATCACACGGTGTAACAACAAGCGCAAGGAGCGCAACAGGGGTTCAACCGCAAAGCAAAGGGAATTTTCCACAAGGACAATCCCAACAGGCACTTCTGCAACTATCCCAGGCGATGAGCACAGGGCAGACCATGAACCCTGGAATGGGAAGTAACAATGGGAATGGGGGCAATTAACCAGCACACAGTGGGCCAAATTTGTATATCAACTAGGACAGCTCACTGGGAACCTTGATGTGTTCTATCCTATCAGTGATACTAGACCCTCACAGGGAACCTAGGGTGGATGTCGTTATAGGGGATAAGGAATATTCCTTCTTAGTGGACACGGGTGCAACACGCTTGTGCATACGTGAAGGCAAGTTTTCCATGTCCGGCGAGGCCATAGATACTCAGAGTTTTACAGGAACTACCAGTCATGTTCCCTTCACAAATGCACTTCCAGTCTCCATAGGAGAATGTGAAATGAATGTGCCTTTACCATATTCTCGGCAGACCCCCGTAAACATTTTGGGTCAAGCTTTAATGACAAAATTAAACATGACAATCTCATTCACGGAGGAGGGCATAGTATGTTCCACTCCAGAAATGCACTACTCAAATGTATGTGAAATTATTAGGGCATACTCAGGACACATAGCCATGAGGCTCTAACCATTAGAGCCAGAAATGTTTGCATATGGTATGCGTGTGTTTATGGCAGGATTGCCAGGCCTTGCAGACAAAGTCATGAGAACCCCTGATGAGTTCTTATTCCGACCCAGAATGCCGATGCATGAGGAGAAGGGACAAGTATTTCCCTTGACGATACACAGCATTAGTGCGAGGGAGAGTTGCCTTGATTGATGGTTATGACGACGAGGGCCGACAATGGTGCGTAGTAATCGCCATTGAAGAAGGATAACGAGTGACCGACGTCACCAATGATGATCTGTTTGAAGAGCAAACAGATATGGGAGAGACAATGGTGGAAGTGAGTCTCAACTTTTGGGTAAAGATTATTAAAAGAGAAGTACCTCAGAGAATGATGATGGCACTAAATCGTCCTGAATATTTTGATGACGACATAGCCAATGTGCCTGTCTCAGTATGGACTACAAGCCCCTATGATGTAGGCCGCTTGAAGGGGGTTGGAGAAGTGAAGATTAAACTGAAACCAGAATCAATTCTACCAAAAGCCCGACATTATCCCATGTTCAGAGAGGCAGATGAGGGGATTTTTAAGACAATTTTTTGCTATGATAGAGCAAGGCATCTTAGTGACGTCAGAGTCGTCATGTAATACGTCAGTTTACCCTGTGAAAAAAAGTAAAGGGGGGTTGTGGAGGCTAATTCAAGACCTAAGGCCAATAAATGATATTGTTGAGGCCGAGTTCCCTTTAGTCCCTAACCCGGCTACAATTTTTTGTAATATACCTGTTGAGGCACCGTGACTCACAAGATCTGACGTCATTCACAATCAGACAAATGCGTCTGAAAGTACGAGGCTGTCACAGGGGTACTGTGAGTCTCCTTCTATTTTTAACAGAGTCCTGCATGTGGATTTGAGCAATATCGCACTAGAAAGTGTCGACCTGCAATACGTGGATGCCATCTTAATTTGTAGCACAACAGAAGAACAATGCAGGCACAATTCTGTTCAGCTATTGACTATACTGGCTGAGAAAGGATATAAGGTTGACAAAGAAAAGTTACAATATTGTCAACAAGAAGTACTGTACATAGGCCAGCTGACTTCACATGAGGGAAAGAAAGTGACCCCAGAAAGGGCTAAACCCAAAATGAACATGGCTAAGCCACACAGGATAAAAAAGATGCAGAGCTTTCTAGGCCTATGCAACTAGGTCAGGGCATGGGTCTTCGCTTATAGCTCTTACACTAAGCCTTTACTTCAGGCCCAAGTGACGAAAGAAAAGATTGAATGGTCTGAGACCAAAGAGAAAGGATTTGCTGAACTCAAAAGAGCCATTTGCACAGCACCAGTTCTCAGAATCCCCAATTATGCAGAGGAATTTTACCTGTTTTCACACACAAATGGCAGCGTTATGATGGCAGTACTCACACAGAGAACCACGTTGGGGTACACGCCCCTGGCATACTACAGTGGTAATTTGGACCCAGTAATGAGAGGTGATTTCCTGTGCAAACAAAGTTTAGCTGCTGCAGTGTTCGCCATAGAGAAAGCTACAACTATTGTGATGGGTTGCTCAATGACGTTGTATGTCGAGCACTCACTATTTGCCATTCTGCTTATGAAGTGATCATATCAAATCCATCAATTAAAATAGTTCAATGTAAAATGGTAAAACCAGCTATGTTCATAGCAGAGCCAGTCACTGAAGTAGAGCCCATACATGACTGTGCAAATTATGAAGAATTCTATGATGAAATCCCCAGGGTGAAAGAAAATGCCTTGGCAGAATGAGCAATCGTCTTTATTGACGGGTCTTCAAGAATCGACCAAAATGATGGACAAAGATACACAGGCGTTGCTGTGATGAAGCACACAATGAATGGAGAAATTCAAGTGCTTCTTCGTGCACGAATACCATCTCATTATTCAGCATGGGCTGCAGAATTATTGGTGTTAATACTCGCCATTGAGAATCACGCAGACCAGGAAGTAATGGTGTACAGTGACTCAGCCTATGTGACATCGACAGTACACACAGGCTTAGCATGCTGGAAAAGGAGGGGCTGCGTCCGAGCAGACGGCCCGCCAGTGCAGCACGCAGCCTTATTGGACAGGCTGGTCAAGGCACTACAGCTCCCAGTGGGAATAGCGGTCGTGAAATGCGCCGCCCACACGCAGGGGACAGATTTTATCTCACGTGGAAATCAAGCAGCAGACACGGAAGCCAAGCGTATGGCATCCAAAAGCAAAACAATCAAGGAAGTGGAAGTTATCCATGCCAATGAGTGAATGATGGTTACACAAACTGCACCTGAAAGTTACAGTAATTTGGGGCAAACACAGCTAATGGAACTCCAAGGGGAGGCGCCACAGGAAGAGAATAACCTGTGGAAAAGTCAAGGGTGTTCTTTAAACCCCTCTGACAGCTTGTGGCGACAAGACAGCACTGGTAAACCAGTAATGCCTATAGCCGTATTAAAAATAGCGCTGGAGCAGTTACATTACCCGGCGCAATTGACAAAAGAGAACCTAGCAGCAACACTCGCAGAAGACTGGTTCATACCGAATTTAGCGGAAAACGTTGCATTCTTCATGGTAAGCTGTATGATTTGTCAGCAATTCACAGCTGGGCGCACATTAAAAGCAATGAGAGGAGTCATGCCAAATCCAAATGGGCCTTTTCAACACTTGCATGTCGATTACATCGACATTATTTCAGTATGTAACGGGTACAGATACTTTGTTGTTGTGTGTCCATTCTCTAGATGGATTGAGGGATGTCCATGCACACACCCAGACTGTACCTGTGCGGCCACATTTTTTGTGAGAGAAGTGTTCCCCAGGTGGGGGATGTGCGAGATCATGAGGTCAGATAATGGCCCCCACTTTGTCAATGCAGTGTTCGAGCAGATTAGCTTGCTGCTTGGTATAAAGCACAAGATCTCATCGGCGTATCATCCACAAGGTAATGGAATCTGTGAGAAGCTCAACGGCTTGTTAAAGGAAAGCATAGCCAAATTCAAGCTTACTCTAAAGAAGGGAGGGTTGCACTGCCTTCCACTGTCACTGTACACACTTCGGAACCAACCTGGGTCCGACCATCGTCTTACACCACATGAGATAACCACAGGAAGAAGAATGAGAACTCCTCTGACACCCCGAGATAGAGCAAGATGTGATGCCCAGTCAACAGGAGAGGTGAGGAGAGGGAAATGCAAAACTATCTGAACTGCATGACATCTAGCCTTACTTTCATTTCCAACCAGCTGCAGCGACGACGAAAAGGGTGCAGGGCAGCACAGAACACAGAAGGAGATAGTACAACAGACCAAGTTCAAGGTTTACGTGTTCCATCCGTCTTCCCTGGAGACGCTGTCCTTGTGAAGAATCATACAAAGAAAAAGTGGGATGAGCCAAGATTCAACGGTCGTTTTACAGTGGAGGACTGCACTCCATCCGCAGTGAAACTACAAGGCAAAAGAGCTTGGATTTTTCTCGGCGATATCAAACCCTACATCAGAGAAGGCCCTCTGCCTGCACCCCAAAGAGAGGAATCGACGAGTGACGGGGAAGAACCACAGCACCTGCAGACGAGATCCATGATGCGGAAGAAGGACGCATGACCAGCCAGACAAAGACAAAGAACTTTTTGCAAATTGTGGCTTAAAATGGACATTTCCTCTAAGCAAAAAAGGGGATAAGGACATAAAAATCAGACACTCTGTGCATCCTAGTAGCAGGGTGAAGAAGAAAATTGCAAGTGTAAGCCACAACACAGGCTTTTGACTATTGAACCTTGGACTGAGGCACACTGAAGCTTTGATAAGAAAAGAATATGCCAACTTTTGACCAAGGACACTTACTTTGGAAGCAAACACAGTATCCCGACTCATTCCACACCGAGACCCTATTCGGAATCACTTATGGTGTCCCGCAGTAGCGACATCACCAAGGATGTGGTCGCCTATTTTAAACTAGTGCTAAGATCATACCCGTCATTGGTAGGGAGGCTCACCAGTATCACTGACTTTCTACAAGATCCTGAAAACAAAAAGACAATAAGACAACTCCTCACTGTCATTGCTGAACAATTTATCCTACTCCCTGAGTACAGTGAGAAAGAATCAAATGTTCCCGATACAGGCGGAAATAGATGAGCTCATCAACACACTGTTCTTTCGCATAATCGAAGGCTGTCCAACTCTCATCAGGAGAACAACAGATACACTCACATTCCCTCGCGACCCAGCAAATAAAGAACATTTAAGCCATCTTTTAAATAAAATCATAATTCTAGTTGCACTACACGCGACCGGACAGTGCAGACATTGTTCACATTTAGGAGAAAACATATAATCCCGAACCTCAGGAAGACAGGACAAATGTCCCTGTCCCCAGAAGACACCAGGTTGGCCCAAAATGTCCTCTTTCGCATAGTCACCAACTTTCCAGAGCTAGTGGGGAGACCAATTGATGTTGATGTCCTCACTTTCATCAGAGACCCAGCTAATATTGCACAGATGGGAATGCTCCTACACGGAATCGTGCTCTAAGTGGAACTCTCTAACCATCAACTGAGCTATCTGAGGAGATTCTAAAAGCCTTCTGTCGAGGGACAGATCAAGGAAGCAGTGTCAAGAACTCCCTGTGTCCTATTTGTTGTTATTTTTCCCTAGTCCTCCGCACTGATCAACGTACACTATGTCCTCAGGACTAAAGCAAATCCGAAGAGTGGATTGGGAGCTTACCTATTTTGAACATGCACAGTAAAGGGACTCACTAAAGTGTTATTTTATTTTGATTTTTAGTCTAGCAAAGGAACTATATCCTGACATAAGAGAAAATTTGTCACTCGCGAGAGGGGGGACACTTGTGGAACACCTGACACTCTTAAACTCAGAACTCAGAAGACGATAGTGGTTAAGGGACTAATAACATTGACATTTGGCGAATGATCAAGATGGGGGTCCAGAGCAGCAATCTGGTCCTCCCACAAGAAGAGAGGCACCCCTGCTTCTCTGGAATAAAATGCTTCCACCTGACCTACAGGGCATAATGTACTTATGCATCATATTCATTATTATTTTACTGTCATTAACTATCAGAACTGCATTCTTTATTGGTGCACAAAGCGCTCCAATTTGCACACATAAAACCCACAAAAGCACCCAGACCTTATATAATCATTCCAGTCCCTAGAAGATCTGACGGTGGAGTGAATGAACTTGAAATGGATGTGATTAGCAATGATACAAACAAAAAGGCCAGAGACAGGGTCGGCAAGGAATGAATGAAGTAATATCACTGACAACTACATGCATGCAAACACTGAATGCACACGAAACAGGCCTAGTGACAATGACTGCAGAACCACAAACCAAAGCAGTAGAGAAGAAGAGACTGCCTGCCATAAAAAACTCCACTGCAGATGTTGTGAGAAAACAAGAAGGGTTAAAACATTAACCAACAGAAGCAGTTATATCAGAAACTCTTAAGAAAACAAGAGCCAACTCTGACAAACTCTCTGCACGGACACAACTGATAGTAGACCCATTAGTTCTGCACATAGCCAGAGCAAGGAAACTGCAAGAGGAACTGAAGAACAAAACAGCAGAGACTGTATTACCAAGTACATATGTTCCAACGCAAGGGACAAGTACTAGTTCTACAATACAACCATACACCGGACCAGTGTCAGGCTGGTTGGCATGGGCATTTGTAACCAGCAGGAGAAAGATGAATGAGAAGAGGGAAAGAGCTGCCAGACTCTTGTCCACTCAAATGGCGCAGATGAGGAGCCTGCACAGTGGACCAGGATACCTGAGAATCCTCCAGCAAGAAAAAGCCATACAGATGCATTCAGGGATGTAGTCATAGCCAACTACAGGAAAACATTAAGAATCAAGAGAAGCATGCATTGAGATGACAATGAACTGAACGACTACCTGGACAGCACAGCACATCTGGGAAACAACATTTGGTACCAACACATGAAAGAAGTTGGAAGACGAAATTCAGAAGGGGAATGCTTTGTTTGTGCACTCCTGCCATACAGCATGAGGAAGAGCAAGATCTTCGTAGCTGTAGAAAACGATGTCCAGACAGCACATTTTCACACGTAGCAATGTGTAAGACCAGAGGCCAGTTCATGGGTAGTGATGCCTCATTAATATGGGCAACTGAAGCAGCCTATCCCAACGAAAATGTTCAAGACATTAAGACAAGAAACAGAGCGCATACTAGGAATCATGTGATCAGGTATGACAAGCCAGGAGTTAAAGGAGCAGGAATAAGATGGGAAGTGAACCCGAGACTAAATGTCCAAGGAAAAACTCCAGAGGAAGCTCGAAAGTGGAAGAATAGAGCCCAAATGCAGATTTGGGGAACAGTGCTTTTACCAGATGGGTGGGAAAAAGGAGTAGTGATTTGCAGAGCCTGGGTGATCACTGGACTCTACAAAGAAACTGTTGACATTGTGCAGAATGGCTGCAAGCCATTATGGCCAAAATCTGCAAAACTATTGACATGGGTCGAAGACAGATGAGGACCCTTGCAGATAGTGCCACTAGAAAGCCCAAAATTCTGCTTCAGGAATAATGGCACAAGAAAGATGGGAGAGAATCAGAACTGTGGACGAGTTTTTGACGCTCCAGGAATAGGACATTGAACTGCAGTGATTATGGATCATTATTGGGCGTGTGGATCCAAAGCATACATCAGACTGCCAAGAGACTGGGGAGGCATATGCACGATAGTGAACGTCCACGTTCCAGCATTGGTGATCCCAAAAAGTGACCTGAATATTGACAGTTTCCCGAAAGCAGATGGTCACCCGAGGAAGAAAAGATCTGTGGAACTACTGACGCGAATGAAGAGAGAAAATGATTTCTCTGCTAAATCAGAAGAAGCATTTCATGCAATCCCATATGAACACAGGCTGTTCAGCCTCACCTCATCAGTGTTCACAACGATTTTTATGCCAAGAATCCATGTTGGAGTAAATACTAAATGGTTGCAGATAACCAGATGGGAGTTACTACAGACCATCAACACAACCATAAAAGGATTCAATGCAATCAAGGAAGAGCTAAGAGCCATCTGACTGATCCCTCTCCAGAACAGATATGTCATCGACATGATCACAGCTATGATGGAGGAGTTTCTGCAAAAATAGGAGAATCATGTTGCACATTTATACCTTCTCACGATGAGAAAAATGGAACTTTAACAGAAGCCATAGGTATGCTGACTAAGCTACAGAACCAGATGATCGACGAAACTGACAAAGTTGATGATGACAGCTGGTTTGGATCACTATTCTCTTGGGTCCCACAATGGATGGCAGACATATTCAAGTTCGTAGGAGCCCTGCTAGTGATGATATTACTAGGATTTTGTGTTATCAAGATATTAATCTCGCAATGCCATAAAACTGCGAAGAAATCCATAGGGATTAAGATCATGATTGATGTCAAGCCAGGATGGAAGCCCAAAGACCTGACTGATGAAGAAATAAGAGACTTTGGCCCTCATTACGAGTTTGGCAGTAACCATGCCGCTATTGGCGGCATGGCTGCCGCCGAAATCGCGTCAGGGTCCGGGTCCTCGGAATGAGGACTTACCGGGCCATTCCAAGTTCGGAAGGCCCGGTAATTCCTCCCTCCAAGGACCCGGGCATGGTCCTTCCCCATTCCCATTTCAGCCCCTATAGGGCTGAACGGGAATGGGAGAGGGAGCAAACAACGGGCAATTACGAGATGGCCCGTTGTTTGCTCCCTCTTCCACTCGCGGGACCCGGTAAGCACGTCTGGTTTTCCCAGGCGTGCTTACCATGTCCCGCGAGGGGAACTCGTAATGCGGCGGTACGGAGTGAACGGCGCCGGCACCTTTCATGGCGCCATTCACTCCGTACCACCAGGGTCGTAATGAGGCCCTTTATGAAGGCCAGCAGGCACACACCGGAAGGTACAACGTTTCTCTATCCGAGGAAGCACAGAAACTATGTGGGAAGATGGGTTTACTGTAGCCCAAATGGACAATGTCAACTCATGACATGGGATAAAGACGAACATGTAAGAACAGCAGGAAGCCTGAAGGGAGTAATAAAGATATGGGGCCTCATTACAACTCAGGCGGTAAGGGGTTTACGGCAGCGTTAACAGCGCCGACCCTTACCGCCTGAGTACGAGGTCCCCTAGCGCCATGGTGCTTTTAACACCTGCTTTTAGCAGGTGTTAAAATCCATGGCGCTAAGGGACCATGGAGTTAATTACGCCACCGTAATTTACGGTGGCGTAATTAACGCCTTCCCCACTCCCATTATGCCCTATGGGGCAAAAATGGGAATGGGGAAGGGTAAATGGGGATTGGGGACTTACCGCCCCGCCTAGGTCGGAATGGGGCGGTAAGTCCGCCAACCACCATGGCGTAAACGTAGTTTACGCCATGGTGTTAAAGTCACGGCCCAGGCGGTAACTTACCGCCTGGGTCGTAATGAGGCCCATGGACTCCGAAGAGACACTTTTTTAAACCATCATGTATAGATCCAGAAGATGAAGAAGGAATGAAACCAGGCGATGGATTGAAGATAAATATAGAAGAATTGAGTGAATTGAATCCAAGGAAGGAGGTGAAAGTGGTTGATGAATCACCCAGAGGGAGGAGTGTAGAGGAGGTCCCAAATAAAGCCTCCACTCCCATCGCCCATTTTGAAGTACCAGGAATGTTCACACCAAAATATGTGATGTATGATGAGCAAATAAACCAGCAGAGACCCCCAGTACGGCTCTGCCTAGTACCCATCAGAAAAGCAACACCTATTGAAGTACCAATACCCAGACAACCATGGACTGTAAGGTATCCATTGAGAAAACCCTAACAACAAATGAGACGAAATGAAGATTGCCTAAGTACCGTCCCAGAAGAAACCAAAAAGGCCTCAATGGAAGACGAATGGTGACGTCACGAGAGCCCGGACAGACTCACAGACAGAAGAAATGACAACCAAAAAATGACACACAGAGGTCAAAACACCATGAATAAAGATATCGTGAACCCAAAGGAAGAGAATGATGTTGAAACACAAAGAAGCTTAAGCCGTAAGCAGGATGAAGATATCTAACCAGCTAACGCCTGTACATATGCTTGGAACCACAAGAAAGATAAGAAAACAGTGCAGCCTGCTATGCTAAGCAGAAGAATAGCGCGGCAAGCACCATTATACATAATCTACCTCAAAACGAAGCACATTATTATAAGTGCGATTCCACTTTGCACGAAAAGCAGAATCAACTCAGGTTACTAGAGGCCAAACAAGATTCATATTCTAGCAAAATGAGAAGAGACGGCTGAATCGAAACTCAGCAGATGAAACTCGTGCCAGGAGAGCCAAGGTCATACCAATAGAAGGAACAAACAGTAGCTACATATGATTGAAACTTAAGAACAGAATATCCTGTCTTTGAAAAGTCAAGATAAGGAGGCGTAGGCAGGTGGCAAGCTGAATAAGAATTAAATGCACAAATTGAGAGAAACTAGACAAATTCACGGTGTCTGCATCACATGACCATCCGAGTGAGGAGAAGCACGAGTTCACACCTACGCTTGGCATCTGCCCAGGAAGAGATGTCAGAACTTTCCCAGACAGAACATGCAGTTTCGAGGCCAACCGAGCAACATAATTGACACATATTTGTTGAAGTGATGATTGACTGTAACCTTAATTGGAAGAAGGCCGGGTAGCTGAGGGGACACCCTGCACCTGGCTGACCATTCTGCGTGCTGCTAAGTAAAGTGGAAATGTATGCATGGGGTTGGTGCCAACCCAATCAAAATGGACCAAATAATCTAGGGTCCTATACTTAATAGAACCAATGGGACGTCGTACTTTTAGTGAAGTCTACAGTAGTCATTAAGGAAAGGCTTAGACGCCCACCTGACAGTATTTACCCAATCCCCTCACTCCGTTACCATATACAGATATAGTACCTATATTAAAGTTGCCTTTTCCTAGCCAATAGAATTGCATGTTAACTTTTAAGTGTAACACGTCAATTATTATGAGTTTTGAGTATAAATGTGACTGTTTGTATGAAGTTTGTTGGAGTTGAAGCGAGACGGACTATCGCATCACTGCTAATTGCCATGACTCCCCGTTTTTTGTACTTGTCATTAAACAAACTCCCCTTGCCAAACCATTGAGTTGTCCTTATTGATTAGTGTTGGAGTAATTCATCTGCACCCCCATCCATCTCTTGGTGCAGCTATCTCGTTTTAAAGTACTACAGAGCAAACCTCGGCTCTATGGGCCGGACGGGGGTCTCCTGAGTACACATTCTTTATCTTGTTAGCAGTTCCACTGTGGAAGAGGTCCCTATGGTTCTTCCTACTATGGGAACTTCTTTTGATATACTGAATGAATTGTACATGGCCTCTAAAAGACACAAGAGAGATGCAGAGAGAGGCGATAGCGAGGGGATGAATACCAATCTAGATAATGCAGCATACTTAGCACTTAGCACACCTGGGGTATAACATGTGGTACCAGCACATGAGAAAAATGGGGGAGAGAAAATCTAAGGAGAGTTGCTATGTCTGCTGTCTCGTCCCCTATGCTATGAATGCAGTGCAAACTTTAGTTGCCAGAGAAGTCCCAGAACATGATGCAAGGTGCCTCAGTCATCTTGCAGCATGTATGAATAGAGGACAATTTCAGGGAAGTTGGGCCACTTTACGATGGAGATCAAAATGGTTGCTTCCATACCAGGATGACTATATCAAGACCACACAGATGGAAAAGGAACCTGGATTGAAGAGCAAGATGCTTCTGTATACTGCAGCAGGGAAGGATGAGGTGGTTATAGAAGAGATGAAGAAAATGAACTGCCCTGATGTGACAGAAATAGCTGGATCACCTGGATGTTGGGAGCAAACTCAATTCGTAGTTTATGGATGAGTGAAGTCCAAGAAGGGATGGGAAGAAGGATTGATGTCCCGTGCAGCTCATCTACGGAAGCCAGAATATGTGCAGTAGGTGCAAAGGGTGAAGAATGGATGTTTGAAGAAAAGGGCCAAACATGCCGAACTACTGACATGGGTAGAAGATGAATCATGCCGAATGGTTGTAATCCCATTGGCTAATGCAACATTGTGCTTCAAAAGACACTGAAAGAAACATGTGGGAGTTAAGAAGGGATGCAGAACTACAGTTGACGTTTCTAGGATGGGAGAAGGTACAGTCGTCCTCATGGATCGATATTGGGTTTATGGGTCTAGAGCATACATGAAGTTGCCCAAGGATTGGAGTAGAGTATGCTCCTTGGTTCTCAAACTGTGTTAGTGATTCCTCAGAGTGACCTGAACATTAGAGAATTTCCAGGTGCCCATTTGAAAAAAAGAAGATCGCTTGAACTTCTCAATCGGACCAGAAGAGAGAATTACTTCTCAGCCAAATCAATAGAAGCATATGACTACATTACTTATTAACACAGGTTGTTCAGTAAGACTGCCTCAATATTTATGACTATATTCATGCCTGGGATCCAAACAATGGCCAACGCTAAGTGGTTGCAGATTACGAGATGGGAGCTTCTGCAAACAATCAGTACCAGCATAAAAGGATCAATGCTACTAGGAAGAATTGAGGGCCATATGACTAATGACACTGCAGAACAAAAATGTCCTTGACATAATCACAGCGATGGAAGGTGGAATTTGCACCAAAATCAGGCCTTCATGTTGCATGTTCATACCTTCCCATGATGACGAGAATGGGACCTTGACAGAGGCTGTAACGTTGTTAACAAACCTACATAATAAGATGGAAGACGAGACAGAGGACATTCAGGATGACTGTTGGTTTGCCTCCATATTCTCATGGATTACACAGTGATTGGCAAACATATTCAACAATCGTGGAGCAATATTGGTGATGGTGATGTTTGCATTCTGTGTGATCAGGATAATGATTGTCCAATGCAAGAAAACAGCAAAGAAGGTGGTAGGAATTAAGATCATCATCAATGTCGAATCTGGGTTTGGACCCAAGGTATTGACGTATAAAGATGTCAGAAAATATATAGAGGATAGCATCGTAGCACCTGAGGGAACAAAGTTCCTGTATCCAAAGAATCATAAGAAGTATGTGAAATGATGGGTCTATTGTAATCACAATGGACAATGCAACTACATGACCTGGAGTGCAGATGAGCATGTTGAATCAGCAGGCACCCTGAGGGGGGTGATGAAGATCTGGACTCTGAAGAAACACTTCTTCAAGAGAAAATATCAAGATGTGGAGACAATTAAGGAGGTGGTGGAGGACTCGACCAGAGGTGGGAATGTAGAGGAGCAGTTACATGCCTCTGCAGGAATTCCTACCTCCTAGATGTTGGAAGCCTGAGATCGTGCCATGTTTGACACCAGTAGTTGTGCCAATACTGTAGCGGATTTTCGAAAGAAGGTACCCACTGAGAAAAACCTATCAAATGTATTCCTCACAATCTGAGGCAGGAACGCCCTGAAGGAATATGAAAAGGAGTGAAGAGAGAGGCTAGTGACGTCACAAGAAACATGCATGACGCTCCGAGAATACTGGCTGGAGAGAATGTATGGATCTTACAGAAACTGATGACGAAGTTAAGAATCAAGTAAACTTTCATATGCGAAAAGAGGATTTCACGTGTGCAGAAAATCAAGCGTTCAATAATTGTACAAATGCTGAAACCAAGTAGACTAAGTCATCATAGAAGCTGGCTATATGTAGTGAATAGACTGCAGCAGCAGGATATCAGTGTCATGAATTTAGTAAGCCAGGACCGATGGAGAGAAAAGGCGAGAATTGTGTTGCAGAAAGAATAAGCCGAGATCGTGGAAGCACATGGTGAGGCTGTCTGGCCTGGTATCAAAACTGAAGCAGCCAAGGTCAGTTACCTGTTCTTTAAAGCAGTGAATGTGTGAAGGATGAATCATCCCTTGTTAAGGTGCAAAGAAAGAACACCAAGAGTGCCAAGTTTTATTCATTGAAGACATTTAAATGATGCAAAATGGACCAAAAATCATGGTCTCCTGTCACTTGAGCCAAGGATGGAAACAGAGTTGAGTTTGGAGTCCTAGAACAATGATAGTGAGAGCCTGCACTCTCATATATTCCCACAGACAAGGATATGTTGCAAGGCCAAGTTCAAAGACAATCTTCATGGCAGAAGGTATGGGTGATGAGAGATGTTGGGCTAATTGGGTGGGGAGGTAAATTCAAGTCCGCCTCCTGGCACCTGGGTTTGAGCTCACATGCTGCTAAGTGAACTGAAATGTTCCAGGCTTGGCATGAGCATGCCAACCAATTGTAGAGTGCCGTATAACAAAGGGTCTTATAGTGTGAAGACCAATGATAAACTTTGTCCTTAATAGTGTTAACAATGACATGTTTTAGAGGTAGGCATAGGTTGTCCACCTGACAGTGGGCAGCCAATCACAATCCTATTCGGTATAGAAGGGATATTTCGATGTTCACCTTAAGCCAATCCCAACCCTCAATTGGTTTTCTATATACGTAGTATGATGTCACTTCTGACGTATTTTTTGCATATAAGGATGTTTTTATGAGAAAATCGTTGAGAGCATGAGCGAATGTCAGTTGATGTCCGTTTGCAAACTCCCTGTTTTAGATAATTGTTAATAAAGCAGTATCTTTGCATCTTCCTGAGTTGGTTAGATTATTTGGACTCAGAATTACTCTGCCACCCCATCCATTGCATGCACGTTACTAAAGGGCCATTAGCTCACTTCCAATCTTTCACCCTTAGTGAGAAGAATCCTTATTCCAGTGCAGAGGCTGCAGGGAGGCCATCGTTCAATGCAGAGTCACACTCACTGTTCCCTGGGGATGGTTAGAGAGCAGAGTTTGCCTCTACTTTGAATGCCTTCTCTCTTCACCTCCCTGGCAGAGATCTTTGGACTAGGCTATATTCACAACAGAGATCCCATACAACTTTCTCCTTTTTGTGAAAGCCAAATAAGAATCAACTAAGGGCTTTTTTTCTTTCTTATGAAGGCAAAATATCACACTGAATCAGTCCAAAGCCAACCTACTATAAGGGGTCCAGTCCAGGTTGTAGTAACAAGGGACCTTTGCCTTCTGACATCACACCCAGCGGGCTGTGTCTGCAGAAAATGCAGTGGGCAGGAAGTTGAAGAGATCCTTAGTAGAAAACAAGATTGTTGAACCACTCTCTGAACCTACTTCCCTCTGGCTGAGCACCAGTTCTCAAAAGGACATCATGGAGACTAATTACTGGAGGTATTTGGGAACATCTTGAGGAGGCTTCCTGTGCCCTCAGAGGAAGATGTTGGCTCTCCTCGGGGAGGTTAAGAAGGCAACTCCCTTGTCATTGCCCCACATGACTGCGCTGGAGACAGACCAACCAGCTAATACACATCACTATCATAGCTGGGCTCTGCTTACCAAGTTGACACTAGTATGAGATCAAATTGATGTGGTTGTATAACTAGGTGACCTTAGTAGTCACCATGCCACAACCAGGCATGGCTTATTTGTAAAGATGTATGTGCCACCAGGAAGACTAAGGTACACAGTTATTATGTTTAAGTCAGATGTGCAGAAGATGAAAAAGCCTCTACCTTTAGGAACTTTGTGTTCCAGAAGTTGTCAGGAGTGCAGATGAGAACTTTAAACCTACTCTCCTGCCACTGCAGAGAAGTTGTTCTAGATGTCTGGTGACTGTCAGATTAAAGGCATGTGCTTGCACTATGCTTTTGACATGTAGGTTTATGGAAGAGGATGATTAAGAGACCTCCTTTTCAGAAACAGGATTGCCCACATTTAATAAAAATACAAAAAATCTTGGTTTATCCCACTCTCACCAGATGGCTATTCTGTCACATATATATTGTATATGTGATATATATATTCATAGACGTTTTATATGCAGATAGTAGTTGTCAAATGTGTTATGTATAGCATATATGTAATTTTCTTGACATATGGACAACATAACACACATGCTATACATCTAATTTATGTCTTTTAGTGCACATCTGTGTTTCACACGGATGTGTACTACAATAAAATAGCAGTGTACTGTGTCAGAAAACAGGCTGTAGCAATCCGTTGGGCCCCATTTTTCACCCCCTGTGCTCCCAGGGATTTAGCTGTTATTTTAGAATATTCTGTCCAAATCAGTTGGACTGTAGGCAGAGCGCATTTTCAGCACCCCAACACCTCCACCGCTCCCAGTGCTCTGGTCTTATCAAAATTGGCAACTAAGGGTGCTTCTGCTCAGATGACAAAGCAGCCCATTGTGGAGGGAAAAAAACAAATACCATTTTATGAAGGTGACTCTGTATCAACCCCATGTTCTGACCAAACTCACATAGAAATAAGTGACAGAGCTTTCTAGGAGGTTTATGGCCCCGCTCTCCTCCATCAAGAGCTAGGAGGGCGGAGTTGCGGTGGGACACCGCTCGTCATTTTTTAACTGAAATCTGTTGCCAGCGCACCTTTGCCCATAATGGCAAATATGCCAAATATAAGAGTACAACAGTGCATTCTTTCTTACCGTAAGATCGAAAGTTCTTTTAGAAGCACCTTCACTGGGTGGGTATCTGCAAACATTGTTATGCAATTGCTTCAGTAATATTGATTGTGTTTTGACAACTTAATCCAGCTGTTACATAGTGTGGTAGGAGAAGGCCCTGCCCATTGAACCGCATGCTACCTGAGCCTCTGGACTCTCTGACTTCGCAGGTAAGGCCTGTGACTCTGAGGAGCCTTTCTTTTTTGGCATTTTCTGGCATTTTTTCAGTGAATCAATCGCACCACTTGCACTCTCCGAAGCCTCCCTCTCCATTCCTTTCCTCGACCAGCTCCATCTCCACCCATCCAACACCCATCCCCTCCCTGATTGGCTGCTGCTTCTAGGAAGCACAGTGCTTCCATGGCACAGTAAGGGATGCCCCCCTGCCCATTGCACCATGCAATGTCTTAGCCTCTGGACCCTCTGATCCTGAGTAGCCTTTCTTTGTTCAGCATTTTTTCAGCAAATCCATCGCACCACCTGCGTTCTTCCAAGCCTGCCTCACTCTCCTTCCTTGCCCAGCTCCATCGCCTCCTATCCAACGCCAATCCCCTCCCTGATTGTCTGCTGCTTCCAGGAAGCAGACTGCTTACATAGCACAGTAGGAGAACCCCCCTTCCCATTGCACCATGCGATGACTTAGCCTCTGGACCCTCTGACCTCACAGTTAAGGCCTGTGATCCTGAAGAGCCTTTCTTCGTTCAGCATTTTTTCAGCTAATCCATCGCACCACCGATGCACTCCCAAGCCTTCCTCTCCTCCCATCCCGTGCCAACCGCCACCCTGATTGGCCTCTGCTTCCAGGAAGCACAGTGCTTACATAGTACAGTAGGGGAATCCCTCTACCCTATGCACCATGCAATACCTGAGCCTCTGGACCCTCTGACCTCGCTGGTAGAACCTAGTACCCCAAGGAGTCTTTCTTTGTTCAACATTTTTTCAGCAAATTCATTGCACCACCAGCGTTCTCCCAAGCTTCCCTCCCCATTACTTTCCTCGCCCAGCTCCCTCTCCTCCCATTCCACGCCCACACCCTTCCTGATTGGTTGTTGTTTCCAGGAAGCATTTTTTGCCGAGAGCCCTAGGGCAGCCTTGCTCGAGCAGCAAGCTAAGGCCCTAGGCAAAGGGCAATTCCCTGAGGAATCTACAGCACATGTTTGCCTGTTCACCCTGAGCCCCCCAGCAAAGCTAAAACCCCTATTGCTGTTTGCCACGACAATCAGGTAAGGGATGAAAATGTCGTGTGCATAGCTAGCATTGGATAATCTGACTCTACCCACTGTTTTGAATCCTGCAGCACTTCTGACTCTAGCCACAGTTTTGGATCTAGCTGTGTCCCCTATCTAGCTGTTTTTTTAATTTAGCAACTGTTTTGAATCTAGCTGCATTTAGAATTTTGCCAGTTTAGAATCTAGCTGCATTTAGAATGGAGTCATTGTTTTAAATCTAGCTGCGCCTCTAACTCTAGCCACTGTTATAAATCCAGCTGCAATTAGAGTCTAGCCACTGTTTCTAATCTACCTGCATTTAGAATCTAGCCACTGTTTTGAATCTAGCTGCATTTGGAATCTATCCACTGCTTATGATCTAGCTGTGTTTTGAATGCAGCCACTGTTTTGAATCTAGTTGCATTTTGAATGTAGAACCTGTTTTCATGCTAGCTGTGCTTCTGACTCTAGCCACTGTTTTGAATCTAGCTGTATTTAGAATGTATCCACTGCTTTGAACCTAGCTGCATTTAGAATGCAGGCACTGATTTCATCTGGTTGCATTTATAATCTAGTCACTGCGTGGAATCTAGTCACTGTTTTGAATCCAGCTACATCTCAAAACTAGCTGCTTTTGGAATCTAGCCACTGTTTTGAATCTTGCTGCATTTTGAATCTAGCCACTGTTTGTAATCTAGCAGCATCTCGAATCTAGCTGCATTAGGAATCTAGCCACTGTTTTGAAACTGATGGCATGTAGAGTCCTACCTCTGTTTTGAATCTAGCTGCAATTCTGACTCTAGCCACTGCATGCAACCAGATGCAGTTAGAATCTAGCTGTTATTTTGATTCTAGCATCTGGGGGGATCCCAACCATAATTGAATCTTGACAGGTTCTGAGCCTAGCCACTGTTTCAGGCCATAACCCTACACCTTCCCATGGAATAGTGCTGTAAGCCTGGAACTTTAAAACCTCCTGAATTTTGAATCAATCTGTAAAGAGTGCCTCTAACCTGCACCCTGCCCATTGGGATAGAGCCTTAGACTAGGGATCCAAAAGTCTCCTGCATTTTAATTCCTGTTATCACATCCCTGAACCCTCCCGCTGGGATCACAGTGAAGGCTTGGGATCATAAACTCTCCTGTATGTTGGTTTCTAGCAGTTTGTAATGCCTTTTACCCTTCATCCTTCCCACCAGGATAGTGCTATAGGCCCATAATCGCAAAGCTATCCTCAGAGCTGAGGCAGCGGACCATCCATCATATCTAGCAGCTCCAAAGTTAGGGGGGCACTTTGGTGCACCAGAAACCTGGCTAACTCTCACCCAGCCCCCTTCACCACTCCTCCACCCCGTCCTACAATAGATCGCTCCACCGGTGGGCAAACTCATCCCCCACCTACCTCTCCAGACATTTCCTGCCACACCCCCATCACAGACACCTTGATTATCTATCCCTGCCCACCCACGCCAATCCTAACACCCTCCTTTTCAGCCCCCACTCTGCCCCCCCACTCTGCCCTCCATTACCACCCCCATCATGACCCATCCATGTCTTTGGGCCTCATTACACGGTAGGCGGTAAGGGTTTACCGGTACCGGTATTATACCGGTACCGGTAATCCCTTACCGCCTTACTACGAGGTCCCTTTGCGGGTTGGAGAATTTAACGCCTGCTTTTTGCAGCCGTTAAAAACCAACCCGCAAAGGGACCAGGGAGCTAATTACGGTACCGCAATTTGCGGTGCCGTAATTAGCACCTTCCCCATTCCCATTATGCCCTATGGGGCAAAAATGGGAATGGGGAAGGGCAATGGGGGAAGGGGGAATTACCGCCCCACCAACCTTGGAATAGGGCGGTAATTCCCCTTTCCACCAAGGCGGTGCTGGTATTTTACCGGCATGGACCAAGGTGCTAATAGCACCTTGGTCCACCGCCGTCCGTGTAATGAGGCCCTTTGTCTCCCTTAACGCTGCTCAGGCTACCCTTGCCAATACTGCTGCTTCGGCCATCTCTTTGACCATCACACACACACCACTGGCACCTCAAAATCCTTTAAAATACAAACACCACACCATCCGGAGCCTGTCATCTTGGCACACCTCACCCCATCTCTCCTTCAGATCCATGACTGCACCTTTCACCTTCACCCTTATGATCTCCCCCTCTACACCCAACCCAGTGAAATCACTCTCCAACCTATTTTACAACACTCCTGGTACTGACCACACTCTCCCCAATACCATTTCTTACCTTACACCCCCTCCTGTCTACCCACTTTCAACATCAACCCCTTGCATCGGCCCTAGTCACCACCCAGCACCTCTTAGGTCCTGTGTTTCTTTCACTGATCCTACACATCAGATGAGTGACACCTCTGCAATACCCTCCTGCACACAAGCTCCACCTACCATCACTACCACACCAGAGCTCTCTCTAGCGAACCACACCACTTGGGTGCTCTTCTCTCACACACCAAGAATACTCTCAGCCTCCTACCCCTTCTACCACACCGGTGTAGTTAGGGGTGCATCAATTAGAACATACTGAAAACCACATACTCAAAAAGTGAAGCAAAACCGGGCAAGAAGCAATGTTGTTTATTACAGCTGGGTGAGCACAAGTAATACAGAACAGTGGATAGGCCCTGATCGAAAGGTTAACCATGGAATTCCCTTTTTCTGTTTCCTAGGGATTTCATTGGTTCATTCACATCGCCTGCACAAAGCTTCTGTTAGTTAGTGAAGTGTAATTGAAGCAAACAGTTTAACAGTTTCCCATTACAATCCCTCCCCATGTGGTCCTACATTTGTTCACACCCCACCACGGAACAACTTGTTATTACTGAAGTTACATTTGTGCTGACTGTCAATACACTGCTATTGATCAGCACCATTGAGAACGGAAGAAGAGACACCCTGCAGCTGGTGGGAAAAGGGACATTGACATGCACTTTCTTTTGCATATAGTGCCCAGATATAGTCATTATTCTTCTCCCCATTACACTTAATAGAAAACATTGCACACTTGAAAGACAAGAATTCACACACACACACACTGAGCTAGACAATATCGCTCTTTATGGCCGTTTATTAAACAAATGAGTTTTGAATAGACGCCATGTTTTTCAGTAAAAAATATTACTTTTTAAAAGCATTACAACATGATGCCTGTTGGATGATAGCCTTCGCAAACTCTGTGATAGACACATCGGGGGCTGGCCACGGCCGAAGAGCTCAAAAACATACCGTCTGATTGGCTCTCCCAGGATGGGAACCCGGTCCAGAATTCCGTTCCCACAGCAGCCGCCTGCCGATGGGCATCGGCGGTCAAGTAACCGGCACACTGGTACAGTGCAATTTTTCCCTGCTTCCATACTGGGCGGCTGGTTTGGCTGACTGCCCTGTAATAACATCACCTTGGTCAAGTTACGTTGCTTAAGCCCCACCCCCTTTTTGCAGATCCCTGTCATACTGGTCACGTGTTTCAGATCAGGGTTTCCTAGATCCAGTCTGCCCGAGGGATTTCCCACAATTCATGTTTATGATGGAACTATGTTTACCCTTTCCCTTCTATGACTAATCATAGGGCAGTGTCTTTGTACTGTGTGTAACCCCAATGCATCATTACCAACTACTGTTCCCGATTAAGCCCTTTGTATAGGGCATCTGTGGCTTAGAATACCTGTGACGTTTCCCATGTAGCTGCCTCCACCATTCTCCTTCTTTATTCTCACAGTTGGTAGGTGCGTCCTCCTGTCTGGTGCTGAATTAGCACCTTTAATACATTCCCCCTTTGATTGAACTTTTGATGATCATTTCTGTCCCTCTCATCCCTTTTCCCTTTTCTTTGCGCACCCACACCCTTGTTATCCTGGTCATGTCCCCTTCCTCCTCGTATCCATCCAAGTCTTACCACAAAATCAGTAACTTTGTTCCATCATGTGAACACTCTCCTCATAATGCATCATAATTTTCAAAAACTGGTGGGTGTGCTGTGAAAATGATCTCTGCTTCATTCTCTCTTTCATTCATACTGGGATTCCTCAACTAATACCTCCTCGAGCTCAATTTTCTTTAATGCCAGCATGTGCGTGTTCTTATGCTGGTGGCACTTACACCAATGGATGATTAGACGACTGATGCAGGTGGTGACGAGGATCGCGATAAGCAAAGGGACAGTTATCTCAAATACTGCTACAAGCCATTTGGGTGCACAGGTGAATAATGAATCCAGCCATGTTGCCGATTAAATGTGTTATATTTCTTTTGCCATTCTCTCTTATATTGTTCTCATTTCCTCTACTGCGTCCATGATTGTTCCATTTGCAGCTTCATTAGCAGGAATTGCAGTAAAGCACCAGTGCCCTATCTTATAGCACACCCCTCCCTCCATCTCTGTCGTAAGATCCAAAATGAAACGATTTTGAGAGGGCATCAATCTTAGAGCCTGTAGTTCTTCCCGCACTGAGTTGAGTCCCCTTTTGGTTGCATTTGCCAGTTGAAGCAGTTTGTAGCACGTGATCTGCAACCATTTTGCATTGGCTGTGGCTTGTACCTCAGGAAGCAGGATCAAAGTAAAAAAGACAAATGCTAAACTGGACAATTTCAAATGGGGTGGAAGGCTCTTATTGGATTCCACCAAGATGTAGTTGCTGCTTGATCTTTTCTTCTGTGTTACCTTGTGTTTGTTTGTTTGGATTTCTACTGCCACTTTCTCTTTATATGCGAACATATCATTGAGTGGTATCAAGTCTGTGTGGGGCACAACTAAGGAAGGATTATAGGGGTTACCAGTGGGCACAACCCCTTCCAGTCTGGTGGTAGCTGGGCATATGATCTTGTTCTACACGCCCATAAGGTGTCCATCACAGATGCAGCCCCTTTTACAACACTGCGATGTCCATCGTCCTCCTGCAACCAGTATTCATCCCCAGCAATGTTGTTCCATTTGCTCTTAAACACAAAGAATACTGAATGAGCAGCTTTATGTTTTCTGGATGTGGGCTGTCCTTTATCCATGTTAAATAATGTACATAACTGTTGCAAATATTCTTGCAACTTGCATTTATTTTCTTAACTACCCTTTCTTCAAAGCCCACCAGTCCTGTGTGCAACTGCAGCATTCCCCTTTCCCACTTTCCATTGTATAGCACCGAATCCTGGATTTGCATCAAGGGTCTGGTGTGATACCATGGCACATCGTACACCATGGAGTTCTTACAGTACAGTCTTTTATGGAAAGTGCAAACCTGTTTCCCCTTTTTTGTCCCCTCTGTTACAGATTCCAGAACTATGTTCATACTCTTCTGCCAATGGGCAATACGTTCTAGCTGTATGAAGTTGTCCTTGTATACCTTCTCCCCCTCATCAATCCACTTTACTTCCACTGAAAGCCCCGGAACATACCCCTAGTCCTGCACAAAGCCATATGTATGAGACATCCTCCCTCTTCTGCTTTCACCTCTTGTGACAAGAATTGCTCCAGTCTTCCTGTGAGGTGTGGGATGATTGAGCACACGTATGAATGTATCATTGGAGCTCCCCCACCCCAAATTCTTCATTTACCCATACCATACATTTTCTGAGGTCAGGTCCACTCCCTCCCTGATAATTTTGCAGAATTATTTTGGGCAAATTATACTTCATTTAGCACGTGTCTCCGTATCACCATCACCTGATGTGCCCAAGTTATCCTTATCTGCTAAATACCAGAAAGGAAGAAGGAGATAGAAAATAAAGAAGCAGAATAATACAATACTTTTTTACATGTACCCCACTCTTCTCTTTAATCCCACCCCCTCTTCGCTTTCCATGTCCATCCTTCATCAATTGTGGGTCTTCTGTAACACCTTATTATGGTACAAAATGTTAATGTAATTTGGCTAATAATTCCCATGAAGTGATTCCTTGTCTCCCTGATGTGCTGCTGGTGTCACGATGAACATCTGTGTCGTGTATCAATGCACATTGTTCTTTTATTTTCACTGCCATGGGTGTTGAGAAGACCACTTCAAAAGGACCACAAAACCGAGGCTCCTTCCACTTTCTTACTGCATTTCGAATAAGTACTTTGTCCCCTGGATAAAGAGGCTGTGTTTGTGGAAATGCTTGTCGAGCTAGTTCACACTCTTCGATGTTGGTTCGCTCACTTATAGATTGCTGGACCTGGTGAGAGATGAAGCGAAGCACATTGGTGATCTCAATTAAATATTCTTTCATTTTATTGCCAAGTACTTCTGAGCTAGGGTTATTTTCTGAAATTGAACGTTAAGGAGGGATTGGCACATGCATTCTCCTTCCTGTTACAATTTCATGAGGAGTAAGGCGGTGCTCCACAGAAAGTGAATTTTGAAGGGCAAAAAGTTCAAGATGGATGCAAAAAAGCCAATTTCGGCACATTGGGCCTCATTACGAGTATGGAGGTAGGCATGCTGCTGAAAGCGGCATGGCTACCCCCATACCGGGTACCAGGTCTGGGTCCCGCAAAAGGGGGCTTACCGGTCCATTCCGACCTTGGAGGGCCCAGTAAATCCCTTTCACGGGACCCAAACCCGGTACATCCCAATTCCCATTGAGCCCCCAAAGGGCTCAATGGGAATGGGGAGGATGCTAACAATGGGCTTGTTAATGACGGGCCCATTGTTAGCATACTGGTCTGCTAACGGGTCACGCAAAGGACACCTGGTCTGACCAGGCGTTCCTTAGCGGGATCTGCTGCAGACCTCGTAATAGGGCGGCCCAGAATGAACAGTGCCGGTCCCTTACCGGCACCGTTCATTCCGTGGCCGCCTGGGTCGTAATGAGGTCCATAGTATGGGTTAGGTAAACCAAATGCTCTTTTAGTAATCCATTCATCCTCTCCACAGTTCCGTCTGTCTGCGGATGGTAAACAATGCAAAGTTTGTGGTTGATCCCTAAGAGATGTGTTAGCTCTTCAAAGAGATCATTGGCAAAGTGTTGGCCATTAGCTGACCTTATCTCCTCTCATACACCCCATCTTGGGAATACTTCCCTCACTAGGAAATTTACTGCAGATTTTGCATAATTTTTTGCATAGGCTCCCACCTCAAGCCAACACGCAAATGGACAGACCTCTGTGATTAGGTACTTGTAGGAGGCACATCTTTCTTGCATGTCAACATAATCGACATGCAAGTGCCGGAAGGGGCCTTTCTGGCCATGATATTGTTCCCCACAAAGTTTTCAAAGTATGGCCATAAAGAAACTGCAAACTATACAATTTCCCATAAATGCAATCACTTGCTCATACATGTTTGGAATGTACCATCCCTCACTTAGTTCTGTGGCTATACTTTCTTTGGACGCATGGGTGGGGAAAACGGGCTTTTCTAAATCTACAGTTATCAATTGTCTGGGCACTATATGCTTCTCTGAACTATTCTGCCACCAATTCAGGTCAGTTTGTGACAGTGAACATCAACTTTTTATCCACAGTTCCTTTTCCTCTTTTGGCACCTCCCCTTGTAATTCTATTCTGTGCACTATGGGAATCATGTTAAAGTCTTCCTCCCTTTCTGTTGCAGTGAGTGGCACTTTTCTCCCTTCTCTGGAGTATCTCTGAACCCCTCTTCCTCTGCTTTGCCGCTCTGTCGGCTGTTTCATTCCCCATTGATATCCTGAACTGCTTTCCTGTATGTGCGGTGCATTTTATTATCACCATCTCTACTGGAACTTTTAGGGCCTCAATGAATTCTATTGGTAGTTCTGCATGTTCTACGGGGGACCCGTCACTTCTTTTGAATCCCATCCTTTCCTACCATGCCAGTCATGAATGGATAGTCAATGTGACATTGGCAGAGTCGGAAAAAGGTGTTTGCTGGATGCCCCTCCATCATTTTTAGTGCCCTTATCATCACCACTAATTCTGCTGCCTCTGCTGGATAATGCAAAGGTAGTCACTGCTGAAATGCTACCTATTCTCGGTTCATGCAGCACACTACTGCTGCACTAGTATGTATCCTTCCTGTCTCTGGGTCAATACTTGATGACCTGTCAATATAGACCATGTCTGCCCCTGCTATTTCTTCCTCTTTTACCTGTATGTTCGCTTCCATCCTGTCCATATGTGCTGTACAATCATGTATGTAATCCCCTTCCTGTATGGGTTCTGCTAGATAGATTGATGGGTTTACACTTCGGCACCTTGCCACCTCTATAGCTGGGTTGGTTAATATAACCTCATATCCCGATGCTCTTTGGATAGTTAGTGTACTTTATGATTTCACAAGAATGGCAAATACAGAGGGTTCCACGTGGTCACACCCCCTGCCAGTACAGATGAGATCATCAGAGACAAAACTTGGTGTGCAAGCATTCAGTCTGCCGTACTCAACAAAATAGGCCTAAGGACAACTTCTCTCACACGAGCTAAAAATAACGATTCCCACTATTCCCAATTCTTCTTTAGAGACACCACTGAATCCGAGGTCATTGATCTCATTAAACATCTCAAACCATCTCTCTGCAAAGGAGACATATGCCCCCTTAAAATTATTAAGGAATGTGCTAAAGACCTTGCCCCCTTCCTAACTGCTTTCATCAATGCTTCTTTCAGAACAGGTACTGTTCCCGATAGTCTCAAATAAGCATGGGTATGCCCCCTTCTAAAAAAACGGCATTGGACCCAGCCCAGCTCAATAACTGCAGGCCTATAACAACAGTCCCTTTCCTCCTTAAAATCCTGGACAAGGCAGCCCACAACCAGATCCAACTATACATAGAATCCAACTCCATATTGGGTAAAAGACAATCTGGATTCCGTAAAGGTCATGGAACAGAAACCGCCTTACTAGAGCTAAAAAAACAAATCACCCAGATGATGAACAAAGTTAAGCCTGCCCTCCTCCTCCTTCTTTAGCTATCGTCAGCCTTTGATCTGGTTGATCATTAGACGCTTACCACCCATTTTACTCAGGGAGCCCAATTTTCAAAACAAGCAGCCTCTTGGATTACCTCCTTTCTGGAAGGCAAAGCTATGAAGGTGTTCTCCAACATAGCAAACGCTGACCCCACAACTATACACTGTGGATTACCCCAAGGCTCCTGTACAGCCCCCACATTGTACAACCTAACCTCTTCACAAAACCTCTCTTCGATCTACTCAACTCTCTGGGTATAGCACATACCAATTATGCTGACGATACCCAAGTACCCCAACTACTATCTGGCTCCTATCAGCAAGATGCCACGGCCTTACATGAAATCTATGCTACAATTCAAGCATGGATTGCTGTCAATGGATTATGCCTTAATGGGGACAAGACTGAAATTCTTATCCTCGGCCAAAAAGCCACATTAGCTAAGTTAAATCCTCAATACTCCAACGTTAACATAGACAATGCCACCATCACGGTCTCATCCTCTGTCAAGGTGTGTACATTGATGCCAACTTATCAATGAACAAACAAGTTAGCACCATTGCCTCTGCGTCAGCATACAGCACCAAACTTATCAATGCCATCAAATCCTACCTCTCTAAACCCAACTGCCTCGCAATAGCTAGAGCATCCATAGGCACCAAACTCGACTATTGCAATGCTCTCCTAGCAGGCACCTCCTCCAAAAACTTACTGAGACTGAAAACTAGACAAAACAATGCTCTTAGAGCGGCCTTGAGCATCCCTAGAAAAGACCATATCTCACAAGCTAGACTGTCAGCTCAATGGCTCCAGGTCAAAAACCACATTACACTCAAAATCCTCACTATCACGCACAGATGCATCAACCGCACAACTCCCACATACCTATCAGAATCTATATCTTGAACCGCATCTGCACACCCCACTAGAACTCAGTATACCAACCAACTTCACATCCCTCGGATCCGTAGAGCCAAAGCCGGAGGGAACGGCTTCACATGCATAGCACCTAATCTATGGAACTCACTCCCCGCCACCCGCAGAGCTGAAACCTCCATCCATGCTTTCCGTAAAAACCTCAAAACAACACTCCTTGACTAACTCTCTTCCACCCACTTCCCACTCTATTCAAACTGTATATTGTAATATAACTGTAATGGAATTTATGTACATATTTCATAATTGTTAATAAGTGTATATGACAACTGTATAATTCTGTAACCAAGTATGCTCATTCTCTGTAACAAGTGCCATGATTCCTGTGGGCTGTTGCGCGCTATACAAATACTAATAAATAAATAAATACTATGAGACACCCCATGTGATCGTTGATATCTTTTCCATTTTTTTTATTGATTTAGTTGAATTTAATCAACTTTTCAATTTACATTTAACAACAATATCAAATTTTACTATAAACAGAAAAGAAAATTAAGAATATATCAGTATAACTTTTTACAAATTCATAATATAAAAACTATTAAAAGGAAATGTAAGCTTAATAAAGCATAAAACCGACACAATGATTGACAGTGAGCAATATCTAATATTACAGGTACAATGTACAATAAGATTGGAATGAAAAACAAAATATCATTTACTTAAGTTGTTCATGATTCATGGAAATTTCAAGCAGTGTCTAATTGCAATGATGTCAAAAAGTTTACAGTCTGAAGAGGCAAATAGGGAGAACCAAAGATGAATGACCAACATTGACTTTGTTCCATGGTCGCAAAAGAAGTGCAAAACTTATTAAAGTGTCTTTGTCTCCTGGTAAATTACAAAGGGCACTGGGTAATGAGGTGTTTGAGTGACCCAGGAGTACTAGGAGTATTACAAAAGCGACAAGTATTTTGGTCAATAGATAGGACTTTATGCAGACACAACAAATCTCTGGTCCACCATATATGGCAGCGAAAACGCAAAATTGATTGTCTATAATGGACAGACGGAGCTTTGGACAGATATTTTTCCATCACGTCTCTCAATTTTGGAGGAAATCTTTGGCTAATAGCGTTTTTATATGCCAAACATTTGTTTTGATTATCGATCCAGTCCATTTGATAGATTTTTTGCTTGGCTTTATCTGGATTTGATATTAAAAGGTCAATATTGATGTCCGCATGTGCCAAGGTCCGATATGTGGAAACAAGCCATTTACGTATGAACAGATTTTGGGTGCTAAACATATAACATTAAGGCATTTTTAGCAGAGTTTCTGTATGAGTGTAAATAAGGCACGTTCTCAAGAATGTGCATACCCTCCACTGATAAATTGCAGCTAAGGAAGTGATGCCTAATTCATAACGTAACCAAGAAATGGGAATACACTGAGGTAGATGCAATACTCTGCGCCAAAATTTTGCTTCCCATTTGTCAAAAATGAGAGTAGACAAAGGAGGCCCTGTTTCCAAACCATACATGATCGTAGGAATGTCCTTCATTTTCCAAAAAGTCACTGCAGGAGTGACTGAAAATTTGCCATATTGAGCTAGAAGAATACGAGCCTGGGAGGTAGCTGATATAAGTTTACATTCAATATGACTAGGATGTTCATAGGTTTTGATATGGCCTCAAAAATAACACCCAAGTATGTATACGCTGGAACAATTGATAGTTATACAATACCAATAGACCAGTACTTCATGGTTTGACGGCCACTGTTTGGGTTATAAATTACTACTTGTGTTTTGGACGTATTAACTTTGAGATAATTTTCGGCTATTTAAGAATGAAATGTTGACAACAGCTTTTGCAACCCAGAAGGAGTCTTGGATATTAAGACAATGGGCCTCATTCAGAGACTGGAGGTAGCCATGGCGCTAATAGCGCCATGGCTGCCTCCAATAACGGTACTGAGTCCACCCTCATTCAATGGGGACTTACCGGTCTAGTCGGACCTTTGCGGGGCCGGTAAATCCCCATTGAAAATACCAATCCCCATTCCCATTGAGCCCCCATTGGGCTCAATGGGAATGGGGAAGGTGCAAATAACGGTACCACAATTTGCGGTACCGTTATTTGCTCCCTGGACCCTTTGCGGCTCCCGCAAAGGGACCTCGGAATAGGGCACAAAGGGATTACCGGCACCGGTGTCCTTACAGGTGCCCAGTATCCCTTTGCGCCCAACTAGTAATGAGGCCCAATATCATCAGCATACATGAGGGCCCTTATGGGGACATCATTCATTCTTGGAGAGTCAGATAGTACAGATTCAAAATTGTATTTCATGTCGTGAATAAAATAGTTAAAGATAGCAGTGGCCAATAAGCAGCCTTGCTTGAGACCACATGATGGTAGAAATAGGTCTTGAGAGTAGGCCATTCAAGTTGATTCTAATTTGAACAGAAGAAGATGAATGAAAATTGTAAATTATATCAGAAAGCATGGCAGGACACTAGTCTCTGGCAAGTTTTGTCATAAGTTTGACTCTAGAAATCGAGTCAAAACCCAAATGTAAATCCACAAAGGCAATATAGATCTGCAGTTTTTGAGAATGACATTGAAATGTTAAAGTTTTGAGACAAAACAAATTTACAGTTGTACCCATGCCTGCGATAAAACCTGATTGCTGTGGATCACGATGATGGCAATGCAGTGTCCAGGCACAAACATCTCTAAGAACAAATTTGGCAAACATTTTCCCCGGTGTGTCTAGTAGAGCGATAGGTCTATAGTCTATTTGCAAAGACTGATTCCCCTTTTTAAAAATAGGCACACTAATAGACGTATGGCAAGAAAAAGGTAGCATTTTCGTGCTTAATATGTGTTGAAAAAGGTGAAACAAAATTTCCGGCCATTGCTCCGGGTTGGTCTTTAACATGTTATTATTCAAACCATTCAGGCCGGCTGCTCTGGATTTGTTAGCGGTTTTTATATAATAGGCGATGGATTCTATGTTGCAATCTAGAAGCCACCTAGTCTTGGTCTGCGTGACATGTGTAAAGTTGTCAAAAAGGGGATCAGCATACATCTCAGAGAAATGCAAGATCCATTGAGCTTCTTGTACTCTGTTTGCCTGGGCTCAAAGTTGATTAGAGCAGCTTGTATGATTGAGTAGTTTCCATATGTCAGCAGATCTTTTTGAGGTAAGAGTGTTTAGCATGATTTCACTATCGTGCTGAAAAAGGATGGATCTTCATGCACAAACCCAGTTCATATATCTACATTTGGCCGTCCTAAGAGCTTCAAAATGATATATAGAAGAAGATGAGAGCACATTCTTATGTTCTTTTCTATACATGGCTCTCTTATTATTCAGTTTTATAATGAAAGAGTGCAATTGAGTTACTGGCTTTAATTTTATAATTACGATGTTATTATGACATTTTTGAAAGATATGAGTATACTCTAACCTCATATTGTCCGATGACAGTCGAGCAACAAGGTTATTAAGTTCATTAAGCTTAGTGGTCAACCAGGCAAACCGAGTTCTAGCCTGATTGATTGTAAGCGGATATCGATACCATTGTCTGTCTTTACTTGACAGAGGTACAGACCTCAATATTTCAAGAGACAGCGAGTTATGATCACTATGGGGCTGTGATGAAATGACTAGAGACCAAATGTCTTGAAACAGATTCGAATCCACAAATATGTAGTCGATAGTACTGACAAGTTTATCCTGGTGCCAGGTAGTGCCATTCACCATTTTAAAATTTCTATTTGACATAAAGGTGGCCCAAATTAGGGCCTTTTGAGTGGCAGAATCATTTTTCGGTTTAAAGCAGTTGGTGTTAATATCACCAGCTAGTATGGTTGCTGTGATGTCTTTTGAAAGGGCGACTATCTCTAGCATATCAGAAAGCTCTTGAAGGAATATGCTGTTAGGAACACCCATGGGGTTACAATAGATGTTTAATAGGGCAATAGTGCCATGGGAACCAGTTAATTTAACCAGTTGTATAAATGAGAGCCACGGTTCAACGGAATAGTCAGACGATAAACTAACCTCCACCAAGAGGCCCAAAGACGGTCGTCCCTTATCTCCTCTATTGGCAGGTACAAGAGAGATTGTGTAATTGTCCCATATCAGAAATGTAGTCAACCATGTCTCTTGAAAAGCCAGAACATCATAGGGGTGCATAAAGTTATCAATCGAACTCTGAAGATGTACATGACCCCTCGTGTTCCAACTACACAGACTTAAAGAGCTGGTGTTTCGTACATTTTGTGGTTATGAAATAATGGAAGAGTTTTTAGTGGATTGATAAGTGCGTGTTTGAGGTAGGGTCAATTTGAACCCAGTTAGAGAGGAAATCATGGGTTCAAACACATTTTGAGACCTATCAGGAGCTTGGGAGATTAGGAAACCCATATCAAAGAGCTATAATTTTGCATTTCAGATGGTTTTAGCAACTATCGCTGACGGAATCCATAATCGCACCACAGTGAAGTCCTAACCCGCTATAAACTCAACTAGATCAACATCACCTGAGGTCACATTTTCCAGGATCCCAACATCATTGAAAATGTTCAAAATGCATTGTCTATTAAGATCATACAAGGGAAATTGGCCTCCTATGCATTTCATAATAAGAGTGACATTTTGAGGCAGGTTTATTAGATGAGGGTAAAACATTTTTTCCAATAAGATTGTTGGAGGTCCTGGTGTATGAGACATGGAGCAACGTAGGTAAGGAAGATGGCATTCTGGAAAGCATTGGAGCGCCCAAAGTCGTCAATGTCTCTGGGTCTAGATTTGGGTCAATTGAGTTAATGTTATTAACAGCACAACTCGTTGCATGTGTGCCTAAAAGACCAAAGGTCGAGACACCAGAGACTATATCCGATCGGGTGGAACTCAACTTCATATTCGCCTGTTTATCAAAAAAAGCATCAACAATGTTCTTAATTTGTATAACTACCATGTCGGAATTAGATGAATCCTTATTAGAGTTTTTGGACATAGCTTGGAGACCATCAAATGAGGGATGTAATGGAAGCACGTGCTGATCAATCCAAATAGGGGGCATATGTGAGCTCGAATCAGGTGAGGCAGTGGATACAAGTTTAGTTTGTAAATACTTGTCTACCATCTCTCTGATATTATCCACAGACGGTATATGAAAGACTTTCTTAGGGAGGTAATTCATCACAGGAAGGTTAGATTTTAAATACTTATCAATGGAGGACTTTATATGGTCAAAATGTAGATTTATGTCAGAAGACTCCTTGGCTATATGACCATTATCAATGTGCGCTTGCACAGCCTTGGATGTCAGCTCGTTAGGTATGAATGGTAGAGAATTTGGCAAAATATCCAAGACTGGATGTTCCAAGGCATTTACAAGTTTCTTTAATGGAGAGTAGTGCAAACTTTGAGATGGAATTGCGATTGCACTCACCGGTACGACATCACCTTGACTTGAGGAAATATTTTTAACAATGTTAGACTCCAAGTTTGAACCTGCAGAAACAGCCTCGAAAAAGGACGCTATGGAGTTTTTCGGTAACTTCAGAGCTGCCATGTTTTTGGACTTTTTAATCAAGGATTGACGTGGTATTGTTTTCATTTTAGTTTGTTTTTTATATTTTCGAGGGATAGGAAGTGATTCAGGGCAATGTGGAATATTCAGATAGGCTTTTTCAATGTCAGGTACAACATCACATGTCTCATTTGGAATCTCTAGGGGCGAGGTCTCAGGGTCTGGTGGTATACTCACCCATCAGGCATCACCTGGTTGTGATTTGGCGCTAGAATTTGGAACTTCAATGGGCCGGATGATTTCTGGAAAAGCAGGCACAGTGGGAAGGGTTATGGGGACATCTAAGATGGTGATAGGAGCTGGGAGCGAGCATTTTATGGTTGCAATCCACTCACATATGGAGTTTATTTGAGAATTCTGTTTAGATGCTTTTTCGTCCAATCATTCTAGCAATTTAAATACACTCAAAATGGTGGTATTAGTGGCAGCAAAGGTGATTTCCAACATCATAGGTGGGCCAAAAAAGGAGGATGGTCTATAAGCGCCTTCGAACAATGACGCATGGTGGGATGTACATACAGCGAAGTTTCATCAAATGCACTACTTATTGAGGAAATATCGTTTTGGTGTTGTAAGTTTTCGCTACAAATCGAGATAGGGGATTCACATTGTCTCGCGTGATTAGAGATATTGGGGGATGAAGAGTGGGGGATGAAACAGTTGGCTAGGTATATAGGGGCCTTATTGGACTGACACTTATGGGTAAGAGCAAGGGTTTTGAGGGAGATTCTGTGAACAACAGGGAGCCAGTGTAGGCTACGCCTGGTGTCAGAGATGTGAAGTTTCCTGGGGATGTTAAGAGCAGCCCTGATGGCATTGTTCTGTGTTACCTGTAGCTTGTTAATATTGCTTTGACTAGTTCCTAGATAAAGGGCATTACAATAGTCGATTTTGGCCATAATGAGAGTTCTGGCAAGTATCATGCAGTTAGCAGCGGTGAGGAAGGGTCTACATGCAGTGATGAGTTTGCATGTATAGGCTGAAGCCGAGACCACAGCGTTAGTTTGTCTCATAAGAGATAAGGGAGAATCAAGATGATACCTAAGGTTTTTGTATCATTGGATACCTTGATGGTATTGTCATCAATGACAAATGATTTAAAGGCAGAGTCTAATTTATTGAGTCTGGGGTGGGAACCTAGGATAAATTACTCAGTTTTCTCATCATTTAAACAGAGCCTGTGATGCGCCATCCAGGCCGTGATCACTAGGTAAACATTATAGAGGGCTTTCAAGTCGGTCACGTAGTCACCAGTGATAGGGATGAGTATCTGGGTGTCATCGACATAGTTGGTATAGGTGACACCCAGACAGTCAAGAATATCAAATAGTGGCTTTGTGAAGATGTTATACAGTGTAGGTGAGATACAGGACCCATGCGGGACCCCGCACAAGACTGGTGAAGGTTCAGCAGATGCAGATGGGGAGAAGACCCTCATAGTTCTGTTTGCCAGAAAGGATCTGATCCAAGATGTAGCTTCATCCGAGAACTTGGCAGCAATTTTGAGGTGGTGGCAGAGAATGCTGCGGATAGGTCTAGCAAAAGTAGAAGGGCCATCTTACCATTGTCTTTTAGGTCTTCGATTTGCATATTTAAATCAATGAGGGCAGTTTCTGTTCTGTGTCTCGGTTTGAATCCAGATTGTCAGAGGCCAAGGAGTTTATTGGATTCTAAATATTCCTGAATTTGTAAGTAGGCGGAATGGTCTAAGATTTTCAGTAAGAAGGGCACCCTGGTGATAGGCCTTTAGTTGGATGGGTTACTTGGATCTAAGGTAGGTTTTATTTTATTAATGGGATGACCCACGCATCCTTAAGGTCATCAGGGACTGTTCCAGATTTGAAAGAGGCATTAATAAAGGTGGTGATGAAGGGGGCTAAATCATGGGCAGCTTCCTTGATAATGGAATCACCTTGACAGTTCGATGGTTTAAGTTTTTTGATGATGTTTTCCACTTCGATTATGGATAGAGGTGAGAATCTGAAGGGTTTGAAAGGGTGTGTCGTTGATGGAATTTTGTGGAGGGCGAAGTTAAATGGTGTATCCGTGTGGAGGCTACATTTTCTAGTGTTGATTTTACATCGCACAGTGGAAATTTGATCAAGGAGTGGTTTTTGGTAATTAGTACACCATGTGGTGCCAGAGTTGCAATTGTCGAAAGGGGCTGTGGGAGATTCAAGTTCTTTCAGAATCTTGAAAAGCTCTTTAGTGTTAGACTCAGCCTGAAGGATGCACTTGTTGTAAGTGTCTTTTTTAGCTAAGAGTATTGCTTCTTTGTAATTAGAGGAGGCTATAATCAAAAAGCTTTTGTTGGCATCTGTGAGAAGACTTTTCCAGCTTGCCTCAGCATTTCTTTTCACTTTGCTTAGATCTCTCAGGTGTGGTGTGAACCACGAGTTAAGATGAGCACGGGGTTTAGGTTTCCGCAATTTCAAAGGGGCTATGATGTTTAGCGCTTTTTTGGAGGGTTTGGTTGTAGGTGTCTACTAAGGTTGTGGGGTCTGAGCAGGATACCAATGCTTTGTTGAGGGGGGTTGGATTGAATGGAAAAGGTTTTCTTGTGATGATCTGACCACATGCAGGGTGTGATAGACACTGTGTTGATATTACAATTCAAATCAGGGAGCCAATTAATTTGTGTTCCCCACAAAGTTTTCAAAGTATGGCCATAAAGAAACTGCAAACTATACAATTTCCCATAAATGCAATCACTTGCTCATACATGTTTGGAACGTACCATCCCTCACTTAGTTCTGTGGCTATACTTTCTTTGGACGCATGGGTGGGGAAAACGGGCTTTTCTAAATCTACAGTTATCAATTGTCTGGGCACTATATGCTTCTCTGAGCTATTCTGCCACCAATTCAGGTCAGTTTGTGACAGTGAACATCAACTTTTTATCCACAGTTCCTTTTCCTCTTTTGGCACCTCCCCTTGTAATTCTATTCTGTGCACTATGGGAATCATGTTAAAGTCTTCCTCCCTTTCTGTTGCAGTGAGTGGCACTTTTTTCCCTTCTCTGGAGTATCTCTGAACCCCTCTTCCTCTGCTTTGCCGCTCTGTCGGCTGTTTCATTCCCCATTGATATCCTGAACTGCTTTCCTGTATGTGCGGTGCATTTTATTATCACCATCTCTACTGGAACTTTTAGGGCCTCAATGAATTCTATTGGTAGTTCTGCATGTTCTACGGGGGACCCGTCACTTCTTTTGAATCCCATCCTTTCCTACCATGCCAGTCATGAATGGATAGTCAATGTGACATTGGCAGAGTCGGAAAAAGGTGTTTGCTGGATGCCCCTCCATCATTTTTAGTGCCCTTATCATCACCACTAATTCTGCTGCCTCTGCTGGATAATGCAAAGGTAGTCACTGCTGAAATGCTACCTATTCTCGGTTCATGCAGCACACTGCTGCTGCACTAGTATGTATCCTTCCTGTCTCTGGGTCAATACTTGATGACCTGTCAATATAGACCATGTCTGCCCCTGCTATTTCTTCCTCTTTTACCTGTATGTTCGCTTCCATCCTGTCCATATGTGCTGTACAATCATGTATGTAATCCCCTTCCTGTATGGGTTCTGCTAGATAGATTGATGGGTTTACACTTCGGCACCTTGCCACCTCTATAGCTGGGTTGGTTAATATAACCTCATATCCCGATGCTCTTTGGATAGTTAGTGTACTTTATGATTTCACAAGAATGGCAAATACAGAGGGTTCCACGTGGTCACACCCCCTGCCAGTACAGATGAGATCATCAGAGACAAAACTTGGTGTGCAAGCATTCAGTCTGCCGTACTCAACAAAATAGGCCTAAGGACAACTTCTCTCACACGAGCTAAAAATAACGATTCCCACTATTCCCAATTCTTCTTTAGAGACACCACTGAATCCGAGGTCATTGATCTCATTAAACATCTCAAACCATCTCTCTGCAAAGGAGACATATGCCCCCTTAAAATTATTAAGGAATGTGCTAAAGACCTTGCCCCCTTCCTAACTGCTTTCATCAATGCTTCTTTCAGAACAGTTACTGTTCCCGATAGTCTCAAATAAGCATGGGTATGCCCCCTTCTAAAAAAACGGCATTGGACCCAGCCCAGCTCAATAACTGCAGGCCTATAACAACAGTCCCTTTCCTCCTTAAAATCCTGGACAAGGCAGCCCACAACCAGATCCAACTATACATAGAATCCAACTCCATATTGGGTAAAAGACAATCTGGATTCCGTAAAGGTCATGGAACAGAAACCGCCTTACTAGAGCTAAAAAAACAAATCACCCAGATGATGAACAAAGTTAAGCCTGCCCTCCTCCTCCTTCTTTAGCTATCGTCAGCCTTTGATCTGGTTGATCATTAGACGCTTACCACCCATTTTACTCAGGGAGCCCAATTTTCAAAACAAGCAGCCTCTTGGATTACCTCCTTTCTGGAAGGCAAAGCTATGAAGGTGTTCTCCAACATAGCAAACGCTGACCCCACAACTATACACTGTGGATTACCCCAAGGCTCCTGTACAGCCCCCACATTGTACAACCTAACCTCTTCACAAAACCTCTCTTCGATCTACTCAACTCTCTGGGTATAGCACATACCAATTATGCTGACGATACCCAAGTACCCCAACTACTATCTGGCTCCTATCAGCAAGATGCCACGGCCTTACATGAAATCTATGCTACAATTCAAGCATGGATTGCTGTCAATGGATTATGCCTTAATGGGGACAAGACTGAAATTCTTATCCTCGGCCAAAAAGCCACATTAGCTAAGTTAAATCCTCAATACTCCAACGTTAACATAGACAATGCCACCATCACGGTCTCATCCTCTGTCAAGGTGTGTACATTGATGCCAACTTATCAATGAACAAACAAGTTAGCACCATTGCCTCTGCGTCAGCATACAGCACCAAACTTATCAATGCCATCAAATCCTACCTCTCTAAACCCAACTGCCTCGCAATAGCTAGAGCATCCATAGGCACCAAACTCGACTATTGCAATGCTCTCCTAGCAGGCACCTCCTCCAAAAACTTACTGAGACTGAAAACTAGACAAAACAATGCTCTTAGAGCGGCCTTGAGCATCCCTAGAAAAGACCATATCTCACAAGCTAGACTGTCAGCTCAATGGCTCCAGGTCAAAAACCACATTACACTCAAAATCCTCACTATCGCGCACAGATGCATCAACCGCACAACTCCCACATACCTATCAGAATCTATATCTTGAACCGCATCTGCACACCCCACTAGAACTCAGTATACCAACCAACTTCACATCCCTCGGATCCGTAGAGCCAAAGCCGGAGGGAACGGCTTCACATGCATAGCACCTAATCTATGGAACTCACTCCCCGCCACCCGCAGAGCTGAAACCTCCATCCATGCTTTCCGTAAAAACCTCAAAACAACACTCCTTGACTAACTCTCTTCCACCCACTTCCCACTCTATTCAAACTGTATATTGTAATATAACTGTAATGGAATTTATGTACATATTTCATAATTGTTAATAAGTGTATATGACAACTGTATAATTCTGTAACCAAGTATGCTCATTCTCTGTAACAAGTGCCACGATTCCTGTGGGCTGTTGCGCGCTATACAAATACTAATAAATAAATAAATACTATGAGACACCCCATGTGATCGTTGATATCTTTTCCATTTTTTTTTATTGATTTAGTTGAATTTAATCAACTTTTCAATTTACATTTAACAACAATATCAAATTTTACTATAAACAGAAAAGAAAATTAATAATATATCAGTATAACTTTTTACAAATTCATAATATAAAAACTATTAAAAGGAAATGTAAGCTTAATAAAGCATAAAACCGACACAATGATTGACAGTGAGCAATATCTAATATTACAGGTACAATGTACAATAAGATTGGAATGAAAAACAAAATATCATTTACTTAAGTTGTTCATGATTCATGGAAATTTCAAGCAGTGTCTAATTGCAATGATGTCAAAAAGTTTACAGTCTGAAGAGGCAAATAGGGAGAACCAAAGATGAATGACCAACATTGACTTTGTTCCATGGTCGCAAAAGAAGTGCAAAACTTATTAAAGTGTCTTTGTCTCCTGGTAAATAACAAAGGGCACTGGGTAATGAGGTGTTTGAGTGACCCAGGAGTACTAGGAGTATTACAAAAGCGACAAGTATTTTGGTCAATAGATAGGACTTTATGCAGACACAACAAATCTCTGGTCCACCATATATGGCAGCGAAAACGCAAAATTGATTGTCTATAATGGACAGACGGAGCTTTGGACAGATATTTTTCCATCACGCCTCTCAATTTTGGAGGAAATCTTTGGCTAATAGCGTTTTTATATGCCAAACATTTGTTTTGATTATCGATCCAGTCCATTTGATAGATTTTTTGCTTGGCTTTATCTGGATTTGATATTAAAAGGTCAATATTGATGTCCGCATGTGCCAAGGTCCGATATGTGGAAACAAGCCATTTACGTATGAACAGATTTTGGGTGCTAAACATATAACATTAAGGCATTTTTAGCAGAGTTTCTGTATGAGTGTAAATAAGGCACGTTCTCAAGAATGTGCATACCCTCCACTGATAAATTGCAGCTAAGGAAGTGATGCCTAATTCATAACGTAACCAAGAAATGGGAATACACTGAGGTAGATGCAATACTCTGCGCCAAAATTTTGCTTCCCATTTGTCAAAAATGAGAGTAGACAAAGGAGGCCCTGTTTCCAAACCATACATGATCGTAGGAATGTCCTTCATTTTCCAAAAAGTCACTGCAGGAGTGACTGAAAATTTGCCATATTGAGCTAGAAGAATACGAGCCTGGGAGGTAGCTGATATAAGTTTACATTCAATATGACTAGGATGTTCATAGGTTTTGATATGGCCTCAAAAATAACACCCAAGTATGTATACGCTGGAACAATTGATAGTTATACAATACCAATAGACCAGTACTTCATGGTTTGACGGCCACTGTTTGGGTTATAAATTACTACTTGTGTTTTGGACGTATTAACTTTGAGATAATTTTCGGCTATTTAAGAATGAAATGTTGACAACAGCTTTTGCAACCCAGAAGGAGTCTTGGATATTAAGACAATGGGCCTCATTCAGAGACTGGAGGTAGCCATGGCGCTAATAGCGCCATGGCTGCCTCCAATAACGGTACTGAGTCCACCCTCATTCAATGGGGACTTACCGGTCTAGTCGGACCTTTGCGGGGCCGGTAAATCCCTATTGAAAATACCAATCCGCATTCCCATTGAGCCCCCATTGGGCTCAATGGGAATGGGGAAGGTGCAAATAACGGTACCACAATTTGCGGTACCGTTATTTGCTCCCTGGACCCTTTGCGGCTCCCGCAAAGGGACCTCGGAATAGGGCACAAAGGGATTACCGGCACCGGTGTCCTTACCGGTGCCCGGTATCCCTTTGCGCCCAACTAGTAATGAGGCCCAATATCATCAGCATACATGAGGGCCCTTATGGGGACATCATTCATTCTTGGAGAGTCAGATAGTACAGATTCAAAATTGTATTTCATGTCGTGAATAAAATAGTTAAAGATAGCAGTGGCCAATAAGCAGCCTTGCTTGAGACCACATGATGGTAGAAATAGGTCTTGAGAGTAGGCCATTCAAGTTGATTCTAATTTGAACAGAAGAAGATGAATGAAAATTGTAAATTATATCAGAAAGCATGGCAGGACACTAGTCTCTGGCAAGTTTTGTCATAAGTTTGACTCTAGAAATCGAGTCAAAACCCAAATGTAAATCCACAAAGGCAATATAGATCTACAGTTTTTGAGAATGACATTGAAATGTTAAAGCTTTGAGACAAAACAAATTTACAGTTGTACCCATGCCTGCGATAAAACCTGATTGCTATGGATCGCGATGATGGCAATGCAGTGTCCAGGCACAAAAATCTCTAAGAACAAATTTGGCAAACCTTTTCCCCGGTGTGTCTAGTAGAGCGATAGGTCTATAGTCTATTTGCAAAGACTGATTCCCCTTTTTAAAAATAGGCACACTAATAGACGTATGGCAAGAAAAAGGTAGCATTTTCGTGCTTAATATGTGTTGAAAAAGGTGAAACAAAATTTCCGGCCATTGCTCCGGGTTGGTCTTTAACATGTTATTATTCAAACCATTCAGGCCGGCTGCTCTGGATTTGTTAGCGGTTTTTATATAATAGGCGATGGATTCTATGTTGCAATCTAGAAGCCACCTAGTCTTGGTCTGCGTGACATGTGTAAAGTTGTCAAAAGGGGGATCAGCATACATCTCACAGAAATGCAAGATCCATTGAGCTTCTTGTACTCCGTTTGCCTGGGCTCAAAGTTGATTAGAGCAGCTTGTATGATTGAGTAGTTTCCATATGTCAGCAGATCTTTTTGAGGTAAGAGTGTTTAGCATGATTTCACTATCGTGCTGAAAAAGGATGGATCTTCATGCACAAACCCAGTTCATATATCTACATTTGGCCGTCCTAAGAGCTTCAAAATGATATATAGAAGAAGATGAGAGCACATTCTTATGTTCTTTTCTATACATGGCTCTCTTATTATTCAGTTTTATAATGAAAGAGTGCAATTGAGTTACTGGCTTTAATTTTATAATTACGATGTTATTATGACATTTTTGAAGGATATGAGTATACTCTAACCTCATATTGTCCGATGACAGTCGAGCAACAAGGTTATTAAGTTCATTAAGCTTAGTGGTCAACCAGGCAAACCGAGTTCTAGCCTGATTGATTGTAAGCGGATATCGATACCATTGTCTGTCTGTACTTGATAGAGGTACAGACCTCAATATTTCAAGAGACAGCGAGTTATGATCACTATGGGGCTGTGATGAAATGAATAGAGACCAAATGTCTTGAAACAGATTCGAATCCACGAATATGTAGTCGATAGTACTGACAAGTTTATCCTGGTGCCAGGTAGTGCCATTCACCATTTTAAAATTTCTATTTGACATAAAGGTGGCCCAAATTAGGGCCTTTTGAGTGGCAGAATCATTTTTCGGTTTAAAGCAGTTGGTGTTAATATCACCAGCTAGTATGGTTGCTGTGATATCTTTTGAAAGGGCGACTATCTCTAGCATATCAGAAAGCTCTTGAAGGAATATGCTGTTAGGAACACCCATGGGGTTACAATAGATGTTTAATAGGGCAATAGTGCCATGGGAACCAGTTAATTTAACCAGTTGTATAAATGAGAGCCACGGTTCAACGGAATAGTCAGACGATAAACTAACCTCCACCAAGAGGCCCAAAGACGGTCGTCCCTTATCTCCTCTATTGGCAGGTACAAGAGAGATTGTGTAATTGTCCCATATCAGAAATGTAGTCAACCATGTCTCTTGAAAAGCCAGAACATCATAGGGGTGCATAAAGTTATCAATCGAACTCTGAAGATGTACATGACCCCTCGTGTTCCAACTACACAGATTTAAAGAGCTGGTGTTTCGTACATTTTGTGGTTATGAAATAATGGAAGAGTTTTTAGTGGATTGATAAGTGCGTGTTTGAGGTAGGGTCAATTTGAACCCAGTTAGAGAGGAAATCATGGGTTCAAACACATTTTGAGACCTATCAGGAGCTTGGGAGATTAGGAAACCCATATCAAAGAGCTATAATTTTGCATTTCAGATGGTTTTAGCAACTATCGCTGACGGAATCCATAATCGCACCACAGTGAAGTCCTAACCCGCTATAAACTCAACTAGATCAACATCACCTGAGGTCACATTTTCCAGGATCCCAACATCATTGAAAATGTTCAAAATGCATTGTCTATTAAGATCATACAAGGGAAATTGGCCTCCTATGCATTTCATAATAAGAGTGACATTTTGAGGCAGGTTTATTAGATGAGGGTAAAACATTTTTTCAAATAAGATTGTTGGAGGTCCTGGTGTATGAGACATGGAGCAACGTAGGTAAGGAAGATGGCATTCTGGAAAGCATTGGAGCGCCCAAAGTCGTCAATGTCTCTGGGTCTAGATTTGGGTCAATTGAGTTAATGTTATTAACAGCACAACTCGTTGCATGTGTGCCTAAAAGACCAAAGGTCGAGACACCAGAGACTATATCCGATCGGGTGGAACTCAACTTCATATTCGCCTGTTTATCAAAAAAAGCATCAACAATGTTCTTAATTTGTATAACTACCATGTCGGAATTAGATGAATCCTTATTAGAGTTTTTGGACATAGCTTGGAGACCATCAAATGAGGGATGTAATGGAAGCACGTGCTGATCAATCCAAATAGGGGGCATATGTGAGCTCGAATCAGGTGAGGCAGTGGATACAAGTTTAGTTTGTAAATACTTGTCTACCATCTCTCTGATATTATCCACAGACGGTATATGAAAGACTTTCTTAGGGAGGTAATTCATCACAGGAAGGTTAGATTTTAAATACTTATCAATGGAGGACTTTATATGGTCAAAATGTAGATTTATGTCAGAAGACTCCTTGGCTATATGACCATTATCAATGTGCGCTTGCACAGCCTTGGATGTCAGCTCGTTAGGTATGAATGGTAGAGAATTTGGCAAAATATCCAAGACTGGATGTTCCAAGGCATTTACAAGTTTCTTTAATGGAGAGTAGTGCAAACTTTGAGATGGAATTGCGATTGCACTCACCGGTACGACATCACCTTGACTTGAGGAAATATTTTTAACAATGTTAGACTCCAAGTTTGAACCTGCAGAAACAGCCTTGAAAAAGGACGCTATGGAGTTTTTCGGTAACTTCAGAGCTGCCATGTTTTTGGACTTTTTAATCAAGGATTGACGTGGTATTGTTTTCATTTTAGTTTGTTTTTTATATTTTCGAGGGATAGGAAGTGATTCAGGGCAATGTGGAATATTCAGATAGGCTTTTTCAATGTCAGGTACAACATCACATGTCTCATTTGGAATCTCTAGGGACGAGGTCTCAGGGTCTGGTGGTATACTCACCCATCAGGCATCACCTGGTTGTGATTTGGCGCTAGAATTTGGAACTTCAATGGGCCGGATGATTTCTGGAAAAGCAGGCACAGTGGGAAGGGTTATGGGGACATCTAAGATGGTGATAGGAGCTGGGAGCGAGCATTTTATGGTTGCAATCCACTCACATATGGAGTTTATTTGAGAATTCTGTTTAGATGCTTTTTCGTCCAATCATTCTAGCAATTTAAATACACTCAAAATGGTGGTATTAGTGGCAGCAAAGGTGATTTCCAACATCATAGGTGGGCCAAAAAAGGAGGATGGTCTATAAGCGCCTTCGAACAATGACGCATGGTGGGATGTACATACAGCGAAGTTTCATCAAATGCACTACTTATTGAGGAAATATCGTTTTGGTGTTGTAAGTTTTCGCTACAAATCGAGATAGGGGATTCACATTGTCTCGCGTGATTAGAGATATTGGGGGATGAAGAGTGGGGGATGAAACAGTTGGCTAGGTATATAGGGGCCTTATTGGACTGACACTTATGGGTAAGAGCAAGGGTTTTGAGGGAGATTCTGTGAACAACAGGGAGCCAGTGTAGGCTACGCCTGGTGTCAGAGATGTGAAGTTTCCTGGGGATGTTAAGAGCAGCCCTGATGGCATTGTTCTGTGTTACCTGTAGCTTGTTAATATTGCTTTGACTAGTTCCTAGATAAAGGGCATTACAATAGTCGATTTTGGCCATAATGAGAGTTCTGGCAAGTATCATGCAGTTAGCAGCGGTGAGGAAGGGTCTACATGCAGTGATGAGTTTGCATATATAGGCTGAAGCCGAGACCACAGCGTTAGTTTGTCTCATAAGAGATAAGGGAGAATCAAGATGATACCTAAGGTTTTTGTATCATTGGATACCTTGATGGTATTGTCATCAATGACAAATGATTTAAAGGCAGAGTCTAATTTATTGAGTCTGGGGTGGGAACCTAGGATAAATTACTCAGTTTTCTCATCATTTAAACAGAGCCTGTGATGCGCCATCCAGGCCGTGATCACTAGGTAAACATCATAGAGGGCTTTCAAGTCGGTCACGTAGTCACCAGTGATAGGGATGAGTATCTGGGTGTCATCGGCATAGTTGGTATAGGTGACACCCAGACAGTCAAGAATATCAAATAGTGGCTCTGTGAAGATGTTATACAGTGTAGGTGAGATACAGGACCCATGCGGGACCCCGCACAAGACTGGTGAAGGTTCAGCAGATGCAGATGGGGAGAAGACCCTCATAGTCCTGTTTGCCAGAAAGGATCTGATCCAAGATGTAGCTTCATCCGAGAACTTGGCAGCAATTTTGAGGTGGTGGCAGAGAATGCTGCGGATAGGTCTAGCAAAAGTAGAAGGGCCATCTTACCATTGTCTTTTAGGTCTTCGATTTGCATATTTAAATCAATGAGGGCAGTTTCTGTTCTGTGTCTCGGTTTGAATCCAGATTGTCAGAGGCCAAGGAGTTTATTGGATTCTAAATATTCCTGAATTTGTAAGTAGGCGGAATGGTCTAAGATTTTCAGTAAGTAGGGCACCCTGGTGATAGGCCTTTAGTTGGATGGGTGACTTGGATCTAAGGTAGGTTTTATTTTATTAATGGGATGACCCACGCATCCTTAAGGTCATCAGGGACTGTTCCAGATTTGAAAGAGGCATTAATAAAGGTGGTGATGAAGGGGGCTAAATCATGGGCAGCTTCCTTGATAATGGAATCACCTTGACAGTTCGATGGTTTAAGTTTTTTGATGATGTTTTCCACTTCGATTATGGATAGAGGTGAGAATCTGAAGGGTTTGAAAGGGTGTGTCGTTGATGGAATTTTGTGGAGGGCGAAGTTAAATGGTGTATCCGTGTGGAGGCTACATTTTCTAGTGTTGATTTTACATCGCACAGTGGAAATTTGATCAAGGAGTGGTTTTTGGTAATTAGTACACCATGTGGTGCCAGAGTTGCAATTGTTGAAAGGGGCTGTGGGAGATTCAAGTTCTTTCAGAATCTTGAAAAGCTCTTTAGTGTTAGACTCAGCCTGAAGGATGCACTTGTTGTAAGTGTCTTTTTTAGCTAAGAGTATTGCTTCTTTGTAATTAGAGGAGGCTATAATCAAAAAGCTTTTGTTGGCATCTGTGGGAAGACTTTTCCAGCTTGCCTCAGCATTTCTTTTCACTTTGCTTAGATCTCTCAGGTGTGGTGTGAACCACGAGTTAAGATGAGCACGGGGTTTAGGTTTCCGCAATTTCAAAGGGGCTATGATGTTTAGCGCTTTTTTGGAGGGTTTGGTTGTAGGTGTCTACTAAGGTTGTGGGGTCTGAGCAGGATACCAATGCTTTGTTGAGGGGGGTTGGATTGAATGGAAAAGGTTTTCTTGTGATGATCAGACCACATGCAGGGTGTGATAGACACTGTGTTGATATTACAATTCAAATCAGGGAGCCAATTAAGAGTTCTACCTTTGATCTGCGTGGGTACATGGATATGATGGGTAAATCCTAAGTCTGTTAAGGTACTGGCAAGATCAAGTGCTTTGGAGTCATTCAGGTCTTGAAGTCCATGATTAATGTCACCCAGCAGTATAACTGTGGACTTGGGTTTGGTGTTAACTGCGAAGAGAGATGTAATATCCGCAATGAAGGTAGAAATGGGTCCTGGAGGCCGGTAGATGAGATGCATAGTGGCAGTTTGATTTGCTGATATCGGCAGTTTAACTGATAGTAGTTCAGGATCTGCTGGTTAGGAATGGGCCTGAGTTCAAGGGATCTTTGGAAAATGAGGCAACGCCTCCACCTTTGGAATGGTTGGAATTCCTATTACATCTGATGATGGCATAATTATCAGGGATGACCAAGGAAAGAGAAGGTCCAGCTGCAGCGTGTAGCCATGTTTCAGTAATGGCTAGGTAGTTAAGGTCTTGGGTGACAATGAAGTTGGCAATGTCCAACGCATGCGCTAGGAGGGATCTAGCATTGATCTGTGCCCCCTTGTGACTGTCTTTTTTTAATATAATGGTTTTGACCATTGTGTCTTTTATAGTGTTAGAACTATTATCAAGAGAATTGGGACATCTTCAGAGTTTGATGTCGTGCCATCTATATGTTCAGGTATTGTTGTGGAGTTGCCGTGGACATTGTGGGGTTTGGTATTGGTAGGATGATATGGGTGTTGAATTTTATGGCAGAATATTGAACCTAATCTATGGTTCCTAAGGTGGGGAGCACACAGTTGATTGGGCATTGGCTTGGTTTGGAAGTGTTCCAACCATAATGCTGGGGAGTTCAGGTACGGGTTAGTGCAGGGCATGGTACAAGAGGGGTCAATGTAATGTGAATACAAAGTAGGGGTGGGTAGGGATAAGGAATAGTGGCTCCGATGGGGTAGGGTAGAGGAGTTATGTGTATATGCGGGGCATACAATAGAATACTGTATTTTAGGTGTAAGTGTTGTGTCAAGGTGCAGATCGTAGGTGTTGATGATGACGTAGGACTTAGTGATAGAAGTTGTAGTGAATAGCAGGAATGGAATACAGGCCCTCATTATGACCCTGGCGTTAAGGGGTTAACGGCGTCGTAAAAGGTTGCGGCGCCATTAACCCCTTAACACCTTACTACGAGGTCCCTTTGCAGCTCCCAACCTTAACAGCTGGTCTGGACCAGCCGTTAAGGTAGGGACCCGCAAAGGGACCATGAAGGTAATTACGGTACCGCAAATTCCCTTTCCCATTGAGCCCTATGGGGCAAAAATGGGAATGGGGAAGGGCCAATGGTAAATGGGGAATTACCGCCCCGCCAACCTTGGAATGGGGTGGAAATTCCCCATTTCACCATGGCGGAATCGGTAGGTTACCGGCGTTAACCATGGCGCTAATGGCACAATTGGTTAATGCCGGGGTTGTAATGAGGGCCACAGAGTGTCAGTTGGATCCAATACATTGTGAGATGAGTGCTAGAGGCGATGAACTGGGTCAGCGTACAGTGTTTCAATGGTGACCTGATTAGGAAGGGAGCAGCAACGAGACTTAGTTTGGTGAGAGGGACAATGCGTCCATGCCTTGTGAGCAGGAATACGGGTGCGTAGGCACAACTGGACAGTCAGAACAGTAAGATACAAATTTGTAGTACAATGATGTAAATAGCAACACGTGATAATGTAAATTACTAGCAATAGTTAACTGTGCAGCAATTAGGCAGGAGTAACCCCATCAAGAATGTGCTTCCATAAACTTTTCATTGTATTACTGGTAATCTGCAGCAGATTATGGTAGCGAGAGTCAATCCCAGGTTCGTTACTTAAGGTAACACCTGAATCTGGTCCACAGTGTGTGAATGGGTTTGGGTAAATGGTGTTGTACGTTAGTTAGGCCTAGACAGCAGACAGCACGTAATACAAAATAGCTGATATCCATAAAGATGTAGAATAAACGTGGTATAGATCTGACAGGCAGGCTAACAGCGGCTGCTGTAGGTTACCGCACGGACACAGACAATAGACCGGGTAATTGTGTGGCTGGCCATTCATTTATTAATATTGGTAACTAGGCTACATGCAAACATAGATTGCGGCGATATATTCAGAGCAGGAAGCAAACAAATGCAGACGCATGGATTAACATACACAGTCAGTACATTACGGTGGTGAAGGAAGCGGCACGGTCCCTGTACGGCCCACGGCAGACAGCCACAGACAGGCCCTTAAAACCGCGGCCCTTGGAACGAGCGGCTGGCTTCCGCCTCAGGTCTTAGGATCGGGAGCAAATGCTGTGGAGCTGCCAATCAGCTGCATGTGGGTGTTATTCTACGCCCTTCAATAGATATTATTTGCCCCAGGTACACAACCTCTTCCAGGCAATACTGTGATTTTGCCTTATCCACCTTATACTATTTCTCTGCAAGTAGTGACAAAACGTGTACTGAGTCTGTTCTACACTCTTCTTCTATCTCACTGAATATTAGCACATTGTCAACATACTGAATCACATTGCTTGATGTTTGTGCATTGCATAAATCCATTTGTGTTATCCTATTGAAAATGCTTGGTGATTCGCAGTACCCCTGCGGCAAATGAGTGTGTTCGAATCCGTGAACGTGGTCAGATATCTTGAGTCTGGATGTAAACGTATAGAGAAGAATGCTTTTTTCAAATCAATAACCGTGAAGTATTTTGCCTTTGCTGGGATATTGCACAATATTGTGGAAGGGTTTGGAACCACAGGAAATTCTGCTTCCACCACTTCATTTAAGGGGAGAAAATCCTGAATGAAATGCTCATATAATTTCTTTATTGGATCAATCGCTGTGTCGCAGGTTGATGTAGATGTCTGAATTATCCCTTGCTGCCTCACTGTGTGCAAGGTGGAATATAACCCTTCATCTGCTCTTTTGGTCAGTGGGTATAGTTTTGCCCGGGGCAGCTGTGCCACTTGTTTCAGTTTTAATTACTGCCCCAGTCCCTTTCAGTATCGCCACATTGTGAGGGCCCTTGGTCCATAACTCATCCGGCACCCTTTTGAGATCTCCCTCTGTGTGTTTATTTACCTTCTTCACTAATTGTGTCAAAATGGGCTCCATTTTTTCCAATATTTGAACTGGGCAAGGTATCTGTATCTGGAACACCATCTCTCCTTCCTCCTCAGCATTAACGAACAACTGTTTATCCGATACTCCTGTAATTGTCAAGGTGGGGTCAATATACATCACTGTTCGCCACTCCATGTTGTCATAGTCTGTTCCACACAGAATCACCACGTCCTTGCGTATTACTGTTTCTTTGAGCTGTAATACCATTGTTTTCCCCTTTAAGCCATTCTGGCACTGTGGTCTGAATAGGAATTCCGAAGCCAGTTGGAACACCTTCCCCTGTATTCCCGGGACCCATCCTAGCAGAACTTCAACCCCATACAGGAACATGCTGTGGTATAGTGGCTGTGCTTGCAAGGTCCTTTGCGTGTGTGCTGCCAAGAGAAGTGCTGCTACCCGAGCATGGTAAATGCCGGGCATGGAGCACATCATCCCTTTCTCTGTGAATGATATGGTTGCATTCAAATTGCTGAGCAGGTCTCTCCTCAAGATATTGACAGGTGTGTCTTTGGAGTACAGTAAGGGAGCTATGAGGTGCTGTGCCCCTATGGTCATGGTAAATCCTTTGTTACTGGAACCATGACCACTGTCCCTGAAAAGCCCAGCATATCCTTCAATTGGTTAGATAATGGGAATCCTATCTCCCGGATGCAGGATTTGCTTGCCTCTGTATCTATGAGAAACGAGAACTCTCTTGGTCCTATTTTCTCTGCTACCTCAGATTCCTCTTTGGGGTCATCATTTACTGCTAGGACTGGACACGCGCGGATCTTCAGTGGGCCCCTGATTGCTGTGTGTCACTCGGCATGAAGGGGAAAGGCTTTCCTACTACCAGACTGACTCTTATGTAATGGGGTACCACGTTTTGCCAAAGCACCACTGTGGTTTCCCCTGCTACAACGGGTGGCTCCACCATCATTGGGACCATTACTCTGCTGTCAGTTGTCCTTCCTTGGGCCTGCACTGTTCCCAGCTTCGTTGGTATCTGTGCTGGTTGTAACTGCCCTGGAGGACACTGCATCCTCTGCCACTGGAGCCCCTGCTGTTGCGCTACTTGGGTTGCCTGTGCCTGTTCCAAAAATGGACAGGTGCACGCTACGTATCCCATGTTCTGACATCTGTAACATGGTCCAGAAATCCTGTATCCTGTTCCTCGATATCCCCCTCTTCCCCATCGTGAAAACCTTCTTCCTATAGGGAAGTATCCACCAGGCATGTAATTCCCCTGTGTTGGTGTTCCCCATTGTGGTCCATGCTGTGGCGGCATGTAGCCTCCTTGTTGTAGTGTCTGTCCTATGGGAAATCCTCCCTGTGGTGCTGGCATCACAGCAGCAGAGTCTGGCACTAACAGCGCTCCTTCCATGGTGTATTTGGCCAGTTTCTTTTGTACACATTTTTTTCTGCCTTTGCTGCATTCTTAGCTGCCTGCCTCTCGCTCGCCTGCTTCCTCTTACAGTAATGTACTATTGCTGCTTGTAATTTGGGACAGCCCTAAGCTTGTATACCCACTATCTTATCCAAGGAAGTCGCTACTTCTGTTTGCAGTCCTTTTACTAGTATGTGATAGAACAATGGTATGCATTCATCCCAGGACCTTCGTGTCTCTTGGGTTCATAAATCCTGACCTCACTTTTTATGTTCAGCTGGGTCATCAACACCTTTCATTTTATATGCCATCACTGTCCCCAGGTCATAGCTGTCTGGATACATCTTCTTAGAACCTCCCAGACATGTGCTTGACAATTGTTAAATGGAGCTCTGTCATGAGCATTGGCACTCAATTTCACTCCTTTATAGCCATCCTGCTTCCAAATGGTGTTTGCCTGTTCTATAATTGCAGCAAACAAACTTTTCATATCCCCTATGGCTAGTGCCACCCCTGTTGTCTTTTTCTTATGTGCCTATATCCATTTACTGGCCCTGGCTACGAGGGAGGGCAGGCTACATATAGGGTTGTCCCAGTACATTGTTTGCCAGGGTATAAAATGGGCCTCCCCTCGTCCCTTCCATAGTAATGGCATTACCCGTGTCTTAGGTCCCATCCCTCCCTCTCTGACAGCTTGTGTTAATCCCATTTTTACCTTCCCTGTTGTACTACGTAAGGAGGTGGACTGGTCCCTGTCATAACCGCTGCTGTCCTGTCATTTCTGCTCTTTTCTTCCCCTTCTCCTAAATTTATTGGTTTTCCATTCATCACCGTACCCGTCACTCCATTCATCACTTAATTACCCTTCGCCTGAGGCTGCGTCTTTCTCATCCCCTTCATTGTCTTTCTTTGTTTCTTCCTCTTGGTCCTCCCCATCTAATTTGAAATGCATTCTTCCTGATAGCCATTCTCCCTTGTCCCCGTTGCTCTCCACATCTCCTCCTCTTTCACCCGTTCTGCTTCACTGAATAACGCATCCACCAGTTGGCACGTATTCTTTTTCAATATCTGCTAGATATTTTCTTTCACCCTGCATGTGCACCTCCTCTTTTGGTGCTTCTTTTTCTTTTTATCCCATTGTTTTCCTTTCCCCACATTGTTTTCCCCTGATCTCCCTCTGAGGTTTCCCGCTGAGGGTTACTATACCCTGCAGCTGGTTGCAAGGTGGGATATAACCCTTAGGGCGGGGTTTGTTCTTCAATTTTTTCCCTTTAGTCTCTTTGTATAATTTCCAGAGGCCCAATATGTTTTGTCTGCTTTTTAGCTTAGAGCCTCTACATTTTGTTGATATGTACGAGAACATATTCTCCATTATCTTACTGTCAAATATACCTTACCCTGGCCATGCATGGAAACACTGCAGTCACCCCGGCCCACTGAAAATTATATTTTAATAGTTTCTCGGGATACTCAGGCATTGCAGCACATGTGGTCTAGGGGGCTGTCCGCAAAAGCCATTATTTTCCTATCTTTTTATTCTTCTACCAAATGTTTCCCCTCCTCCTTTTATATTCTCAATCATACCTCACAATGTTCTCTCTGGCCCTCTGCACAGGCCAGACCACTCACTCAATGTTATTACTTGACAGCCCTCTCCACAGGCTCACCGTTCCCATTGTAAGCGCGAGAATGTCCACTGCCTAACCATGCCTAACCGGCACACTCCTGCTGTTGAAATACAAAAGCATGCTATTTTTTACAAGATACCTCTTGGTGCTGACTAGTACACCACAAGCCCTCACCACTGAATGACTAACTACCACACACTTGTCCCTTGGTACACAAAAAAAAACAAGACAACATGTACCCCCAATGTACAATCACCTGCACTACGCACCACTCCTGTGTAACTGTTTTATGGAGTTCGCCACACACTATGCACCTCTCCTGCTCAACCGCAGGTGTGCCCACACCAGCGCCCACTCCCTATTGAGTAGTATGCTCTAAAATCTACACTACTACGGCCAATCGTCCTCCCTTCTCTGAGGATGCGTCCAATATACCATAAAAATAATCTATCCCTCCCCCACCATAGGCATGCACTATTGTGCAGCGTCTTATTGCATGGTTATACTCACCTCCTGGATACTCTCAAGCCCCCTCGGCACTGAGCCTCCACTGTGTGCTCACACTTTCCCTGAGCATGGAATGGTGCTCCGGAACTGCCATCTGCAGGGACTCTTCAGTGATGTACATTGAACAGGTCTGTGGTTGCCAGAGCCTTGCCCCCAGGGAGGGTGGCCTGGATATCCTCAGTGGTCCGGGGAGGAATGAGACATTTTTCTGCAGCCTCCAAAAATGTAGTCAGGGGTCCACCAATTAGAGCATAATAAAAAACACATACTCAAAAAGTAGAGCAAACACCAGACAAGAAGCAAAGCTGTTTATTACAGCTTGGTGAGCATAAATCGAACAGAATAGTGGATAGACTCTGATCAAAAGGCTGATATCTGAATGGAATACAAACAGCACTTTTATACCGTGGCATACAATGTTTGGAAATCCATCAAAACTCTTGCAAGTTTCTATTTTTTCAAAGGGATTTCATTGGTTTGTGATACGATAAGATATGTTGTGGCATTTATAACGCACCTGCACATAAATGTGTCTAGGCGCGACAAGACAGGGAAGGGGGAAATAAAAAAGGAGGACAAAAGCAATGATCTTACTAGGCCTTGTGTCATTTAGATCGCACATGAGCATGGAAAGGGGGAGGGTAGAAGTACATGGGGATAAGGGGGGTAGGAGAAGTGTGGGACAAAGGAGAATAACAAGAGTGCAGCCAGCGGGTGGCAATAAGTGAAAGGGTGGGGACTGTAGGGTTACAGATACAGGCCACAAGTGCAGGGGAGCCACAGTGAAGTGTAGGATTGCAGCTGGTAAAGCAAAGACCTGAGCCTGAGTTCAGAGGGTGACCAGTGCATGGATGGAACAGGCTGGTGATCAGCAGGGGAGAGTAAGAGAGAAGGTGGAGGGTAGAAGCGAAGAGAAAGTTCTTAAGTTGCTGCTGGAACCAGAGATGAAGTCGAAGATGACACTGACGTTCTTAGCCTCAAAAGTAGGGGAGGGAAGAAGGCCCAGGAAGGGCAGCCAGAGAGTGAGAGGAAAAGAGGGAGCTGGTTTAAGATTAAGAATACTATTGAAATGTGGATCCTGGGATTTTAATAGATAAATTAGAAATTATAACAAATGAAAAGGGGAATTTAATATTTAGGGCAGGAAAAAGAAAATAACGTAATCCATAGCGAGATCAAAATACAACATAGGTGATTATGATCGGGTTTGTTATATTTGGCTAAGGATACAGGGAGGGGAATGCTCTTTGGGGTAACAGTAGCAGACTCAGTCTCAGCTCCGAGTTGGAGCATGTTTTTAGTTAGGGTTTTTTTGGTATTATGCTTGTGATATTTAACTGTTGTACCACTCTGCTCGGGAGACATTAGGGGAAGCTTAAAGTAAATGGTGGTTCGAACAACATCTTGTACAGATTTAATAAATGTATCATGGAATGTAAATGGGATAAATAATCCAATAAAGAAGAAAATGATAATTTCACATTAGAAAATACTTGAGGGCGGACATTGCTATGTTACAAGAGACTCATTTAACGGATGTAGAGGCAGGAAAGTTGGCTAGAGGTTGGGTAGGTCAGGTGTTCAACTCCTATTACTCTTCTAACTCAAGAGGTGCCATGATCCCCATAATCATGTTTAAAAAGAACTTTCCAGGTACAATTTGATGCTCCAAAATTGACAAAGAGGAACGGATGATAATGGTTTCCATACACATAAAAGACATGGTGATGTCATTATGTAATGTTTATGTTCTAAATGTAAAAAGTCACCCCTTTTTAAGCAAAATGGGGCGTCATCTTTTGGATGCAGGTGGTAAAAATCTCCTAATAGAGGGTGATTTTAATTTGGTCGTGGACCCAGTTCTTGGCCGTAGCAGCCTCAATTTCAGAGACGGCAGGAACAATGATAGAGAAGCATTAGATCTGCTGATGCAGGACTTTGGCCTAGCAGATATTTGGAGATTGGAACACCCAAGTGGGAGGGAATATACATTCCACTCGGGGAACATAACATATACTCAAGAATAGAGAACATCTTAACCTCAGGAATAGTGACTCAGAATTTTAAAAGCTGTGATATAGAGAGTATTGTTATTTCAAATCATGCTCCCATTAAGATGCAACTTGCACTTGATTATTCTTCAGGTAGAACACATATTTGGCAGATGAATACAACAATATTAAATGATGAGGAAATGAGGGAGACTTTGATGAGAGAGGTATAAGAATATATTAAAGATAATTTGAATGGAGAGGTTGAAATTGACACAGTGAGGGAAAGTTTCAAATGCGTATTGCGAGGGGTGCTCATGAGTCTATCTGGTATTAAGGGGAAAAAAGGACGCTGAATTAGCAGCTCTGAGTACTTCTGTAAGAGAACTGGAGAAAGAGGTGATGTTCTCATTGGATGATAAGAAAAAATGTGAACTTTGAAAAAGAAAAATGAATTCAATAAGAACTTAAGTGAAAAAGCAGTGCATGCCCTTTTGAAGTCAAGAAGTACCTATTATGAAGGAGGATAGAAGTGCAGTCATCTTTTGGCTCATCGTTGGAGAGTGATCGCTACCAGCAGGGCTATCTGTGTGATCAGAAGGGAAACAGGGGAAGTGACCTACGATCCTCACAAGATAAATGATGAATTTAGAGGTTTTTATGAGACCCTATCTAGTGAGCCTCAGACGGCAGATACAGTTGCGATAGATTTGTTTCTAGCGAATCAAACCCTTCAATGTCTAACAAATGAGGAACAATTCAGTTTAGAATGGGAAATATCATTCGATGAGATTAAGAAAGCAATATGGGATTTGAACATAGGAAAGTGCCTGGGTCCAGATGGTCTACCAGCAGAGTTTTATAATGCTATAATCAAGGACACATTCTCATATTGTAAGGACGATGAGATTCTACCACCCACACTTAGACACGCCACAATATAATTGATACTGAAACCAGGGAGGCCCCCTTTGGATCCTAGAAATTATAGACCAATGAGTCTAATTAATTCTGATCGTAAAATTCTGTCAAAAATAATGGCTGGCAGAATGGAAAAGGTAATTGCAAAGCTGATTCACCCAAACCAGGCAGGATTTATAAAAGGGAGAGTCTCTACATCAAATATGCGGAAGCTGGTGCTAACCTTAACAGAGTCATGTGAATTAAAAGTGGAATCAGTTCCATTATCCCTGGATTCAGTCCTTTGACAGAGTGTGTTGGGAGTTTTTATTCAGGATTATTGAGAAAATGAATTATGGCCCCGAGCACTTGAACTGGTGTAGAGGAGGAGGCAAGTACCCCCACTCCAACTACCCCGCCTACATTACCTAAAACGTATGAACAAAAATATGTGATGTATACCGAACAGTTAAACCAGCAAAGAGAAGAGCGTTGACTATGTGCAGTACCCATAAGAGTACCTATGCCTAAGAGAATATGGGAGGTAAAGTACCCATTGAGGAAACCATACCTGCATCCAAGACAATATGATGGCCATTTGAACGAGATTCCTGAAGAAGCAAAGAAACTAAATGCAAAGATGAATGGTGAAGTCATGTAAAGTTGAATCGATACCTAAATAAAAGATATTCAGACCAGAGAGGCAGACAATTTATAAAGAACAAAGAAGTACTAAGGATAAGTGACATCTTGGGATCAAGATGACAAGATTTATGCCACAAACCTGATGAAGATACTCAGTTTAAACGTGTACCGATGAAATGAAACACAAGCAGCAAAGCAATTATGAAGCTAGCTACATGCTTTCAATAGATTACACCGCAGCAAGTGCCAACATATACATTTATACCTCAATAGATACATATGAGCAAATAAAGGATGAATGTTTCCGCTAAGTATATAAGCAGTACGGAACAAACAGGAAGGCCTCATTCAGTGTTGCAGTTGAGAAAATCAATTGAATTAAACAGAATAAGAGCTCAGCTAAGGAGTTGACTGAGCCAAGAAAGCCAAGGTCTTATCAAACTGGAGTTGGCTCACATTGGATACAATTAATGTGAAAGAACAGAAGCTCCTGTGCAGAAAGGTCAAGCAAAAATAAAAGACGTCAAAGGACTATTGAGAATAAAATCAAATACACAAAAAGGCAAAATTTCATGGTGTCCAGTTATGTGATAGAGGGGAGTTGGACAAGTGAAATGATCACACCTACGAACGGAGGCCGGATAGTGCCCATACTCTTTAAAAATTCTCAGAGAACAGTACAACCTCAAGGCCAACTTCAAAGTACTAATTGACACTGGACCATTGAGGTGATGATGGATGTTATTTTAATTTAGTGGGAAACTTGTGCAAAGACGAGCTTATCCGCACCTGGTTGTTCAGTCTGTGTGCTGCTGACGTAGATACGAAAACTACTGACGGGTGTTAGCGCCAACTAATTGTAGGGGACCACGTAGTTGGGGGTCCTATAGTATGTGTTGCCAATGAGACGTTGTACATTTAGTGATGTTCATAGTGGCCATTTTGAAGGGAGGGCTTAGTTGCCCCACCTGATGTTGACTATCCTATTACCTCTTTCTGTTACTCTATACAAATATAGAACCTATGCTTAGTTATTCACTTAGAACCAAACCCACTTCCTGAAAGGTTTTGGTAGTTTGCCACGTAGGATGACATTGGTAATGACGCAGGTCAAAACAACATGACACGTTTGGTCTATAAAAATGCAGTTTTTTCTTAAATAAGTTAGAGTCAGAGTATCAAGCCATTGCTGATGTTCATTGTATTCCCTGTTTTAAGATATTTGACAGTAAAGCAGACAAACTTTGCCTAACTATTTGTGTTGCCTTGATTATTGATGTATGAATATAATCTGCATCCCCATCTATCTCCAGGTTACCGCTACTCATCTTAAAAGGCTGGAAGCCTTCTGTTCACTGGATTAAATTACTTTATAAAAAGCCCATGGCAGAGGTGACAACTAATGGAACAATCTTGGAAAAATGTTAGTTGCATTGTGAGATTCGCCTGGGTTGTCCATTGTCGGCCATGCTTTTTGTACTCTCAATAGAGCCATTAGCAGAGGCAATCAGAGCAGATAATAGAATCTCCGGCATCAATGTTTATGGAAGTACTCAAAAGCTCTGGCTATATGCAGATGACCTTGTTCTCGTTGTACAGGATTTATCTTCATCTATCCCTGCATTGATGGATTTGATTGAAACATTTGGCTCAATTTTGAACTATAAAATCAAGTGGTCTAAATCTGAGGCTTCAAATGGTGCCCTGAGAAAATGAAGTATCTAGGAATATGGCTTAATAGAGAGAACAGTGAAATCTAAACTTGAAAATGACAATAGATAAGATATCAGCAGAATCTGAGCAATGGGAATCACTTAAACTTTCCTTGGGAGGCAAAGATCATTAAGATGACATTAACTCCAAAGTTAACATATGTTATGAGCATGATTCCGCTGCCTGCAAAGAAATCAATATTGAAACAGCTAGATAGGCTGATTCAATAATTGTTATGGGAAAAGAAGAAACTTAGATTGAAGTTATGGAAACTACAACTCCAAAATGAAAGGGGAGGTCAAAGTATTCAAAATGTTGAAAGATATCATCAAGCTTTTATGATCAGACACTTTTATCCATTTATATCTGTGAGTTTGGATGGGTGGTCCTTTGCTGAAGCAAACGTGGTGGGCCCACAATATGCTTTGGCGGTCTTGGCAATTACTAAAGCTTGGGGGGAAAAGTCTGTATTGACTGAATTTTTTAGGTCGACCTGGAGAAGCATAGTCAAGTCATTAAATATGATACCTGTCCTAATGAATTCTTCATCAATATGGCTGGACCCTGCAATTCAAATTAAGAATACAACAATATTTTGGCCAAATTGCTTCCTAGCAGGAGTAAGTAGGATTGATGACTTGTTTGCAGGAGAAAAATGTTGATCATTTCAAGATCTGAAACAAAAGTTTGATTTAAATGATTGTACACATGGAGGGTACCGGAAATTGAGAAATGCATTAAACTTGCCAACACTTGTGTCTTCAGATTTATTGGTCACTATTAAGGTTATTGGCAAACAAGAACATATGGCTTCCAAAATGTATAACCTATTAAGCAAAAATTCTGGATGGAATGATAAGAGCTTGGCGTCCTGGTCTCAATTCCTACAATAGGAAATGACACACCAACGTTGACAGGCATTATGAAGAAACATTCAGTGAATGTCTCAGAATATTGGAGAAAGAGTGAATCAAGTTAAATTATTGAATAGAGTATTTTGGACTCAAGACTGTATGCACAGACAAGGCTTATGTTTAACAGATGCACATTGGGGATGCGGTCTTGCACTGGGCACTCTTGAGCATATGTTTTGGGAATGCTATAAAGTAAGAGAATTTTGGAAAGGAATTACTTAGGTGATGAATAGAGTCTTAAAAGAAGAGAAAGAATTTAACTTTGAAATCTTGATTCTGGGAGAGGAAACAGATTTGGATGATTTACAATACCACCACGTAGCATGGATTTTAAAAGATTCATTGGCTGCAAAAAGGATAACTCTATGGCATTGGAAATCGGCTGCTCTTCCAACAGTGGAAATGTGGATGGAGGAAATGTACTCAATATGTGGCATTGAAAGAGTAGTGATGTCGATGCAGAAGAAAGAGAGGAGTTTTGATAGAATTTGGGTTGGTTTCCTGAGTTTTGAACCGGATTAAACTGCAAGAAAATAAAAGATACATCATATGATAAGGTAAGTAAATCTTAGATTTGTAACATTTAAATGAAATTACTCTAATATTCATAGCATGATATGTGTGCATGACATTGCATTTGGTGGTTTCCTTTTCAAGATGATGAAGGGGGCAGGAGTGGGGGATGGGGTTTGGTATGTTTTCAGCTTTTCTTCTTTTCTTCCCTCTCCTTCATTTGACTTTTAGGTTTATGATAGTTTTTAAGGTGGGGGAGGGGTAGAATTGTTACATGTTTAACATGTATTGTAAGACTAATGTTTAGGATGCTGTATTTGGATAGTGTATTACTATATGTGTGTATGATGATAAATTGAATAAACTAGATTGTTTTAAAACAAGGAAGATGGTGTTCCTATGAGGAGAATCTCAGTCTTACCAGCATTAAGGCAGAGATAATTGGTGACACACCACTCCTGGATTGCAGAGAGACAGTCTGGTATGAGAGAATGAGTGGAGGTGGCTGAGGGGAGCCTGAAGGAGAGCTGAGTGTCATCCGCATAGCACTGGATGTTGGGACAGAGGGCGTCTATGTGGTGGGCAAGAGGTGCCAGGTATTGGTTGAACAGCCAGGGAGAGAGATTAGACCCTGGGGAACACCACAGGGAGAGAGAGAGATAGAGGAGAGGAAGGATACAAGTTGGACCTGGGAGGGTCGATCAGTGAGAAAGGAGGTCAGCCATGCCAGGGACTGATCAGTGATACCCAGGTTATCACGGAGCCGGGTGAGCAGGATGGCATGATTGACCGTATTGAAAGCAGAGGACAGATCGAGGAGAATCAGAACAGAAGGAAGATTAGAATTGAGGTTTGAGAGCAGGTCTTCACCTCCTGTGGACATTACCTCCTCGAAGCTTACGTTGGTTAGTGAAGCATAATTGAAGCAAACAGTTCAACAGTTTCCCATTACAATGCCTCACCATGTGGTGCCACATTTATTCACACGCCACCCCAGAATAACTTGTTATTACTGAAGTAACATTTGTTCTGAATGCCGGAACTTTAATACACTGTCATTGGTCAACACCATTGAGAACAGCACATGAGACACCCTGCAGCTGGTGGGAAAGGGGACATTCACACAATACCTGTTGGATGATGACCTTCACATGTGGTAGAGACTTTGGAGGCTGGCCACCTCCCCAGAGCTCAAAACCATACCATCTTATTGGTTTTCCCAGGAACACCACCATGTCCAGAGTTCCTTTCCTACAGCCGCCTTCGATGGGCATCGGCAGTCATGTGACAGGCACACTGGTAGAGAGACATTTTTCCCTGCTGCCATACTGGGTGGCTGGTTTAGCTGACTGCCTTGTAATTACATCACCTTGTTCTAGTTATGTAGCTTTTCTCGTAATGAGTAGCTTAAGCCCCACCCCCCTTTTGCAGATCCCTGTCGTACTGGTCACATGTTTCAGATCAGGGATTCCCAGATCCATCCCACCCCAAGGGATTTCCCACTATGCGTGTGTATGATGGCGCTATTTTTACTCCTTTGGCTAATAATCATAGGGCAGTGTCTTTGGACTTTGTGTACGTACACCCAATGCATCATTACCCCTACCGTTCCCGGTGAAGCCCTTTGTAAGGGTTGTCTGTGGCTTGGAATACCTGGATCATTTCCCATGTAGCTGGCCCCACCATCCCCCTTCTTTACTCTCACAGTTGATAGGTGCGCCCCCCTGTCTGGCACTGGATTTGCACCTATAATACACCAGAGGCACCTCACCTTCCCTTAACAACACCTCTCTTCATCCTCCTATCAACCCCATCACTCCTTTCCCCACCACAACTCCAGTTCATCATCTTATTCACACTGACCCGGCCTATGGGCACCCCAAGGGATCTCAGCCCCTTCCCTCACTCATAGCCTCAGCCTGCCCCCCTCCACTCCCCTCACCTAGGGCCAGCTACCACTGTCCAACCTCTCACCCCCTCGGTTCTCCCACTGACACCGCAAACAGACTTTCATGCATCCTAATTAACGCCAGATATTTTGTAAGAAATCACCACAACATCTACGATTTAACATCCTCTGAAGGCCCTGACATCCTTTTAATTGCAGAAATCTGGTTCTCCGAGGACTTCTGACCAATTGAACACAAGGCCTTTCTCCCAGGCTACAATCTAATCATGTACATAAAAAAGACAACACTCAAAAAATTGAGGTTGAACTGCCTGCAATCTACGTGAAGTAAAGAACTCTTCCAAGCAAAGATAGCTGTTTAAGTGAATATTTAATATTTTAAAAAAGGAACATAAAAAATAATTTCATTGTTTTCAAAAAAGATTACATTACGCAAACATAAAACATCACATAATAAAATTATGCATTTTAGTCATACAATAGCACATTAGTATGATTTCAAAAGAGATGGTTATAAATGTCATGTTCAACACGTTTCTAAAATTGCTTTCTTCATTAGGGACAGACACCACTAATATTTTCGACAAGTAATAAGAAAAGCAAGGCAATTAGTCTAAAAATGAACACGTATGTAGGGCTTCAACAAAATGAAATGTGAAGCCCACTCACATATCACTATGTCCATAGATACAATTGTAGGGTCACCAATCACATTCAATAGGGCACAATCTGTGAAAAATTAATAACATCTTTAGATACATAAATTGACCTGTGTCAAGCCCCACCAAGAGCTTCAAAAGCAACTTACATATAAATTGAAGTTGCTGGACTCCAACGGTCCGATGTACCATAAAAAACCTTCTGCCAGAAGGCGCCAACACCATACAACGGGTCAATGTAGTAGGCCAAAGCTGCAAAAAGTATAAAGAGTCACGCTTTAATTAAGTGTCCAGTATGGATTTTCAAACTGTAGATGAATAATTAAAAAGAAACATACTTCTCCCTCAGTGACACAGTAAACAAGATTCAAGTCCAGTCAAAATGCTGCTCAAATTGTTTCCTAAGAAATCCAAACAAGTCTCAGTTTCTTAACAAAATTAACTAAATTCTCTAGTTTATGTTCCATAATGTCGGTCGATATCACACAACACACTTCATAATGGTCATAGAACCAGCTCTCACGGATCAGAGCTATCAAGTGAAAAGTACTCCAACTTGTCAATTTATACCCTTTGAGTCACATGAGGCCGGAGCCACCCTGTGACCAAAGACATGTCCTGCAAAGGAAGGACGCCACCTTGGACTGGAGTTAGGAAACTCGTGTTTTCTGAAAACAAAAAGGTACTTGGACACCAGTCCTTACCATTCACATCAAACACGTTCTCACAGGGAGTGCAACTGGTTATTGTCTTGTGTTTTACATGCTCATCATGCACAACAGAACCAGCAGGGCAGGCGGAATCGCCATCCTCCACATATCGCTCCTCAGCATCTCACACTGCAAGGAATAAGCCTACAATGCAGACTGTGAATCCCTCCTAGTGAATTTCCTCATCACTGTCTCACAGCTTCCTACTCATATACAGACCCCCCGGCTACAATAGAAACTTTGCTGATTCCCTCAGCGACTCCCTAGCATCCATCTGGGTCACCCACCTCTACCTCACCATGCTAGGAGATCTCAACATATAGTTTGATGTCCCATTTAACCCCATGACACGCCCACTCCTGGGCAATCTGGAAGCCCTTTATATGGCTCAACTGGTTTCAGGTGCCATGCATGCCTCAGGGCATATCCTAGATACAATCTTCAGTTCCTCCAATCTGATCACCACCCTGCCACTGCATCCTCTTTCCTGCTTGAGTATACCAGGACCATCCACCCATGTCCCATCGTGGAACAAGGTCATAGTAAATTCAAACTTGGCTGACTCCCTGCTTGCCTCCATACCGATTCTCCCTCTCCAGGGAGGTCCCCCGTCCATCAGCCATTTTGACCAATGGTTCTCCAATGCCCTCAGACCTCTCACCCACTTCAGAATCTCCTCCCACAGAAATGGCCCTTCCCCCAGATGGTTCACCCCTTCTCTCAAATCCCTTAAAACTCAAAACCACACACCCAGGAAGCTGGATGGCGGGCTGACCCATCACCCCAGCACAGAGCTGCATGTGCCTGCCAGATCAAAGCCTACAAGGCAGAAATCCGGAAGGCCAAAAATTCCTTCTACTGGAACAGAATCTCCAACACCAAGAACATCAGCAGGGAACTCTGCCAGATCATCTCAGAATTCAAGGCCCATCCCTCCACTTCCTCTCCCCCTCCACACTCCCGTGCACTCTGTGACACCCTCTCGGACCACTTCCTCAACATAGCAGTGGAAAGAAACCACACCATAGCTCAACGAGTTGAGCGCTCGCTGCTGTGATCTGAGCGTGACCTGCAGGTCGCAAGTTCGAATCCCAGCAAGGCCAACTCAGCCTTTCATCCTTCCGAGGTCGATAAATGAGTACCAATTTCGGTTGGGTGATATTGTATGTAAATATGTGCTCTGTAAAGCGCTTTAGATTAAGGCGCTTTATAAATAACACATCATTATTATCATTAAACAAGCAGCACTCCCTGCATGATCGCTTACAGCCACACTGTTTCTTACAATCCCTGCCACAGCCTGCCCCATTTTGTCCCATCTCGCCAACTGAATTCTTGAAGCTACTTCCCGGCATACATCCGCCTGGATCCCCGGGAGAGCTGTACCCTCCCCCACTCCATAAAGATATCCATTGCTCAATCTGTCCAGGCAGCATCGCAAGATCTATCATTAACTCTTCCCTTACATCACTCACCTTCACAGCAGCTTCAAAAACATCCCACATCAAACCCCTTTTCAAAGAAACCTCCCTAGACCCCCCTACCATCCAACTACAGATATGTCTCTAACAATCGCTTCATAGCCAAACTAATTGACTGAGCAACCTACTCCTTTGCCTTTTCACTGAATCCAACCTCCTCCTCGACCCTGCCCAGTCTGGGTTCAGACCCCTTGGAGGAACTAAATCATCCCTAGTCTGCATCTGGGATGACCTCAAAAGAACCGTAGACTCAGAAGGCTGTGCCGCACTTATCCTCCTCAACATCTCTATGGCCTTTGACAGTACTGATCACTGCACCCTCACAGACTCCATTCGCTTGGCATCAGGAATACAGCACTGATGTGGATATCCACCTGACTCAAGAACTGATTGCATATTACCCACCTACCTCCATTCTTCTCAACCCCTCACCCTGTCACCAGGATGCCTTCCTATCCCCCCAGCTCTTCAACCTTACCTGAGCCCCTTCCCTGCTCTCATTCGCTCACATAGCCTAACCTGCTACAACTATGCAGATGACACTCAGATAATCATCAAGATCCCTAAGAACTCTTCCGACCCCCTCCACTCCTGACCTTGTCTCTTGCCTCACGGAAATCGACCTCTGGATGACAGCCAACTACCTTCTCCTCAACCCTGGAAAAAATGAAATCATGATCTGTTGGAAAACTGCCCTCTTCCTCCAACCCACCTCGTGGCTGTCCTCTCTAGGCAACTTTCCCAATACATCCAACCCAGTAAAAAAACCTGGGATGTATCATGGATGCAGATCTGACACTTTCACACCACATCAACTCTGTTTGTGAATCATGCTATCCACACCTTCGCATTCTCCGACGCATCTTCCCCTACCTTCCTACCCTCACAAAGTCACAGCAATCATGACTATCATCCTATTATCACTAGGCTGTGCTAACTCCCTATACATGGGAGCCTCTGTGTCTCAACTCAGAAAACTTCAAAGGGTCCCAAACACTGCAGCTATGCTCCTCCTGGCCCTTGGCCCCAGAGGGCACATCTCATCTGCCCTCTGTGTCCTCCACTGGCTCCCTGTCAGACGACAGTCCACCATGCTCTGCACAAGACAGGCCATAAATACCTACAACACAAGCCCACCCCTCATACACCCCCCAGAAACCTGCGATCAGGCGTCACATTCTTCCTTGTCATCCCTCACATCAAATCAACCAGAATAGGGGATTCATCTTTTTCCGTTCAAGTACCCACATTATGGAATGCAATTCCCAAGAGCATCCACCGCTTAGACAATCACCTTGCCTTCCGGAAGGATCTCAATACCTGGCTATTCCCTCCTGCGTCCTGACGAACTATTAAATACCTCGGGTTCATAAACCCTGCCAGACATGTTGAGGCATCAACGAGTCCCTCAAAGAACATACTGAGCATTGCAGAAAAATGACTCCAGCAAACCACAGGATAGGACCAGCGCCACGTCAACGAACCAGGAAACCACCCAGACTGGACGTGTACGTATCACACTCCATGTCGATGCAAGAAAGCCGAAGGCACGTCCATCCACCCTCATGCACCTGCAATCATACTCTACCTGATGAATCATCGCACAGCACCTCTGCCATTAAAATGCAGATAAGTCCCACAACAAAAATGAGGTCTAGGTGGACACATAATCAGTCTCCTGGACTCACATACTCTCCCGACAACCTCACAGTGCCCATCCTTAAGCAAGCTCTACATGAGTCTAGAGCTGGGACATGGCCACCCCTACCTACCATTGTATGGGCTAAATGCACACATGCATTCTAATCACCTCCGGTGAACCTCCCATACCACAGACTTTGGTCCCTCTAGGGCATTCATCTACAGCGCTTTGAGGCCATACCAATGGGAACAGGCGCTATACAAATGCCATATTACATTACATTACAAAGGAGTAACATGGTGTATTTTAACGATGTTAGTCACATTCTGTTCTATTATATTCTTATTTATATAGCACCCGGAAGAAGCAAGCCCAAAGGCATCAGGGTGCTGAATCAGGGAGGTTTGGCCAAAGTAAACCAGACAGACCATTCGCAAACCAAAAAAGAACGTCTCAGGAAACTAAATGAATTTTCAGTAATCTTTTAAAGAGGCATAGATACTCACGTCCCGCATATCTGTGGGGAAGGCAATCCATAGTTTAGGCACTGTAAAATGGACTGCCTCTTGAATGGACTGCCTCTTGACCAGCTACGGATAAATTAGCTCTTGGCACAATCAGCATATTGGAATAATTTGATCTCGGTACCCTACGATTGGGAAGCCAAGAATGCTTTTCTGACAGATATTCTGGCCGAGTATCAAATAGGCATTTGTGTGCCAATGTAAGAGACCGAAAAGAGACTCTTGCATCAAACAGAAACCAATGTAATGATTTCCTGTCTTGAGTTTTATGTCCCCCACAACCAAGACCAGCTACAGGCGTACTGCGCTGTTTTGAACGCATTGAAGTTGACTCATTTCTCCTTAACTATTCCCAGTAGTACCATGCTGCAATAATTTTGCTTAGCACCCACTATAGCCCTTGCAATACTAGCACGACTCTGCTCTGACAAGAAGGGGCGTAATTGACATAAAAGCCTAATAATAATAAATAGTTTTTATATAGTACTACAAACCCACAGGTATCTAAGCGCTGAAATAACAGGTAATAGAATAGGCAGAGGTAGAAGCCAATGTATTGACATGTGCCTTCATGTTCATTGTGTGATCCAAATGAACTCAAAATATTCGTGCAGGGTACCAATCGAACAACATGCAATGATAATATTCTGATAATAGCAACTAGGTTTCTTCAGTCGTGCGGCCATGCCTGTGATCATTAGCTCTGTTTTTGTATTATTGAGGGCCATACCATTCTTAAGCATCCAATGCTTAATGTTGGAGTATACCCCATTAACGACCTCGGTGTCTTCTTTATAATCCCCTGATAAGGGCATAAGACACTGGGTGTCATCAGCATCATTTGGAAGTGGCGAGACTGCCCTACAGATACAAAGTTTGAACCATTGTGTTTGGAGCAAAATATCACCTCGACTAGGGGGGCAAAACTCCAAGGAGATTCGTGGAAATCCGTCTGGTAATGCAGACTTCTTCTTATTCTTAGAACACTTTTGTTTGCATTCATTGTTCTTTCGCAATGAGAGAAATGTTAACTCTCATGTGAACTGGAAAGACGCCCGGATTGTGCTCCTTAAGCCTGAATAAAACCTGGTCAGCTATTAGAGCCCCTAGACAATCTCCAAAGTAAAATCAGGGACAGCATCTGGGCCTTTCAACTTTTTTGGTTGAGATGGGCCCCGATACTGAGAGGGCACACAACAGCTTCCTCCATGTTGGCAGTTATGGCCCAGCAACATCTTCTTTAAATTAGGACATAAATACCTTGTAGCGCGCATGTTACAGGCTGCGGGTGCTTGCTGACAACTTCAGGCCATCATCTCGCCTCTCCCAATATCCAGCAACATTCTTATAACCTCATTGCTTTTTTATTCCAGTTTCGTCTGCATAAGTGCTCTTTGTCAACAAGGTGCTCAACAGCTTGAACTTATGATTCTTTGGTAATGTGCATGCAATGGATGGGATCGCAGAGTCATTCTGAGTCCAAATAATCGAACCAACTCAGGAAGATGGCAAAGGTTTCTGTTTTATTAACAATGATTTAAAACAGGGAGGTTACAACAGACATCAATGGATATTCATTCAGCTCTTGACGATTTTATCATAAAAACATCCTTATATGCAAAAAATACGTCCGAGGTGTGGCAAATAATAGAAAGTGCCCTGCAGAGTGCTGACTGCTTTACTGCTGTTCCTGCTATCTGTCCCGCCTTGGATTCTCATCCTTTCTGTGAACCTGCAACTTGAGTAGATTCATATATACACCTTGGAACACTTACAGGGTACCCATTCTGAACTCTTATGGACTCTTTATTCTCGCTCAAAACGCTAATATTTGCTTAATTGCACCCCTTTATGCAGCCATGCTCTCCATTACGTGACCACCCTTAAATTGAAGCGAGTGTGCCCACCAGCGCGCGTCCAACTGCGGTGTGCCCTGCAGAGTGCTGACTGCTGACCGCTGGTCTGCTGTGCTATGTGCCTTCTATTCCCTACCTTGAATCCCCTGCACATCTATTGTTCCCTTCCTGGTCCCTCAAATTCATCTCTGGATTCCCATCTGCCCGGCACCTCCCATGGCAACGTATCGTCTCACACCGGCATGCCTCAGCCAGCAGTGGCTCTGTTGAATAATCAACCTAGACTGGCGCCACAGGCTGCAGCTGAAGCCCCTAATCCTCGCGCTCAAGTCTTCCAGAGAGGCCATGTCGGCAACACTGACATCAGAGATTTTTTAGCTTCCAAGGACGAAATGACGTTGCCTCCCAATTTGAAGCCTAATATCTCTGCCGGTCATGGCTCATCCATTGTCAATTTTGCCCTGAACACCCAGGCCTGCTCTCCCCGCCAATACCACTTCTACTCTATCAGATACCACAATGCAAACATGTGCGAACCCGGGTGGCATTAGACCAAGATATTGAATTCTAACATATGCCCAATTCTATTGTAGACTCCTCCTCGAGTCTTCAAGCCTGTGCTAGTATTCACATCACAGATTCATCAACAATTCCACCTTTATACTCTCAGATAGTAAAACGTGACAGAATGTACGAATTAGCATGCCTCCATAGCACTGCGCCCAGACCTATGCTCACGCAGCCCCCAAACTGGAAAAATCATTCCACCCAAATCCCCCACACTTGTGCTCACTCTATACATGACAGTTCTCCTCAGCAAAACACTAGTGAACAAATAACTAGACTTTCAAATTCTCCAAACCTCTATACCATTGAAGGAACTACTGGGAGCATGTCTTCGTCAGACTCCGACTCTTCCCTAGTAGCTTCTTGCATGAAACCGACTCTGAGACCCTCCTTTGGATTCCCCTCAACCTCGACTCTTGCTCTTGGCTCGGCACTCACTGCTGTCAACTCGAGCATCTTCATGCTAACAAAACTTTATGAGTCGTTAGAACAAAAGGCAACATCACATACCACTCTTCTTCAAACTTTGGCAGCTAAAGTTGATTGGATAGCCTGGAAAATGACAGCTGAGCATAACATCCCTGGCTCGAATCCTAGGCCAAACCCCTAATCCTTAGCTATGCCTCAACAGACAACCTCGATAATGCCAGAGTCCGGGACAGAGTGCAATTTGATCCCCAAAACTGCTTCACCTCAATTTGTCATTTCACAAATCTCTCCCCTGATCCCTCCATCAGACCAATCTAATTTACATCCGACCTCACAAGAAATACTAGAACTCTCTACCACTGAGATTCCCGTATATGATGTATTTCAACCTAATCAACAGGGAGGGAAAAAAACAAGAAACGCAATTCTCTGCCAGCTAATGTGACTAATAAGAAGACAAAAAATCTGTCTGTGCCAAGTAAAAAGAATTTTAACCAAAAAAAAAGAAATTCATAGACAACCTAACGATTCCGAGGAACAACCATCCTCCTCCTGTAATGGATCCTGTCATAGAAGATAATCAGATTAGATACCAACCTTCATCACGGCCACGTACTGCTCTCCCTCCTTCGTGTCATCTGGCAACATCTCAAGGTAATGTTGATGTTTGTGTTGAGAATGTCATTACTAATAATGTTTGCTTGTTACCTGAAACCAAAGATCCATCTGACTCTGATATCATCAATGCCGAACCCATGAACCTTTCTGTGTATTCCACAGCCTTGCTTCCTATGATAGAAATTGTCCACCAAAGTCTTCAAGTTCTTCAAGTAACGTCAGACAACCCTATGCAAGCTTTCTGTGTTGTGGAATATTTGCGCCACACTGCACCTCTTTGCCAATGGGGAAAGAAAACTGTCAAAAATGGAGGAAATAACCCAGTGCACGCCATATCTACAAAACTGTGCATGGTTCACAAACCACAAAAGAGCTGCGCAACCTGCCACACACACAGGCAAGGTTGGTGTAAAAACAGGAATCACTGCTGTCACGTGTCATCTGTCATCTGTCACCTGTCACATGGATCAATGCCACAGAAGTGGGCTAAAATCCGAAAATGCCCTTAAATACAGATTCCTAATCAATGGCAATCTTCAAAGTGCTGTTTTGGCACTAAATTCAGTCATTTTCCCGGAGAATTATGGAAAGGAAAGTGTGCTGAAATCACAGATTCTCCATGCAGTCAGAGGAATTCAGGCCTCACTGACTGACAGCTGCTTCAGAAAATTAGCTGTCAAACCGAGTTTAAAAGTGTCTCTGTTTCCTGATTAAAATGGCAAAATTCACCTACTTAAAGCATGTTTGTGAAGGGATAATTCTTTTAAAATGTCCAAATCCCTTATGAACTGTGCTTGTATGTTATATGGGAAATGAAAAGACTTTAATGTATAGGAACCCAGTGTGGAGCTAATCAACTATTTCATTCTGATCTGACAGCCAGCCTGGGAAGATTCACATTTTAGCTTGACACTCACAGGCCGATTCATGGAATAATTAGCGCGGCGCAAGTGGGCAAAAACGTGCGAATCGCAGTGGAATAGCGAAAATCGCAGTGCAAGTGCGAAAATCGCACGAAAAGCAGCGCACGTCGATTCATGGAAGTCCGTGCGCGAGAAAACCAGCGGATGTGCGATAAAAAAGTGCGCCGCGCACGTTGGCGCACAGGCCATCTAACAGCGTGCGCCAGGTCACAGCGAAAATCGCACAGGCCACAGCGAAATTCGCACATAGTGCGGCGCACACAACAAAAGTAGGCGGAACACGGGCGTAACACTCGGAATGGGGAACAACTTGCAAAAACGTGGGCGTCACGGGGGAAGTACAGGGCACAAGTGCGCGGAACGCCCACACGCTTGCCTACAACACATATTCATGGAATAGAATAGGGCAAAAAAGCGCACGCTCAAACCAGCGCACAGGCACAAACACGACCGCCACAAGAAAGCAGGTGGTAGCGTCTCTGCGGCTGTAAGAAATGTGCGCCAAAAGGTGCGCCAACAAATAGCACCTATATACTGCCATGATGAATGTCCTATACTGTGGCCCTCCAGGACAAATTACGTGCAAAGGGGTACCCACAAACACGGACACCCGCTGACAAAAAATACGTGTGCGTGTATACCGGGGTGCACGGGAAGTCTCACACGCGATTTCAGCAGGGTACATGTATTACAGGGGTTCGCGTGAAGGGCCTGGGGGAGCGGGCTACGTGTATTACAGGGGTTCGCGTGAAGTTATTCACGCGATCGGGCCTGGGGGAGCGGGCTACGTGTATTACAGGGGTTCGCGTGAAGTTTTTCACGCGATCGGGCCTGGGGGAGCGGGCTACGTGTATTTCAGGGGTTCGCGTGAAGTTTTTCACGCGATCGGGCCTGGGGGAGCGGGCTACGTGTATTACAGGGGTTCGCGTGAAGTTTTTCACGCAGGGGTTCGCGTGAAGTTTTTCACGTATCCTGGGCGCGTGTATTTCAGGGGTGCGTGGGAAGTTCCACACGCGAATAGCCTGGGCGCGTGTATTTCAGGGGTTCGCGTGAAGTAATTCACGCGATCGGGCCTGGGGGAGCGGGTTACCACTCACCATCTGCCTTGCGTGTAGAAGAACGCATAGCCAACACCCGCTGTGAAGTAATAGCGTGTGAACCCCAACGGATGGAAAACACACGCACCGCACGAAAAGCACGTACAGAACATAAAGGCACGCGGGATCACCAAGCTCTGCCAGGGCAACGCCCGTGCGCAAAACGTCACGGACGCACTTACGCTGTAAGGGCCTTTGGTCCAATGAAATGGCGTACGGGCAACGCCCATGCGCAAAACGTCACAGACGCGCTTACGCTATAAGGGCCTTTGGTCCAATGAAATCGCGTACGCGTGCTGACGCGCTTACGCGCTAAGGGCCTTTCCTTGATTTTCACGCTGACGTGCAGGATTTTCACGTGCCAAATCACTCCGTATCAAGCTGGCCACGCGAAAACACACGGAAGACCACGCTCCTGCCCAGAAGGCCGAATTACTGCCCCCCAGTGCCCCGAGCAGCCTCCCACGTGCCATCTGCTGCTGCCTGCCTGCCTGCCTGCTGCCACCGTGCCCTGCCATTTGGTGCCTGCACATCAGCCATCTGCAGGTGTCCAGTTGCTGTGTCCACCCCTGCTGGAACAGAAGACTCCCGACTCGGATGACATCGCTCCACAGCCCAGCCCCAGGACCCAGTTGCCCACCCACTCCTGCCCCTGGGGTTGCCATGTCGGGCACATCAATGTCTGGCACCAGTGGCAACCCCCAGCCAGAGGGGCAGAGGGGCACCAGCTTCACTGCCACCGAAGTTGGTGTCCTGGTGGAGCAAGTCCTGGGGCAGTATGATGCCCTCTTTGGATCGTCCCGCGCCAACAAGGAAGGACGGGACAGGATCTGGGCCGACTGTGTGGTTGCCATCAACGCGGAGGGGGTGGCAACCCGCACCATCCAGAAGGTCAAGAAGCGCTGGGATGACTTGAGGTCCAGGACCCTCATGAAGGCCCGGCGCCTCGTGGAGGGGGGCCGGGCCCGCATGAGTTCCATCCAGTTGAGGGTCCTGGAACGCGCACACCCAGCGCTCCACGCCCAGGTCCTTGAGAGGGAGACCCGTCTGGAGTTGAGCGGTAAGTGGCCAAGCATTGCTGTGTGAGACAGGGCATGTTGCAGTGTGCTGGTTGTCTGATACTTGCCTGCATGTGTGACATAGGCCATGTACGCATGTATGTGTGCAGGGACATCATGGGAATGCATGTGCGACCTGTAATGTGTGAACCGCACGGTTGTTGCATGTGTTTGAATGCGACATGGGGAGCCCTGTGCAGATTGCACACATGAGAGCATGGCAGTCTCTGTTCCTGGACATGGGTGGGGGCGAGGGATGGGTGCTGATGCCAGATACATATGTGGTATCCATGTCTGTGTGCCTGACCTGCGTGTCTGTGACTTGTGAGCGCCATGGATGCATGACACATGTCTGTGACAATGTACAGATTCACTGATGCAGCCTAGTCATCCTTGTATGCACTGTGATTGGGGTGTACGGGGCCAGATGGATGTGACTGAGGTGAAGTGTGTGCATGTGATAGGCATGACCCATGATGCATGTGAGTCCCATTACATTGTATGATTCGAGAGTCCATTGGACATGCATTGAAATGTCCATGGCACGCACCGTGACTGTCACTGTGTGTATTTTGCCTGGACTGACACATGTGTTGTGGTGTGACATGATGGAAGTGTACTTTGACAGTGGCACTCATCTGCTATTGCTTCCTGTCTAGGGGACCATTGTACAGTACCCTGATGCTTGTGTTCTATGTCTCCCTCTGCGCAGCGGCTAGTGAAGGAGAGGGCGGAGACGGCGCTGTGGAGCAAGGCGGCGGGGATGCCCCCACGGCTGCAGCGGAAGGGGTGGGTGAGCCCCCACAGGGGCCTGCTACGGCGGTAGACGGCGAGGAGCCATCCAGGTTGGTGGTTTCCACAGAGGAGGAGGAGGCCGCCACTGAGGTGCACATGGGGCCTGGTGGGGGCATCCCTGCTGGTGCAAGTGGTGCAGTCCAGGGGCAGGGGCAGGAGACAGCACAGGTCACCGTGGAGGGGCCTGTGCATGTCACTGTCCCTGAACCTGTGGGTGCACCACCTTGCACCAGCAGGGATGCCCCATCCCAGGCCCGTCCGCAGGTAGAGGGGATGTCCATGTCATCTGACTCCCCTCCACCTGCGGACGAGGGGACCCCTGGCCGTGTGGAGAAGGTCCTGATTGGGGTCGCGATGCGCACAGCTGTGATTCGTGATGCCGTGCGTGCTTCCCAGGAGGAGCACGCACGTCATCACGAAGAGCACCGTGCCGACGTGGCCCAATTGGGATCGGCCATGTTCGGGGGTTTCCTGCATGTGTCGGACAATCTGGCGGCCCTCTCCTCCTCTGTGGAGACTATACGCCAGTCGTTCTCCTTGCCGTCTTCCGGCCCAGATGCCACCAGGGCCCCCTGTGGACCTGCCCTGACCAATGCAGCCAGCTCGGTGGGGATCCCATCCCTGCCACAGTCGGGAGTCAGAGGTCCAGCAGGGGTGGACAACACAGCAACTGGACCCCAGCAGATGGAGGATGTGACGGCATCATCGGGCAGGGCACGTGCACGACGGCGTCGGTGGTTTCCATCATCCTGGATGCCGTTGTGCTGGCAGAGGCAGTGGCGTCGGAGGCAGCAGCAGGCTCGACGTGGGAGGCATCATGGCTCGGGGCCATCAAGATCAGAGGGGCAGGCATCGGCCGGAGGGCAGGAGAACCCTGGGATGGTAGTGTCTTCCGTGTGGGAGCAGTTGGTCCAGCGGATAGGTGCGGAGCGGCAGCGGGCGGAAGAGGAGCGGCTCACCATGGTCAGGGCGGAGTTCTCCATGCGTCGGGCGTTGAGGCGGGCTGAGTGCCTCGAGGAAGCTCGCAGGGAGTTTGAGGTGAACATGGGGTTATCCCTGCGAGACCTCGGGGCCAGGGAACATGCCCGCCTCCAAGCCATTGAGCAGGAGTTCGAGGATGCCCTGGCCCATGACAACAACCAGTGAGCCGTCCAAATAGCCCGCTGCCTTTGTATATAGTTGTATAGTTAGGGTTAGGTTTCCTTTGTTTTTTTGAATTTTTTTTGGGTTGCGATTGGACAATGCACCACTTTTTTGTATATAGTTCCCTTTTTAGTTAGTAGTCAGTTAGGTTTAATTTGGTAGGGCTCATGGACCCAGGATTATCTTCTTGATTGGCTTATTTTAGGATTGGAGTCCCGCCTCCAGGACATCGACATGGAGTTCGATGATGCCCTGGCTGGCAACATCACATAGTGAGCCGCAGGACTTGCCCGCTGCCATTGTATATAGTTAGTGGTAGGTTTCCTTTAAATTTTTTTTTTTTTTATTTGGTTGCGATTGGACAATGCGCCACTTTTTTGTATATAGTTCAGTTTTTAGTTAGTTGACATAGTTAGGTTTCATTTGGTTGGGCTCATGGACCCGGGATTGTCTTGTAAATAGTTATTCTATGGATTTTTTGATTTCTTGGATTTTTTTCATGGACATTCATCTTTTTGTTGTTTTGCTTTGTGGTTTTTCTAATTTCATTTCCATTCAAGTTGATTTTCAATACATTTTTATTTTCATCCTTCAATGTGTTGTATCATCTCATTGCTTTCATGCATGTCATGTTGGGTGTTTTAACATTCACTTGCAGCCATTGTGTGTGACAGACATGTGTTCATTTGCATTATTTACATTGGGTGTGTAACATGTAATTGCCTTTGATATGTGGGTGAATGTGATAGTTGGTTGGGCCTTTTGGCAGGGGAGGATGGCCATTACGGACATGATTGGGGATTGTTGGGACCCAGGTGCAGGGGGCATGGATGGGACATGGGCGAGGGCCTGCTGGCAGGTGCCCCACAGTGCTGGGGGGTGGGGGTGGTGGGGGACATGAGTTGGACATGGGTGGGGGCCTGCTGGCAGGTGCCCCACAGTGCTGGGGGTGGGGGTGGTGGGGACATGAGTTGGACATGGGTGGGGGCCTGCTGGCAGGTGCCCCACAGTGCTGGGGGGTGGGGGTGGTGGGGGACATAAGTTGGACATGGGTGGGGGCCTGCTGGAAGGTGCCCCACAGTGCTGGGGGGTGGGGGTGGTGGAGGACATGAGTTGGACATGGGTGGGGCCTGCTGGCAGGTGCCCCACAGTGCTGGGGGGTGGGGGTGGTGGGGGACATGAGTCGGACATGGGTGGGGGCCTGCTGGCAGGTGCCCCACAGTGCTGGGGGGTGGGGGTGGTGGGGGACATGAGTTGGACATGGGTGGGGGCCTGCTGGCAGGTGCCCCACAGTGCTGGGGGGTGGGGGTGGTGGGAGACATGAGTGGGGGCCTGGTGGAGGGTGCCCCTGAATGCTGGGGGGTGGGGGTGGTGGGAGACATGAGTGGGGGCCTGGTGGAGGGTGCCCCTGGATGGTGGGGGGTGGGGGTGGTGGGAGACATGAGTGGGGGCCTGGTGGAGGCTGCCCCTGGTGGCTGGGGGGTGGGGGTGGTGGGAGACATGGGTGGGGGCCTGGTGGAGGGTGCCACTGCACTGCTGGGAGGTGGGGGTGGTGGGAGACATGAGTGGGGGCCTGGTGGAGGGTGCCCCTGGATGCTGGGGGGTTGGGGTGGTGGGAGACATGAGTGGGGGCCTGGTGGAGGGTGCCCCTGGATGGTGGGGGGTGGGGGTGGTGGGAGACATGGGTGGGGGCCTGGTGGAGTGTGCCCCTGCACTGCTGGGGGGTGGGGGTGGTGGGAGACATGAGTGGGGGCCTGGTGGAGGGTGCCCCTGGATGCTGGGGGGTGGGGGTGGTGGGAGACATGAGTGGGGGCCTGGTGGAGGGTGCCCCTGGATGCTGGGGGGTTGGGCTGGTGGGAAACATAAGTGGGGGCCTGGTGGAGGGTGCCCCTGCACTGCTGGGGGGTGGGGGTGGTGTGAGACATGAGTGGGGGCCTGGTGGAGGCTGCCCCTGCACTGCTGGGGGGTGGGGGTGCAGGGGGACATGAGCAGGTGTGCAGGGTAGTCCCCTGTTTTGCGGGCTGCCTGCAGGGGCCGTCGAGGGTGTACAGGGAACACCTGTGAGGACCCACCCAGCCTAATCGCGTGTGGAACTTCCCGCGCACCCCTGAAATACACGTACCCTGCTGAAATCGCGTGTAAAACTTCCCGCTCACCCCTGAAATACACGCGCCCAGGCTATTCGCGTGTGGAACTTCCCGCGCACCCCTGAAATACACGTGCCCAGGCTATTCGCGTGTGGAACTTCCCGCGCACCCCTGAAATACACGTGCCCAGGCTATTCGCGTGTGGAACTTCCCGCGCACCCCTGAAATACACACGCCCAGGCTATTCGCGCGTGGAACTTCCCGCGCACCCCTGAAATACACGCGCCCAGGCTATTCGCGTGTGGAACTTCCCACGCACCCCTGAAATACACACGCCCAGGCTATTCGCGTGTGGAACTTCCCGCGCACCCCTGAAATACACGCGCCCAGGCTATTCGCGTGTGGAACTTCCCGCGCACCCCTGAAATACACGCGGCCAGGCTATTCGCATGTGGAACTTCCCGCGCACCCCTGAAATACACGCGCCCAGGCTATTCGCGTGTGGAACTTCCCGCGCACCCCTGAAATACACGTAGCAGGCTGGGAGACATGAGTTGGGGCCTGGTGGAGGGTGCCCCTGGATGGTGGGGGTGGGGGTGGTGGGAGACATGAGTGGGGGCCTGGTGGAGGGTGCCCCTGGATGGTGGGGGGTGGGGGTGGTGGGAGACATGAGTGGTGGCCTGGTGGAGGCTGCCCCTGGTGGCTGGGGGGTGCGGGTGGTGGGAGACATGGGTGGGGGCCTGGTGGAGGGTGCCCCTGCACTGCTGGGGGGTGGGGGTGGTGGGAGACATGAGTGGGGGCCTGGTGGAGGTTGCCCCTGCACTGCTGGGGGGTGGGGGTGGTGGGAGACATGGCTGGGGGCCTGGTGGAGGCTGCCCCTGCACTGCTGGGGGGTGGGGGTGCAGGGGGACATGAGCAGGTGTGCAGGGTAGTCCCCTGTTTTGTGGGCTGCCTGCAGGGGCCGTCGAGGGTGTACAGGGAACACCTGTGAGGACCCACCCAGCCTAATCGCGTGTGGAACTTCCCACGCACCCCTGAAATACACGCGCCCAGGCTATTCGCGTGTGGAACTTCCCGCGCACCCCTGAAATACACGTACCCTGGCACCCTGGCTAATCGCGTGTATAACTTCACGCGTACCCCTGATATGCACGTTACCCGCTTTGCGTTCCTTGTTTGGCAGCCCTGTAAACTGGTCCAGGGTTAGCGCAGCCCTTTGCGATGATTTAGCGATTTTGATGGATTTTCCTTGCGCGAGGGCGTTCTTGGGGGCGTTACTGGCGCTGCTGCAGGGTCGCTGCGATACTCTGCGCCACGGCTGGTTTGGGAGCCTAAAATCCATGAATACGCTGTGCGCGGAAATCGGTTTTAGCGCACGTGCCTGGCGCAGACAATCGCACGCGGACACTCTGCGCCAGCCGCTTGCGACACTTTTCTGCGAAATTCTATGAATTACCCTGTCAGTTGCTACAGGAAGGCTTAATGGCTGCTTAATGGTTCATGCATAAGGAAAACAAAGAAAGCTTCAGACAGTTGTCTCCTGGCTGACCCAAGGACAAAGGAAGGCTTGGACACCCATCCTCTCAAAGGAGGGGCAAGATGTGGAGGAGGTTTCTCAGTGAACTTCAAAGGACTGGCCATTTGCTCACTTGGGAAGCAACAAAAAAAAAACCTGGCCTGGATTTTGAATGGAAATTGCTTGTTTCTGCCTCAGAACTTTATGACATTTAACATGGCAGCCAAAATAAGTAGACAAGTGAAAAATACAAACTTATAAATCTGAACTCATGCTAGACAATTGAAGATGTGGTAGGAGTTCTTACTACATAAGGAACCAAAGATACACTAAAACACTGATTGTGGCAAAACTATTCATGTTGCAAGCTTAAAATTGTATGTGCATGATACACTGATCAGCGGCGAGAGATGTATCGAATTAGAAAAGATTAATCCAAACCATTATGGTGAAAATTGATAAAAATCTATAGAATGAGAAAGACAGCTCGTACAAAGATGGGGATTGAATGTGGATGTAGACAATCAAATATGAAATATATGTGTCCAATTTTATTAGGGTACATAATGTTAGAAATGTACCTGTGTGCAAGAGTTATGTTTTTGTAAAAATCAAGGTGGGAGTTCCTAGATCCTGTCATAATGATGACAGCTCTGTTCAGACTGCCAATCAGGACAAAGCACATGCCTGTAGCCACTCACAGACATGGGGGTGTGTTTTTGAAGTTCTGCCCAAGCCATAAACTTTGTAATGTATAAATATAGGAGTTTCACTACACAAAAGACACTGCTTCCAGAACCCATCCATATTCCAGAACTCTTCATCTTGTAGCTGACTCCAGAAATCTTTGAAGATCCATATTTCTTTGCAGAATCCAGACTTAGCATTGCTGAAAGCTTGCTAGCTTGACCCAATTGCAAAACTCCAGAACTTAAAAGAATAATTCTTATTCAGCTTGGCTTACTACCATTAAGGATTGCCTGCTGAAACTTGCATCCTGCTATCTACCGTATCCAGTAACCAGAAGGGGCCCTTCCAAATCCAGTCTGAGGTGCAGTCCAAAATTGACCAGAATCACGCCGCTGATCCGATCCCTCCAGATGTGCCTTGCTGCCGATAGATCTGATCCGACCCTATGACCAGAACCGGACGGTCAAATTTAATTATAAAGGACTGTAAGTATAACAGGAAGAACAGTAACCCATAGCATATCTGTATTGTATTATCCCAATCTCAACTCAACCCATCTTTAATTCAGAATCATAGTATTGTTAGAATCCTTCTTGCGCTGATTTTCTCTCATCTGTGTTACAAAACCATAACTCCCTAGTGATTTTGAAGGAACTAAAGTAAATCCCAGAAGAAATTGAGGATCTATCACGTGAACGGTTGTGCTGGCCACATAGCCGTGAAGATTCATGTGTGGTCTCTTCTTTTTCATAATCATTAATCTACTATAAGGAAACCTATCTGTCATTTTTAAATCGAATTTCTGTTTTCATTTTCACGCCTATTTTGCAAAAACGCCTCTCACTAAAACCTCTATAACTTCTTCAATGTTAAAGATAGAAACGAAATTTCAACTCTCGTGGATACCTAAGACCCTTAGCTACAGCCTAAACTAAAAACCGCAACAGTGTATTTGACCCTTTATTCTCCAATATCACATAGTAAAAGTTTACAGCAAATTTGCAAAGTTCAAAGGTTTACATGTGTCTTTTGTCCATTTCAAAGTGCTTCTTCTATCCCATCCAGATCTGAAGTGTGTATTGTTGTTTATATAATAGCTCATGTGTGTTAGGACTTGAGTTGCTTTCCTTAGAATTTTTCTCCATTTAAGCATTTTTGACAATTTTGCAGTATTTTACACAGCAATTTTCATCTATCAGTTTAAAAGTGTCATTTTACAAAACATTTTTTCTCTCTTGTTTGGGGAGGGAAGATTGCCTATAAGCTCTAGAACCTGTCTTTCATTCCTGATTACCTGCTGGTTACTCACATTGGTGTAGGATTGCTCATTTGTATTTAAACAAAACTTTGCAGGGGGAACCATTAACCTAAGCGCTATCTGTTCACAAAACAAAACTGTTCTTTTTCCTGTGCTTTCTATGCTGCATCATTAATTCAATTGCTTTCAATTATATTGTCACCCCTTGGTGAGTGCTGTCCTATATATATATATATATATATATATATATATATATATATATATATATATATATATATATATATATATATATTTATATTTATATATATATAAGTTATGTGTGATTTGAATATTAAATAAATAAGATTAATATTTACCTTTACAAATTAGCCTGTTTCCTGCTAGCCTGATTCCAGGTTTAGTGTGACCTGGGTGGTATTTTAAAACGGGTGTTATATGAGTGGTATATCGTTCAGAATATTGAACTTATAGACAAAAATAAATAAGGGTTTCATTGTGCACTACATGCTAAACGAGACTTGGCTGTGTGCCTGATTAAAATCCCTTATACAGACCCTCCAGCTTATAGCGATTTTGCGATCCCGCAAAATGCCGCAAAAACGGCCGTTTTGAGCAAAATGACGCAAAAACGGCCGTTTTGTGCAAAAACAGCATTTTAAAATTTTTTTTTTTTTTTTACTTTTTTTTTAAGTAATCTGCAAAAAATAATGTTTAAAAAAAATAATACTCAGGGTGCCAGGTTCTCAACTTTTTTTTTTTTTTACACATGAAATGCGCTGACACATCTCATCGCTTGCGCCCCAAAAAGTGCAGCTCAATCCACAGGGAACACATGAATGGGCACATTTTATATGCGCGTCATTCAGATGGCCTTTTTCACCTCCTTGATCTAATAAAGTGCCGTTTCTGTCAGTTTAAAAGCGCATCCCTCATTTCCAAGCAAGATACACTTTTAAATGTGCAGAAATTATAGGCAACCCTACGCGCATGGGATGTGGGGCTGCCACTGCATGACAGGGTCTTTCCAGACCCTGTCATGCATTTCTTTTAAGGTATGAACCGCTGCTGTGTCGCTTGCATTTCTGTTCCTCAAACAGGATAAAAATGCATTTTTTGGGTCACATTTTACAGTGGCAGGCACCTGGAGGGCCTGTCCCTGTGAAAGGCTCTGGGATCTTGCAGAACAGTGTCGGGAGAGCGATTCTATTCAAAGTACTGCCCATTTTGATGACAAAAATCTATCGAATGTTACAATTTGACCTATTTCGTCCAGTACTATTCAATCAATGTTTATAAATACTGAACATGTGTTTCCGGGTGTAACCCGCTGCCCATGTTCAGTATTTTTGGCCTAGGGTGGTTGCAGAAGTGTTTTGCCGCCTTTTCCTCAAAATTGGAGGCGGGGACTGAAAAAAAAGAAAATAACAAAAAAGGGAACCTGCGGAGTCGGATCCGACCCGCGTTAGAGGGACGGATCTGGCACCGCAGGGTTGCAGGGGAAGCGGCAGCGACCAAGCAGTTAAGTAGGGGAGCGGGTGGGATGGTGGTGAAAGGTACATTTTGGGTTGTTTGGCTGAAGTGCCAATCAATTCGCAGCGAAATTGACTACGGTCAATTCCACCACAAATAATTCCACTTCGGTCAAACAACCCAGAACACCATTCAAGGCAGCTGGCCAGCGCACAATTTGCACTACAGCTCAAGCCTGTGGAAATGCGCCGGTCACCTTTGAGAATAAGGTGACCTGCTCATTTCCAAAAATGGGTGTCTAAAAATAGCATATCCTCCGTTCTTTTTTTAAATGCCCCATTATTTGAGGAACTGGGTCAAAATCTACATTTAAAAAAAATAAAAAAAATGGTTACACTATGAGAGAGAGGGAGAGTGATGAGTGAGATGTGAAGTTATAGGCAAGAAAGCAGAGGGAGAGCAGTGGGTCAGAGGAGGAAGCGCTGCACAAGAGAGCAGAGGAAGCAGTGAGGGGGTGGGCCAGAAATCTGAGAGCGAGCAGAGATATAGAAAGTAGAGGGAGCGTGTGGTCAGTGAGCCAGAAAGCAGAGAGGAAGCGGTTGGCCAGAAAGAGGCAGTGAGCTGCAGATTGGGAAAAAGGATGAGGGAAGAGTGCGATAGAATGGGAGAAGGGATGCAAGATGCAGAAGCAGCACAAAAGAATGAAGGACTGTATATTGCGGGAGGAATTGTAGAGTGTAAAGGTGTGAGTTGGGAGTATGATTTGGAGTGTGGCAGGGGCTGGGCAGTGCAAATTGTGACTTGACAGTGTGACATAGCACGTGAGTATTTGTATGACAGAGTGAGAGGTTAAGGAATGTAAGTTCTGATGAGAGTTGGTGAGGTGTGTTGGTGAGAGAGGTGTGTGGGTGTGTGGGGGATTGGAGAACATAGAAGGGGAATATTTTCAGCATTACAATTGATAATGATCAATTTAGTTAATACTATTAAATAGGCATGAACATTAAACCAGAAATATAGCACTTGCATTAACCTACTGAGCTATGTTGCGTGTATTGTTTATTCAAAGTGTGGAGGAAAATGCTGAACCAACCAGGCCTCTCGATTTGAATGAGCCAGCATGCTTGCAAAGGGGTTAACTGCGAAGGCCCTTCGAGACATAAACATTTAGTTTTGCACGAAGCCCTGCGCAGCTTGTAGGTGCCAGGCACAGCTATACTATTCTTCGCTCTACGAGTCAGGTGCACTGATAACACAAGAATGTAGAAAGGTGCTTCCCACAACAACGTAAACGGAGCCTGAGAGCCAAAAACTGGCAGTAACTTTCCAGTCAAAAACATGTTTTGCTGCATGAAAGGTTTTAGCCTAGAAGATTCTCGAAGAGCTGGTACGTCATAGTGATTGACCTGCAGCCCCTAATAAGAGAACTTTACCTGGGCCAGTTAGGGGAGGACTCTTCCTGGGCTGTTCGTGAGACGCAGACATGGAGAGAGACAGCGCCTGGATAACCAGCCAGCACTAGAGGGCAGAGGCTCCTAGCAATCACATTCCCGCTTGGGTGCAGGCCTTCGGGGGGCTAGGCCAGTTCCTGAGCGGTGCCGGGCACACTGATTGGCGTGGGTCCTGGGTGTGATTCTATCATATCAGCCTCAACAATTCCTAGAAGCGTAAGAATTGTATATTCATCTGTGACTGATAATTCATATTATTTAGCTTGTACTTTAATTCCCATGCTATTGAAAACTGCTGCTTGATTCTAATTAGTCACTGCAGTAAATAAATGCAAGCATCAAATCTTCTGTGTGATTGGCTTTCTTCCAAACTGAGTTCATTGTGTCTCGCATAGCTTCTAACTTGTGATTAGGAGTGATTATTGCACTAGGGGCTGGCCCCTGGGTGGTGCGGGTCCCCCTTTTCACTACAACTATCTTTATCATTTTACTATTTTTATCACTACTATACACCGTCTTTTATAGAATCAGATTTCATGTGAACTTCAAACTTTAATCTGCTTTTACCCATTTTAGTAGCTTTTATGATCATGGTCTGATGTGTTTAATTGTAATTAAATGTCAAAACACTGTATATTTGTTACGCATAGATCCAACTTGGGACTTATCCACAAACTCAATGAAAAATGCGATGTATATCCGGTTCGGCGTTTACCCATTTTAATAGCTTTTATTATCATGCTCTAATTTGTTTAATTGTAATGAAATGTGCAAATACTGTATATTTGCTACTCGTAGATCTAACTGGAAATTATCCACAAACTCATAGAAAAAATGTGATTTATATCCGGTTCGGCTACTGCCTCAGATACTTACTTGACTTGACTATTGCTAGTTAAATGCTATCATAATCTTGATCAATGTACTGTAATAACCCATTGAAAAAGTTGATAACTTTAACTAAAACAATTTCTAATAAAAAAAATAATAATAGAAAACCTATCAAAGGCTGTCATAGGCTTAAGAGGAACATTGCATTGGGACTAGGATTGTGATTGATGGCCCACTGTCAGGTGGACAACTTATGCCTACCTCTAAAACATGTCATCTTCAACACTATTACGTAAACGGTTTATCATTGGTCTTCAACCTATAAGGCCCTTCATTTTACAGCCCTCTACAATTAGATGGCATGCTTGTGCCATATCTGGAACATTTGGTTCACTTAGCAGCATGTAAGCTCAGACCAGGTGCCAAGAGGTGGATTTGACCTTACTTCCCCACCCAATTAGACCATCATCTCTCATCACACATGCCTTCTGCCATGAAGATTGTCTTTGAACTTGGACTTGCAAAGTATCCTTGTCTGTGGGAATATATGGGAGTGCAGTCTCCCAGTATCGTCGTTCAGGACTCCAAGCTGAACTCTATTTCCATCCTTAAATCATGTGACAGGAGACCACGATTTGGTCAATTTTGCATCATTTAAATGTCTTAGATGAATAAAACCTGGCACCCTTCATGTTCTTTCTTTGCCCCTTAACAAGGGATGATTCATCCTTCGCACATTCACTGCTTTCAAGACTAGATAACCGACTTTGGCTGCTTCAGTTTTGATACCAGGCCAGACAGCCTTGCCATGCAATTCCACGATCTGAGTTTATTCTTGCTGCAACACAATTCTCTTCCTTTCTTCTTCATGGGTCCGGGCTTACTAAATTCATGACACCGATGTCCAGCTCGGCTTCGTCTGCAGTCTAATCACTTCTTATATCCAGCTTCTATGATAACTTAGTCTACTTGCGTTAGAGCATCTGTATAATTATTGAACGGTTGATTTTATGCAGCACTTCGCACACATGCAGTCTTCTTCTCGCATATGAAAGTTTACCTGGTTTCTAACTTCGTCATCCGTTTCTGTAAGCTCCATGCATCCTCTTCAGCCAGTATTCTTGGGGTGTAATGCATATCCATTGTGACGTTACTAGCTTCTCTTTTTTGCTCTGTTTCATATTCCTTCAGAGGGTTCCTTCCTCAGATTGTCATCTCTTCAGGGATACATAGGGTTTTCTCAGTGGGTACCTTCTTTTGAATATCCACTGTGGTATTGGCACAAATGCTGGTATGAAGCATGGTATGATCACAGACTTCCAACATATAGGAGGTAGGAGGACAGGATTTCCTGCAGAGGCATGTAACTGCTTCTCTACATTCCCCACTCTGGTTGAGTCCTCAACCACCTCCTCAGTTGCCTCCACATCTTGATATTTTCTCTTGAAGAAGTGCTTCTTTGGAGTTGAGATCTTCATCACCCCCCTCAGGGTGCCGGCCGATTTAACATACTCATCTACATTACAGGTCATGTAGTTGCACTGTCCATTTGGATTACAATAGACCCATCATCCCACGTACTTCTTATGGATTCTTTGGATGAAGGAACTTTGTTTCTTCAGGTGCTACAATGCTGGCCTCTATATATTTTCTGACATCTTTATCCATCAATTCCTTGGGTCCAAAGCCTGCCATTGATCATGATCTTCATTCCTACTGCCTTCTTTGCTGTTTTCTTTTACTGGGCGATCACTATCCTGATCACACAGAATTCAAACATCACCATCACCAATATTGGTCCAAGAATCTTGAATGTGTTTGCCAACCAATGCGGACTGCATGAGAATATGGTGACAACCCAACTATCATCCGCAATGTCCTCTGTCTCGTCTTCCATCTTGTCATGCAGGTTTCTTAACAACGTTATGGCCTCTGTCAAGGTCCCATTCTCTTCATCAATGTATCAACGTGCAACATGATGTCCGGATTTTGGCGCAAAAATTCCTCCATCCATTGCTGTGGACATATCATGTTCATCACATGGACATATCTGTTCTGTAGGGTCATCAGTCGTATAGCCCTCAGCTCTTCCTTGATAGCATTGAATCCCTTTAGGGTGGTATTAATTGTTTGCAGAAGCTCCCATCTCGTAATCTGCAGCCACTTGGCGCTGCCCATCGTTTGAATCCCAGGCATGAATATAGTCATGAATATTGAGGCAGTCTTGCTGAACAACCTGTGTAGATACGGAATGGAATCACATGCTTCTATTGACTTGGCTGAGAAATAATGCTCTCTTCTGGTCCGATTAAGAAATTCAACCTATCTTCTTTTTCTTAAATGGGCATCTGCTTTTGGAAATTCTCCAATGTTCAAGTCACTCTGAGGAATTACTAATGCTGGAACATTGATTAGCACTAAGGAGCATACTCCACTCCAATCCTTGGGCAGCTTCATGTAGGCAGTAGACCCACGAGCCCAATATCGATCCATAAGGACGGCTGTCCCATCTCCCATACTGGACATGTGAACTGTAGTCTTGCACTCCTTGTTATCCCCCACATGATTCTTTCTGTGTCTTCGGAAGCACAATGTTGGCCAATGGGATTACAACCAATGGACCTAATTCATCTTCTACCCATGTCAGCAGTTTGACACGTTTAGCCCATGACTTCAAACATCCATCATTCAATCGCTGTACCTCTTGTACATATTCTGGCTTCAGTAGATGAGCTTCACAGGACACCAGTCCATCTTCCCCTTCCTTCTTGGATTTCACTCTTCCATAGACTAAAATGTGAGTTTTCTCCCAACATCCAAGTGATCCAGTTATTTCTGTCACATCAGGGCAATTAATTTTCGTCATCTCTTCAATAACCACCTCATTTTGTACTGTTGCAAGATACACAAGCATCTTGCTCTTCCATCCAGGTCCCTTTTCCATCTGTGTGGTCTTTATATAGTCATCCTGGTATGGAAATGACCATTTCGATCTCCATCATAGAGTAGCTCAACATCCTTGAAATTGTCCTCTGGTCATACATGCTGCAAAATGCTGAGGCACCTAGCATCGTGTTCTGGGACTTCTCTGGCAATTAAAGTTTGCACTGTATTCATGGCATAGGGCATGAGAGCAGACGTAGCAACTCTCCTTGGATGTTCTCTCCCCCACTTTTCTCATGTACTGTGTTACTCCCAAAGTGTGCTGCATTATATAAATAGCTATTTATCCTCTCATGATCTTCCATTGCATTTCTCTTGTGTCTACAAAAGGTTGTGCAATAATCATGAAGTAAATCAAAAGTAGTTTTCCTAATAGGGAGAACCATAGGGACCTCTGCCTCAGTGGAAATACTAACATGATAGAGACTGTGAAAGATGAGGAACAGAAAGACAAAGATAGTAATCGTAGAGGCATATATTATGAACAAGAACATAGGCATCCATTTCTCATGCCATCCTACTACTCGTTGCACTTGTTCTTTGCCTATAACCATGCCATTTTCAACATTTCTCATCTTTAATACAATCATAAAATTTCTCTATACTTATAACTGTAAAATTTGCTCAATTAACGCAATAAGTAGCCTTCTTATCATTGGGTCATTTTTAGGATCCTGTAAGAAAGTATAAATATCAACGTCTCTTCCGACAAGAGCAGGATAAGCTTGAAGTATAAACACGAAAACAGCAAGCACAAGCCGATGAACATCACTATCGGTAAGTACCATATGTACAACCGCAGGTATTCTCCAAGAAATGAATCTGAAATACTGATCTTGTTTCCAATTTCTATTCAAGAACTGTCGTTTAGGCATAAATCTGCTTCAATGAAGCTCTAAAAGTTCATTTAAAAATTCCTGAAATCTCAGCGAGTCTTTGCACTCCTGCTAAAATATCTATAAGGAGTGTCCACTTGAATTTCAGTCCAATACAAAATCTGTATTAACCGCTGGTTGCTTTATAGTCTTTGTTCGTCATTGATCAAGTCGGCACAAGCTAAAATTCTTCTTCTTCTCTTGCTTCTAGATCGGCAAAGGTGGGAGGGTATTTCTCACCTTTATAGGCCTTTATGTCACCCAGGTGAAGCCAAGCACGTCGCCCTAGGAGCTTCACAGCTGAAGGGGTTATATTCTCAACACAAAAAGGACCATTAAATCATGGCTCATGCCACCTTCTAGTAGAATTATTGATGAGAACTAGCTCTCCAACATATAACTTAGGTGCTGATAGTAGTTTAATTGGGTTGCTTGTTGAATTGTGTTCTGCTGTGTTCTGAACCCAACTCCCCTTGCACTCGATTTGATCTGAAATGAAAAAGTGCTGGAAGTCATGCATGTCAAATAGTCGTGCATTTCATCACCTAAAGTTTTGGCTACACTATGGACATCACTTTTACTACTAGATGGAGGAGTAAGGGGTGTTCTCATATGCCGTCCTGTCACTAGTTCATGAGGGGTGAGGTGCTGGTCTGATCCCGGTTGATTCATAAGAGCATATAAAGCTAGGGGTAGGCAGTACAGCCAACCCTTCTTCAAAGTCAATTTAATCTTGGCAATCCTTTCTTAAAGGGGCCGTTGAGTCTCTCACATAATCCCATTTGCTTGTGGGTGATAAGCCAAAGAAAACATAATACTCAATAGAAACCCTATCTGTTCGAATAGCTCATTAACAAAATGGGGCCCATAATTGAATATCAGCATTTCACACACACGCCATCTCAGGAAACCTTTGCACACTAAAAACTTTGCAGTGCAAGTGGCATCAAGGTGTGTACACAAACCTGCCTCGTTCCACCAAGAGAAGGGACACACTACCACTAATAGATACCTATATATATTACATACTTGCAGCATACCAACATAGTAGATATGTAAATGCTGAAATGGACCATTCAGTCAACGTATTACTCCTCTAATTGTACTCAGTGTCTGCCTAGCAGTAAACCTTTGACACACAATGCAGTTTACCATAAATAGTGCAACATGTTCCAACAAATTTGGAATGAACCAGTCTTTCGCAATCATAGCAGCAAGAATCTCCCTAGTTGCATGCGTGGGATAATGCAGCTGTTCAAGCACAACCTTTAACAATGCTACTGGCATCACCGGCTTTCCAGTGCTGTCTTGTCACCATAATGCTTCTGTGGGGGATAACGAATACCCCCTCTGTTTCCACAATGCCTGCTCTTCCTGTGATACACTCCCTTGAATCTCTATTAGTTTGGATATCGATAATTTATTAAACCATTCATGCACTAACATAGTTGTGACTACTTTTTCTTTAATACTCTCAGTATCAAAACTTGAAATGTCTGGGGAATATGCAAACCTTTTGGCTTCTTTGTCTGCGGCTTAATTCCCCCAAGAGTTAAAATCTGTTTGCTCAGTATGCGTTGTGTATGTAATGACCATTATGGCCACTGGGAGTTGTAGTGCCTTAATGAGCCTTAATGAGCCTATCCAATAAGGATGAATGTTCCACTAGAGTTCCGTCCACGCTGAGGTAGTCCCTCCTCTTCCAACATGCTAACCCTGCGTGTACGGTTGACGTCACATAGAAGGAATCACTGAACACAGTCACTTCCTGCCCAATGCGACAATGAGCGCTACTAATTCTGCCACTTGCGCTGAGAAGTGAGACGGTAGCCTTGCACTTGCTACAGCTTCAAATGCTCCATTTAATCTATGCCTCACTACTGCGGCTCCTGAATGCCTTTCCCCGCTAGTCTGATAAATGTTCAAAGAACCATCAATAAAGAGAATGTCCTCCCCTGCTAAAGCATTTTCCTTCACACATGGTATGTCATCATAAAATTCAACATAATTAGCACAGCCATGCACACGATCGCCTTCTTTTATTGGCTCAGCAATTAACATGGCAGGATTCACTATTTTACACTTACAATCTTAATCATTGGGTTAGAAATCATTGCCTTATAGGGCGAAGCTCTTCGGGATGTTAATGTGCCCTTGGGTTTTTCTAAAATGGCAAATAGAGCATGCTCCATGAAGAGAGTCATAGATCAGCCCTTCTCAATCGCGAATGCAGCACCAGCCAATGATTGTTCGCAAGGGAAGTGAAGTGGAGTAGCTGGATACTTCTGCAGGAAGTCCCGCCCTCATTCTTCCCATATGTTGGAAGCCAGAAATTGCGACATACACGACAGCTGTGATGGTGCCTATTCCACAGAGAGTCTTTGAGAAAAGGTATCCATTGAGAAGACCCTGTATGATGTATCCCCGCCGAGATGACAATCTCTTGGAGGAGATCCCCAAAGGAATATGAAGATGAGAGAAAGAAAGGCTTGTGATGTCACAAGAAATAAGCGTGATGCACTAAGAAGAGTGGTTGAAGAAGAGAATGTATAGACCTTATTGAATCTGATGACGAAGTAAAGATTTGAGTAAACTTTCATGTGCGGAATGAAGATTACATGTGTGAAAAGCACTTCAGAAAATGCAAGCTGGTTTATAACTGTACAGATGCAGCAACACAAGTATACTAAGTAATCTTAAATGTTGGCTTTACATAGAGAATAGACTGCAGGTGGTGCGGCCATTATATAGAATTCTGGACATCGGTGTCATACATAAACTCAGACCGGTGGAGAAGAAAGGATCAGAAAGCTGTGTCACAGTAAGAAAACAGCTGAATATGGTCTCCTGTCACATGAGCTAAGGATGGAAATAGGATTTGGGTATACAGACGTGAACTGTGGTAAGAGTGTGCCTATACGGTTCCATATGATAATTCTGCCGCAAAAATATTGCAATACCAAAATATCACCATATTTTTGCGGCAAAATTCACAATGGACCCTGCGGGGGACACCCCCGCAACCCCTGCATAATTTTTAATGTGCGGGGCACACGCCCGCAACCCCCGCTCCCACATAATATCCCCAATAAAAATATTGCCTATGACGAACCAAATGGCCATATTTACGGCGATATTTTTGTTGGGGATATTGTTACCTGATACCGCCTATACTCCCTTTTATTCTCAGGAGAAATGATACTTTGCAGGGCCAAGTTCAAAGACAATCGGAATAGCAGATGGCATGAGTGATGAGAGATGTGGGGCTAATTGAGTGGGGAGACACAATCAAGTCTACCCACTGGCACCTGGGGAACCAGCTTATGTACTGCTACTGAGCCGAATGTTCCAGAAAGGCATGAGTGTGCCAACCAATTGTAGAAGGCCATATAATGAAGGGCCTTATAGTTTGAGAGCCAATGATGTACTGTGTACTTAATAACTGATGAAGATGACTAGCACTAGGGGTAGGCATTAGTTGTCCACCTGACTGTAGAGACCCAATTACAACCCAATCCCTTATAGAAAGTATACTTAGAGGTTCCCCTTTAGCCAACCACAACTCCCCATAGGTTTTCTTAGTTTGCCACGTACTATGACATCAAATATGATGAGTTTTTGATGTACAATAATTGTTTTTTATGAAATACATTGAGACTTGTGCTGTGCGATGTCTGTTGATGTCCGTTGTAACTCCCTGTTTAAGACAATTGAAAATAAAACAGTTGGGAGAGACTTTTACTAACTTCCTAAATCGGTCTCATTATTTGGTGTAAGACCAGATTTTTATTTCCACAACCCATCCTGAGGATGACATGTTACTGATTTAAGGGCCCCCCCTAGGGTTCAGAAGAGTCCTCTCATAACTGGGTCTAAAATCCCACTGTAGTACGCCAAAGGTTTATACCCTAATGTGGTTCTCTGTATAAGCACTGCTATCATGACTGTTCCATTTGTGTGCGAAACTAGTAAAATTCCTCAGTATAGGTGGGAATTCCTAAAACAGGGGCTGTACAAATTGCTTTTTTCAGTTCCTCAAACCCTTCCCCCATTTTTTCAGTCCATTCTATTTTTATTTTCCCCACTTTGTGCCTTCTTTTAGGCTTGCAGAAGTGGTCCTGTGTACGTACTGAAATCAAACACCCAGGCTCTAACATAGTTGCATCTGTTTCACTGTATTTGGTTTAGAGGTTTTCATAATCGTCTCAGCACTCTCAGCACTCTCAGGCGTCACTTACTTTCCTTCGTGTGAAATCAACTGACCTCTATATAACACCTCTTCCTGACAATATTGTAGCTTCTCCTTGTCTACCTTATATCCCTTGTCTGCTAGAATGGTCATCAACTGAATAGAATCTTGTCTGCGCTCATCTTCTGTGGTGCTGCAAATTAAAATGTCATCTACGTACTCTATCACCACACTCTTGAGATCAATATTGACTAAATCCATCTTTAAAACTCTATTAAAGATCGATGGGGACTCACAGTACCCTTGGGGCAGTCTAGTGTGTTTCAGTCGAGTTTGGCGGAAAGTAAAAGAAGTCAAGTCTTGAAAGTCCTTGTGCAACGGGATCGAGAAAAATGCATTCTTCCAATCGAACACCGTGAAATATCAATCTTCCACTGGGATACTGCACAGTATCGTCGCTGGATTAGGAACTAAAGGAAACTCTGCATCTGAAATCTGGTTAATCGGTCTCATATTGTGTATTGTGTATAAATCTAAATCTAAAGACCCTCCTTTAGATTTTTTGATAGGATACACCACAATATTGCATGATGATTCTAATGGCTCCAGAATCCCTTGCTTCTTCAGTGCTGAAATGGTCTGAAATATGCCTTCATCAGCTTCTCGGGACATGGGGTACTGTTTTGGTCGAGGTAAAATTGCTCTTGGCTTAAGATTATATTAACCTCTCCTATTCTCTTTAATAAACCTACATCATAAGGTCATGTGGTCCAGAAGACAATTGGCACCTTCTCCAAGTCTTCCTGAAAAAATGCTGGACGTTGCCGCATTATCGCTATTCACTGTGGGACTTCCCTCTTTTCTATCTTTATCCAGTATGTGATGCTCATGAAGAACACCACTTCATGATTTTTTGGTCTTCCCTGAGCATGATGTCAGTCAATCTGTACCCTTCCTCAAGAGCTATTACTGTTCTCCATCGTCTACTCTCATCATCTACTCCTTCAAGCATTGCCATTTTCCTTCATGCTATGGCTGCTCCCAATTCTATAGGGATAGAATACAAAGTGAAGAAGAAAATCTGTTTAGTCACAGACATAGAGCATTTTCTTTAAGCAGACTGACTTATATCGGATTACTATACCCTGTTGCCGCTTTCAACTCCTTTAAAGGATATAACCCTATTTCTTCCGTACTAGCACCTTTTGCTTCGGGTGAGGTAAGGGGAGCTGAGGGCTCAACACCTTCCTCCTTTACGCTGACTAAGCATCCACTCTTCAGGTGGTGGATCTTCTCTTTCGTCTTGGTACATCTTCCAGAGCTCTATAATCGCAAATCTTTTCTTTAATTTCTTACCTGTGTACGCAGCATGCAAGTATGTGGTCATGTGTTGCAACACCACTTTTGACAATGATCCTCCTGTGGCCACAGCATGAACATTTTATCTGCCTTGCCTTTCCCCCATTCTGCACTATACTGTTAGACCATATATGGAATAAAGGCACAATAACCATATACTAAATGACACGCCAGTCGTGAGGTTCGAATTCCAAACAATTCTGGTTTATTCATAAAGTATCTCAGTCAGCCGACCGGGTCTCAACGCCTCACTATGTGAGTTCCCAGACACCGTGAGATGAGAGAGCGCGAGCAGCACTAAAGGAGTCATATATATACATAATACATCATCCTTTACAATATCATTCGGCCCGCCCTTATACATGATGAACAAGCTAGGGTTCAGTAATTGACAGCTATGCATGTAACTTCAGTCAGTCTAAACATTGGTATTCTAGCAAAGGCTGCAGAGACAGTTTTCTGTTATGGGGAACACAGGCACTGGTTCAGAGGAAGATATCATGTTCTAGCAGGGAGACATTCCAACCAACGTTATCTGTTCGCTGCAGCTCATGAGCTAAAGGTCAGACAGTTCTGAGGCAGAGAAAATACCATCCTCTGTGAAAGAGCACCGTTAGTTGCATATAATTCACATTTAACTGCCTTTTACAACAGCGCTTGCAAGACAAACCGGCACCTGGGCTACTGATTAGGCGCGGCTCTGTGCACAGCTTCAAGGTCTCCATGAGAGGAAAACAATGTATTTCTGTACAGCTCTACATTCCTGTCTACGTTAGCATTTCAGAGTTCAAGCTGTGGCCTCGCACCGTGTGTGGATTTGAAGAATAGAATATATTTGAAAAGCATTACAAAAACAAAAATGGCCGGCATTTACAAAATGGACTCCCAATGGTCACATTCAGGTTTCACGGTTTGCAATGTTTGTCACATGATGCGATTTGCTTCTGGCCAACATACTATTCATCTCATTCGGGCTATGCGATTTCATTTATGGTATAACAAATCCTCCTTTTGGCCTTAAGCCAATGGCATCATTATCCAAACATTGCGTCTTCATCAGACCAAGTGTCACTTTCTGAACTACCCATGTTGCTATCACCATCATCATCAGAAATATTGATTGACATAAACTCTTTGACTATCTCATTTTCATGTATGAGACCACCATTTATCATATGAGGTGTGGGCTTCACCATGTTTGTACTAATTGTCTGTACACATTCACTTGTAATTGTGGAGCAAATGGCTGGCAAACATTGTATGCAGCAACAGCAGAATATGAGGATACTGAATATCACAACAAAAATTGCAATTAGTTTCCATCCCCAGGATCGTAACAGTTCCCCGACCATGAACTTAAGTTTAGATTCCAGCCACCTGTGGGAATATGAATTTCAGAAATAGGAAGTGTAATTTCTTAATTGCTTCGAATATTGTAGGGGAGGAGTCACAAATACACAGCACACTGATGCCACTAATTTGCATACACCTCCAGCGAAAATAATGTCAAGAACCATTCTGTTTTGAAGTGCAACTAACCTGATTGCTTTTTGTTCCAGTGTCATGTTGTAAAGTATGTCAGTGGTTCCATTAATTGTTTTTTCTAACACCCGGGACAGTTTTCTAATATTCCATGAATTTATTGCTTGTCCCCAGAAAGGTATAAAGGATTTTGCTATGCCTCCAAAAATGTGCCCAGCAGCATCATATCGTTGTGGCCGAGATCTAGATATTTTGGCTATTTCAGAAGTTTTGGAAAGGAATACACCAGGTAATAATATCCCCAAGTAAAAGGTACCTTCCAAATTTCTAGGTAACCATGGATAAGTTTGATCTCCACACACAAAATAGACAGAACCTCTTATATATAATGGTTTCTCTTCGTGCTCAAGTACAGCAGTGTTCATGCATCTGGTAAATGTTCCCACCGGGTGGGAACCTTTTTTCTGTAAGCAAAATGGAACAGAATGTGGACTATGATTAATAGTATAGGAGGGGGGCATGGCCTCTTTGTTACCAACCGGAGCCATTTTGAAAGTAATTAGGTACTGGTAAGGCCTAGAGAGTCTATCAATGGAACTGGTCGATACAGTGTTCATTTTGCTCTTATATGTAAACACGGAACAGCCCAGCGGTGTTAATACCAATCTTTGGAATTCATTTATGTTCGTTCCGTCAAAGTTTCCAGTGACACTATCATTCCATCTTCCAAAAAATGAGAGCTCTTAATGATGCATAACAGGCAACACTAAGGGGTGGAGGATGTATATACCAACCCATTCCTCTTTCCCCATGCTGGGGTAAATGCGAGCACACCCAGCAATTGGATCTATTCAAGATAGCATGGGTAATACTCATAATCAATAATAGTGTATTGTTATCGTAACCTTTTCTGTGTTTCCCATCTCATGACGGAAGAGTGTAGGAAAGCACATAGGCTAGGGTACTCATAGTGGGAGCATTGACAGTTGGCAATATGGCGTTCATGGGATCCATAGTTTCCAAGTACCAAAACATTGGGATTAGTGCAGATACAATACAGATAGGTATAATGATCAGGAACAGGCTAGTCTTTGTAGACCAAGTCTTCCTTGGAGCAGATTCAATGTCTGTGTCCATGGTTCTATCAACAGCAGCATCAGTGCAGGCAGCAGCAGGAGTGAATACAGGCATGATCTATAAAGCTTATTTCAAGAAAGGTTTCTCACGGCAACACACGTGTCGTCAGCAAAGTTCAAACAAGTTTGGTTCAGCCTGCTTAAGATGGCAGCAAGCTGGTGTCTACCTCAACAGCTCCAAAAAGGCAGGAGCAAGTATCAATTAAACATTTTCATAGTGTCGGTACCTTTTGCCACTGCTTGTTCGGGCTAGGTTGCAAAGTCCTTAACTTTCAAGGGTAGCACCGGGAAATCGCGTGTCAGAGCTCTCATCCGATACAGCTCATACGCTCCCTTTCCCTAGGCCTCCATTTCTAGCTTCGTCCGTGAGCTAGAAACAAAGGCTGCTGATTACTTCTGATTTTGTGGATGCAGATTGTACCTTAAAGCTCCAGGTGCAGTGTGATCGATGAACAATGCACTGTCATTGTTTGCAGCAGATGCAGAAACAGTGCCAACCGGCGATGCAATCAGTGATGATGATTCAGTGGATGGGCAAAGTTGAGGTAAACCTGATGTTTCAATTTTTGTTGCAATCTCCCCAGACCCCTTCTCAGGCTTAGGAAGCAGTTCCGGCTGAATTTCGGCGATGTCCGTGTGATCGATCAGGGCTGGGTTTCTCTGCAGGTCAGGATTATCGGTCTCTTTCTCATGTAGCAAAGGAAACGGGATTCTTTTTTTTGCGCGTTGCGTGGGTCCAATGATTTCGACTGTTCACTCGGACTGCAGTCTGCATGGCCAGAAGCACCTGGTACGGTCCCTTCCAAAGCGTTGCATGCAAATATTTTCTTTCAAAGTTTTTCACGAGGGCCCAATCTCCAGGTTGCAGACAATCTCCTGGGCCCGTATATCTGACAGGAAGAGCCTCCTGCACCTGCTGATGAATCAAATGCAAGTTTTGAGTCAACTGTCTACAATAGTCAGTGAGTAACGGATATTCAACATCCTTCTATTTTCTCAGACGTGGCACATTCCAGACTTTGGCTGGTCTCGCCATAACTATTTCGTATGGTGAGAGACCAGTCCTTGCCTGCACAGACGTGCGCTTACACAACAAAGCCAGTGGTAATGCATCGGGCCATTTCAAATTGCTTTCGGCACATATCTTGGCCAACTTATTTTTCAAAATACCGTTTTGGCGTTCTACCAGAACGGCACTCATCGGGTGTCTAGCTGAATGGAATTGTTTATCGATTCGGAGCCCTGCAGAAATCTGTAATATCATGGCTGCTATAAAATGTGTCCCATTATCTGACCATATGACACGAGGCAGCCCGAACCTGGGAAAATACTCCTTTAACATGGATTTCACTGTTGACATAGCTTAACAATCTTTCAGGGGGTAGGCCTCCACCATTTACTAAATGCACAGACCACTACAAGGACATATTTATAGTTGTGGCATCTTTCCATTTCTATGACATCAAAATGAATGACCTCAAATGGCATAGAGGGAGGACCAAAACTTCCTACTGGTGTCACTGACCCTTTTCCGATGTTATGTTGTAAGCAAGTCATGCAATTCTGAACCAATCCCTCTGCAGTTTTCTTAATGTTGCCGTTGTACCATACAGAATCAAGGTACTGAGATATCTTTCTCGCACATACATGTGTTGGACTATGGGCCATGGTAACCGTTGCCATAACATATGCATTTGGCAACATCCATCTATTATTTTCTTTGTCCACCCAACAACCCTCGGGTTCTAATTCTGCTGGACCCTCGGACCATTGTTTTATTTCCTCAGGAGTGGCTTCTGCTTGTATCTCTTTAACTGTCTCAATTCCATCCTTTATCATGCAGGATACTGTCTCTGTTGTTTCAACATACATTTTTGTGTGCAAATCAGTAGCAGTTTGTTTCGCGATTCGGTCTGCAAATGTGTTTCCCTTTCCTACATTACACGTTATTTTTTTTATGCGCGTCGCATTTCATTATTGCTAACCGCTTGGGAAACGCAAGTGCTGACAACAGTCTCACTATCAAAGTGCCATGTTGAATCCTAGTTCCATGTGATGTCAGAAAGCCCCTTTCAGCCCAAAATCTTCCAAACATGTGGACCACCCCAAATGCATACTGGCTAATAGTGTATATATTCACACTAAGGTTTTCTGAAATTTCATATGCTTTGCTTAACACTAGTATTTCCGCAGCTTGTGCTGAGTTATATGGGATTTGTTTGCTCTCTACAATAGCTTTCAGTATAGTAATGACATAAGCAGCAGTTGATGTGCCATTCAGCAATTTAAAACAAGAGCTGTCACAAAACAGTTCTCCATCTGGCTCTTTCAGGGGTGTATTGGTTAAATCAGTTCTTCCTTTTGTCTCTTGCTCAGTAATATTTAAGCAATCATGTGGTAATCATTTCTCAGTCCCTTTTTCACTGGGAGGGGGCAATAACTCAGCCGGATTCAAAGCGCAACATCTCTCAATTTGAATATGCGGTGCAAATAGGATGATTTCATACCTCATTAGTCGTGCGGATGTGAAATGTTGTGTCTGTGTTCTATTTAGAAGAACGTCTACTGAATGGGGTACCATCACGGTTAAAGAGCGACCTAAAACCATCCCCTCGGTTTGTTTTACTGACACGGCAGCTGCAGCAACAGCTTGCAAGCAAGATGGCAAGGCACATGCAACAGGATCCAGCGTGAAAGAGAAATAACTGCATGGTCTTCTTATGTCCCCGTGTCCCTTAGTCAAAAAAGCCAAAGCTCATCCATCATTTTCATGTACAAATAACATAAATCACTTCTCATAATTTGGCATGCCCTAAACCGTAGCTGAGCATAACGCAGCTCTGAGCAGGTCAAAAGCTTCTTGACACTCCATGTTCCATAGCAAAGGTAAAGTAACATCCTTCCTTGTCAATGCCACTATGTGTTTCACAATCATAGAAAGATTAGCAATACACTGCCTACAATATGAAGCCATGCCAATTAAAGCCCTGACTTCCTTTTGCGTGTTTGGAATAGACATATCAGAGATGCTTTCTATGTGTTCAGGTGTCAACCTTCTTCCCTCCTTCGATAGGAGTTAGCCCAAATAGACCACCTCCTCTTGACAATACTGGAATTTCTTCAATGATGCCTTATGACTGTGTGCCGCTAAATGTGTCAATAGTGTGACAGTGCTTTCTATGAAAATATCCTCTGAATCTGCTGCTGTAAGCAGATCCTCAATATACTACAATAATATACACCCTGCTGGTAATTCAAGGATATCTAGCTTCAATGCTCTACTGTAAATACTTGGATTTTCAATGTAACCTTGCGGAATACATCTACATGTGACTGAGCGCCCTCGTAATGTAAATGCAAATAAATATCTGCTGTCTGGATGAACGGGAATACTAAAGAACGCATTTTTCAAGTCAATGGCACTGAAGTGCGATGCAGAAGCTGGAATCAGAGTTAAAATGGTGGTCACATCGGGGACTAATGAGAATTGGGGATCTACTACTTTGTTCACTGCATGCAAATCAATTATAAAACGGTAAAGGATTTCATTCCCACCTTTCTTGTAAACTGGAAGAATCGGGCTATTGCAAGTACTACCATAAATCTCTTCAATTACATTTCTAGCAATTAAATCTGACACAATGTATTTCAGCGCTCTTTCACCTTCACTCGAAATTTTGTATTGCGGAATATGCAGTAAAGTCATTCCTTCCTTCAAAATAATTTTTACTGGTTCTACTTTCAAACAAACATCCTACATCATTATCGTACACTGCCCATATACAAGTCGGCACTTCACTCAATTCAGTCGGTAATGGCAAAGATACAAATTGCGATACGGGAGTTTGTTGTGGCAAAATCGTCAAATATACTCCATCAGGAGAACAATATATTACTGCATTCAATTTCTTCAATAGATTCAATCCCAACAAATTTTCGTGCAATTTGTCGTCAAATGAAACAGACAAGATTCAGTAAATGGACCCAGTGTGATTGGCACCGGTTGTGAAACTGGACTAATTACTGGCTTACCTGAGAACCCTACTGAGACATTTCTATGCCCTGACAGTGGTTTATTTGGAACCCGATGATGATCGATTGAACATTTCTGTGCACCTGTGTCCACTAGAAAAATGTGCTCCCTTTTCCCAACCTTCATTTCTATGTAGGACCCTTTCTGGTCAACGGGAATAGGCACTGGTTCCAACCCCTGTTTCAGGCTATCCTAGGGGAACAGTACATCATCAGATGTAAAGTCTCCAGAGTAATATGCATTGGAGGGATAATCAAAAACATTTCCACCATTAATGGCATTCTGTTGTTGATTCTGATTAATCTGATTACCCTGAAATTTTGGCTGCATCTGGTTTCTATTCTGGCACGCTATTCTTGGCCGACCTCTAAACGGTCTTCTTGTTTTTCAAGTCTCCTTTCTTTCTTATTTCCTTATCCTTTTCTGAATTTACTCGGTTCTCATAATATTGGGCCGTATGTAATACTTCACTTTGTGATTTTGATTGCCATGCACTTTCAGATGTCATTATCAATGTCTGAATTTCTGGTGACAATCCTTGCACAAACTTATTAACAAATAATATCTTCCCAGGTTCTGTACTTAGATCTTGACCACTAAAATCTGCAAATACATCTTCAAACCGGTTAATACAATCTGTTGCTCCTTCCGATTTGCCTTGTAGACAAGCAATCAATTTGTCCCAAATTATTCTCTTCTCAGTCACTAAAGTTTTCAATTTCTCTACTATTCGTGAAGGCAAAGTTTAAATTACTTGCGGAGGTTTCTCCCCAGCCTTTCCTCACTATCAACTCTGATCAAAGATTCCCATGTATAGCCTAACATTGGCGCATCATTTATACTTCTAATATGTTTCCATATGTCCGCAGGAAGTATCACAGGGAACAATAAATCAATGTCACTCAGTGTAAAAACAGATTAATTCAAAACAGATTTGCTTTCCTTATAGAAACCCGCAGGATTTTTCCTAATGTCAGGGACCGTCTGCTTTATAGTGTTCACTTCTTGCCTAGAAAAGGGAACATGTACAAACTGTGCAATATAATGGGCTTCTATCATTCGCGCTGGAATCCCTCCATCAGCAGCAACCTCTACTTGTTTATTAAGCAACAAAGCCAAATCAAGGGAAAAAGAAGTCGTTCCGGTGTTAGACAAAAATGCTCTTTTATAAATCGTCATCAAATCAGCAGGACAACAAACCTTCTTTTTCATACATTCATCCTGTAAATACTCAACCATAACCTGTAACACCTTCCTCTGCATTTCTGGTGTATTATTGACTCAACGTATCATGCACTTCAATCAGGGAAATGGCGGCATCCGTAATCCATCTAAGCGCATCTCACGTACAAATTCGCATCTCTTCACTAACAGGTTTGAACGGCGGAAGAAATCGTTTCTGGACATATGACATATGTGGTGCATGCTTACTCATCATCTCTTTATGCAACCGATCAAGTTCTTTGCCCTACAGTTTCTTGTATTTTCGCCGAATTATCTTGCAATTTGGAAAGGACAATACTCTTGCGGTACCACTGTGTTAGTCAAATCACTCCATATTATAACAAGGTAATCTCCCATACATTCTAACAATACCTGCTGTTCACCAAGGCCTCTATGATCAGATATGGAACTTTGCACAGCCACTTCATTGCCATCATCAATATCCATCTCAGCCCACTGTTTCAGTTTGTCTTTATGTTCCTTGCTAATCGTACTACGAGTCATTCTAATACTTCCTCTTTCTGGCCCTATTGATGCAGAACTGCCAGCTAAAGCGTATAACTCATGCTCTGTAGGAGGTGGAGGGAATGATGTCATAGGCGCAGATGGGACGGCTACTGCAGGTGCCGGTGGAATTGTATGAATAGCAACAGGAGAAGGTACATAGGGAGGCGGTGAAACTTGGTCAGTACTTGGATGATCATTTGTTCGCTCATTTAGTATCTTATTTATCAATTCATCTGATTTATGAAAATCTTGTGAAGGATATATTTTCTGTATGTCTAACTGGAAGACCCTATCCATGTTCATAATGGTTTCAGTCTGCTTCTGTTGATCATGCTCTAGCGCTTTCTCTACGGTTGATTTATGTCTATGTGCATGCTTCTCTCCACTTTTCAAGCGTTGATTCGCTTCCTTCCTCCAGTCCCTTACAACGTCAAACACTGCAGGGCTGGCCTTTTTCGTAGCAAAACTGATTCTAAATGTTCTATGCGCGCTAGTTCGAAGCTTCCATTATTCAGCCACTGAAGGTATGATACATGTCTGGTCTGCCTATGCCAAACCACATTAAACACTATTGCCCCTATTCCGTATTTAATTTACATATCATGTGCTAGCGACCCCTCGGGTGGCGCGGGCTGTCCAATTTCCGAAGACTGTCTACCGCAGTGAAAAAATCTCACTAGACAGGAAGACAATTTCCCAGGCATGGTTAACTCTTACCTCTTCTTACCCTGGGCGTTTGTACTTGCAAATGCAACACTCAACCAATATCAGGACGTTTAAGAATCGGGGCATGACTCACCTGATCAATCAATTCGTCTCTCAGGATGCAATTAACCCGTATACAGGCACAACCAAGACTCGTCACGACCACTGTCTGGCACAATTTACCTTGCTTCCAGGACCCTCGCCTCAATGCTCTCTAGCTGCTGTTCATCGATCAGGGATCGGCTGTGTACAGATCTGCAGAGGAGTCTCTAATCACTTCTGCAGGGCACCCGGAACACCTTGCGATCCCGGTCTGACAGCCTCATCCTCGACTCGTCCTTGCCTTCAACGTATGCGATGGAGCATCACAGGGAGGGTCCCTATTCAGGCGCCATCTTTGTTAGACCATATATGGAATAATGGCGCTATAACCATATACTAAATGACACGGCAGTCATGAGGTTTGAATTCCAAAGAAGTCAGCCGACCGGGTCCCAATGCCTCACGACGTGTGTTCCCAGACACTGTGAGATGAGAGAGAGCAGTCATATATATACATAATACATCATCCTTTACAATATCATTCGGCCCGCCCTTATACATGACGAACAAGCTAGGGATCAGTAATTGACAGCTATGCATGTAACGTCATTCAGTCTAAACATTAGTATTCTAGCAAAGGCTGCAGAGACAGTTTTCTGTTATGGGGAACACGGGGCACTGGCGCAGGGGAAGATATCATGTTCTAGCAGGGAGACATTCCAACCAACATTATCTGATCGCTGCAGCTCATGAGCTAAAGGTCAGACAGTCTGAGGCAGAGAAAATGCCATCCTCCGTGAAGGAGCACTGTTAGTTGCATATAATTCACATTTAACTACCTTTTACAACAGCGTTTGCAAGACAAACCGGCACCTGGGCTACTGATTAGGCGCGGCACTCTGTGCACATCTTCAAGGCCTCCATGAGAGAAAAACAATGTATTTCTGTATGGCTCTACATTCCTGTCTACGTTAGCATTTCAGAGTTCTAGCTGTGGCCTCGCACCGTGTGTGGATTTGTAGCATAGAATATATTTGCAAAGGGTTACAAAAATAAAATGGCCGGCATTTACAAAATGGACTCCCAATTGTCACATTCAGGTTTCACGGTTTGCAATGTTTGTCACATGATGCGATTTGCTTCTGGCCAACATAATATTCATCTCATTCGGGCTATGCAATTTCATTTAGAGTATAACAATACTGTTTGAGCTTGGGCATGTGCTTTGGTAATGTTTTGCACAAATGCATCAGAGGAGTGTCTCCCACGATGACAAGTCTCACGTGACTGTCAACACTTACCAGACTGTTAAATAACCTTTGTACTTTTGCTTAAATCCCCACCTTTTCAACGTTTTAAAACAACAAATATGAGCCCGCGCCATCTAATTTCAACAGTTTACCTGCTTTCTTATTCGATATATCTATTTCCTTGTTTGCCAATATTGCCTATTGCCTTTATGTATCCTCATTTGTACTGCATTCTTACTGCTCAGTTCCCCCCTTCTTGCTATGGTCTTCTTGCTGTCATTTTGAAGATCCCATTATCTCCCATATTTGTCCCCTGCCCCTTTGTGGGTCTCCGCCCATGCTGCCCCACCATGACTCACACCCTGCCATGCCCTGACGATCAGAGGCTACCACAGGCAGTAGCATGTCCAGGTAGTGCTTGGGGTAGCACATACTATCCCTGGAATCTGATTGCTCACCCCAAGTGGCACGCCATTATCCACCGCCACTGACCACAGGACCTCAGAACTTCAAGGGGCAGTCTCTGTTCCCTTCTACTCCTTGGATTCTACTAGGACCAAGATTTCTTGTAACCTTCTGGAAGATTCCACTTTGCTCAATCCTTACATTTGCTTGTGTTTCCTTCTTCCTTGGGACTTGCTGTGGATTTGGGCCGTCATTAAGTCTGTTTATTCACACAGTGTTCCGAACCTGCTGTTGTTCTTGCCTCCTGACGCTTCTTTTTATTTTGCAAGTAATTAATAACATAGATATTCTTGTTTTCTAATTTGCAATCTTTTTTTATTTTGTTTTAAACATGTCACCCCTCTGAAACTCCCTTCCAGCGGAAAGAAGCCTCTTGGGAGGCATATGTGTGCTCTATGAAACGCAATACACAGAATACAGTGCAGTGTTATTGAACATTTGTTGTAATGCTAAGAGTGCATTTTTGCACTGGAAAATTCAATGGAGATGGACAAAAGCATGTGCATACACAGGTCCAGATTACAGAAGCTTTGCTGCAGTGCAAGTGCAATTTTTGCACGGTATTAGCACCAGGGCAAAGCTTATTTCAATGTGTTTATGCACTAAAGCAAAGTTTAAATTCGTGCTAATATGGAACAGTATTAACATGGCGGCAAACTTTGCACTTGTGCAAAAATGCACTGAAAGTATATGGGCAATGGCTGACCCAGTACTATTAGTGTGTGAAATTGCTCTTGCACCAGTACAACGTTTCTGTATTCTGGCCCATGGTATTCAGTGGCACACTGACCACTGTTGTGTGCATGCGTGTGCAAGCCGCATATTCAAATCCTTAAGGATGAAGCACTACTAATAGGAAATGATGTGAGAGAGGCCCCCATTTTAACAGCATCTCTAGTGACATGTCTGATCATATGGCCACTGGGAGGAAGTGGCTTTAAGCAATGGTAATGAATACATTAGAAGACATTAGGGGGCTTGTCACTGGAGGCACTAGGGTGCATTGGCGATATACTGGGCACATAGTTTTCCACCTGCTTACACCAGACTGCACCTTAACACCTCTGACATCAGAATGCAGCAAAGACATATGACTAATTCAGCACGCTGAACAGATAGCGAGCCTCTAGCACTCACACCATCTCCTGTGTTCCTCTCAGCACCCATCCACATGCCTGACCACCTGGGTTGCGCTCTACGGAAGCCGGGCCGGCCCTGCGAAGCCTTATTTGGCCAAATGCACACATGCATCCTAATCTTACTCTGTGACCTCCAACACTCTGGACTTCAGTCCACGAGGGCGTTCCCACCAGCAGTGCTTTGAGACTATAAGAATGGTAAAAAGTGCTATATAAATGACAACTACAACACAATATATGTAACTAGGGATAATAGGCAGCAGTGGAATTCAATTACACTGAGACCACTGAAAAAGGAAGCACTGTGGGCATTCAAGAGCACTGACACTAGATTCAGTGACCCGCAGAACCTTCAGTGCCAATAATGGTGTACAGTGAACAATGTATATAAAGAACACTAGGCAGCATCAGCACTAAAGGCACCGAGAAGCACTTATAGTGAAGCCCTGGAACTGGAGGTACAGAGAGACACTGTACATTCCTTGCACTGGATGCAGTGAGAGAGACCTCAGAGGATTCTGAACGGAAGCAGTGATCGTCACTAGTGAGAAGGCATTAGCTATGCAAACCTGAGTGCGCACTAGCTCTGATGCAATGAGATGCACAATGTCTCTCAGAGCTTTGAGTGCAAGCAACATCTGGGGAGAATTGGCACTAGATGTAGTGACTGGCCGTCTTCTTCGCGTGCATTGCAAGACGCTACATGTGTTGGTATTTTGACGCATGGAGGGATAGTGACGCGGGCCAGAACTTGTGTTGGATTCATTGAGGGACACCAGGCAGCACTAGGACTGAATGTGCTATGATGAGCTGCCACTGGATGCACATGGTTGTATTGTCACTGGATGCCCCAAGGGACAGTGAGTGGCACAGCCATGGGATCTAGTAGACTGCAATGGTCATGCTGTCACTGAAGGGCACAGGGTATGGTCCCCATGAAGGTAAATGGGAAAGCGTGAGAGTCAGTGGAGGTGTTTAAGGGCAGGTGATATGGTAATGAAGGAGAGGTAGACAAGTGGTAGAGGTGATGAAGGAGGCTTAAAGGGAGTAGGAGGTGAGGTGGGATGAGAGTGGTTGGGTCATTAGAGATGCAGCAGTACATTGAGGGCAGTGGTGAGAGTAAGGCACTTTGTGCGGGCTAAGGACATGGAAGATGGTGAGGGGCAGGGAAGGTGTGGAGGGGTGAGGAATGTGATGAAATGAAAATCATTCATTGAAGGAAAGCTTGAACAGGGAAGACTGTGAGGGATAGGGAATATGGTGAAGGCTAGAAAGTGTTTAGTATGTGGTAGGGGAACATTACAAGTTAGCAAGGGGCAAGTGGGTGGTGTAAGGGTGTGAAGTTGATGAAGTGCTGGGGGAGCCAAGAGGGCTGTGTGATAGTAGAGGACAGAGTAGCAGGGGCGAGGAGTAAGAAATAGGAGAGGGGCTAAGAGGACCCTACAAAGTACTGGTGCATGCATGGTGGGCAATGGACAGAGGTGGTGGGTGAGTGTGGTGGTGGAGGGATGGAACTGGAGATGTGGCTGAGAAGGAGTGTAGAGGGTGTGGAGCATGGGAGATGTTTATAGGGAGGGAAGGGAAGGATGGTGAAGGGTAAATGATGGGTGTGGGAAATCAGGTGAATGGGGCTGCAGAAGATGTGAAGAGCATGGGAGTGGATGAGGGTGCAAGGGGCAGGGAAAGTAGTAAGGGAAAGTGAAGTGGGTGCGTGACAGGCTAGAACATAAGTGGTACTTGAGGTGAATGAGGTGGTGTAGGGAGTTTGTGGTGCAAGGGAGATGGTCAATGAGTGGTTAGATGAAAAGTTGTTTAAAGGCGGGTTCCAAACAATAGATATGGTAAGAGACAAAGTAAGTGTTGAGGGGCATAATGGGTTTTTCTAGTTCGCTGAGGAGAATGAGGGACAGGCGATGCTAGTGAGGAGCATGACAGTTTGTGATAGTGTGGGAAGATAGTTAAGTATGGTGATGGTTGCTAGATTCTTTACAAATAGTAGGGGACAGGTTTGAGGGTAAATATAAGGGTCAGGAGCAAGGAATCAAGGGCAAACAAGGGGACTCAGGAGGAGAGAAATGGATGCACCAGGAAATTACACAATGAGCAGAGTTGTTCAGTGGATGTTTGGCAGAGATCAAAAGGCAGGTTAAATGGCTGAGTGACTGTGAAGGTGGTGTGATGCAAATGAGATAATTAAAGGTAGGCAAAGTGAGGTCAGAGTTGTGATAGGCAGCGGAGGTGATGGGTGAAGCACAGGTGCCGATGAGCATGGTATTCGATGAGGGTGAATAGTGATCAGGGTTAGGGGGAAGTTGTTGGTGAAGTTGATGAGGGACAAAGAAGATCATTTGGGCACTGGAGGCATAGAAGGGTAAGTGGATAAGGGATAGTGGAGGTAGTCAGGGTGTTCAGGGTGTGGGGGACAAAGAGGAAGGAAGGTGATGATGGGTAAAAAAGAGAGATGCGACACGGGTCAGATGAGGAGAGGCTTTGGCTGACAGAAGACCGTGTAGGGAGGGCGAGAGTCAAAGATAAAATGAGTGGCAAGCAAGTGAGATGAGGGGAAGATGCGGTTATGCATAGAATAGGAAATCCCTGTGACAGCAGGGGTTGATTGGATGCAGGATATTGTGATGGACGGGAGATGGTGAAGAAAATATGAGTCCGTGAAAATCAGGGGTGGTGGTGGATCACCCCTGATGGTCAGCTAAGGGACATTGAGGATATCAGGCAGGGACGTTCTGTCAATGGAAACTAAAAAGGTATGTGTAACAAAGTGGATGTCCGGATTCCAAAGGTAAGTTTTAGGAGCTTTATTGTCCTTGTCCTGTAATTAATAGGTAACACGGGGATGGTAGGGGACACAGATGACATAACATTATTTGGGAAACACCGGGCTCACCCCCACACCCATCTTCTCAGCTCACAGCTTGCTCTCTCACTAACTGTCATCCAGTAGAACACTCCAACACCAACCTTCCACAGCTCATGACATCACACACACACAGCTGCTCTGTAAACCAGATTACAACACCTCTCCCACCCTAGGGAAACACAAAAGAATGACTAAGGCAACGTGACCAGCACCAAACCCTAAATATCCAAAACACAGCACGGTACCAGAAATTCCACACACAGCAGCCGCCTATGCCCAGAACCCCTGGCAACTTCAATTAATAGGAACCACACAAAAGGAAACCATTCTCAGGCCAAACCAGGCCACGTAGAAAATGCCAACAGCAACTAACTCCACAACACAACTGACCAAGTCCCTCAGTTCTCACCCTCGAGGCCTAAAAACAATAAACAGTGCACTTGCGCCTGTCCTGAGCTGCCCCTCAGAACCTAGGGCTGCCACCCCTAGCGACACTATTGTCAGCTAACACTAACACAACTACCAAACAAAACGTACCGTCCTTCGCACAAAACACCTTCCACTCTGGTCTGCAACCCGGAGTATCAGTGCTGCCCCTCTGAGCACGTACCAACAGCTCTCTAAACGGAGCAACAACAAATGCCCAACATTAACCGAGGGACCCACACATCACAGTCCTGACTGCAGTACAAGGAAGAACCACTCCCAAAATACTGCTCCCCTACACAAAACCATTGGCCATTTACTCTTTCTAAAGTTACACCAACTCTAAACACACAAGTAAGAAACCTGATTTACCAAACTCAGAATCAGGAGGTAAACTGCAACCTTAGAACCAACATAGTAACCTAAACCAGATGAAGCCGGGTACTATGCTAACACTGGCAAAGCTAAAACCCTAACCCATAGTGACCAGCCTCAGCCCTTAGACCAAGCACTACAGACAACATGAAAATTCAAACAAGTCTCAGGCATAGCGATCAGACTGGAATTAAAGCAAATGCTATGAAACACACTGCAGCAAAACAACTGCCCTGAGAACAACACCAATAGTGACCTACCCTGATAAAACACCAGGCACTAATGACCATAACCACCACACACAACCGCCACATCAACTCCAACCACGCACTCAGGCATAATGCCCAACTAAGACCAAAAACACCATAGCAACCTACCCTGGAACCAAACCAGGAACTATGGAACCACAGATGAACACTGCCCTGAGATACACCACAAAACACAGTGACCTACCCCGGCACTAACACAGCATGAAAACAGACACATGGAGCCCTCTACACAAACATATGGGCAATAGACCCAACCCATGACCATGCACCCAGCGACCAACACCAGTATCAAAACTGGGCACCATGGAGCAACAACTCCTGCCGTCAAATAGATAACGCGCACTCTCACACACAGACATGGCAAAATACCAGGCACCAAGAACCATGCGACCACACGTGCACAAACTACTTGCACGCACCTATACACCACACTCACACCCCAAACAAGATAACACTAAGCATGCAAAAATATAAAATGCTGATAAACATTGCGTAATGCATGGAAAATTGAGTGCAAACATCATAAAGACCACTTTTGAAAAGAGGAAAACATTGCATAACACAAGGGAAGCAATTAGATAATGCCCCCCAGCACAGCCCAACGATGCAAACCGGCATGAACAATGTCAATGTTGCATGAAATTCAGTGTTCCAAGCGACGATAGCCACATTAATGCATTTACTTCCATAAATAAGTTCAAACCTCAGTCCACACTCCATGAGATTAACGTTAGCTTCGAACGGCGTTCCACCCCTCAGATGGAACACATGCAATGGCACTAGACATTTGCAGAATTAATTACATTACACATTTGCAGAATTAATTACATTACAACCCCCCACTCACCTCACCTGGGAGTTGTAAAGGGAAAAGCACACAACCCCTATACTAAAGGTTCTATTTCTCACGAAAGGCCACAACAACGAACACCACAGGGAAAAACAACGGCCTTCACAACCTAACCCAAGACACCCCCCGGGACTTAACTAAGGGCGCCTGGTACCTCTAAGAAAAAAATAAATGGCCCACAACATGTAATCTTCATCCATGCTCACTCACACGGCCCGATACACTGACCTGACCAAAGTCCCATGTCACGCCATACACCAGGCAAATTCCAAACTAATTCTTGCCCAGTAGGGAATCAGAGAACACTGCAAAAAGATGCTCCAACTGCTGAAGCTCCAAAGGAATGACAGGCATGTACTCGCCACTCACGAAACCACTCAAAACCCAGTGGCAAATTCTCCAGGCGTGTTCTGATCCAGTGGTAAGCTCCATCCAGGCAAATTCCTGCTTCTTTCAGACCCGCTGGAAACAAGGCTTGAAACACAGGAAACAACAACCATTGCCATGTGACACACTGGAACACAGGAAGCCACGAATATTGCCACGTGACCCACTGGAACGCCTTCCCAGCTGTGACGCAAACAGTAGACATGGAGTCGCTGTCCCCGCAACATCACCGGAGCTGCTACAAACTTCCTCTGACAGACAGGCGCTCATAATAACTGCCTCAAACATTCGCACGAGCCTCCTCCAGAGCACAGCGGGCGACTGGTGAAACGCTCTATGCAGGTAGCAATCTCCGTCACTCCTACTCAGCCGAAAACCAGGGAAGAAAAGCCAGACTCCCAACCGCAACACGGAGGGGAAAGGGCCCTGCAGCGAGACATCGCTCAGCTCACCACAAGAACAGCAGCAGTCCACTCCGCAACACTGCAAAGCGCCATTGTGGATAGATGACCAGGAAGACTCCAACGGCTGCATTCATGCCCTTCAGCAGCCACTGCGCCTGAAATCAGGCACAAATCCACAATGGACGCCAACTGCTCCAAGTCAGCGGAACACCAGTCAGATTGTCGGCCTTTAAGCACCTTTACAAGGCCTCCATTGCCGCATGCCTTAGCCCTCACGGCTCCGGCTGGCATCAAGAGTAAAACGCTGCCCCTATAACAGAGTAAGGCAATAATGACACAAACCTCACTGAGACAACGAACTTCCTGTGACGGGCCAACTCAACACAGACCCACCTGGGTGTGGGGTGACTCACAGGGGCGGTGTTCCAGGAGTGCTGCACCCACCCCCAGCAGCGCCAATGAAGAAGCAATCCATCTACCATCCCATCCTCGTCGCCAGTGTAACAAAGTGGATGTCCGGATTTCAAAGGTAAGTTTTAGGAGCTTTACTGTCCTTGTCCTGTAATCCATAGTTAACATGGGGATGGTAGGAGACACAGATGACACAACATGATTTGGGAAACACCGGTCTCACCCCCACACCCATCTTCTCAGCTCACAGCGTGCTCTCTCACTGTCAGCCAGTAGAACGCTCCAACACCAACCTTCCACAGCTCAAGACATCACACACACACAGCTGCTCTGTAAGCCAGATTACAACAGTATGCAAACTGGAAAGAGTGATTGAGGGTTGGGCAAGATAGGTAAAGCACAGGGGAGGGGGATGACCCACAAACGGAGTGAGCTGAGGGGCAGGAGAAGTGGACATGCGGGAGGGATACTGGATTTGTGTCAGTGGATACGTTATGGGCTAGAGGGGGAGGTTAGGTAGCGTGCAATAAAGATCTAGCAACTATCTATATAAAACAGTTGATGTACCCTCAGATAGTGGAATCTCAAAACAGCCACTTAGCAAATATGGGCTACATTCTGTGTTCTGTGTACTCAATAACAAACAGTGGTACCAAAAATATCATTTTTAATATATTATTCTCTTTAAGGGGTCGATTCATGGAGCAAACGTGCGCCGAAAATCCCAGCGCAAGCAGGCGCAAGGTGGCGCAAGCGTGAGAAACCCAGCGCACGCGCGCGATTCAAGGAAGACGCTGCACGTGTTTCCCGCTGTCCGTGCGCCAAATCCTGCCATGGCGCACGCGGGCACACGCAGCATGCGCTACGCGCCAGCAAAAGTGCACATAGCGCGGCGCACACAACCAAAGTGGGCAGAACAGTGGGCGTAACATGCGGATTGGGGAATAACGCATGAAAAAGAAGGCGTAACTGGGGAAGTACTGCAGGGAACTACACGGAACACCCACACTCACGCGAACAACCCGTATTCATGGATTCGAATACGGGAAACCCGTGCACGGCAAAATACGCACACCGGCGTCAACGCGTCCGCCACACGAAGGCAGGCAGAAGTGTCCCCGCGCACAGTATAAAAGTGCGCGGAAACAACAAACACGTATATACAGCTACGATGAATGCCCCATTTGTCGCAGCACTGATCGTGGGACACCGCAGGAGGAGGAGAATAGCCAGGGCACGCATTTTTGCACCACAGACAAGCCTTTTTGGGATGCCTGATGACCAGGTCTACGGCAGGTATAGGTTTCCACCCCATATCATCCTAGACCTGGTCAGGGAGTGGGAAGATGACCTTACATCCCCCACCCTTTGCTCCCAAGCATTGAGCCCCTTGGAGAAGGTCCTGCATTTCTTGGCCACTGGGTCATTTCAGCGGACTACTGCCATAGTGGGGGGGGTCTCACAGGCCACACAGTCACGCTGCCTGCACCAGGTACTGGCAATTATGACAGCGCGCCCCTCAGTCCGCAGGCACATATACATGCCCAGAACACCCGCAGAAAGGCAGGCCGTTGTCCCGGATTTTTACAGGGTGGCACACTTCCCCAAAGTGCTTGGTGCCATAGATTGCACCCATGTGGCCCTACGGCCACTGAGCACATCTACCGAAACCGCAAGCACTGGCATTCCATCAATGTACAGGTGGTATGCGATGCAAAGGGAATCATCACCTCTGTCTATGCAAACTACCCTGGCTACACCCATGACAGTTTCATATACAGAATGTCCGCCCTGAGCCGGGCCCTGGAAGCTGGGCAGCATGGCGACACATGGCTCCTAGGTGAGTACAAATGCCCTTGCACATGCATGCATGTCACACACACACACACAAATACACAAACCCCAATAATCACAACCATTTACACCTCTCCAGGGGACAGTGCCTACCCTTTGAGCAACCACATGATGACGCCAATCCAGAACCGCACCACACCACCCCAGGTAAGATACAACGCCGCCCATATTGCAACCAGGGCCATAGTGGAGCGCACATTCGGAGTGCTCAAGTCACGTTTCCGCTCCCTTGACCGCTCTGGCGGGCAGCTACTCTATGCACCGCCAGTAGTGTGCAGGATCACTATGGCAGCATGTGTCCTGCACAATGTTGCAACACGGCCGGGCATACCGGTGGACATGGTGGTGCCCCACATCCCCAACCACAGGCACAGGCGCTGCCCATGGAGGGGACAGGGCACGTGACGAGGAAGCCCGAACCCAGCTTGTGGCCACATTTTTCAAATAAACTCCCACCCCTGCGGAGTGCACACAGGCCTGGCACATTCCAGGTGACAATCGATGATGACAAAGAGACAGTCAACTGTCACAACCCTACCACCCTGAGATAGTTGCCATGGAAGTGCCGCATTGTCTGCATCCCTAGCTACTTAAACACAAGCTATCCTGTGTGACCAAAAGGCACACATATGACATATGACATGATATGGCATTTGTAACATGCCTACACACAAGTGTTTCAAGGTGCGACGAGACATGGAGGGGGGAACAAGGGAAGACAGACAATGATACTACTAGGCCAGGTGTCATTTAGATTGCGCAAGTGCAGGGGTAGGGGGAAGGGAAAAGTGCAAGGGGAAGGGGAGGAGGGGAGTGCAGTACAGGGTAAGTAGAATAAAAAACAAATAAATAGGCCAGCTGGTGGCAACTGCAAAGGTAAGTGCAGACAAGTGCTGGGAAGGGGGGGCTGTAGGGATAGAGAGACAGTCCCGCAGTGCAGGGGTTGCTAGGGAGGCAGTGCAAGTGGAGAGTGGCTGGGCCAGGGACCGAGGTCGGTGAGAGTGGCCCAGTTGCAGATCCGGTGCAGTTCCAGTGAAGAATTTAGCAAGGGAGAGGGAGAGAGAAAGCAGAAGCAAAGAGGAAGGTCTTGAGGTGCTTCCGGAACCGGGGATGGTTCTCCTCAAGTTCCTCGAGGCAGGAAGGCTGTTCCAGAGGGAGGCCCCTGCCGCGGAGAGAGATCTACCCCCAGCTAGTTGCTTTGAGAAGCGGATGACCCTGACATGCAAGGTGTGATTCACACACACCTGCAAAACAGGCCGTGACCATCACTGTTATGTCACTCAGACCCTTCCAAACCACAAGATGACATGGCAAGCAATAGCCATACACCAACACAGTACCAATAAGGTACACATTGCCATGTCAAAAATGTACAGTGGCATCAGACAATGATGCCTGACATGGAATCAGATGAAATGACTGACCAACAACCTCCCACCCAAAATAAGTAATTCCCAAATGCATTACAAAAGTTGTAGACGTAACATCACAATGAATGCCTGTCTACATGCACATATTGCATTGCAAAATCAACACTGCAGCTTCTGTGTGCTGTGTCCAACTCCTGCAACACACTGCTCAGCGCACAGCACAGTGAACAGCTATTGTGTGTGATGCACACCCTGAGCATCACATCTAAGCGACAAACCACATCAAAAAGCAAATTAGGCATGTACAGGATCCTTAATTGGTCACAGAACATGTGCTGCAGGGACACAGTGGGTACCAGAAGGCAAACAGAGTGTACACGTGGATATCCAAGGGTGGTTGTACATGTAGTGCATCATAGTGCAAGTGTGTGGGTCAGTAAGGACATGCACTCAACATATGCATGTGCAATCAAGTGACCATCAGTGTCCTCTACACATCACATGTGAACATTCACCATGTGTACACCCCAGCATGTCAAACCACAACTATCCCCTCACACCTGAAAGGTAAACTGAACACATGAACAGGCATTGATCAGCAGAACACAACATGTACATAGGATACCACAATTACAATGACAGTGTTCCCATCACACTGCAGGGCAAGGCAACTATCAACAACAAAACACCCCCCCTCCCTCACAAATGACCATGACCCACTGAACAAATGCACCTGGGTCATGGAGCCTTCAACCCTCAATTTCACCTGGCCACAGGATCACCCTTCCCCTTCGTCACCATCTCCCACTTTGTGTGTAAAAAGGTGCCTGCACCCTCAGAGTCCACCCTCATTTGCAAAATCACAAAATCCAAGCCAGAAAAACGAACCAGAACACCCTCCAGTAGATGACTTGACGTAGCAGTACCTCACAAAGACCAAGTACTACCACAATGATGTAACAACCAAGGTAGCACAGTAAAACAATGTCACAACAGGATGTGAACCATGTGTGGCACATAACATTGAATGATGCACCATGAACGGATGTGTACTGTCACAGGTCCTGTGTACAGGTGCAGGAGTGGCACAAAACAACCACCCCCACCGTGGCCCGGGTGCCTGCAAGGTCAAACTCACACAGGCCTCTGAGACCCTGGTGGGGCAGGAGGGTCAGGGATATGCAGTCGGGACAGGTGTTGGCACACTGGATAACTGGAATGAGTGGCAGGAGAGGGGAGGAGGAATGACACATGAAAGTAGGGAATGCACGAAAATGTACTACCTGCATGAACACATACACAATCCGAACAAACTTGGACATCATTGTCATGGCCTTCTGTAGTCCAGGCTTAGGAGTGGCATGAACCAACCACCCCCTCTAGGGTTTTGGCGCCTGCAAGTTTGGGGCTTACACAGGCATCCGCAACCCCAGCGGGGAAAGAGGGTTAGGGAACGTTGCTTGTATAGGTACGGGAAGCAGGAACACTGGCTAGAGGGTACAGGGTTTAAAATTGGATAGGACTGATTAGGGGAAAACAAACATACCAAATTGAATTACACATTCATCCATGCATTAGTGCACCCCCCAGCAAGCCTATGCAGAGCAGTTTGAAAGAAAAACAACAAGACACTTAGCTCTGGTTTTGAGTGCTGGCCTCCTGCCTGCGCACTCTCAGGTCCGGTTACAGGAGCACTTCAATGCTGCAAAGAGAGCCACAGTTAATAATCTGTCCGTGCCCATAACACAAAAACACACCACCAAACATGCCCCATAGCAACAAACTACTGTACAAACAGACAATCTGGTGTACGTGCTTCATACCCATATGTAACATTACCCCTGTGATGGGTCATACACAGTCAATGCAGTAAGTCAGCTGCCGGTGGGTGCGTGGCAAATGGAACACCAATGTATCACAATTCACACAACATGCAATGTTCCCTGGGTAAGCAGACAGACCCATATAGCAAGGCATGACTTCATAACAAGTCGTGTTCCACCATGACCGAAACAAAGTAGGCAGTGCATGTTTCAAAATGTACATGAAAATGAAACGCACTGCACCCGAGTATGTCCCTTGCTCTATGTCCCTGTGAGCTGCTCCTTTCCATGTCTCGGAAGGCTACATGGTTGATACAAGTGCCTTGATGGACCTTGGTGTACCGGAGGGTATGTGCCACTGCCCCTGCAGGTGCCCCAGACAACCTTACAATCAACAGCCATCAGTCCACCAACACATCTGAGCTGCATTGTGTGCTTCAACACCAATATTCGTCCAAGCTCACCCTCAGTGCTGTTACTAAGCCTGCATGTGCAACTCGCCTGGTGCAAGCTTTGCTGTGTTGTGGCCCCCCTGTGCTGCTCACCTTGCCTGGAGTTCCTTGGAACACGTCAGCAGTTCTAGGATGTAGGTCTGCAATCCCTGTGCCTCTGCTTGTGCACACATGTGCATGTGGGTACCAACAAACATGTCCAGAATTCAGACGTCCAATGGGCCATGTCTGCTGGCAAAGGTGGTCTGGAGGCTCATCCCCCTGCAGAAAGGGCATGAAACACATGATTAATGCTTTAAAGTCATCTGCGTGTGTCTCTTCAGGCATCTCATTACTGGACCATGTCAGAGACTTACATCAGAAATCACACCATCAGTCCGTCTTTCACATCCAAAGTGTGGAACACACTATCTACATCATGAATTGCAACAAGCACGTGTACAGTAAAGATAAGAAACATACTACACAATGCATAGCAATGAATGTACACATTAATCATGAAACACCCCATCTAGCAAAAGCTGAACAGTGGACAATAACACTGCAATCATCCCCACTAGGGGTGTCAACACAAGTTACACAGCACCAGACATGCCACAGATATGACAGTCCAAAGCCCTTGTGTAATAGGCTGTCACACCGAACCATCCTTGCGAGCCCATGGATAAGGGAGGAAGGAGTGGCATATGTGAGTCAAGGACCCCAACCAGCAAACACATACACAAGACAAGCCTGAAGGGCCCAGCTGGAACAGACAGTGGATGCCTTCAAAAGCCACAAAGCACTGCACCGTCACATGAAAGCACAATAGACAAGCAATTTTAAACTATCTTAACTAATTACACTAACTATGAAAAACCTATATTACCTAATTAAACTAACTATCAAACAGAAACTTAACTAACTAAACTAAAAGAAAAATCAAAAATGGCCACATACGACCTGGGGGGGGGGGGGAGGCACCCAGGAGGGGGGAGGTACAGGGTGCTGCTCATCACCCACATGCGATGATGCTGAGCCAAAAAATAAACCTCCATGGGCTCAACGCCTGCACAGCCCAACCTATGTGGGAGATAGATGGTCATCCGAGTCTGGCTCATCCAGGAAAGGAGGACGTGGCACAGTAGGCTGGCCACGCCTAGCCGCAGCTTGCCCCTCATCAGCAGCAAGTCTGCCGGATGGGTGAGCCTGGTTCTGTGTGGCGATGTGACGTAGGTCTGCATGCAGAACCTCACGTGATACACGTGCTTCCTCTTGCAAGGTAGCACGTGTAACATGGAGTTCCTCCTGCAAGGCCTGGCGGGACAACCACTGCACCTCTCGGCAAGCCTGTAGCTCAGCCGAGATGGTACGCTCAAGCTGTGCAAACCTCTCCTCTGCCTGCTGCCTCTGGGACATCATAAGGACACCCAGAGTGGATTTGAGGGAAGCATACTCCTCCCTCAGGGCATCCATGTGCACCTCTGCGTAAGCAGCAATTGCTTGATACAGTGACGACATTTCAGCCTGGCGTGCCCTGTCTTAGGCCGCCATGCCCAGCCTGAGCGAGCGGGCCTTGGACCGTGCCGCCTGCTGCTGGAGAAGCACCTGCCTAGCAGGGGGGAGCACAGATCGGGCCACACGCTTCATGCTCTCAGCGATGTTCTCCATTGCTGCCCCCTGCCGTTCTGAATTGGCAGTCATGTCTTGCTCCCACTCAGTATACTGCAGTTGTGCGCGGCGACCGCGTTGCTGGGCTTGACCCCTGCGGGACCCAAGGACCGGGTGTCCTCGCTCATGCCCCCGTCAACGTGATGTCCAAGGCACATCAGTGACTGGTGTGGAGGGTGACCCTGCATCCCGATCCACCACGGACGGACGAACCAAGACTGTCTGATCCCTCAGTGCAGGTGTCGCGGACAGAGGAGTGTCCACATCAGAATCACTCACCCCTGTCGTCATCAAGGCTGGACTCATAGGCAGCCAGAGACAAGATGGACTATAGCACTTGGGGGTTTTCGTGGCCTACCACCCCACGACCCCCACTTGTGCAGAGTTGATGTAGTGGTAACAACCCTGTGTCTGGCTTGACAACACCATCCTCCGCCTCCATTGCGTCATCACCTGAAAAATAGAGAGAAAAAAGGTCACTACACATGTCAGAAGCACACAACACACACACACACCGACAACAAATGCATCAGGCAGACATGTGACACACAACATATAACCTGGCATGCATGCTGGGTCAACTTTGAATTTCTTCTGTGATCAGACCTGCTGAAAGGTGGCAGTTTCCATGGAAGTGGGTCTATGCAGTGCAGAAAATGTGTACGCCACTCACTACCTACATGTACAAGGACTCCATGGTGTGTGTCAGGAAATGAGAAGGCAGTGCAAGGTCAAATTCAGGCATCACGTGCATTGTGCATTCAATGTGTACCATATCTAGAAGCCAAGCACCCCTCCACCCAAGTACAAAAGCAGGGATAGCATGGTATCAAAAGGCTGACCATAGACCTGTGTATTGACAGGCAGTATTGACTGGCATCAACAGCTTAATGTGATTCAAGTGACAACACTGCAAATGATGATGGGACAGTAAGCAGGACACATGAAAACTCTGGAGGCCACCCACGTGTGAAGAAGACACTACAACAGTTGGACAGAGTCATTGGCCACACAGATTGTCAGACCCTAAACATGTGTACAACGCAGTACTGACCCACAGTTGACATGGGAAGGCTGATGAGATGCCATGCAATGTATGTCACCCAGGACTTGTATTACAGTGATCATTCAGTCAAGGACACATAGGGGCATGCGTGCAATGCACATGGAGCATGAATGGGCACTCATGTCCCTGCGGGACATCTGACCTATGCACAGTACAAGTGAGATACCCTGCATCAAGTACTAAGGCTGTACCACACGGCATATGTCTGGCAGATTGTACGCTGGAAGTTAGCATCTACACAGGACGCATGAACAGGAAAGTACACATTGGCAAGATTGAAGCAGACCAGTGCAAAGGAGTGCAGAGTGCAGAGTGGCAGAGGAGGGGCAAGGGAGCATGCCTACATGGAAACCCCGCATGCAGGCAGAGGAGACATGCACATCAGTCATGCAATGACATTGTGCCTGGGCTGAGAGGAAGGTCACCCCACGCCACATGCAGAAGGGCCAGTGAGCTGGAACATGGACCGGAGGGGCATACTTGTAACCAGCATGTCAGTAGGGTGCAATAGTGGTGATGCGGACAGTCCTCATATGCTCCACATGTCCACCATCCAGCAGAGCAGACATGCATCATGAAAGCATTGCATTACTTACACATCAGAACCATGTACACGTCACATGTAGTGGCAATCATGCATAACACATCCCACAAGTGAAACACACACGTCCTCAACAAACACGCATCAACACTCACTGGACTGGGCATCAAAGTCCAGCATCTCTCCCACTCCTTCGACCAATTCAGGTGGTATGAACTCCGCAACGAGTGCCTCATGCGGAGTGAACTCTTCCTCCTCTGGTGCAGGCCCACGGCCAGTCACCAGAGTCAAGTTGTAATTAGAGGCACGCTTAGCCTTAGTGCTGCGTTTGATGTCATTCCAACGCTTTTTGCACTCTTGTGCCGTGCGCACCTCATGGCCGAATGAACTGACATGTTCCGCAACATGCTTCCAGTGGGTGTCACGTTGGGCAGCCGTAGTCTGACTATTGGAACCCACTAGCATGTCACGGCTGTGGCCCCGCACGTAGCCCACAAGGAAGTCCAGTTCCTGCTTGCAGAAAGGCTTCTTCCTCGACATGCAGGAGGTCGTGGCTGTGTGTGGGGTGTCGTTGGGTGCATCTGCCCCTGTACTTGCCAACAACTGGCTGTTCGGGGCAGCAGATGACATAACTGCCCCAGGGACACGTGTCTTGGTCTGAGCAGCCCTGCCTGCCCATATGGTTTCCCTCCTGGCCTGTTGGAAATCTACCAAGGGCTCCTCAAGTGCCAATGCAGCCTGCGCTGGCAGACCCTGAGCTTGGGTGGCGGTGTCCACAGCTGCACCTGCAGCTACCACTACCCTTGGGCCCGTGGCAGTCAATGGAACGGACTGCCGGGTCGCCAGTGCCAGATGCAGAAGCTGCATCCCCCGGAACCACAGGGGGTGGTGGCATAACTGCACGACACATGGCACAACATTGTGCTCAAGTGGCGCACCCCTGCCTCTTCCCCCTCTGCAATTGGGGTGAAGGGGGTGGGAAGCAAAATGTTAACAGCCCCCCTGCACCTGCAAGGCTGTATGTGACCCCGGTGATGTAGTGACAGGTCTCGCAACGCTCAGGCACCCCAAAACTGCAGTAAAACCGTGCACGCAACCCAGCAGCCTACGTGCGTGAAATCAACCTCCCGCAGTCCGCGGTGGCACCCAGTAACACGAATAACGCGTACGCGTGGGACACGCAGGCTACTATGACATCAAAAATGGGTGCGATACACAGGGGCACCCGCAGTGGGAAAAATAGCGTGTGCGACTCACCGTCTGACTAGCGCGATGCAGAAAAACATGCGTAGCCAATACCCCCGCCAAAAGAAGAGATACGTCCTTGATAGCTGTGAAGTTGTGATGGCGTGCGAAACAACATGAAGCAGCAACACACGTCGGTCTCCACGAAAGGCACATACAGCGAACTGCTGCCCCCGCTCACCTTTAACCCGTGCTGAGGGAAACGCCCGCGCATGTCACGTCACTTACGCATATGGGCCCTTTCCTCAGATTACACGCATTCCCACGCGGACGTGCAGTTTTTCACGCGCGCTGAAACGCCCATGCACGCCTGCGCACGTCACGTCACAGAGGCGCTTGCGCTTGAAGGGCCTTCTGTCCAATGAAATTGCGTATGCGTGCAGACGCGCTAACGCGCTAAGGGCCTTTCCTCGAATTACATGCTGATGTGCAGAATTTTCACGTGCCAAATCACTCCGTATCAAGCTGGCCACGCGTAAGCACACGGAAGACCACGCTCCTGCCCAAAAGGCCGAATTACTGCCCCCCAGAGCCCCGAGCAGCCTCCCACGAGCCATCTGCTGCTGCCTACCAGCCTGCCTGCCTGCTGCTACCGTGCCCTGCCATTTGGTGCCTGCACATCAGCCATCTGCAGGGGTCCAGTTGCTGTGTCCACCCCTGCTGGAACAGAAGACTCCGACTGGGATACCATCGCTCCACAGCCCAGCCCCAGGACCCAGTTGCCCACCCACGCCTGCCTCGGGGGTCGCCATGTCGGGGCAAACACCATCTGAGACCACTGGCGACCCCCAGCCAGAGGGGCAAAGGGCCACCAGCTTCAGTCAGAAGGAAGTTGGTGTCCTGGTGGAGCATGTCCTGGGGTATTATGATGCCCTCTTCCTATCATCACGCGCCGACAAGGATGGACGGGACAGGATCTGGACGGATATTGTGACTGCCATCAATGGGGAGGGGGTGGCAGTCCGCGACTTCCAACATGTCAAGAAGCACTGGGAGGACTTCAGGTCCAGGACCCTCAACAAGGCCCGGTGCCTCTTGAAGGCAGCGGATGCTAAGGGGCGCCGGGGCCACTTGTCGGAAGATCAGATGAGGGTCCTGGAACGCATATCCCCAGCGCTCCACGTCCAGGTCCTTGAGAGGCAGACCCATCTTGAGTCGAGCGGTAAGTGGCCAGGCATTGCTGTGTGAGACAGGGCATGTTGTAGTGTGCTGGTTGTCTGATACTTGCCTATGTGTGTGACATAGGCCATGTACGCGTGTGTGTGTGTGTGCAGGGACATCATGGTCATGCATGTGAGACCAGTAATGTGTGAAGCACACAGTTGGTGTATGTGTTTAAATGCTACATGGGGAGCCCTATGTGGAATGGACACATGAGAGCATGCCAGTCTCTGTTCCTGGACTTGGGTGGGGGTGAGGGATGGGTTATGATGCCATGTACATGTATGGTTTCCATGTCTGTGTGTCTGACCGGCGTGTCTGTGACTTGTGTTTGCCATGGATGCATGACACATGTCTGTGTCAATGTTCAGATCCACTGATGCAGCCTAGCGATCCTTGCATCCACTGTGTCTGGGGTGTACGAGTCCAGATGGATGAAAGTACGGTGAAGTGTGTGAATGTGATAGGCATGACCCATGATGCATGTGAGTTCAAAAACAACATTGTATGTTTCAAGAGTCCCTTGGACATGTTTGCTTATGTCCATAGCATGTGCCATGCATGTTACTGCATGTGTTTTGCCTGCACTGACCCATGTGTTGTGGAGGGACATGATGGAAGTGATCTTTGACAGTGCCACTCATCTGCTATTGCTTCCTTTCTAGGGGAGCATTGTACAGTACCCTGATGCTTGTGTTCTATGTCTCCCTCTACGCAGCGCAAAGTGAAGAAGAGGGCGGAGACGGCGCTGTTAAGCAAAGCGGCGGGGATGCCCCCACGGCTGCAGCGGAAGGGGTGGGTGAGCCCCCACAGGGCTTGCAATGGCAGAAGACGGTGTGGAGCCATCCAGGTTGGTGGTTTCCACAGAGGAGGAGGAGGCTGCTACTGAGCCGCACATGGGGCCTGGTGGGGGCATCCCTGCTGCTGCAAGTGGTGCAGTCCAGGGGCAAGGGCAGGAGGCAGCACAGGTCACCGTGGAGGTGCCTGTACATGTCACTGTCCCTGACACTGTGATTGCACCACCATGCACCAGCCGGGATGCCCCATTCCAGGCCCGTCCGCAGGTAGGGGGGATGTCCATGTCATCTGACTCCCCTCCACCTGCGGACGAGGCGACCCCTGGCCGTATGGAGAATGTCCTGATTGGTGTCGCGTTGCGCATAGGTGTCATTCGTGATGAGATGCGTGCTTCCCAGGGGGAGCATGCACGTCATCACGACGAGCACCGTGCCAATGTGGCCCAGTTGGGAACGGTCGTGGTCGGGGGTCTCGCACATGTGTCGGGCACTTTGGCGACCCTCTCCTCCTCTGTGGAGGCTATGCGCCAGTCGTTCTCCATGCCGTCTTCCGGCCCAGATGCCACCAGGGCCCCCTGTGGACCTGCCCCGACCAATGCAGCCAACTCGGTGGGGATCCCATCCCTGCCACAGTCGGGAGTCGGAGGTCCAGCAGGGATGGACACACCAGCACCTGGACCCCAGCAGATGGAGGATGTGACGGCATCATCGGGCAGGGCACATGCACGACGGCGTAGGTGGATTCCATCAGCCTGGATGCCGTCGTGCTGGCACAGGCAGTTGCGTCGGAGGCAGCGGCAGGCTCGGGGCCATCAACATCAGGGGTGCAGGCATCGGCCGGAGGGCAGGAGAACCCTGGAATGGGAGTGGATTCCATGTGGGAGCGGTTGGGCCAGCAAATAGGTGCGGAGCGGCAGCGGGCAGAGGAGGAACGGCTCACAATGGTCAGGGCAGAGAACTCCATGCAGAGGGCACTGAGGCGGGCTGAGTGCCTCGAGGGTCTTCGCAGGGAGTTGGAGCTGAACACTGCTTTATCCCTGCGAGACCTCGGGGCCTGGGAACATGCCCGCCTCCAAGCCATTGAACAGGAGTTTGATGATGCCCTGGCCCATGACAACATCCAGTGAGCCGTTGGACTAGCCCGCTGCCCAAATTGGAATCAGGCGTTAAGGGTTAAGGACGGCGTTAACCCTTAACGCCTGAGTTGTAAGGAGGCCCATTGTGTGTATGTGAGGGACATGTGTTCATTTACATACTTGCCATTGGGGTTGTATCATGTAATTGGCAATTCTGAGTGGGTGGATGCAATACTTTGGTGGGTGTTTGGCATGTGGAGGCTGCCCATAAGGGCCAGGGATCTAGATTGTGATGTCGTGTTGGCTGGGGGACATGTGTCAGGGCCTGCTGGCAGGTGCCTCGCAATGCTGTGGGGTGGCGGTGCAGGGGGACATGATTGGGACATGAGTGGGGGCCTACTGGCAGGTGCCTCGCAATGCTGGGGGGTGGGGGTGCAGGGGGACATGAGTGGGGGCCTGCTGGCAGGTGCCTCGCAATGCTGGGGGGTGGGGGTGCAGGGGGACATGATTGGGACATGAGTGGAGGCCTGCAGGCAGGTGCCTCGCAATGCTGGGGGGTGGGGGTGCAGGGGGACATGAGTGGGACATGAGTGGGGGCCTGCTGGCAGGTGTCTCGCAATGCTGGGGGGTGGGGGTGCAGGGGGACATGATTGGGACATGAGTGGGGGCATGCTGGCAGGTGCCTCGCAATGCTGGGGGTAGGGGTGCAGGGGGACATGATTGGGACATGAGTGGGGGCCTGCTGGCAGGTGCCTCGCAATGCTGGGGGTGGGGGTGCAGGGGGACATGATTGGGACATGAGTGGGGGCCTGCTGGCAGGTGCCTCACAATGCTGGGGGGTGGGGGTGCAGGGGGACATGAGTGGGGGCCTGGTGGAGGGTGCCCCTGACTGGTGGGGGGTGGGGGTGCAGGGAGACAGGAGTGGGGGCCTGGTGGAGGGTGCCCTGAACTGCTGGGGGGTGGGGTGCTGGGAGACATGTGTGGGACATGAGGGGGGGCCTGCTGGCAGGTGCCCCACAGTGGCGGGGGGTGGGGGTGCAAGGGGACATGTGTGGGGGCCTGGTGGAGGGTGCCCCACAGTGCTGGGGGTTGGGGGTGCAGGGGGACATGTGTGGGGGCCTGGTGGAGGGTGCCCCCGACTGGTGGGGGGTGGGGGTGCAGGGAGACAGGAGTGGGGGCCTGGTGGAGGGTGCCCTGCACGGCTGGGGGGTGGGGGTGCTGGGAGACATGTGTGGGGGCCTGGTGGAGGGTGCCCCTGACTGGGGGGGGGTGGGGGTGCAGGAAGACAGGAGTGGGGGCCTGGTGAAGGGTGCCCTGCACTGCTGGGGGTGGGGGTGCTGGGAGACATGTATGGGGGCCTGGTGTAGGGTGCCCCTGACTGGTGGGGGGTGGGGGTGCAGGGAGACAGGAGTGGGGGCCTGGTGGAGGGTGCCCTGCACTGCTGGGGGGTGGGGGTGCTGGGTGACATGTGTGGGACATGAGGGGGGGCCTGCTGGCAGGTGCCCCACAGTGCTGGGGGATGGGGGTGCAGGGGGACATGTGTGGGGGCCTGGTGGAGGGTGCCCCTGACTGGTGGGTGGTGGGGGTGCTGGGAGACATGTGTGGGGGCCTGGTGGAGGGTGCCCCTGACTGGTGGGGGTGCAGGGAGACAGGTGTGGGGGCCTGGTGGAGGGTGCCGTGCACTGCTGGGGGGTGGGGGTGCTGGGAGACATGTGTGGGGGCCTGGTGGAGGGTGCCCCTGACTGGTGGGGGTTGGGGGTGTAGAGAGACAGGAGTGGGGCCTGGTGGAGGGTGCCCTGCACTGCTGGGGGGTGGGGGTGCTGGGAGACATGTGTGGGACATGAGGGGGGGCCTGCTGGCAGGTGCCCCACAGTGCTGTGGGGTGGGGGTGCAGGGGGACATGTGTGGGGGCCTGGTGGAGGGTGCCCCACAGTGCAGGGCGGTGGGGGTGCAGGGGGACATGTGTGGGGGCCTGGTGGAGGGTGCCCCTCACTGGTGGGGGGTGGGGGTGCAGGGAGACAGGAGTGGGGGCCTGGTGGAGGGTGCCCCTGCACTGCTGGGGGGTGGGGGTGCTGGGTGACACTTGTGGGGGCCTGTTGGAGGGTGCCCCTGACTGGTAGGGGGTGGGGGTGCAGGGAGACAGGAGTGGGGGCCTGGTGGAGGGTGCCCCTGACTTGTGGGGTGTGGGGGTGCTGGGAGACATGTGTGGGGGCCTGGTGGAGTGTGCCCCTGACTGGTGGGGGGTGGGGGTGCAGGGAGACAGGAGTGGGGGCCTGGTGGAGGCTGCCCTGCACTGCTGGGGGGTGGGGGTGCTGGGAGACATGTGTGGGACATGAGGGGGTCCTGCTGGCAGGTGCCCCACAGTGCTGGGGGGTGGGGGTACAGGGGGACATGTGTGGGGGCCTGGTGGAGGGTGCCCCTGACTGGTGGGGGGTGGGGGTGCTGGGAGACATGTGTGGGGGCCTGGTGGATGGTGCCCCTGACTGGTGGGGAGTGGGGGTGCAGGGAGACAGGAGTGGGGGCCTGGTGGAGGGTGCCCTGCACTGCTGGGGGGTGGGGGTGCTGGGAGACATGTGTGGGGGCCTGGTGGAGGGTGCCCCTGACTGGTGGGGGTGGGAGTGCTGGGAGACATGTGTGGGGGCCTGGTGGAGGGTGCCCCTGAGTGGTGGGGGGTGGGGGTGCAGGGAGACAGGAGTGAGGGCCTGGTGGAGGGTGCCCTGCACTGCTGGGGGGTGGGGGTGCTAGGAGACATGCATTGTTGATCAGTAGTGCAAGGTGACATGTGGCTTGGCTGGGGGCATGCCCATGGTGGATGGGCTGCCTGCGGGACATGAGCAGGGGTGCAGGGTAGTCCCCCGTGGTGTGGGCTGCCTGCAGGGGCTGTGGAGGTTGTAGAGCGAACACCTGGGAGGACCCACACGGCCAATTCACTTCCCACGCACCCTGAAAAACACGTACCCAGGACATTCGCGTGTGAGACTTACCGCGCACCCCTGAAATACAAGTACCCTGCTGAATTTGCTTGTGAAACTCCCTGCACACCCCAGGAATACACGTACCCAGGACATTCGCGTGTGGAACTTCCCGCGCACCCCTGAAATACACGTACCCTGCTGAATTCAGGTGTGAAACTTCCCGCGCACCCCAAAATACACGTACACAGGACATTTGTGTTTGGAACTTCCCGCGCACCCCTGAAATCGCGTGTGGAACTTCCCACGCACCCCTGAAATACACGTACCCTGCTGAATTTGCGTGTGTAACTTCCCGCGCACCCCGAAATACACGTACACAGAACATTTGCGTGTGGAAATTCCCACGCACCCCTGAAATACACGTACCCTGATGGAACCGCGTGTGGAACTTCCCGCGCACCCCAAAATACACGTACACAGGACATTTGTGTTTGGAACTTCCCGCGCACCCCTGAAATATACAGAGCCTGATGGAATCGCGTGTGGAACTTCCCCCGCACCCTTGAAATACACGTACCCTGCTGAATTTGCTTCTGAAACTTCCTGCACACCCCAGGAATACACGTACCTAGGACATTCGCGTGTGGAACTTCCCGCGCACCCCTGAACTACACGTACCCTGCTGAATTTGCGGGTGAAACTTCCCGCGCACCCCAAAATACACGTACACAGGACATTTGTGTTTGGAATGTCCCGCGCACCCCTGAAATACACGTACCCTGATGGAATCGCGTGTGGAACTTCCCACGCACCCCTGAAATACACGTACCCTGCTGAATTTGCGTGTGTAACTTCCCGCGCACCCCGAAATACATGTACACAGGACATTCGCGTGTGGAAATTCCCACGCACCCCTGAAATACACGTACCCTGATGGAATCGCGTGTGGAACTTCCCGCGCACCCCTGAAATACACGTACCCTGCTGAATTCGCGTGTGTAACTTCCCGCGCACCCCGAAATACACGTACACAGGACATTCGCGTGTGGAACTTCCCACGCACCCCTGAAATACACGTATCCAGCTGAAATCGCATGTGAAACTTCCTGCGCACCACAGTAATGCACGTACCCCGCTCGCACAGGGCCAATCACATGTGGAACTTCCCGCACACCCCTGAAATACACATACCCTGATGGAATCGCGTGTGAAACTTCCCGTGCACCCCTGAAATACGCGTACCCTGCTGAAATCGCATGTGAAACTTCCCGCGCACCCCTGAAATACACGTACCCTGCTGAATTCGCCTGTGAAACTTCCCGCGCACCCCAGTAATACACGTACCCCGCTCGCACAGGGCCAATCGCATGTGAAACTTCCCGCGCACCCCAGTAATACACTCAGCTGAAATCACGTGAGAAACTTCCCGCGCACCCCAGTGATACACGTACCCCGCTTGCCGTGCTGGTACAGGGTTAGCGCTGCCCTTTGCGCTGGATTGGGGATTTTGATGGCTTTTCCCTGCATAAGGGGCGTTCTTGGGGGTGTAACTGGCGCTGCTGCAGGGTCGCTTCGCCACTGTGCGCCACGGCTGGTTTTGGTGGCTGGAATCCATGAATACGCTGTGCGTGGAAATGTATTTTACCACACGCGGCTGGCGCAGGGATTCGCACGCGCACACGGTGCGCCAGCCACGTGCGCCACTTGTGCGCTGAATTCTATGAATTACCCCCTTAAGCACAAGTAATACAGACATTTAAAAAACATATACACATCACATAGTAATATACATGTTAAAAATTGTTCCACCTCATAACATTGAAAGTCGCCAAATACTTGATCACTAAACAGCAATGGCAACTTAATTATTCTTATTCCCCATTGTGTTCAACAAGCCCAACTTATATATGATTGTTTATTTATATAGAGCCTATACACAATGTGTTTCAAAGTGCTTCAAGGCAAGGGAGGGAACAAGGGAAAATACAACCACATTCTTACAGGCCATGAACAGTAAGGATGTGAAATTAACTATCGTACTCGGCCTGACGACATTTCAGATACTGCAAGAGGTAAGACATAGATAAGGAAGGGAGGGGGAGAGTGGGAAGGAAATGGAAATAGACAGGTGACTACCGTACTAGGCCTGATGACATTTCTGGTAGAGCTGGAGAAAAACAAATGGTGAGGGAGAGGGGTGCCGAAAGGGAGGGGAGGAACAAAACAAGCGACTATCATACTAGGTCTGACGACATTTCAGATAGAGCTGAAGGGGTGGTGGGGAGGATAAAAACAGTAATGGGAGGATGGAGGAAACAGACGAGGTTGCTATCATATTAGGTCCAGGAACAATTCTGATAGAGTAGGTGCATAGAAGAAAGTAAGGGGAGGAGATAGAAAAAGGGAGAGGGAAAGGAGGAGAGAAAAGAGAGTAAGCAATCAAAAAGAGTGGAGAAGGAAGAGTGGAGAGTGAATACAATTGCAGAAGTCAGTAGTAACACATAATGTTGCAAGCCAGGATACAAGATGAAGATGGGAACAGCAGGATTCAGGGCCACCATGAGTACAAGATGCAAAGGAAGTCCAGCATGAGAGTTGAGAAAGAGTGACGCACCGTGAATGAATGAAGTCCATAAAAGTCAAATCCAGCATTGGCCACAAGACAGTGATGGTGGGCGGGGCTTGCTAAGTGGTGAAAAAGAGCAGCAGGCAGAAAGGTACCAGGTGGGCGGGGCTTAGGCCAGGTGACCTAGATCCACTTGCATCTGCTCCCCATCTGCAAAGGAAAAGAAGCTGGAGGGCTCCTTAAGTAGGGAAACAGAACGGCAATCAGGAAGGCACCAGGTGGGCGTGGCTTGCTAAGTGGTGAAAAACAGCGGGAAGCAGGAAGGCACCAGGTGGGCGGGGCTTGCTAATTGGTGAAAAAGAGCAGCAAGCAGGAAGGCACCAGTTGGGCGGGGCTTGCTAAGTGGTGAAAAAGAGCGGCAGGGAGGAAGGGACCAGGTGGGCGGGCTTAGGCCAGGTGACCTAGATCCACTTTCACCTGCTCCTCATCTGCAAAGGAAAAGAAGCTCGAGGGCTCCTTAAGTAGGGAAACAGAGCGGCAAGCAGGAAGGCACCAGGTCGGCGTGGCTTGCTAAGTGGTGAAAAAGAGCGGGAAGCAGGAAGGCACCAGGTGGGCGGGGCTCGCTAAGAGGTGAAAAAGAGCGGGAAGCAGGAAGGCACCAGGTGGGCGGGGCTTGCTAAGTGGTGAAAAAGAGCAGCAGGCAGGAAGGCACCAGGTGGGCGGGGCTTAGGCCAGGTGACCTAGATCCACTTGCACCTGCTCCCCATCTGCAGGTGCACATAGGACATAGGTTTCTGTCCTATGTGTTACAGGTAACTGGACATTCTTCAGGGACAGAAGTAGTCCTGCGCTTCAGGTAGATCTCTCCTATTCACACACCGGATTCCTGTATCTAAGGGTACAAGACAAGAACATATTACTACTCGGGCATTATGGGTCTAATTAATCAACCTAGCCAATCTCTAATCACCAGTAGGGTGGAAGGTATACAGTAAATAATATACCTGAACCAGTAGTCAGAAGAGGTAAGTGTCTTCGACCTTGATAGCAAAACCAATTCTTGCTCTTCACTTATCTAGCGGATAGGAGGATTCACTCAGAGTACATAGAACCAATTATAAAAAGACTCACCTTAAGTCAATAACACTCTAAAGTCATGCCATTTCATCTGAAAGAGCTTAGCATGCCCATAAGGATACAAGCCCCATATAGAGAAAACCGCTCACCGTAGGATGAAAGTGCTGTACTTCTCCTTGATGTGACTCTATAGCAGTAGAAGCTTCAAAATGCATGCCGCTCAAACTTCAAATTGGCCCTCTATTGCCTAAAAAAGAGGTCACGGTAAGTTCCAACCCTCTGTGAATTAATAGTTCTTCCCACAAAGAAAACCACAACTGAGGTCCCTTACCTCTCTCATACTGCTGTTGGCAATCCACACAAAAGGCGGCCACATCTAGGGAGACATGTATGAAGCCTAAGAGAAAGGAGCCTCCTCCTCCTCAAATGGGGTGATCCAAAGTAGGGATATCACGCCTCTCGCTCTGCAAGTACAAGTCACCATAAGGACAAAATTAATCTATGTCCAATGCACACCATCTAGGGACCCAGTTTACAAACCCCCACGCTCAATCTCTTACCTAGTATAGGGCTGGTGCTCTCCTAGAAGGAAGGTAGGGTACAAAGATCCAAACCTAGAAGTGGCGGAAATACACACATTCGCCGCGGCTAGAAATCACTAGAAAACCCCACCATCGCGTCATTACGCTGCGTGATGATGTCATCACGACGCACGTTGCGTGATGACGTCACGCATCACAGCAACAGGATGGGAATAGGCAACCACTAGTATCAGACGGCAACAACACCATTACTGCGTCGTTGCTAAGCAACCAACCCTGGTAGGGAAAAATAGAAGCAAACACTGGGTGAAAAAACAGGAGCAAACACTGCGATCTACATATGGACTGGTGCGGGAAAAATGTGCCACTTAGTAAAGTCGTACTGTCCCTCCACAGTGCTGTGTATCAACAAGAGATTTACACCCAAAGCACAAAAAGGGGGGTTCACTGCCCCTTGTCATGTCAGAGAACTGTAAGTGGAAAGCAAACGAACCTAACAGTTTAGGCTCCTCCTTTATAGAGAACGGGTAATAATGTCCAACGAACCAACTATACATATGCAAGTCATGTATTAGATCAGTTACAACAAACAATGTCATACATCTTGTCCCATGGTTCTATATTTCTACAAATTAATACTGGTTTCTCCATCAGTTAGTAGCAGCAGTAAGTACAAAACTCTATTAGCCTCAGAGCACAGAGCCACAGTTAGTGGTTTACGTCTCTAATATTATGCCACTCAATATTCTCATTAAGTCCTGTCACACGGCTATTAGTAAGGAAGATAAGCTTCTGTTCCAGATTAACCAATTTCCTGTTGATTTCATCTTGAGATATCCCTTTAACCTTTTTTAAGATGCACCATTCAAAATCCATAAAGGTATGTCCTTTATCTTCAAAATGTTTAACTAGGGGTGCTTTCTCAATATGGTTTTTCAAACAGCTCTTGTGCTCGATCATACGAGTCTTGCACTTTCTGTTGGTCTTGCCTATATACATCAAATCACATGGACATTTAATCATGCAGATTACATTTTCAGTTTTACAGTTTGTATGTTCATTCTGAAGTTAGACCAAGGTTAATAGAAGTCATTTTCCGTGTAAAAGGACACATGACACATTCTCCACAAGGATGATGACCCACAACTCGGGGCAGACCCCACAAAGTGACTTGAGCGCCCTCGGAACTAACAGTCTTGTGTATATCATTCTTCATGATAAGATTGTGGATATTAGTGCTTTTTTTGAAAGCTATTAAAGGCAATGGGCTATTCATGATCTTTTTCCAGTTCCTACAAATGATGTTCTTAACTTTGTTAGACATGTTACTGAAAGTATTAACACACCACAATGGGGTATCATGGTTACCATTATTTTTCTTTTTCTTTTCAAAGAGGGCTTCCCGATTATTGTTGAAAGCTTGTTTAGCAAAGTGTCTAACAACTTTAGCAGGGTAGCCTCTATCAATCAATTGGTCACGGACATGCTTGGCATGATGGCTTTTATAACGAAGAAGCGCATTCTTGTTGGTACTTTTCACAAACAGTTTCACCCATAGTTGGTTGTTCTGATGGTAAATTGTGAAATCCAGATAGTTAACCTCAATGGAACTCATGGAAGCTGTAAAGTACAGATATCTATTCTGATTATTCAACCATACCAGAAAGGTGTTTGCCTCATCAATCGACCCATGCTATACCATGAACACATCGTCGATGTATCTCAACCATTGTGTTATTTGATGTTTGTAAGGATTGACTTCCGAATAGATCACTGTTTGTTCCACCATATCGACATACAAATTAGGCAAATTTGGAGCCATGGCTGCACCCATGGCCGTGCCCTCTACCTGTAGGTAAAATTGCCCCAAGAATTGGAAAAAAATATTCACTAAAGCTGTTTCTGCATACCACAAAATGAAGCTGTTGCTAACAGGATGATTATCTTCACGTTGTAATAATGTCTCCTCCACAACTTCAAGTGTGGCTCGTTGTGGGATATTGGTGTAAAGAGATTGTATGTCCAGGCAGATAAGTATGTCTTTGGTGTGGTCAAAAGTCAATAATCCTTCAATTTTCCCAATGGCATCTCTGGTATCTTGTACATAGCTTCTCATTTTCATTACAAAAGGACGTAAATAAAAGTCCACGAATTTGGATAAAGGTTCCAAAATTGAATTGACGCCAGACACAATGGATCTGCCCGGGGGTCTCTCCATATTTTTATGGATCTTGGGCAAGATGTAAAAGATAGATATTCTCGCTGTCTCTCTTGTTAGGTAATCTCCTTCTTGTTTACTGATTAGTTGTAAATCAACTGCTTTGTCAACTTTCTCCTTTATCATTCTCATGAGTGCAGGACTAGGATATTGATCGATTTTTTGATAGCTGATGTTATCTGCCAGCAGCCTATGACATTCTTCGATATTATCCTTCTTGTTCAAAATAACAATCGCCCCTCCTTTATCCGCCTGGTGGATAACAATTTTGTCATTTTTACCCAAACCACGCAACATGGCGATTTCTTGCTGACTCAAGTTGGAGGTTCTTGGGGATGCCTTTGGTTTCTAGCTTTCTCAATTCTTGTAGAAGCTTTTTTTAAAAAACCACAGATTCAGGTGAACACGTATGGTGCGGGGGGCACCAAGAGGAGAGATTTCTTAAACCACTGTAATTGGTCTCTATGCTGGCTGGTTGATCTTCAAAAAATTCTCTCAAATGTACCTTGCGCACAAAAGCACTAAACTCTAGCCTAAATTCAAAAGGGTCATGATATTTGGAGACCACAAAATTGAGGCCTTTGTTCAAACACTGTTCTTCATCCTTTGTTAAGGTTTCACTAGATAAGTTGACTACCAGCCCCGATGGCTGCATGTCTGCATGCGGTTTGTTGGGCATTCCTGCCGACTGTTCCCTCTGCCTAAAAAAGGTGGGCGTCTCGACCCATTCCTTGCTCCTTGATTTCCTCTCATATTGCGGTCCCTTTGCATTGAGGTGTTCATATTTCTTCCCCTTTGACCTGCACCATTAGTTTCTTTGTTCTCACTTGGTGTACCTCCTTCCTCGCTAGAGCTATATGATGTGTTCCTGAACCTCACCCTTCGATTCTGTCTCTGGCCTGCTGTGGGTGCTACAAAATTATAATCTTTGGTGACATATTGAAAAGCCTTCTCATGTGCAAATTTGGTTAGGTCTTTTTTCAGTCTCTTGACTCTTTCTGAGCTAGATTCCGCTTTGAACGTTTGCATTTCTTTCATGTGGGCTTCTAATTTTGTTTTAAAGACTGTCAAAGTCCTTTTTCATTTCTTCTTCCAATGAATTTAAATCAACTTAGATCTTTTTAGTGGTTTCCTGGGCAGTCTCAAAAATCATTTGTGTCATTTTGGGTGCAGATAGCGAATTCCAAAGATATCAGAAGACTAGCGAGAATACTGGAGAGAACCATCAACCGGACCATGGACATACTCTATAATATGACATTAGAACAGAAAGCGATAAGACTAGTAGCGCTTCAGAACCGGATGGCATTAGATGTCATTCTGGCTGAACATGGTGGAGTGTGTAAATTATTGGGGTCCGATTGCTGTGTTTTCGAGACAGATTCCTCCCCAATGATCTTCAAGGCAATACAGAATCTGCACGCCCCTAGTTCAGAAGTGCATGTTCCCGAGGGAAACTGGGATCTTAGCGCTTGGTTCTGGGAACTTCTTGCGATCTTGGGGTTGGAAGGTACTTTCGGTCCCACTGATCATTTTGGGAATTCTGTTGTTCCTTTGTTGTTGTATCCAGTGTCTAACTAGTTTATGTTCGATGCTAGGGGGATGTTGCGCACAAGCGATAGGTACGATAGGACATAAAGTGCATGCCCCGGATAATGCCTCCAAGGAATACGTGTTAAAGGAAATTTTAGCAAATTACCTGATGGCAATAGATATTTCTGACAGCGATTCAGGGTGCATGGACGATGATGCATGGAGTTATTTGCAAGGAGATCTGAAGTAGTTTAGCACTTGGCACAGCCCAAAAGGAGGGTTTGTCGAACGTGAAAATATATCGTACCTCCTATTGCAACAAATATGTGCATATTGGCCTACGCCAAGCTGCTTATAAGCCACTTGCGAAGAAATCCATGTTGCAAGGTCCTGACCTTAGAATCAATGTAAACCGCCATTTTAGGTCAATCCGCCATTTTAGGTTTGCTCTGTGAAGTCACCCTGTGAGTTAAAATCCCAGCCTAAGCATGATGTCTACCCTTATTTTTAAAGTAGGGGAAAGGTTGTAATCCATGCATGCCTAACATTATATGCAACTAGAGGGCTTCATCCTGGCCATTTCATAATGTTCCAAGTCTTTGTGCTGCTACCTAGATCCATATCCATCAAGTCCACATTTCTAAAACAAAGCATATACTATATTATGAATTATAGGTCCACTGCACAAGATAAAGCTCATCCTACTGGAAGGGATTTTCCAGGCAACAGAACATTCTTTATCATCTCTAACATTACCTGGGGCAACACATTCACATAAGGTGTAAAACACAATCCTGCTCTCTATGAAGCATTCATCCATCCAGCAGTTTGCTTTGGATCCAAGAATTGGGACATCGTTCCAGTGCCATTCACCCTATATTAGCACTCTTGTTAGATCGTTGAGATCCTGTCACCCAATCAGGTTCCTCAGTTTGCAAGCAATAATCATTGGTGTAGCCATGACACTGTTGGCCAATAGGATCTCTGGGTCCTCTCTGTGTGGCACTGCCTCATCTCTGTCCCTTTGTCGAACGGGAAAATGTATCGTACCTCCTATTGCAACGAATATGTGCATATTGGCCTACGCCAAGCTGCTTATAAGCCACTTGCGAAGAAATCCGTGTTGCAAGGTCCTGACCTTAGAATCAATGCAAACCGCCATTTTAGGTCAATCCGCCATTTTAGGTTCGCTCTCTAAAGTCACCCTGTGAGTTAAAATGGTGGACGATGTCATTCCGAAATACAACATGGCCGTCTTGACCTCTGTGTGTAATTAATATGTAACTTGCCTGCAGGCCACTTGTTGGGGTCGTGAACTGAGACCTTGTCCTCCACTGACCTTTGTGTAAAGGATTACTTGTGCAATGAAACTAATCCACGAGCATATGTTAAGAACAATGTATCCAAATACTGACCTAAGAGCACTTATTTAACTACATTGTATTAATGTTTGAGAAGACCTTTATAAGATCCTAAAATACATTGTTACCATGTAGGCTTGTTGACGTATGTATTAAAGGCAAACTAATTGCATGTGGATATGCGAACTCGGCATAAACCCTAGATCAGTGATGTATTAGAGGATATTAACCCGAAGTAGGGTTGGACATCATGTTCGCAAATGGTATAAAAGAGCAACGAATTCTAATGTACAACGTCTCTCACTAAGCACACTGAACCACGCTGGAGTTTGTTGTGTTGTACTGAGGGCCGATAGCTATCTGTTATTTTTCTCTGTAACTGTTCAATATAAATTAAAGATCTTTGTATGTTCCTTTGTAACCCGTGTTCGGTGTATTTCCTTTTGGGGTACTCAGCCTCGATATTTTGATTTTGTTTTCACACCTTCACATACCTTTCAAATCACTTCAGCACTTTTTCTGGCCTCCTCTTCCTTTTGCATTTCTATCTCCCCACTCCTCTATCTCCTAACATCAGGAAGGGACTTCTGTGCCACAGACGCTGAGCACCAGTTACTTGGTGGCTATATTGGGATGTGATTTACTTGAGCTCCTTTGATTCTGTTTTGTGCACAGTGCAAATAATCACCGAAGGAGGGTCGAAGCGTAGCATCATGCCCACCCAGTGGGTGCTAAATGCATTATAGCCCCTCACCTGGTGCAATACCTGGAGTTGTTGGCCCTCACCTGCCTTATGCCATATCCCATAAGTCAGCTATTTGAACCTACTGCCTGTGCTGATGGACCATAACTGTAAATCGGTTACATCTCTCTACCCGGAATATTGTTAAGATGGTCAATACCATCAACAAGGCCCTCACATCCAGTATACCAGACATATTGCAATTAATTCATCATCTCGTGAGGTTTATTATACTTTATGATATGATCAGACCAAATTCCATATTACATAAAAGAGAGAACATGCAATCAGGCTTGATTCAGCTATGCTACGTGATTCTGCAACTGTGTTCTCCTCTCAGTCTGCCAGCTTTCTTCAGTGGTTGAAGTGTACCAAACAAAGTAGTGGAACTCTGATCCCGGCAGGAGGCAGGGTAGACAGGAGCATTGTGCAGCATAAGGGGGTTGAATGGTAAGAAGAAGGACGTCTCCCTATATTATTTTTCTTTTCCTCTGTCAGTCTATCACTTAGAACATTTATATATCGCCTTTGCAAAATCAATTACCTCCACGTGCTGATATTATCTCCCTGGCATCCCAGATATAACACCTATTTGAAAATATGATTGTTGAAAGTCCATGCACAGCCCAGCTTTTTGAGAACATTATTTTGGATCTAATTAACTAAGACACTGCAGTATCCCTGCAAACTCCATCAAAGGCCATGAGACCATGTGCATACATTTTTTACTTCTGCCCTTGCCTGCCACTGTGTAGACACTGATTCTGGAATGTGTGCTCAACCTACCTTGGTATATTACTGGTGTGCTGAAGGGGTACCAGTCAATGAACTTGGAAAGTCATAATGATTCTCATCAGATTGCTTTTCATAAGCTCCATGCCAAAAGCATAGTGTACACCGGTGCCCAGCTTGATCAGTAGCCTTATCTGAAGAGCCTTCTCTCCAGTGTCACAAAGCAGGTTCACAGGTCACAGGTGCCCATGTGACAGCTGCAGTGCCAGCCAAATCTCTGCACCGTAGGTGCTGCATTTAAGATATGTACCTCTGTACTAAAAACTGCATAACTATGAGAATGCTCTCCTGGTGGCAGGTTAAACTGTCAATATAAGCCATACCTGAGTTTGAGGTATGGTGACTAGCATCTCTCATAATTATCTAAGCCTCATTAATTTGATATCACACATGTGTCAGCCCTGTGAGCCCAGCTCAGCTGTTGCACGGGTATGTGTACCCCTTCCAGCCAGGCAGTTTCTGCTTCTCCCAAAAAGACTGCAGCCCTGGGGTTGCCTCTATTTGGTTCTTTGTGAGGGCAGGTAACTCCCTTTCCATTAAGACAGCCAGTCCAGAGAACAGGAATCAAAGGGCACACCCTTCACAAAGGGACTTGCCTTACATCAGAATACCAAAAGGGACGTTGATGCTATTGTCATGGGAAGGGGCAAAGTTATTGTAGACATGGAAGCTGAGACCAGCTGATAGAAGAGTCCATCATCTTGTTTGTCTCAGTATTCTCTGTTCCCTCCCCTTCCTTTAGAACAAACTATTTTTGGTGTGATGCCAGAAGGCACAGACCACTTGTCTCAAGAACAGGGATTGGACCCCTAACACAACTTGCTTTAGTCCAATAACCTGTGGACTCGTACCTTTAAAAGAAGGTGTCTCCCAGTATTTCTTTGATTCATTCTTGAACAAAAACCTGAGGAAAAATGAATTGGACCTTTCCTGGGGAAGCAGTCCTTCCCAAAGTCCTTGACCGGTGTTGAAGAATGAGTTTTGAAGGCAGAGGCAAGCTCTGCTCCCTAACTAACCACAGGGCATAGTGGGGGTTATCTGCTGCTTCAGCAACACATGCATTTCTGCCAGATAGATTTCTGGCCATGAGCTCACTATGTTACAGGAACCATGAAGGTGTGTGCCAGACTCCCCTTTGGGTGCCTGGATTGGAACTCACAGCAACCTGAGGGTCAGGAAAGCCAGAATACTGGTGTTTTTGCTGTTTAACCACTGCAAGTCATGATTCGAGTCATTAGACCCTGTTTGCACCAACCGGACCATCTGGAGCTACCTTTGGCACGCGACCGATCCTCGAGTTGCTGTTCTGCACACTGAAACCAGTTTGCTTTCACACCACAACAGCTGAGAATGTCGCTGCCCAGGCTCGAACTTGAAGCTTACCATTGCACCCTCCACCTTCAAACCACCTTTCGAACTGCCAGCATCTTCATTGCCGATCTTCATTGACAGCTGACCAGACCCTGGGGAATCTTTCGAATGGCGACCTTTAAACTATGTCCCAGTGCCGCCCAACTCAAACTGCGCCTCCTGTAGACATCAGCATCTTCACTGTTGAGCCGAGTGTTGAACCGAACGGCCCTCACAATCCATTGCTCACATTATTATTGTTTAGATCCTATGTGAGTTTATGTGAAGAAATGAATGAAGCATAGCTACTGCAATTATTGCCACATGCACTCACACCTGCATCATTTCTATTGCTTTTTGCATGGCAGTACAACACACAAAAATTGATTACAGGAGTTCTATTCCTATGTGATTTATTATCCATAGTATTATCATGTGATGTGTGCAGTAGTCTGAGCCGTCCACCTACTCACCTTCTGCAGAGATCAGACAGGCGATTCAGCTGTGCTACCAGTGTATGAGCCAACTGTTCTTCTAACCCGCTTCATTGCCACATGATTTGTGTATGCTGCCAGTAGGATCGGGGAGCACAAGGAAGGACCCTGTCGAGCCTCTCTAAATCTGCCTGGGACTTGCACACCAGCTCCCAGTCTCACGCTCCTTTCCTAGGCATTTACACAGAAAATTGAACATCCCTTAAGAGTGGCTAACAGACGCTTTCTCTGGTAGATAATATGTAGCTATTTGGATCCCTCAAATTAGAAGGCGTCCGGCCTTGCAGCTCGGCCCCTGTTTTGCAAAGAAATGCACCCAAATCAGAGGGTTTTCGAGTCTTTGAAGTTATGATAACATCGGCTGTGAGCAGCTGTTAAAACTTCTCTTCAAAGGAAGGTACACATTGGTAAGTCTCAGCAGGTATTTCTGCGTGCGCTGATGTAGCAGTGCTGTGTTTATCCTGCAAGAAGGTTACAGTTTTCATAAACAATATGACTATGGCAAAGCCGTACATGTACAATCACAGAGAGCCTGGGATCCAATAGGGCTGCAGCACTCGTCTAGGTGGGGTGCAGCATGTACTGAGAAGCCGACACAAGTCCACTAGACTATCTGCAGCATCAGGACATGGGAACGCGGAACACTACCAGCAGCAGGTTCCACTGCTTAATGTAATGGCCCCCCAGTATCAACAGGGCACGCAGTCCCCATACAAACACTCCAGATAATTTCCCTGCACTTACCCTAACACCTTTTCCACAAAAGCAGATAGAAGGCCTTCCAGCACATATTATCCCATGAGGCTGAGAAGAAGATAAGCCAGTATGCTCAACATCCAATGTAAACCCTTTCACAAAATCTGTCTTGAGAGCTGCACTCATTCAGCCCATCAGTGTCTCATAAAACTGACTTTTTTAATATTTCCCCTACCCTTTTCCCCACTCCGCCATATGCTGGCCCCATCTACCCCTTCTGCAACTTCCAAATGGATGTGTTGATCTTTTTTCTCCAGTCCCATCAATTAGTCACTACTACCGAATATCTTTGTATTTTAATGTTTATGCAATACCTGTTTTGTGTTGTTTGCTCTGACTCTTGCAGCTGTTCTCAAAGATGTGCAGTACTCTAATGGCCTAAGCTCCTGGACCGCACTGGCGAAAAAGCATTAATGAATGCATACATGTACAGAACTGGGGAATGGTAGCCTCGAACTGCTAAATGTGTTGGCTTTCTTTCTGTCACATATATGGAATGTGTAGCTTTGCCAAGTGATAGGCCATGCAGCGCCCAGTCGCAGTGCTCCCACCCCCAGCGCCCCAAATGATTGCGACCCTGATGATGTGTACGACAGGCAGATGTCAATAAATCGGCAGCTGCTTTTCTTGCTGGACACCCTCAGAAACTCAGGCATCAAAGTCACCACCATTTGGTGCAATAGATGGTTGGCCAAGCCCAATATTTTGGCTCAGAGCCTGTAACAGGAAACGCTAGCTTACAGTTTCAAAGCGACAAGCCACAAGGCAAGAGACACAGGCGAAACTATAGTAAAGATATCAGAAGAGAAAACGGGTATACCCCGTGAAACACATTAATGGGGCGCTAAACCATATGTATGAATTCGCAAAACCACAAAAACCGTAATAAACTCCTCGCCACCAACAGGACACTGGCAAGCTTTGCTGATCTTCTTCAAGGCCAAAATCACTAAAGTTTGTGAACGGGGTCTAATGTGAATCTACGAATGGAGTGTCCCTCATTCCTACCCAGGGAGCATGCCTGCTAGGTAGGCCAGTCCCTAGAGACATCCCTAGAGAGGCCCTAGAAAAATCAGTGGCAAGTAAATACCACCTCCTACCACTCCAGTCTTCGTTGACGCTTCAAAGGCATACTCAGTTCTCATAAATATGGCGGGCATAAGCATAGAACAACCAGGTCTCCAGAAGCAGAGGCCTTTTTTGCACTGAACCCCGCATGTATGCCTCCACACTCTATACTAGACCTACAACGGTGGTTTCCCATCAGGCACCGGGGCAGTGTAACTCCTGCCTAGAAAAATGTTGTGTCGGAGTCCAATTTTCCACTGTTGTAGTGTGCTGTGAGTGTTCTATTACTTTTGGCAATGTTGTCATATATCTCTAACAGTGGCTAGGCATATTAGGTTGACATTCTGTCAGACAGAATGCAAGATTATTTAACCAATTCTGAACCTGGCTACCTTCGCACTGCTGTTGTATATAAATGTAATGTATGCTTCCATACTATATACGGTCTGACCTTGACTACACTTTGTGAACTATATATGCTTGAAAACTAAACAAGGTCAGACCTTGACGACACTGTGAACTTCTATTGCTCCTGAGCCTTACAAAAGTCACTGGTAAGGCACCACCTTAAATCCTGCTGCTCTTTTCACTCTTCACCAGTTACCCGCATTCCAACCATGAGTTCATGGATAAAGAAAGGAGACAGTGCGAGGTGAGACTGGAACATCGATCAAAGCACCACAAAAAAACAGCCCCCATTCCCCAATACCAATTCATTACCTCTCTTGACAAACTGGGCAGTCCGTGCCTGGGGACCCAATAGTGAGCAACCTCGTGCAAATAGTGCATTTTACCACTCAATGATCCATTAGCATTGATCAACACTCCCAGCTGTGCGGTGCAACAAGTCCTTAAACTGGTGCACAAAACCAGCCCATAGTCGCCTGTCTGGCCCTATTGCCTTTTAAGGCAGTCCGAAACTACATAATGCTCACCACAACCGTGACTCTTCGCTGGACACTTTTGTTTGGCTCAGGGCTGAAGTCGAGGGTACACGCGGGGGGACGGAGTCCCCCCCACCTAAAATGAGAAACATTGAATGCCCTCTTTGAATTTATGAATTAAAGCCATCCTCGGCAGTCAGCAGATTTGTAGGCCGGACACTTCACCACTACACTATATAACCTGATGAAAAATAACAAACAACTCAAGGTGAAATATCCCATTTCAGTACCGCAAGTTCCAGGGAAAACATTTGTATTGGTTCTTGGCAGTTTAAAACATGCACACCATTTACATTTTTCAACACTATTAGAAGAAAATATCCGCTCTTGGTTTTGTGTGTGTTGATTTTATGAAAGGCAAATGCCTTTCGTCCTGTTCAATTTGCGTGGTTATCCAAAGCCAATTTAATGAAATGTGCATATGTCACCTTGATATTCTCATTTCTGGTGACGTCACATCCCACTGCGTTTGTTGATGAGTCCCCCCACTTTCATTTTTAGGACTTGACCCCTGGTTTGGCTGGAGTGAAGATGGATATTTGGGGTGGGTACGTGGAGGGCGTGTGAGGAGGGTGGTATGTTTAAAGGTTGCAGGTTCCCATTCTCTTTCAGAGGAAATGAATAGACTATGATTTCAGGTCAAGCAGAGAGCAACCTGGACCCGCCAGCTGAATGGATGAACTCTGACCCCTCTGGTAGGAACAGACAGCAACTTGAAAGGCAGGGCTGAATGGCCCAGAAACGGTCCTGATTGTAGCTGATAGATAAGAAGGGTCACGTGCCAAAAGGTACTTATGGTCAAGCATCAAATCTTCTCGTTTTGTTTTCAAGATGATGACAGAATTAGATCAATACAGTGTTAGTTAAGGCCCCAAAACGAGCAACATACAGTTTACCCCTTCTTGGCCTACGATATGAATGAAACTATTTTTCTTGGCTTGAGTAAAACGCATTTCTATTTCGGTCTGAATATTGTCAATGATTGTTCACAGGGAGGGCCGGCTGGAGGCGTGTGCCCAGGCCCTGTTGCACCTGGGCTGGCAGCCCCCTCTCAATCCCAGAACTGTGATCAGGAGGATGTGTATCACTTACACCAGTCTCCCCAAAGCTGCCATTGGGGCATGAAAATGCGGTAGCACATCTCTGCGCCTTTCAAAGAGGGGTTCGTTTTCTGTTGGGCCTGGCAGCCAGCAACCTAATTTAGTGTTAATGTGTGGGTGATACAAGTGATGGGCGCGTTTGCATCTGAAAGCCCCCACAGAGCACGCTCAGTTGACTACTACGCCCTACATCTTCTCTCAAAAACCTAAAATGGAATCAGAAAATAACCCCAACCCGCTTTATAAACGGTCGTATTTATTTCCATGATGTCTGTTTGACAAGCTAAAAAGGGTTTGCTTTTTTATAGAAACTTCGCATTTTCGTTACAGGGTGCGGGATGTGTGCCTTTAAGGCCTGAAAATAAGTTTTAGTACCAAAAGGAATCCGATTATTTTTTACTGTGCTTTAGTTGTATGAACATAATATTTTCTAGCAGGCCTGTGACGCACCCGGGTCCACACGGTGTCAACATATTTGGGGTTGAAGCTGCAACTCTCGCTGGTTCTCTGAAGGTGGTGAATGAACATATTAGTTCTGGCTCGAAATTGCATGAATGTTCAAGTGTTTCTCTAAAATGCATCATCGTTAACATTTTGCTCTAATTCAATTAGCCTGGAAGGATAGCTCAGTGGCAACGTGCTTGCCTTGGAAGTATAGACCACACTGAGCTCCACGGGTTCAAGTCCCAGTCTGCGCTGCGTTATAAATATTCTATCATATCATATCACTGGCAAGTAGAGCAAGTAGAACATATTGACCATCTAACCACAGACAAAAGAGCAAACGTGTTTTCCTCCATCTGCGAATTAATGGACAAATACAGGTTAAATCATTACTGAACTAATGTCCTGTCAAACACTGCAGTGAGGGCTTCTTGTATTGTCTTTTCACTGACCTTGACCCTCGGTGCTGCTGGTTATATTAAGGTAGAGAATGTGCACCAACGTCATGCAGGCAGAGTGGAGCAGTGTGCAGGCATGGCTAGCATGAGTGACCAGCATGGTCACCTTCCAACTCATTGTCAAAAAATGGATAGTAAGGTATGACGTGCCAACCTAGGCCACACAGTTGTTGCTTGTTGTGTTACTACAACTGACTGATAAAATAATAAAGTTGCCAAAATACCATTTCTTAATCAAACTGGGCTCAAAAACGGGCCCTTGACAACCTTGCTGTTTGGAAAATGTCATCCAAATCTATCCAGCAAGTCAAAAGTTATTAGCCCCTCTCAGCTTCTCTGCTGCAAAGCACCAAGGCTGATATAAAGATTTTAAGGAGCAGGTGGCACTCCGTTCTCTGTTCAATAGTACTGGATGAATTTACCCTAAACCAGTCAAGGACATTAAGTCAATCCTTTGAGCACAAATTACACTTTTTCTCTATGGGAAAATGAATGGAATGAAAACAGTGGTGTTTTCTTTTCTTAATACATTTTTCATTCTTAACATATTGTTTCCAAAATGTGTAGATTTTATTTGAGGGGTTTGAGGGGACGACACCTTGACAAACATTTAGTTTGGGAAATTTCATCCAAATCCATAGAGCAAGTCAAAAATTCTTAGCAATAGAATTTTGGGCGAAAAATGGCTGCTTTTTCATTTGTGAAAGGTCTCTCTGCTGCAACGCACCATGGGAAAAATGTACCTATAATTTGGGGAGAAGGTGGGACCCACTTGCCCACAAATACTTTTAAGATGACTTGACGGAATAACCCCAGGTCACTCCCGGAAATCGAGTTAACGCTTCTTGCCCAAGTTGTTACTCATTTGGTCCAATTTTGTTGAGCGGTTTTGCCCTGTGCCGTGCAGACATTTTGATTTTTTTCTCTGTTGCAAAATGAATGGCAGGAGGCTAAAAACAGCATTTTTTTACATTCTTAATAACACCATCGTTCTTGAACTGCCAAGCCATGACAAAAAGGGAACGTTTTTTGGCATACACCTAGCTGGAACTGGTGAATGCTCTAACCACTGAAAAACGGACCTGCCGTGCTTACATCACTATTTAAAATAAAAAAAAAGCATATCAAATTCAGATTTACGCAGTAGGTGTGGACTACATAAATAATCATGTTGGCAGATTAGGCATATGCATTGAATCACGTGACGACAAGAAGCATATTCAGAATGTTTTCTCCAACTGTGTATTCCTAGTGTGTATTCAAAGCATGTATTCACATTCCATTCAGATTCTGCATAGGTATTCTGACTGTTAAGGAGTATTTGGATTCCAAATGTGTATGCTAAATGTATGCTTCTGAATGTGGATTCCACATGTTTGTTCCAAATAGTTACATGACATTCAGCTATTGCCTGTTCACCTCTAGGATACCCAATGTGGTCACTGAGTATGTGCTCAGCCAATTGAAATGGCCAGTTGACGATGTGTCTGGGTCTTGGAGTTTGGCCATGAGTAACGCACAACCATCAGTACCAATGATCCGCGGCACCGGTTTAGGACAAACCCTGGGTCGCCAGACCTTGTTTACAGATCTGCACACACAGCTCAGACAGAGCACACAACTGTTTTGGGGTCTGAAAACCAGGCGAACAGTGCACAACACGCACTAGGTAAGCAGCCTTAGCCCAAGGCACCCAGATCCAGCTCAGGTCTGGGTCTGCAGGACCCGTTTTGTGTCCACAGGCACCACACAGGGTCAGCTCATGTTCTGTAGACCTAGTTCAGACCTGATTCTGACTGAACTTCAGGTTCTCAGATAACCTCCAGGTGTGCACGCCTGGACTGAGATTTCCAGATCAGGTTCTACCCCACCTTCAGGCCTGTGGACACATCTTTGGGTCCCTAGACCCTGCATAGACACAGAGCCACATCTACCAACCTTGCACAGACTCAGCTCGGGACTCGCAAGCATACTTTAGATCTGCAGGTCCTACACAGACCCAAACGCCATGGGCCCCTTGTCCAGGTCTGCAGGCCTGCCCAAACCCCGATTTAGGTCTGCAGACGCAATTCTGGGTTTTCTCTGTGTCTACATATCAGAACACATAATTACAGGTTTTACTGTCAAAATGGCTGGTTTCTTTTGCTTTTTGCCCACCACTTAGGCCCTAGTAAAGCACCCAATGGTGGAGGTGTACTGCTGAGAGCTGAATATACCCCTTTTCATTTTATTTTCAATGTCGTATCCATAGACTGGATGTGAAAACCACAGACCACCATGACCAGAACAAAAATCGTTCACCTGGCCCAAACAGATTAGAATAACTCCAGGTAGCCATTCATATTGCATTTTAGTGATGTCAAACCAGGTCTGAGGACTCACGGTGCCGTCAAGATACACAACTGTGGTATACAGTTCTGCGAAGTGGCCCAGAAGCTTGGGAAATCTCGAACTCAATTTCAGCCACCTTTTCTATTTTCTTTTAAAGTGCACACAGATTTTCAACCGATCTACCTATGATTGTGAATGGAAGCACTTGGCAGAATTTACCACCAATGTGTGGTTAATCCGTCACACAGTTTTTGGTGTAGGTGATAGCAAAAATTCTCAAAAAGATTTTGCATAACAATTGCAACTTTTGTATGCTGCCCTATAACTTAGTGGAATTGCACAAAACATTGCAAAATGCATTTAGAGTTAGATATATTCTTTGTTTGCAAAGTTGTGTGCAGTTTCATCAAACGGCGACAGAGTTATAACCATCTGAAAACGTGCTTCTCCTGTGTGGAGTCCAACGGGACCATAGTTAATGATGGCTTCCCTGCTTTATAACATCTTCTGACAGCAGTTCCCAGTTAGACAAATAAGGCTTCAAGTGTTAATGGAAATCTAATATCCCCTATCAGAAAAAGGCTAATGGTCTAGAGAAGACAATGATAGTAATATAGCGTGCATGTCATGTTTCAGAGTTCTAACATGGCTCATAGGTGTGTAATTACCCTTGGAAACATCGGTAAGCAGTGGCGTACCTAGCTGGGAGGGATTAAGGGGGTCAGCCTGTCCCCCAGTGGCTCTTTCAAAAGCCAGACCATGACAATGAGGGTGCCAAGCAGGAGCATGATGTTCCTGCTCAGCACCCTCATTGTCCTGGCAGCAGGACACCTTTCCTGTTTGATGTCCAGACAGCAGAGCGCCTCTCTAAGGGAACTTACAATGGGAGGGAGGGGGGACTATCAGCAGGGACCTTTGTCCCTTAAGAAATGTGGAGGGAATCAGAAGTGAGAAGGGTGCATAATGCTGCATACTTTATGACATAATGACTATGACTATGTGGAGAAGTGTTCATTTGCTTAAATTGTCCACATCCCGGTTTCACCATTTAAACAAGGTGTGTGATCATGGGCAAATCATTTAATCGCAGTGTTTTATCAGCAGCTCCGCAAGTGATTCACTACATAACCTATGTTAATATATCATGCTATTATAAAAAGAAAGCCTAATGACTAGAGAGTTGCTCCATATATAATAATAGTGAAATTTAGGTATTTTGCAGCACAAAGTTATTTGCAACTTGGCTTACTTATGGCAACTTATTTTAAAGTCACTTCGATGGTGCATCCAAATATCAATATGGTGATGCTTCTTGCAATGTCCTTTTCTGTGAAGTCCCTTCTGTTGTAATCCTTATGCAAATTAGGAGCTTTGTATGTAAGGTATGTGTTATTATTTGTTTAGCTAGGCTGGCATTTGGGGGCAGCCAGTCTATCCCTTTCTTACTGTGGCATGCCATTTTTTCTGGGCATCCTGTCCAGGACAGCAGTGTTGCTGTGTGCTCCTGCTTAGCCTGTTTGCCTATAGAACAGCAGTCTGGAGCAGAACACGGACAGCAGTCTGGCCGTATGCTCCTGTTCTGCACCCTACATGTACAACGGGCGGGTATAGCAGGAGCATGCTCTGTGTCCCACTCCAGGCCGTTGACTGCACTGCAGGCCCAATAAGGAGCAGAGCAGGAGCACACAGCTCCATGTCCCCCTCTTGTCCGAATGTTGAGAAGGTACGGAGTCAAGTCATCATATGGGCAGCAGGAACGATTGTGTGTCAGTTTTACATGAATATTCTAAGGGGCATTTGGGGGGAAAAGTAAAATGACTTTTTTCGTGGCTCCCCCCACCCCCTCCACTCTTGCAATGCTAGATAATCCCCTGTCTGTAAATTGTCAGGTCAAACATAGTAAACTGACAAAAATAGTCAGCAAATGCAAACTTCAATCGATGGATTTAAATGTGCATTTGGAGGTTCTGCCATGAATGGATGATATATATGAGTAAGTTAGGCATAATGTTTAAACTGACGTGTTACGTAACTGCATTCCCCATTGTACGCTCTGATTTCAGCTGCATTAGCCACCTGTGCATTGGTGATCAATTCCTGGGTTTGGACAGTCATATTAAAATGAGATACGGCTACCTTTGAATTTTCGACCGAGTTGATTATTTTTGTAAGAGTCAGCTAAAAAGAGGCCATTTGTGCTTCATTCTTACAATGCTTTAAAATGCTCACCATAGAGTTCTTCATCAATGAAGTGCGGATCACTGCAGCGTGCCCTCAGTATTCTTGTATTCATTGTGAGGTGGATTGCTCTGCTTGGCACAGCACATTGCATGTGGTCTTGTAGATACACAGGGGCCGATTCATGGAACAAATGTGCGCTGAAATATGTGGCGCTAGCTGGCGCAAGCGTGAAAAAGCAAGCGCACGCACACGCGTGCGATTCATGGAAGGCCCTGCGCGTGTTTTCCCCGGGATGTGCTCGAAATCCGCAGGTGGCGCACATGGGCACACGCGTCATTGCAACATCCGGTACGCCATGCGCGACGCGCACAGCGAAAGCGCACAGCGTCAGCACCACACAAAAAAGGGGGCGGAACATGGGGCGGAACATGCGGAATGGGGAACAACGTGTGAAAAAGAAGGCGTAACTGGGGAAGTACAGCTGGGAAATACACGGAACGCCCACACGCACGCAAACAATATGTATTCATGGAATTGAATATGGGAAACCAGCGCACGCCAAAAGACACGCACAGGCATAAACACGTCTGCCACACGAAGGCAGGCGGAAGCCTCCCCGTGCTGCATAAAAGTGCACGCAAACAACAAACACGCATATACAGCTATGATGAATGTACCATTTCTCGCAGCAGTGATCGTGGGACACCGCAAGAGGAGGAGAATAGCCAGGCCCTGCATTTGTTTGCCCAGGACCAGCCTTTTTGGGATGCCTGATGACCAGGTTTATGTCAAGTATAGGTTTCCACCATATCATCCTAGACCTGGTCACTGAGTGGGAGGATGACCTTACATCACCCACCTCGTGCTCCCAAGCACTGAACCCCTTGGAAAAGGTGCTCAATGTCCTGCATTTTTTGGCCACTGGGTCATTTCAGCAGACAACTGCCATAGTTGGGGTATGTCTCACAGGCCACGCAGTCACGCTGCCTACACCAGGTGTTGCCAATCATGACCCCAGGACTTTTGCAGGGTGGCACACTTCCCCAAAGTGCTCGGTGCCATAGATTGCACCCATGTGGCCCTAGGTCCACCTAGGGTCACTGAGCATATCTATCGAAACCGCAAGCAATGGCATTCCATCAATGTACAAGTTGTATGCGATGACCATGGAATCATCACCTCTGTCTATGCAAACTATCCTGGGTCTACCCATGACAGTTTCATATACAGAATTTCCGCCCTGAGCCGGGACCTGAAAGCTGCGAAGCATGGCGACACATGGCTCATTGGTGAGTACAAATGTCTATGCACATGCATGCATGTGCATAGACACAAACCCAACTAATGACAACCATCCTCACCTCCCCAGGGGACAGTGCCTACCCTCTGAGCAACCACATGATGACGCCAATATGGATCCCCACCACACCACCCCAGGTAAGATACAACGCTGCCCATATTGCCAACAGGGGCATAGTGGAGCGTACATTTGGAGTGCTCAAGTCACGCTTCCGCTCCCTAGACCGCTCTGGCGGGCAGCTACTATATGCACCCCCAGTAGTGTGCAGGATCATTGCGGCAACATGTGTCCTGCAAAATGTTGCAACACAGCAGCGCATACCGGTGGACATGGTGGTGCCTCCACATCCCCAACTACAGGCACAGGTGCTGCCCATGGGAGGGGAAAGGGCACGTGGTGAGGCAGCCCGGACCCAGCTTGTGGCTGAATTTTTCACCTAAACTCCCACCCCTGCGGAGTGCACAAAGTCATACACACATGCATGCCACCAGTGGTACCATCAACAAAAGACAGAATGCATGTTGTCATGCACATTGGCCAAGCCAAATCCGCTAATCCCTAAACTGTGTGCTGTGTGTGTCTCCTGCAACACACTGCTCAGCACACAGCACAGTGAGCAGCCATTGTGTTGGGGATACACCTTGAGCATCATATAAAAAGGACAAGCAACAAAAAAACCTATTGACGCATGTACACCATCTCCAAATGGTAAGTGATCATGCACTGCAGGGACACAGCATGCCAGAGAAGGCAATCTGTGTGTACGCGTGGGAATGGAAGGGTGGTTGTATGTGTGGTGGAGCATTGTGTAAGTGTGTGTGTCAGTAGGGACATGCACTCAATACATGCATGTGAAATAAAGTGACCCTCAGTGTCCTGTACACATCACATGTGAACATTGCCCATGTGTACACCCCAGTATGTCAAACCACAACAATCCCCTGACACCTGAAAAGTAAACCCAACACAGGAACATCCATTGACCAGCAGAACACATCATGTACATAGTACCCCACACTGAGAATGTCAGAGAGTGCCCAAACACTGTAACCCAAGCGTATTGTCCGACAACAAAAGTCCCTCCCTCATTTACTTATCACCATAACCTTCTGAAGAACTGTGTCTGGGCTCCGTTGCCTTCTTTCTTCTAGTCTACCTGGCTTCAAGATCCACCTACCCCTTGGTTTCCTTGTTCTACCTTGTGTGTAAATAGGGTCCAGCCCCCTCAGAGGCCACCTTGACTGGTAAAAATACCAAATCGCAGAGAACTCCAAGGAGCCAAGCCCCCAAACCAGGGCAAAAGCCTGTAGCCACCAAAAAACCCTGGAAGAGTCTCCAGTAGATGACTTGAAGTCGCAGAATATGGCCAAGCACATGTCCAAGCAGAATGATAGAAGAACAACCAAAGTAGCATAGTTCAGCAATGGTTCAACAGGATGGGGACCTGGCCTAGCAGTTCGGGCTGGGCTGCTACCTTCAGTGGCAGCAGCTGCTGACTGATTTGCACATGGCTGGTCCCCTTTTGCAATGGCGCAGACGGGCTAACAAACGGTGGTGTGGAAGGTTGCCCAGAGCAATTGCTAGTGGTTTAGATTAATTCGAAACCTTCCACCCATCACTTTTGTGGTCAGTTTGTTTCTCCTTGTGAGAGAGGGTATGCCCAGACGTGGGTCCCTTGCTCGCTGCGCCACAGGGAACCAGGCCGCACCTCACTGAGGAGGTCCAACAAGGCCGAAACATGTCTGGGGTTGATTGGTTTTCTGTGCAGAGGGGACCTGGCCTAGCAGTTCGGGCTGGGCTGCTACCTTCGGTGGCAGCAGCTGCTGACTGATTTGCACATGGCTGGTCCCCTTTTGCAATGGCGCAGACGGGCTAAAAAAAGGTGGTGTGGAAGGTTGCCCAGAGCAATTGCCAGTGGTTTAGATTAATTTGAAACCTTCCACCCATCACTTTTGTGGTCAACAGGATGAGTAGCATTTTCAGTACACAATAATCAATGAGGATGCAACAACTGATGGGTAGTGTCACAGCTCTGGTCTCCAGGTGCAAGAGTGGCAAGAACCAACCACCCCCTCTGCAGTCTGGGCACCTGCAATTGTAAAACTTACACAGGCATCAGAGACCCCGGCGGGGAAAGAGGGTTAGGGATCCGTTGTTTGGATGGGCATCGGTATTCAGGATAACCGGAAAGAGGATCAGGAGAGGGGAGGTGGATGGGCAAGGTAAAGTAGGCAAAATACAAAATACAACTATTGACAATCACACATACTCAATCTGAGAAACCATGTTCTTTATGCACATTGTAAAAAATGGGTCAAATGCAAGCCAAAGTGAGACTTATCTCTTGGGTGAGTGCTGGCCTACTGCCTGCGCACTCTCAGGTCTGGTAACAGGAGCAATTCAATGCTGCAAAGAGAGCATGAGTTACTATTCTGTGTGTGTTTTCCCCACGCACACATAACACCATTCATGCCTCAAACTTAGTGACAGCTCCCCAAACAAGCATTCTTGTCTGCTGCTTTGTTCGTATACTTTTGCTTGCCCCCGTGATGGTTCATACACTTTTAATGTGGTAAGGCAGCCGCACGTGGCCCTGCGGTAAATGGAAGACGAATGTGTTAAGATTCACACATGATAGATTGGTTCTTGGGTGAGCTGCTAGACGTGTGTGGCGAGGTGTGACTTCAGTACAAGTCATGTTCTGCCAGCCGCGGATTTCTACAGGTTGCGCACGTTGCAATGATATGCACTGCACTCGAGTTTGTGCGTCGCTGGGTGCCCCCCCTTGCGCTGTATTAGTTTGTGGCTAGGAACACTACTGCGCTAATAACTTAGCTTCTATGGAGGAGGGGGGACTTGAGGATGTGGGCGATGCCCCATGTGTGTGCCCCTGACAACTTGGAAAGCTTCTTGGCATTTGGTCCTCAGCGCGGCATAGCTGTACTGTGCGCATCTTCCCCAACGCCTGGCCAAGCTCCCCAGCACTGGTGCTACTTAGCTTGCATGTGCGAGGGGCCTGGAGGAAGGTCGGCTGGGTCATGGCCCCTTGTGATGCTCACCTTGCTTGGAGCTCCTTGAAACACGTCTGCTTCTGTCGGACATCTGAGCACAAGCCCCGTGCTTCTGCTTGAGCACGCATGCGCACGTGTGCACCACCCAACGTGGCCAGGTTTTCATAGTTCTTAGCTCTGTGTCTGCTGGGAAAGGTAGTCTGGAGGCTCATTTTCCTGCAGAAAGGGCATAAAAGCTTTTTAATAAGGCCGGAAAGTTTGTGTGTGTCTTCATGCTGGTTGTTACTGGGCCATGTCTGAGACCTATATTCAACCTCCTCCCACACAACCCCAGGTTCTGTACCCTGACAGGTAGAGCTGGAACATGAGTCAAAAATAACCAAGGAGGCTGGCACAACAGGATGATTGAGTTGAAACCCAAACAATCATTGATAGCATGAACAAAGAAAGGCAGAGACAGCAGAAGTCTTGAAAGGCACAGAGAATGTGAGATAGCTGGAAACAGCTGACAGCAAGTAAACAGCCACAACAGTTGAATAGCATTGGTAAAAGCCAACAGCCAACATAAAGGCACGGATGTAATAGATGAAAGACAGGAGGAGCGACAGAAAGATGCTGTTGAACAGAATTGTACAGAGGCAAACTGAGGCAGTGTAAGAGTATGTGGAAATAACAGCCCGAGAGACAGGTGAACAGAACGGCAACAAGGACAGTAGCAGGAAGAAGAACAGGGACTAAAGGCATCAGAGTGTGAAAAACAAGTAAAAGAGCAGTAGTCCAGTAGGAAAAGTGCGCCCTCAGGCAGCATCAAAGTCCAAGAGGGAAGACAGACACAACGTGCCGTCCAAATGGAACGGAGCTTAGTAGTAGTATAGGAGGACATCTCAGGTGAGGACCGGACCGTGACTTGTGCCTCTTGGGTCACATTCCTAATGCATCCTCCTTTGCCACAATCCCCAGGGGCTGAACTCAACATGTACCAACATGACATTGTGAACATCCAGCCCCTCCCACCATCAGTGTGACTTTAACAGCCAAAGGGTGCAGGACACTGTCTACAGCATGACGCTATCAAGCACATAGACATGCAAGAAAAGAACATACATCACAATCAACATCAATAAATGGACATTTCAATAATGTACTCACCAAAATTTATTGCAGACATGCTGTGGAGAAAACATCCATAAACCCCACTAGGGGTGTTAATACAAGTAGTACAGCAGCAGACAGGCCACAGATATGACGAAAGTCCAATGCCCTTGTGTAAATGGATGTAACACCAAACCATGCTTGCGAGCCCATGGATAGGGGAAGCAGGAGTGGCATATGTGAGTCAGGACCCCAAGCTGCAAACACATACACGAGACAAGCTTGAAGGGCCCAGCTGGAACAGACAGTGGATGCTTTCAAAAGCCACAAAGCACCACACCGTCACATGAATGCACAATAGACAAACAATTTTAAACTATATTAACTAATTAAACTAACAATACAAATAAAAAAACGGCCACATATGACCTGGGGGGGGTCACCCAGGAGGGGGGAGGTACAGGGTGCACCTCAACACCCACATGCAATGATGTTGAGATAAAAAAAACTCCATTGGCTCAACGCCTGTACGGCCCAACCTGTGTGGGAGATGAGTCATCGTCCTCCTCACCCTCTGACTCAAAAGGCAGACATGGCACAGTACACTGACCACGCCTATACGCAGCTTGCCCCACATCGGCAGCAAGTCTGTGGGACCAGTGAGCCGGTTCTGTGTGGCGATGACACGTAGTTCAGGCGTGCAGAACGTCACATGATACGCATGCTTCCTCTTGCAAGGAAGCACGTGTAACACAGAGTTCTTCCTGCATGGCCTGGCATGACATCTGGAGCACCTCCTGGCAAGCACGTAGCTCAGCCGAGATGCTATTCTCAATCTGCTCCAACCTCTCCTCTGTCCGCTGCCTCTGGGACATCAAGAGCACACCCAGAGTAGATCGGAGGGAATCATGGTCATCCCTCAGGGCCTCCATGTATGCCTCTAGCTGGAAAAAGCTGACAGCAAGTAAAGAGCCACAACACTTGAAAAGCATTGGTAAAAGCCAACAGCCAACATAAAGGCATGGATGTAATAGATGAAAAATGGGAGGAGCGACAGAAAGATGCTGTTGAACAGAATTGTACAGAGGCAAACCGAGGCAGTGTAAGAGTATGTGGAAATAACAGCCCGAGAGACAGGTGAACAGATCGACAACAAGGACAGTAGCAGGAAGAAGAACAAGCACTAAAGGCACCAGAGTGTGAAAAACAAGTAAAAGAGCAGTAGTCCAGTAGGAAAAGTACACCCTCAGGCAGCATCAAAGACCAAGAGGGAAGACAGACACAACGTGCCGTCCAAACGGAATGGAGCATAGCAGTAGTATAGGAGGACATCTCAGGTGAGGACTGGACCGTGACTTGTGCCTCTTGGGTCACATTCCTAATGCATCCTCCTTTGCCACAATCCCCAGGGGCTGAACTCAACATGTACCAACATGACATTGTGAACATCCGGCCCCCTCCCACCATCAGTGTGACTTTGACAGCCAAAGGGTGCAGGCCACTGTCTACAGCATGAAGTGCATCAAGCACATAGACACGCAAGAAAAGAACATACATCACAATCAACATCAATAAATGGACATTTCAATAATGTACTCACCAAAATGTATTGTAGACATGCTGTGGAGAAAACATCCATAAACCCCACTAGGGGTGTTAACACAGGTAGTACAGCGGCAGATAGGCCACAGATATGATAAAAGTCCAATGCCCTTGTGTAAATGGTTGTAACACCGAACCATCCTTGCAAGCCCATGGATAGGGGAAGCAGGATTGGCATATGTGAGTCAGGACCCCAAGCTGCAAAAACATACACGAGACAAGCTTGAAGGGCCCAGCTGGAACAGACAGTGGATGCTTTCAAAAGCCACAAAGCACCACACCGTCACATGAATGTACAATAGACAAACAATTTTATTCTATATTAACTAATTAAACTAACTATAAAAATAAAAAATGGCCACATACGACCTGGGGGGGGAGTCGCCCAGGAGGGGGGACGTACAGGGTGCACCTCAACACCCACATGCGATGATGTTGAGATAAAAAAACTCCATGGGCTCACCGCCTGTACGGCCCGACTTGTGTGGGAGATAAGTTGTTGTCCTCCTCACCCTCTGACTGAAAAGGCAGACGTGGTACAGTACCCTGACCACGCCTATGCACAGCTTGCCCTTCATCGGAAGCAAGTCTGCGGGACCGGTGAGCCTGGTTCTGTGCGGCGATGACGCGTAGGTCAGCATGCAGAACCTCACGTGATACCCGTGCTTCCTCTTGCAAGGTAGCAGGTGTAACACAGAGTTCTTCCTGTTGTTCCATGCTCTGAGTGATCTTATCAATTGCTGCCCCCTGGTGTTCAGAATTGGCAACCCTGGCTTGCTCCCACTCAGTATACCCCAGTGGCGCACGGCCACCGCGTTGCTGGGCTTGACACCCGCAGGACCCAAGGAGCCGCGGTCCTTGTTGGGTTGACACCGCCCGCGGCTGCAGGACCACACCCCTCCATTGATGTGATGCCCCAGGCACATCAGCAACTGGTGTGGAGTGTGACCGTGCATCCCGATCCACCACAGGCGGAGGTTCCAACACCGTCTGGCCCCTAAGTGCAGGTGTCACGGACAGAGGATCGTCCACATCAGAATCACTCACCGTAGACGAATGGACATGACGCGCATCCAACTCAACATTGTCGTCAGAGTGATCATCCAGGCTAGACTCATTGCCAGCCCTATACACGATGAGCCGGAGCACAAATGGGTTCTCGTGGCCTACCACCCCTCGACCCCCACTTGTGCTGGGTTGCTGGTGTGATAGCAACCCTGTGTCTGGAATGACATCACCATCCTCTGGCTCCATTGCGTCATCATCTGCAATGTTGAAAAAACATCATGAGTACTCATGTCAGAAGCACATAACCCACACAACCATAGACATCACATCAACAGCCAACGCATGAAGCAGACATGTCAAACACATCTGGAATTCTGGCATGCATTCAGTGGCATTGATATGCAAACACATCCCAAAAGCAGAAATGGATGTGTATGAATAGAAAAGCCTACCCATGTACAGAATGTAGTATATCACCTCCATCACACACCACCTCTGTCAGGCACATGTTACAGGCGGAAAAGACAGATGGCAACAAACAGATGGCACATACCATAAGCATGTCTGAACTGCAAAATGGCCACAGCTGCAAGTGAATCAAAACACACCATGACACATGTAACATGCATGTACACATGCATCACTAAACCATCATCACAATACAGCTTCATCCACCTGCAGCTCGGCCCGTAACCGGGCCTCATGCGCCATGTAGACATAGTGATTTTTGCGAGCAAAGCGAGGGCCTGCAACCAGGTATGAGGGACCATAATGCACAGTACGGTCCGAGCTGCCGGCCATGAAGCCTCCAGAACACCCCTCAGGGCCTGATTGAGCACCGTATCGCTCACCTGATATCCACGGGGATGTCACTCAGCCTGTTCTGACCTCTTACGACCTCGAACCCTTCCCTGGAGTCCACTCAACTGGAGACTGAGCCTGAAACAGAGGATTGGTAGAGTTTAACTCCCTATTTTCTCTGTGTGCTTGAACCCCTTCTTCCCCGGGGTCCAACCCTTCCCTTTGATCCACAGCTCACCTTGTTTTCTTGGAAAGTGTGCTCTCCGTCCTGCTTTCAGCGCAGGGGCGCGTTGATTGATGCGGGCTTGTTGCTGCCTAGTTACTTTACTGGCAAGAGTCTGACAAGTAAGTATAATGAGTCTTTTGAACAGTTCTCTAACTTTGTTCCTTTACTTCCTTAGATGATGGCAGGTGTCTGGGGATGGCGACGTGCTGCTGAGATGAGTAGCGCTGAAGGAGAGTGAGAGCGTGATGCGTGATGCGACCCTTTCCTATTTGTATTGAACTGAGTTCTTTTTCTGTATCTTTTAAGTGCCGCAATGTTTTCAGCGTGGATGCCGGTTATGAAGAAGAAATGCGGTGAGTAAGCGCGGTATGCGGCACCTCTGGATGTTTTCACGCTAACCAGGAGTGTCTTTTCCCTCTTGCAGATGGATGAGAAGTTCTGGCGACAGAGTTCCCCCAGAGCAGCTGGGATTCAGGTAAGCGTTTGAAGCTCGTACAGTCTTTAAAAATAAGCGAAGATTTGCTGAATGCTTACTAATGCCCTTTTTCTGTTCTTTTTCCTTTTCCTCAGGAAGCGGCGTGCCGGGCTGGGAATGACACCGTCGAAGATGCCCGCAGAACAGAAGGAGCGTTGAATGATGGGCAGAAGCACTGCAAGGTAAGGCTGTTCCTAACGGTGTTCTTGTTCTTGCAGGAGCTGAGCGCAGAAGAAAGATGCAGGCCTACTGGAGACCGATCCAAACACGGTGAGTGTCACGCTGCAGGTGCAGAAAACGCAAAGCATGTTTCTCAGCATGGGCGTGGCTTAAATAGTCTCTGGGTATCCCAGGTGTCTCTGGGCTGAACCACACCCAAAAGACTAGACTGCACATGCAGTTCTGGGAACCGAAATATGTGGGGGCATCCATCTTGTCCCCATCAATGCACTACAAGTCCAATCCCCAATGTTATCCTATGTTATCCTATGGGAGTGAGTGAGTCTGGTGCCACAAGCGTCAAGTCTGACTCCAAGTGGGTCTTTGGAAGGATGGAGAGGCCCTTGAGGGCCATGTAGGTGATCGTGGCCTGGCTGCAGCCTGACATCTTGGAGGGCTGGGGACATGAGTGCATGAATCATGACAAGCACATTGTGCATTCATTGTGCCCTAAAACATTATTCAGTGTGTTAAATCATCATGGCCATGCCCCAGCAGATTAGCTAAGTGGGCCTGGGCGTACACATGCTGCACCACAGTGCACCTTCAGTATTGTGCCAGTTGAACATAACGGACGCAATGCTGAAATCGCAGCAGCAATAACATTAATCAACTACATTTTATTCATACAACAAAAAAGCTAGAGAGAACACATATGTAAAGGAACACCTTTACACACACATGAGTGAGTAGCTGCAATGTTGCACTACACAACGTTGAAGCTGCTTGCATATGTACATGTGAAATTGTTCAAGAACACCTGTGTCCATATACACCCGTATGGTGATTATGAACAGCAACCTATACAGCAAAGCAAGCAGCTACAATGCTGCTTGCTTCGATGTATGTGAAAGTGTACACATACACACATGAAGGCAGCTCCACAGTCATTACAATCCGATTGGCAGGCTACAATCAATCTGCGCCCTATACCAGTTGGTATAGGCCGCAGATTGACCAATCAACTTTGCTAAACACCCACTAGGATGTTCCAATACTGAGTACATGCGTCCCGTTGCATTCATGACAGTGAAGGGATGAAAATCTGAACATACATGCCAGGTCACTTTGACATTGCAGCAGTGAGTAGGCATGTAGAACGGTGTAACACGGCTCAGATGTGGGTTGATGCAGTGCAGAACATGTGTACATTACCCACTATCTACATGATCAAGTACTTTATGATGTCAATCAATAAACATGAAGGCAGTGTATGGGCAAGTTCAGGCATCACGTGCAATGCAGGGAGGCATTGCATGGCAGCAAAAGGGTGACCAGAGAACTGTCTATTGGCAGACAGTGTTGACTAACGTCAATTGCATCATCTGAGTCAACTGACAACACAGCAGATGAGAATTGGACTGTAAGCAGGACACATGATGAACCCTCAGTGGTACACCCATGTGTGCAGAAGCCACTACACCAGTTGAACAGAGTCAAGGGGCCTGAAACAGGGGGAGGCCTGTGCCCCACACAGACTATGACACCCTAAACATGTGCGTGATGCAGGACAGAGCCAGAGTGGGCATGGAATGGATCATCAAATGCCATTAAATGTATGTCATCCTGGACACGTACTACAATGATCATCCTGGCAAGGACACATAGGGGCATGCATGGAATGCACATGGAGCATGAATGGGCACTCATGTCCCTGCGGAGCATCTGCCATCTGCACAGTCCGAGTGAGACGCCCTGCATCAAGGACAAAGGATGTACCCCACTGCATGTGTCTGGCAGGTTGGCAGGGGGAAGGGTGCATGTACACAGGAGCGTTGAACAGGCCATTGCAGTACTCCAACATGATACTCACCAGTGCCATGGTGAAATTGGGATGTAGGGGGGTGGAGGGGCAAGGGAGCATGCCTACGTGGAGTAACCGCATGCAGGCAGAACACACACGTCAGCCATGCAATGACATAGTCCCAGTGCTGAGTGGAAAGACACCCCAGGCTACATGCAGAAAGGCCAGTGAGCTGGAACATGGACCAGATGGGCAGCCGAGTGACTAGCATGTGAGCAGGGTGCAGGTGTGGTGATGAGGACAGTCCTTGTCTGCTCTACATGTCCGGCATCCTGCACAGCAGGCACGCATCAGTGAAGCATTGCATGACTCGCATATGAGAACCATGGACGCATAGCATGTAGTGGCAGTCAAGCACAACACATCACACAAGCAAACCACACATGGTCTGGACAAACACGCAACAACACTCACTGGACGGGGCGTCAAAGTCCAGCATCTCTCCCACTCCTTCATACATTTCTGCCGGTATGAATTCCACAGCGATCAACTCGTGCGAAGTGAGCTCTTCCTCCTGAGCTGGTGGCCCACCGCCAGTCAGCCCAGTCATGGCATATTTGGAGGCACGCTTTAGCTTAGTACAGCATTGGAGGTCATCCCAATGCTTTTTGCACTCCTGAGCTGTGCGCACCTCATGTCCGAATGCACTGACACCTTCCACAACATGCTTCCAGTGGGACAAACGCTGGGCAGCCGTAGTGGGACTATTCGGGCCCATTAGCATATCACAGTTGTGTCCCGACACGTAGTCCACAAGGAAGTCCAGTTCCTGCTTGCAGAAGGGCTTCTTCCTCGACATGTCGGAGGCCGGAGCCGTGTCTGGGGTCCCAGCCTCTTGTACATGTGCAACCTTCCTCCTCTTGGACAGTGGTCCAGACCCTGACTGGCAAATGCCGTCCTGATCAGTAGGGGCAGTGGTGCTGGTGGATTGAACCGAGGGAGTGGCAGGTGGAACAAGGACAGAAACCCTGACTTGCGTCAGTGGCTGCTGGGTGCCCTTGACTGGAGCCTGCGCAGCAACATCTGCTGTGCCAGGGTCATTGGCCGGGACTGCCCTGGATGGTAGACTCACAGCCGAGGTGGTGTTGGCTGCATCTGCCCATGCAGTTGCCAAGACATGGCTGCTCGGGGCAGTAGATGACAATACTGCCCCAGGGACATGTGCCTTGGTCAGGGCAGCCCTGCGTGCACTTACTGTGTGCCGCCTGACCTCCTGGGACTCTTCAGTTGCCAACGCAGCATGCGCTGGCCGACCCTGAGCCTGGGTGGTGGTGTCCACAGCTGCAGCTGCAGCTACCACTACCCTTGGGCCCGTGGCAGTTGATGAAACGGACTGCTGGGTCACATGGGTGCCAGTGCCAGATGCAAGAGCTGCATCTCCCGGAGCCACAAGGGGTGGTGGCATGACTGCCCCAACACATGGCAAAACATCCTGCCGAGGTGGCGCACCCCTGCCTTTTCCCCCTCGGCAGCCACCCTGGACACCCTGGAGTCCCCCTACTCCCTGGTCACCCCGACCACGTCCCTGACCACGCCCACCACATGGAGGACGCCCACCTGAGGCGCCCCTCACCTTTCGTGGCCTCCCAACCATGGCACAGATGTAGTAGTGCCGGCACAGATGTAGTAGTGCCAATGGGAGGTGTACACGACAATTGTCCTGGGCAATTGGGGTGAAGTGGGTGGGATACTAGATGTTAACAGCACCCCTGTGCCCCTGCAAGGCTGTATGTGACCCCAGTGATGAAGTGACGGGTCACACAATGCTCAGGCACCCCAAAACTGCAGTAAAACGGTGCACGCAACCTCCGGTAACCCACGTGTGTGGAATCAACCTCCTGCAGTACGGGGTGGCATCCAGGGACACGAAAAACACATACGCGTGGGACACGCAGGCTGCTATGACCTCGAAAACGGATAAGCGATACACAGGGGGATCCACAGTGGGAAAAATAGCGTGCGCGACTCACCATCTGACTAGCGTGTTAATGAAAAACACACGCAGCCAATACCCCCACCAAAAGAAGAGATACGTCCTTGATCCGCTGTGAAGTTTTGGTGGTACGTGAAACAACCAGAAGTAGCAACACACGCGTCGGTCTCCATGAAAGGCACGTACAGTGAACTGCTGGGCCCGCTCACCTTTAACCCGTGCCGAGGGAAATGCCTGCATGCATCACGTCACTTACGCGCTTAGGCCCTTTCCTCGAATTGCACACATTAACATGCGGATACGCTGTTTTTTCATGTGCTGAATCACTATGCACCTGTGAAGAGGGAAACGCCTGCGCGTGTTACGTTACATATGGGTTTACGCGCTAAGGGCCTTTCCTCGAATGACATGCTGACGTGCTGTTTTTTCACGTGCCAAATCACTTCGTATCAAGCTGGCCACGCAACAACACACGAAAGACCACACTCCTGCCCAGAAGGCTGAATTCCTGCCCCCCGCAGCCCCGAGCCAACTCCCATCAGCCATCTGCTGCTGCCTGCCTGCCTGCTGGCCACATGCCCTGCTATTTGGTGCCTGCACGTTAGCCATCTGCAGGGGTCCAGTTGCTGTGACCACCCCTGCTGGAACAGAAGACTCCTGACTGAAGTTCCATCGCTCCACAGCCCAGCACCAGGACCCAGTTGCCCACCCACACCTGCCTTGGGGGTTGCCATGTTGGGGGAAACACCATCAGAGACCACTGGCAACCCCCAACCAGAGAGGCAGAGGGCTGCCAGCTTCACAGCAGGAGAGGTTGGCATCCTGGTGGAGCAAGTCCTGGTGCATTATGATGCCATCTTCAGAAGACCACGCTCCGACAAGGATGGACGGAGAAGGATCTGGATGGACATCGTGGTTGCCATCAACGCGGAGGGGGTGACAACTTGGGACCTACCACACGTCCACAAGCACTGTGAGGACTTCTGGTCCAGGACCTTCGGGAAGACCCGGAACCTCTTGGAGGCAGCAGATGCAGAGGGGTGCTGGGTCTGCCTTACCGATGACTAGATGAGGGTCCTGGAACAAATACGCCCAGCGCTTCACCTCCAGGTCCTTCAGAGGCAGACCCGTCCAGAGTCGAGCAGTAAGTGTCCATGCGTACTGATTGAATGCAGTGCATGTTGAGGTGTGGCAGGAGTGTGCAGCTTGGACATATGTCTGGAAAGGTCCATGTATGGATGTGTATGTGCAGGGACATGAGCCTGCACATGTGAGTCCAGTCATGTGTGATGCACATCAATGGTGTATGTGGTCCAGTGCATGATGCACAACTGCATGTGGAGACGCACACATGTTAGCATTTCTGTGTATGTACTATGGCATGGTTGGGGTGTGACACGTGGATGCTGGTTCCACCTTCATGTACGTGTACAGCATACATGTGCATGTGTGTGTTTGACATGTGTGCGACTGTGATACGCCATGGATGCATGTGACACAGATATGTAGGAACCTGATAGGCAGATGTCACATAGTTGTCGAATCGTGCACTGTGACAGGTGGTGGAGGTGTACAGATGCATGCCTGTCTGTGTCAGTGTGTGCATGGGTTTGGCACTCCCCATGTTGCTTGTGACGTCATGCCAACCTTCGGATATTCATGCTGTTGTGTGTGTATGGATGCTGCTACTTGCAGCACAATACCTGTTGATTTGTGCATGTGTGTGGGTTAAAATGATATGAGTGTTGGGGAGTGTGATGCCATCTGTGAAGTTTGACACTGACAATCATGTGCAACTGTCATGTGTGTACCCGACCATTGTACAGTGCCCTGATGCCTGTGTTATGTATCTCCCTGTCTGCAGCATTGACTGATGAAGAGGGCAGAGATGGTGCTGTGAAGCACAGTGGCAGAGATCCCACTGCCAGCCGGAGACGCAAGGCCCAGCTCTCCTACCACGTTGTCATCTCTTCCGGGAGTGAGGAGACTTGTGCCGCGTCCATGGCCGCAGCTGCCGAGGGGAGGACCAAGAGGCGGAGGTTGGAGGTGGACTCCTCGGCAGCAGTAGGGGCAGCTGAGCCCCCACAGGGGCCTATGGAGGAAGATGGCACGGATTCATCCAGGTTGGTGGGGGGATCGGTTGAGGAGGAGGCCGTGGAAGGCCCACGCATGGGGCCTGGAGGGGGGGGATTCCACTGGTGCTATTGGTGCAGTCCAGGGGCAGGGACAGGAGGCAGAACAAGCCGCCGCGGAGGTGCCTGTGTGTAATCCTGTCCCCAATCCTGTGACTGCATCATCCAGCACCAGCAGGGATGCCTTTGTCCAGACCCATTTTCAGGGAGGGGATGCGCACACAACAACTGTCCTTCCTCTCCCTGTAGACGTGGCAATCCGTGGTCGTGTTGAGCCTGTCCTAGTTGGGATGGCATTGCTTCAATGTGGTATTCGGGATGACGTGCAGGGTTCTCGTGAGGACAATGCACGTCATTTTGAATACCTCATTGACCACGTCAGCCTACTAGGACAGGTCACCAAGGCTGGGTTCCTCCATGTGCTGGATCTTCTAGCGACCCCCTCAACTGAACCCCCTATGTGCCAATCGTCCTCCGTGCCATCTTCTTGCCCAAGTATCACTTGGGCACCCTGTGGAGCTGCCCCTGACCCAGCGGCCAGGCTGGTGGAGGACACATCCCTGCCACAGTCGGGAGTCGGAGGTCCAGCAGGGGTGGCCACCCCAACAACTGGACCCCAGCAAGAGGAGGATGTGCCGGCATCGCCTACAGGGCACATGCACGGCAGCAGCAGGCTCAGGGTGGGAGCGATGATGGCTCAGGGCCTTCAACATCACAGGGGCAGGAATCGGCCAGAGTGCAGGAGGACCCTGGATTGGGAGTGTCTTCCGTGTGGCAGCGGTTGGGCCAGCGGATAGATGAAAAGGGGTGGTGGGCGGAGGAGGCACGGCTCTCTATGGTCAGGGCGGACAACTCCATGCGCAGGGCATTGAGGTGGGCTGAGTGCCTCGAGGCAACTCGCAGGGAGTTGGAGGACGCCATGATTGCATCCCTGCGAGACCTCGAGGCCAGGGAAGAGGCCCGCCTCCAGGACATCAACGTGGAGTTCGATGATGCCCTGGCCCGGAACATCAACAAGTGAGCCGTTGCACTTGCCCGCTGCCTTTATACATAGTTCTTTAGTGTTAGGTTTCATTGGTTTTTTGTTTTTTATGGAGTTACTGGACTTTGCTCCACTTCATTCATTCTTTATTCCTAGGACTTTTTGGTAGGTTTAATTTGTTTTGGGGATCATGGACCCTTTGGACTTGGATTGTATATAGTTGAAGACTTGTACATACTTTCTTTTTTGACATTTTCCATGGATGTATGGTTTTATTATTTTGGGATTATTTTTTTCATTTTGACATTGGCGATGGACCACTTTTCTTTTTTCATGCCGTGGATTTTTGTTTTTCATTGGATTTTCTGTTTTTTTGGTAATATCTGTCATTGTTGATTGATTTTCAAGTTTGATTTTCTTTATGTAATTTCATTATGTTTTTAATACAATTATTCTAACTTCATGATTGGTGTTGCGTACTATCATTGGTTTTGTGCATGTCTCAATGAACATTGCCTCAGTCATGTGTTGCCACTGTGTGGCTCTGTTGTGCATTTATGCATGGACATGGTGGTTCTTTTAAGACTGTCATGGCATGTGTAATTTTGGAGTGGCTGCTGTGGATGGTTGCATGCTTGTACTGGGGGGCAAGGAGGATTTGGGTTGGCATTAGGGCCATGGGTCTGTTTTGTTAGGACATGTTGTTTGGTGGGCCATGTGTCGGGGCCTGCTGGCAGGTGCTCATCAATGGGGGTGTGGGGGGTGTGGGGGGACATGAGTCAGGGCCTGCTGGCAGGTGCCCATAAATGGGGGTGGGTGGGGGTGTGAGGGGACATGAGTCAGGGCCTGCTGGCTGGTGCCCATCAATGGGGGTGGGTGGAGAGGTGTGGGGGGACATGAGTCAGGGCCTGCTGGCAGGTGCCCGTCAATGGGGCTGGGTGGGGGGACATGAGTCGGGGCCTGCTGGCAGGTGCCCGTCAATGGGGATGGGTGTGGGGTGTGGGGGGACATGAGTCGGGGCCTGCTGGCAGGTGCCCATCAATGGGGGTGGGTGGGGGTGTGAGGGGACATGAGTCGGGGCCTGCTGGCAGGTGCCCATAAATGGGGGTGGGTGGGGGTGTGAGGGGACATGAGTTGGGGCCTGCTGGCAGGTGCCCATCAATGGGGGTGGGTGTGGGGTGTGGGGGGACATGAGTGGGGGCCTGCTGGCAGGTGCCCATCAATGGGGGTGGGTGGGGGGTATGGCGGACATGAGTCGGGGCCTGCTGGCAGGTGCCCGTCAATGGGGGTGGGTGGGGGACATGTGTCGGGGCTCCTGAGTGCATAGTGCCATGTGGGCTGCCTGTGGGGCATGGTCTGGGGTGATGGGCTACCTGCGGGGCATGGGGAGGGGGGGCACACCCAGGAGGGCACACACTGCCAAATCATGTGTGAAGTTCCACGCGCACGCCCGGAATACACATACGTCAGCGAAATTGCATGTGAAAGTCCACGCGTACCCCCGGAACACGCGCAGGCAGCCCATCCACCCTCCCCATGGCCCGCAGGCAGCCCATCACCCCTGGGCATGGCCCGCAGGCAGCCCATCACCGCTGGGCATGCCCCGAAGGCAGCCCATCACCCCTGGGCATGGCCCACAGGCAGCCCATCACCCCTGGGCAAGGCCCGGAGGCAGCCCATCACCCCTGGGCATGGCCCACAGGCAGCCCATCACCCCTGGGCAAGGCCTGCAGGCAGCCCATCACCCGTTGGCATGGCCCGCAGGCAGCCCATCACCCCTGGGCAAGGCCCGCAGGCAGCCCATCACCCCTGGGCAGCCCATCACCCCTGGGCATGCCCCACTGGTAGCCCATCACCACTGTGCATTGCCCACAGGCAGCCCATCACCCCTGGGCATGCCCCACAGGCCGCCCATCACCCCTGGGCATGGCCTGCAGGCAGCTCATCACCCCTGGGCAAGGCCCACAGGCAGCCCATCACCCCTGCTTAACACACAACAACCATATAGAGACGTGGAGCCAATTTAATGACGTGATGACCAGGCCCCTCACACAACAATGGTGGACAATCCTACAACAAGAGATCACTTCACGTCACTGGTTACCCCTTCGGGTGCCCCCCAGGCCAGAACTACCTAGTACTTGTAACAAATAGGTGCTAAGTCAACACATCATTTATATATCACAATTTTATTTACATCAACATCACATATCTTTATAACAATTTATAAAACACATTTTCTAAAAATACAACAATTCCTAAAAAACTTAATACAAAAATGTCTCATAAAAACCATTACCATACATAAAACAACCTGTGTTGTGCTTAACCCTGTGACATCCTGCCTATACAAAGCTAAATCCTGTATAGTATTTTGAAGGAGAACACTCTGCCTCTAGACACACAATGGTCGGAATCTAGCTGGTTCCTTATTATTAAAGGAGACCACTCATGGCATCTAACATTGATTCAATACAGTTCTACCCCATCCAGTGCTACCCGGGGGTGAAATCCAACTCAATTTATACTATTTATACTATATCATCACAAAATCACAATACTATAATTGCCCAACATGTTTCGTTCACCAATACAGTTCACCACAATGTTAAAGAACTTCATCAGGGGGACCATCTGTACCCTTCAACCATCTCACTTCTTTTTTGGTTGGTTCAATCCTGTCAAACTCTTCACTTTAAAAGATGCTCACAAGCTATAACTGACACCACAATATCTGATTCTTGACCGTGTTGTGCTTCCACAAAGTCACTCGACAACGGTTACTTAAGGGGAGAGCCCCAACAATTATGCCGGACTACTCAATTCTTGTTTTTGCAGGTTCTCCCCATCTTCCTCGGTCATAGTGACCACACAGCTGTGTTAGACTGTGTCACGCAGTGCTGCTAACTGCGTGCTGTTAAGCTTCTGGGTATTCCCAGAATTCATTCATAGCCCATCACGCCTGGACAGCCCATCACACCTGGGCATGCCCCACTGGCAGCCCAATCACCCCTGTTCATGGCCCGCAGGCAGCCCATCACCCCTGGGCATGCCCCGTAGACAGGACACAAAACCTGGTGGACTTTTCCCACACATTTTACCTGACGCAGCGGGGTACCTGTGTTCCCAGGGGTGCGCATGGACTTTCACACACGTTTTCGCTGGCGTGAGCAGGGTACGTGTATTCCGGGGGTGTGCGTGGACTTTCACACGCATTTTCGCTGGCGCGAGTGGGGTACGCGTATTCCGAGGGTTGCGCGTGGACTTTCACACATGTTTTTGCAGGCACGAGCGGGGTACGCGTATTCCGAGGGGTGCACGTGGACTTTCACACGCGATTTCGCTGGTGCAAGCGGGGTACGCATATTCTGAGGGGTGCGCGTGGACTTTCACACGCGATTTGGCTGGCCTACGTCTATTCCAGGGGTGCACGGGGACTTTTACATGTGTTTTCACTGGTGCAAGCGGGGTACGCGTATTCCGACGGGTGCCCCTGGACTTTCACACGCGATTTTGCTGGCCTACCTGTATTCCGGGGGTGCTCGTGGACTTTTACATGCATTTTCACTAGCGCGAGCGGGGTACGTGTATTCCAGGGGTGCGTGTGGACTTTTACACATGTTTTCGCTAGCGCGAGCGGGGTACACATATTCCGAGGGGTGCGCGGGGAGTTTTCCACGGGTTTCATGGTTGGGGGGCTTTATGCTGGTCCACTGGCCTTTGTGCCATGTAGGGGATTTGTACAATGTTTTTGGCGCACGGGGTGGAGTTGGGGACGTAAATGGTGCTGCTGCAGGGTCGCTGCACCACTCTGTGCCATGGCTGGTTATGGATGTTAGTATCCATGAATACGCTGTGCGTTAAAATGGGTTTTGGCGCACGCGGCTGGCGCAGACTGTCGCACGCGCACTCTGTGCACCAGCCGCGTGCGCCACTTGTGCGCTAAATTCTATGAATTACCCCCTCTATTTGACGTTCTTAAAGAATGCATCAATAGTCGGACTGCTCTGCACCCCACAGTGCAGCCACCCAGCAACCGACCAGATGCAGAAGTGCATTGTGAAGCATCTGTGCCCTCGAACCCAATGGAAGAGCACACAGTCCTATAGCCCTACAGTTTCTTCATCGAATATATGAACAAACGTGATGGTTTAGCGCAACAAAACCCTTGTAACTAGCAAGTGTTGGGAACTTCATCCCCTTCACTCTGAACCCCCTGCTATGCAGCCCATGACTAAACTAATGATATCACAGATTACAGCACTGATGATATCACTTAATACATCTTCTGTGACATCACTGGAAACTACAGCACCTTGATAACACCCACAGAATAGCAAGCGTTGGAAACTTCACCACTACCCAGCCCATGACCACACTGATATCACTTATGACATCACTTATTACATCTTTTGTGCATCACTGGAAACTAGAGCACATTGATAACACCCACTGACTAGCAAGCATTGAAAACTTCACCACTACCTAGCCCATGACCACACTGATATAATGTATGGCATCACTTATTACATCTTCTGTGACATCACTGGAAACTACAGCACATTGATAACACCCACAGACTAGCATGCGTTGGAAACTTCACTGATACCCAGCCCATGACCACACTGATGATATTACAAATTACATCACTTATGGCATCACTTATTATATCGTCTGTGACATCACTGGAAACTAGAGAACATTGATAACACCCACAGACGGTATGCAGTGATAAAATCACGGCAAAAATGTAGCCTATACAAAAAATCATGGCAAAAATGCTGTAGTTTTACCCGGTAATTGTGAACCCTGTTGTACTATTTAAGGGGAGTGGGGGTTGTAGGGGTGTCCCCCGCTCCCTTTAAATGGTATAATGGGTCCGGGAGTTGCGGGTGAGGTCCCCTGCATCCTTTACATGGATTGCGGTGGCAAAACCACAGCATTTTTGTCGCAATATTTTGTAACCACAGCAATTTTTCCCACCATTTTAACACATGGAACCCCACAGACTAGCAAGCGTTGGAAACTTCACCACTCCGCAGCCCACGACCACACTGATATCACTTATGAAATCACTTATTACATCTTCTGTGACATCACTGGAAACTAGAACACATTGATAACACCCAAAAACTAGCAAGCGTTGGAAACTTCACCACTACCCAGTCCATGACCACACTTATGATATCACAAATTACATCACTTATGGCATCACTTATTACATCTTCTGTTACGTCACTGGAAACTAGAGCACAGTGATAACACCCACAGACTAGCAAGTTTTGGAAACTTCACCACTACCCAGTCCATGACCACACTGATGATATCACAAATGACATCACTTATGGCATCACTTATAACATCTTCTGTGACATCACTGGAAACTAGAGCACATTGATAACACCCACAGACTAGCAAGCGTTGGAAACTTCACCGGTACCCAGCCCATGACCACACTGATGATATCACAAATTACATCACTTATGGCATCACTTATAACATCTTCTATCACATCCCTGGAAACTAGAGCACATTGATAACACCCACAGACTAGCAAGAGTTGGAAACATCACCGGTACCCAGCCCATGACCACACTGATAATTTCACAAATTACATAACTTATGGCATCGCTTATTACATCTTCTGTGACATCACGGGAAACTAGAGCACATTGATAACACCCACAGAATAGCAAGCATTGGAAACTTCACCGGTACCCAGCCCATGACCACACTGATGATATCACAAATTACATCACTAATGGCATCACTTATTACATCTTTTGTGACATCACTGGAAACTAGAGCACATTGATAACACCCACAGACCGTTTCCAAATTGCCTGGACATGGCTTTCGGTTCTGCACCAGGCCCTACCAAGCCACCCAAAGTCAGCAATGAGGCCAGGCCCAGTGGCTACTCAACCCACAAGGAGGGTTCCAGGGCCAATGACCATGGTCTGTGGCCATGGACACACTGGTCACACTGCCCAGGGCATTTCATTTGGTCCCTCCCAGCCATTCAAGGAAGCCACAGGGCCATGGGAAATTCCCATGAGAACAGCTCTCATCCTCATTGACAAAAATTGAGCCTTTTCATTTCTGAAAAGTCTCAGTTGCTACTATGTACCATGTAAGATAAGTAAAAGATTTTGGTGCCAGGGCCCTGTACGCTCCCCAAATTTAAAAATAACTATGGGGCGGATTTGCAGGAAACCACCAATAGGTACATCTGCACCACTTTATTCCAGACTTTGAAGCACATAGCTGCAGCAGTTTAGGTAGTGCTCCTGTTCGCTGAATGCACATGTTTTGCCTATAGGAAAAACAATACAAAAGGTGAGAAAACCCCTTTTCATTCAATGTTTCATGCTCTTTCAACTGTTGCACGAATTTGCATCAAATTTTTAAGATTTGGGGAATTCGGCCCAGAAGTATCATTGCAAAATTTCATACAGATTTGCAGAACGAATAAAAAGTTATTAGCAATAGAATTTTTGGGACAGTCAATGAGGCAATATAACCTGCCGAGGGTTATACCACCATTATCACCCACGACAAAGAGCACATGGTTGCTAAAGGCTAAAAGACATTTTAAAAAAGAGCTAACTGTGACTTCATTCCTGCAATGCCACTTCTGTGAGAGGGTGCGCATTTTCTATGTTGATTATGATAAATTAGCTAATCAAAACTGTCACACACGTGGTGGGTCATGGGAATGAGGGTAAATACATTTTTCATTTTTGATATCATTCATTTTTGCTTGTTCTCCCGCGTGTGCTTTATCCCAGGTGCTAAAGGCAGCATGGGGGGATGAGGGACTAAGGGAGACTACAAGAGGTAGCGGTGCGGATTACCACGCGTAAAGCCACCAACAAGAGAGCAGGTGAGCTTTTCGAAGATTGTAAGGGACATTGGGGAGAAAGAGGAACGTGCCACGTGGAATGCGACCACCGAGGGAGCAGGTGAGCCTGCAGAAGAGAAAGGGGGTTGTGGGCAGGAAAAGGGTGAACACTTAAGTGGAACGCTGCCACTGTGGGATTTGTTCATAACCAGGACAGACAGTACCAGAACTTTCCAAGTAGAGGACTAACGTAGGGGAACTGGGACAGGGCAGGGGTGAAGTAACCACTGTTTTGCTGCCAGAGTGTTGGATTACTTATGAGCAACTATTAAGAAGTAAATAAAGAACCGCATGCAACTTCCCTTTAGTCTCAGCATACTTTGTGTAACGAAACCCAAGTAGTGACAGAGCGATTTTAAAGATCAAGACTGATTTCTTTTTAGTTTGGGCTATTAGGTGGTGCTGAAAGTGCTACCTTTAAGCCAACGCTATTGTCATTAAAATAAGAGCTTTAACATAAGAGCTTCAAATATAGGCTATGAATGAGGGTCTGTAATAGGAATAACATTTGTGGAGGGAAAAACAGTGTATTTGGTGTTGTTTGGTCATGGATGCCCTCCCATTACCCGCCTCTAGCCATGCTAACCCCTATGGCTAATCTCACCCATTCCTGCCCATCTGGGAACTCTTTGAGCTCTGAGCTCTTCCATAGAGGCAGCCATCTTGGATGACTGTCTCTAAGGAAGCTGTCTGGAAAGAAGGCAAAACTAGCAGCGAGCTTCGAATGGGAAAGATACCATGCTGCTTCCAAATAGAATAATACATTGGATCGTGGGTGAGTGAGAGTGTGGCAGCCTGTGGCCAGCAGGGTGCACGTACTCAAGCAATGTTTTATTTTTGATGTGGTTGGTTGAGGAACCTTGAGGTTAATCTTCCCCCCAACTACCTCCCAGGGATCCCGAAAACGTAGTGCTTTGTTTAGTGGCTGCCGACGAGGAGGATGACCAGGACGTGGCTCTGCAAATACACTTCACCCTAATTCAGACTTTCTGCAGCGACAATAACATCAACATCCTGAGAGTTGGCAACGTAGGTCGGCTGGAGGCCATCCTGGGTGGGTCATGCACAGAGGGGCCAGGAGCCGATCTGCACTGCCTTTTGGTTAGCTCAAGTCTCACACCCTGACACTGCGGTTCTGAAGTAGCCTGCATCCTGCAGGGTGCATGCACTCAAGCGATGTTGAATTTTTTACGTTTAGTACATTTGTTGTGGTTAGTTGAGGAACCATGAGATGTGCGACAGCGGTTCTAAAAATAATCATTCCCCCACCTACTTTCTGGGGATCCCGATAAGATGGTGCTTTGATTACTGTCTGCTGATGAGAAGTATGACCAGGATGGGGCTCTGCAAATACATTTCACCCTAATCCTGGCGGTTCAGAGCTAAAATGTGGGTATAATGTGCTGTGGGTTGTACACAGCAAGCAGCGTGTCTGTGGTGTATGCCTTTCACCCTGTTATGGGAACTTGTAAGTTTAAGGGCACGCAAGTTCATGTCAACAAAAATGTCATTCAGTAATGATTTAGTGCAATACTTTGTGGATTTATAGGTTTTTTTAGAGATTAACAGATTCCTGAGTATTCTAACAATTCTCATGAATTTTAGTGGCGTCATAAAGTGATGTTCTGCCCTCTTGTTGCCACTAAAGTATTCAAATGCTTTTTCAAACTTTCAGCTTTGGAAAGTCACTGGTACTGCAAACCTGCTACTGTACAGTTGGAAGGCCGGTATTTGAATGAAATGATAATATTGGGCAATCCAGAAGTCCAAACTCCAAAGTGAAACCTATGTCACAAAAGACGCATTCTAACTGTCAAAATCCTTTTTACAACCAAAATTTGTCAGTGTTTTATGTTGTGTATTGTAGGACAGGTTGGAGCTCGATTAATCTCATTCATGAACATCCAAGATATTTTGCAACAAACTGACATATTTTGTTTTTTAACTGATCAGAATTTGACGAGTAGTTTTGGGGAAAGTAAGCAAGTTAGAGCCATAACACTTTTTTATAATAAAATAAATGTCGTGTCACCTTCCCAAATATAGAGAGTAGCAATAGCACAAGGGGCATTTGCTCGGAGTGGACTTGTGCATATTGTCTGAGGTGCATAGGTCACATGATGTTCCCTTTTTAGTTTGCGCTATTAGGTGGTGCTGAAAGCGCTACCTTTGAACTGAAACTATTGTCATTAAAATAAGAGCTTTAACATAAGAGCTTCAAACATCAGCTTTGAATGAGGGCTGGTAATTTTTTTTCTCATGTAAATATTCCTGTCTCCAAGTTTTTGTTGTTGTTGTTATTTTCAAAGGTGCCTTCGACTCAAGCACGGCCAAAATGAGTTGGTTACATGTGTTCAGAATCTCTGTGGGATTGGGTGGTAAGCAATAGATCAGAGAGCTAGAATCCACCTACTGTCCTATGTTTTTGGCGTGAATAATTCCCACAGGATTATTGAAGTTTGAACTGCCAAAGCATGACTGATGCATTGGCAAATAGGGAAATGATATTGCAAAGTGATCAGACTATCCATGACATGCTTGTGTATTTGATAGTATACTAGGTATTGAGGCAAAGATTTGATCTAACAAATGTCCTCCTTAATGCGTTGGGTCCTGAACCAAAGCAGAGGTAAATCATGATCGCATCTGTGAAAAGGTACTACAAAATTATATTTAGTTAAATGCAAATATCCGTGTAGGTAAGAGCAAATGCTGTTAGTTTAGAGACCACACATTTTTCTTTCTAAATTATAGCTACGCCGCCACCCAACCATTCTGTCAGGACGACATAGCAGCAAGGTTTTAAATTTTTTGTTGCAGTAGATCTACAATTAAGGGTAATCTAGTCTCAGCAAAATATGATTCTGTTCTGGATGAAACACCTGAAGCTTTATGCAGTAATCAATTCATGAGATTAATAGGAGGGACCTGATTTGTCTTAGATTTTAGTGAGTGATTCACATTGCAGAATGATTCTCTGAAACGTACACCTTTCTGAAAGAGCAGTGAAGTGATACAATGTTCTATCTTTAGTGACTGAATCACAAGTTTAATTAAGAATAGATTGGCGCGAATAAATTGATGACATAATTGCTAGATATCTTACAGGAATAAGAGGGAGGAGCAGACATTCCTGGCTCTGAGCCGGTTCAGGAGCAGACAAGAATAGACAGGCTTGCTTTTGGCATGCCGCTGATGTGACCGCTGCTGCGCTTGATGGCCACAGCATGAGCCATATTTCTAATCTTCAACTCGGCAGGGCCAGCAAACATGGAAGACGGACTACAACGAGTCTGAAATAAAATAAACAATTTCTAAGTAAATATTATTGTTCACACAAAAAATGTAGGATAAAGTATTCAAATGTCCCTCGCTTTTGCTGCAGCAGATCATGTGTTTGTTCGGTAGAAACACTGGATGCATATTAGACAAATAAAAAATGTGTGCTGTGTAAATAAAATAGTGCTGTATATACAGTATGCCAATAAAACAATGAATTGAAGTATTTGGAAAGTCAACAGTTTGGGATTGTATGTTCCAGCTATTGCCGCCTAATTGGCAGATAATATCATCATTTCCATGTATTGCCATGATTTGCCGCTGTATTGACACTGTATAGCACATCAAATGGCATGCATTGCGAGGTGTTGACATCCAAGGCTCAGGTGCTCACATAATTAGTACTTAGTGCCAATGGAAGTCAGATACTCACATCATTGAGCCGGGAGGATTAGCTCAGGGACAACACGTTTGTCTTGGGGAACAAGCAGAGCAAAAGAGACTGGTCTCAGTTAGTGTCATCAAATATATAAAAAATGAATTCATGAATTAATTGTAATCAGTATGTCCCAATGAGTGTTCATGCCTGTTCAGCGCTGTACAAATTGAATGTTACCATTATACAGGATTACCATAAATAAAAAGGTTCATTTAAACATGTTAGAATGAGAGATAGGTTTGTTTTGGGTGCAGCAGCATAAATCTATGAAACCTGTTACCACAGATGGCCATCTCATCCTTTGCAAACACCTGAATAGGAAGTCAACTACTCTATTAATCACTTAAGGAGACATCTAAAGTTGTTCAGTCTGCTTTCCAGATCTGCTTTTCAGACTCTCTGGAAACCCAGGCAGTGTTACCCTGGGTGACAGCTCCAAGAAGACATTTTGGTGGTATATGGAACACTGTATTAACATAAGAACACAGATCCACTCAAAAGTATTGTTTCCGTATGCGTGTCCCAATGAAACACTGTTGATCCTGTGATGGTGAGAGCACTTCATATTGGACCATTGCGAATCATTTCTACCTGAACTTTCAAGCCTACTCCTTCAGGTAGACACATTTAAGCTGCCTATTGTGGCACTGAAGCACTGGTATCTGACCAAATGTGTCTGCCTGTGCGATGCAAACTATGGGTACTGCCAGACTCAAGCAACTGCCCCGTCATCGTTCAGGACTGTGATAGGTTGCAACATTATCCAGGCTCGTTATGGAATGTTAATAATGTGTTTTTATGTCGCTGCTGCGCAATCTAAGTCCTGTTTCTGAATTCTGAAAGAGTACAATCTGTGGTTACATTGAGTTTAGACAGGTATTCAAGCGTTGCGTGAAAAAAGCCGATTATCATCCAGCTTCAGTTTCAAAAGAAGGGGTTCCAGCAGCTTTTGGCCCGGGTTGAAAAAGCTTGACTGCCCCAACTTTCCAACCAATAAGAAGGCACATACTTGATATTAGAAGAGACAGAGTGGACGGCTCGGAGTGGCAGACTGGCTGACAGCCACTTGCTGTTAATAGGAGGATTCTTTGTGGAAAGTGTAGTGGTCTATGTGCAAGAAAGAGGGACTACAAAGCTGGGCCCTGATCAACAACCAGTTCTACTTTATACCTCAGATGTACTCATTACTCCATACATTGCACTACCAGCTGCACATTCTAATACAACTCATCCCCTACCTCGAAATGCCATACACAAATCAATATAACCTGTGCATTATGAAGACCGGAGTACTGTAACAATCTCTCCCTAAACTTAAACAACAACCTTATCCATCAAACTATAGCTAAACTATAAAAAAGCTGAAAAACTGACTCTAAGCCCTAGACCATTGCTCTTAAGCTAGCTCCGACAGCCCTCAAATGGCTTCCTGTAACAAAACAGAATGTTTTCAAAACTCTTTCTTCTCTCTCAGAACTTAGGCCAAATATGTCCCACGGGTAGATATGGGATTGGCAGGACATAGCAACCTGATCTTACCCATGTTCAAGAGATTTGAATTTATTTATTGGACATTTATAAGGCGCTTATGCAGTAAGACAGTGTATCAAAGTGCCACAAGGCAAAAGGGAAGGGAGCAAGGGAACAAATGCACAATATGGATTTATTTATTTATTACATTTGATTATACGCCCAAACCCTGGGGTACCATGGCGTAGGTTACAAGCATGTTTAATATCTTAGCAGTTTCATACATCAGTTACACATTTTGTTACACATTATTGACATGTTAGGAAGAAAATGTACACAGCGGTTGAATACATTAAGGCTTGGAGGGCGTTATGCATATAGTAGTTGGAGACTCAGGGGGGTGAGTTGCATAGGTTAGTATTTGTTGAAAAGCCAGGTTTTTAGTAGTTTCTTGAATTTGGGGTAAGAGGTTTCGTAGAAAGAACCATAAATAAAAGACAAAAAAGTAGTCCTACTAGGCTTTGTGACAAGTGCAGTGAAAGAGAAGGGGTGTGGGGGGATGTAAGTGCTACAGAGTAACCCAGGGGGAAGTGTCAGAGGTGCCTGTTGCAGGCAGCAGGTAAGTGCACAGGCAGAGACAGCCCAAGTCAAGAGGGAGGTCTAACACCCATCAGGTAAGTGCGCGCCTGATGCAAGCCACCCAACAGGCAGGTGTGGGCCCACAGGTCAGTGCAGAGTGGGGGTGTATGCTGGTGGTGATTGTGTAGAAGGCCAGGACCCTATTTGGACTCTTGAGAAGTCTGATCGCCAATAATAGCGACTGTTGGAATGGTTAGCACAGGAGGGCGAGAGGGAAGGAGGAAGAGAAGAGAAAAGTCCTGAGTTTTTTGGAGACCTTGAGGTGAACCATCTTAAGATCGAGAAAGAGCGAGACTGTTCCAGAGGAGGGAGCCAGCAGAAGAGAGAGATCTGCCCCCAGCTCTCTGCTTGGAGAAACGTTTGACCAACAGAGAGTTGGAACGAGAAGATCAAGGGGATCTGGAACGAGAGTATTTAGTGAGAGAGAGCTGCAGGTAATGTGGTCCCATCCCCCTGACAGCCTTATGGATGATGCAAAGGGTTTTGAATGTAATCCTTGCAGCAACTGGGAGCCAGTGTACAGATGTTAGAGCTGGAGAGATATGGGCACTGGGCTTGAGGCCAAGGATAAGTCTTGCAGCTCTGTTCTGAATTAGTTGATGAGGGCGGAGGGAAGAAAGAGGCAGGTTAAGGAAGAATCTGTTGTAGTAATCCAGCAAGAGCTCTAGAGACATTGAAACATGGTGGAAGATGGTTAGAAATACTGGGTGCAAAACCATGGGATTCCTGTCCATTCAATCTGAAAACGGAATCTAGTGAGAGGTGATTAAAAAAACATTACAATTGTGGGTATGTGACCAGTCCTTTAAAAAGACCTCTCACCGCCTCAGGAGGACATCCCTTAATGACACTCCCTACCAACCCAGCACTTATCCTCACTCCTTAATAGAACTCCAGCCGACCAGTATGGCCACAGGCACCGAATTGCTAGTATATAGTAGTTCCACCTCGACGTCTCGTGATTGTTTATCTGAAATGCCCCTCCCATTATTGTAGCTTGAATCATGAGCAATTCATAGATATCGGGTTCTAACTGATAACCCCATTCTCTAAACTCAGTCAGATGTTTGTAACCCCCTCCTGTTCTAGACCTTTTGTAAATTGCACATACACACTTTATTTCCCTTATGGTAGAACAGTATATTATTGGTGTTTTAGCTTTGGCGCTTTGAAGCAGTACTTCTGGGAGTTAGTGCAATGCAAAGCAATAAGACAGTCATGTACTAATTGACTGGAGTGTAATTGCAAGGTGTAAATAACACTGCAGCTCATTTTACAGCCGTCTGTAGATTTAGGAGGGCAGCAAAGTGGAGATAGCATTTGAATTCATGCCTGCTTGAGATTTTCCCACAGGCATAAAACCAAAGATTCCAATGGAATACGCCTTGCTTTTGCACCTGGTGGAATGGAATCCACTATAAAGCGCTGCTTGCCAAGCGTATTTGCAGGCAGAGTTGTATGTCTCTCAAAGCAGTAAAACTGCATGCAGTTTACGATTTCTCCAAAGTGAGCATCTCGATATTATACCACACCAAAGTGATATAGTTATCCATCGGGAGCCAGAGAAGCTGTTGGAGAGCTGGTATAAAATGGGCAAGGAGGAGTATTTGGCAGATGATTGAAGGAGCTGCTTTCTGCATATGTTGAACACATGATAGTGTGTGATCTGTAATGATGTACACATAGTTGTTTAACTGGCAGGAACTGCTGGCCAGAAATCAATGATATGTGTATTCTTGGAGGAGACGCAAATCATGATTCGGAAGAAAGAAAGCATGTTGAGGAGGAGTACAGAAAGTGGGAGTAGGGGAGTGAAAATAGCCTGGCAGAGAGAAGCTGTGAAGGGAGAAATGTGGGATTTATTGACACACTCAATGGCATTGCCCCACATCAAAGCTGCATTTGCACAAGAAACAGAAACCTGGTTGCACTGGCTCCTGTGCGCACCAGGACCTAAAATCTGCATTTTGGCAGCAACAAAAAAAGTGGCTGCACCATCTGCCTAGCCCACTTCAGGCAAGATGGAACCTGGGGACACACTGAAAAAGTATGCCAGTGTGTTCTAAAACCTATAAAGGGAATCAAGTGAACAGGAAGCACAGCATTGCTGCAAAATCCAAAATCCCCTTCAAAATGAAACATTTTCACCCTTTCAAAATGCTGTTTTTCGCTAATTCCATCTGTTCATTCTGAAACCACTGCAAGTAAAAAGGTCCTATAATGCCCACGATATTTCCCAGTGCTTCACCAAAACCAGGCATAATTCCTGAGTGACAGGCCCAGTCAAACCAGCTCTCAGAGAAATCAAGAAGCAACTTCATTTTCACTCACACGGGAACACATGTTTATTTTCCTTCCAAATGTATCCAGGCGCAGCAGTTCAAAGAGACTTTTAACTCTCTGAGCCAGGTCAAGTGTAAATGTATCTATAATTTAGACAAAACACCTGATTCAAGGAAATTACTACAGCTGCAAAGACAGTGTGGGCAATCTGAGGCAGCTGCAAAACCGAATTTAAAGAAAGAAATGCTAGCAGTTTAACACATGTGGAAATGGCAGTTGCTTGCAGTTGGAGGAAGAAAAAAAAACAGGATCTAGGAACAAAGGGACTGCCTTTTGGTTACAAAGACTATCTTATAAAGAAACTTTAAAGACATTTTATCTTGGTAGCAAGAATTAGTAAAGATATAGAAAATGTGTAGTTTCAAAACTTATTTTACGTGCTGTCTTTTAAAACTTGGTAGAACTCATTGCCGCATGGGGAGCAGAAGTTACAAAATACGACAGATTACAAGGACAGTATTAATGTTGCAAACATAACATTTTATACATACATCCCTGGGGATAATTCACATTGGTATATAAAGTTGTGGAATTTTAGGCCAAATCTTTCATGTTTAAAATTACCAAAATATATTCGAAGGGCGAAACAAGGGCGCACAGACCTGAGGATTGGACTGATCTGTGCTGCGTATAATATGTAACCTGTGTGTATAATTTGCAATTGTAGAAATGAATGTTTTTGGAAAAATCAGATTTTCAGTAAAATAAATGGGGCAGTCCTTGGTCATTGTAAACCTCACCTCATAAAACCTGACATCATTCCCTTGGAAATCCAAGTAGTTTAGGGGTGTGCGTAGTTAACCCTGCCAAGCCTACACTTTCCTGATGTCATTTTGCACTATGAATAAGGGTCCCGTGACAAGACCCTGGACAGACAATCTTCCTGAATTTCCTGTGCCAGCATCCTGTACCTATCATCTATCCAGACTCCAGATCCCAACTACCTGGCCAAGCATTGCTGATCCTGCTCCAGCAAGGCCTCTAATATAAAAAAAACACTAATCTCGCATTGACCAGGAGAAAACTGTGGTACTTTTGGTATCCTGATCCAGATTGGCTGCCACTCACTGCATGCTGCTGCCGTCCTGCTACCCTGATGCCCTATCTTATCCATTGACCAGAAGTACTACCCGGTAACCAGTCCATGCCCAGCTGATCCTGACCCGCTGATTTTGTCCGGCTGTCCTTTGATAGACCAGATCCGTGTGATGACCAGAGCGCTGACTCTCCAAAATCCAAAAAACTAAAAAGTGGACTGTGAGTATCAATAGGAACCATAGAAATGCATAGTATACCATGCCTTGCATTGTCTTATTTCGATCTCTGAGCTATCCTGTTCTGACCCTATCTTGTTAAAATTGTCAGCATTATATGTGAAACCCTGCCTTTGATTCCTAGTGTTAGCGCCAAATGTCTCTTCATTTTTGTTTTGCTAGAACATAAGCCAGTGGCAATTTTGATTAATTAAATTAATTTTCCATAAAGGAAACGGGGTACGCCACCAGTGAGAGTTACAAGGCCGCATAACTGTGGAGATTCACGGGTGGCATTCTCTTTTTCTTAGTTATTAAATCCAGTTGAAGTATAATTTGCCATCCATTTTAAAACCGTTTTTCATTGCTTCTCTGCTCTATTTTCCTAAAAATGAACCTCACTAGATCTTGCATAACTCACTCAATTGTCCAGCTAGAGACTCAATTTCACTTCCATATTGTCCCCGTTTTTATTAAAAAACGTTTTGGTAATTTCAGGCAGGAATTGCAAAGTTTGCAAGTTTTCCAACGTGTCATCTGCTGCAAACGTGTTTTAAAACTTGCCACTCATTTTTAAACTGTATGCTCTTGGTTATACATTGCTTGTGATTGTTTGTACTTCTGCATTGTTGCTGGAGTGAGGAATAACATTTGTTTCAAGGTTTTTACACACATTCATTCATTTATTCATCCATTTCCAAGTGTCATTTTTAGCATTGCCAGGGATTAAAAGCTGTTTTTCTTTCTTGTTTGGGGAGGGAAGGTCTAATTTTGAATCTGTTTTCCATTTGTCATTCTGATTGCCTGCTGCTTCTGTTTATCCACTCGGCATTGATTATTGGTTGGTTGAGGGAACATTGCAGGGGGAAATTCTAACTCAAGTTCTATCTTACTTAAAATCAAAAAGTGCTCTGATTCCCTGGTGTTTTTTAGATGTGTCATTAGAAGGTTAAACTAAGTGCATTGCTTACATTCCTATTGTTATTATCACCCCATTGGTGATTGCTGCCCCATATTAAAAATTGTATGATTTCTTTTAGTTTACAAATAAATAAATATTATATTTGACCAAACAGCCTGGTTCATGGTCCATTGTGACCCGGGGTATTTGAAAAGGGGGTGTGATATGCGTGGTGTATCCTCTCAATATTGAATCTAACATAAACATAAGCATTTCAATTGTGCGCTGCACACTGAGCTGAGACTAAGGTGTGCGTCACCTGATTGAAATCCTTAACAAATTTGGGGGCTCGTGCCGGGGATTGATTTGGTTACCAGCCATGACATTTTAACACAGCAGACTAACCTGCAGGGTAGTAATACTTTGTGTGGTGTGAATACTGCGTTACACTATACAAGCGCCTTCCAAACCAAATACTCTAAGGACCAGGCACGTGTCTATAAAAGTAAAATTAAATCAACCCCAAAATAATTAATAAAGAAAGAACATTTCCAAAATGGCTGTTCCAGTAGAGATCAGTATGGCTAGGGAGCACCTTCTGCACAAGCTATTTGTCAGAGGTGAGTGGCCAGAACAGGCTGAGAAAGTCTGGCTCCAAGACATAACCCTACTGGTCACTGCCATGGACATGGATACATGGCAGGAAGGTGGCCTATTACACCAAGCTCTGAGCGAGCTATATATGACCCCAAAAGTTAAAGAGGAGCAAAGCAAAATTGCCAGAATCACAGCCTACCTGTATCTCCACATGGGAGTGATGCGGGAAAGGCAGGAGGAAAATGAAACTCTAGTGCAGAATCAAGCTGAACTGTTAAATAAAATCCAGAGTGATTTAAGTTTAGAGGAAGACACATTACAAAAGAACCAAGAGTTGGAGGTAGAATCTGCAAACTACATCATAAAATTAAAAGAGGATTTGGCTTGCCAACAGCAAAATAATGCAGATCAAGAGGCCCAACGAGAAGCAGCAAACATAGAGTGTCAGGAGAAGGTTGACTCTCTAGAAGAGAGTCAACAGAAGCTGATTCAACAATTAACCTATAACAGGGTCTTCGCTGCCCAGATAGTTACTCTACAAAATCAGATAGATAAATTGGGAGAGGAAAATAATAAGTTAATCTTGAGAGACCTCCAGTCTCAAACAGAATTTGTTGAAGAGTGCCAGAAATCCAATGCCATCAAAAAACAAAGGGATGACCTGGCTGAACAGAGGGGCACCCTAAGTCAAGAGAAAGACTCCCTAGGCCAGGAAATAAGCAAGTTAAAAACTGAGTTAGAAGGAAGAGAGTTAGCCCTCCAGGAGCTAAAGGAACTGAAAACAGAGTATGGGAAGCTACTGGAGCACACCAGACAGGTTGAAAGTGCTCTGGAAGAGAACACCCAGACCAAATATGCTAAAACTCAGGAGTGAGTGTCCTGCAGCAGAAATTGTCTAATTATTCCCAGACTATAAAGGAAGCACAGAGAGACAATGAGGCTCTCTGTGAAAAGAATGATGAACTCAACAAACACGCGGCAGCACAAGAGCAGGTAATAGAGGCCAGTAAAGCCTTTCTATCTGAACAAAAAGTTCAGGTCCTTGCTTCTCATCTAGACGCAGGGGCTGAAAAGGAGAAACTAGCAAGGTTGGAGCAAGAGGGTCCTAGATTTAATCTTAACCGGAGAGACCCCGAACAGGTAGAGAGGGACAGGGGAACCCTGGATCATAGTATAAGGACCTCTATGCTAAGGGACTCCAACCCATTTAATACTGTGAACACTGCCAGTTTCATGTCTACCGGGGTCACATGAGCCAGAAACCAATGAGGCCGGCAGAATTCAATAGACCCAGCAGGATGGAACTGACAGTTCAGCACCCCACAGAAATTGATGGAAGTGCGTCCGTGTATAGATACCCACACATTCAGGCTGATGTCTCTGACAGGGAAGTCTCCTATGAGGGGAGAGTCAGGGAATTAGATCCACCAAAATATTACTTTCCCAGGGACCGGTTGGTCCAATTTAATGAAAAACCCAATGAGATGAGGCCCAAAAAGAGTATCCTGAAGACCTCTACCAATTAGGGCAGTGGGGGGAATACTCTACCAACCCTGGGAGTAAGGAGGAGTCAGAAGACTGCCCTCCTGTGTCCCACCATTCTGCGAGCCCCTCTCAAGCTCACAGAATCCATGAGGGCCTAGATGATCATGAGGGGACCTCAGCTAGTAGCTCCTCTGAGTCTGAGAGCGAGTGGGCTCGAGTGACTAAGCCAAGGAAGGCAAAGAATCTCAAGCGAGTTGTGACTAAAGATCCCATTAGGCAGATTAAGGCCCTTAGAAGTGTCCTAACCCCCTACCATAGAAATGAAAAATATTCTGTTTGGGAACATCTGGAGCTATATGAGCAGATGATGGACACGTTTCAGATTAAAAACATCCAAACCTATATTGCGTATGTAAAGTGGACATTCTCCCCTGAATACTCCAGTTTCTTTGTGGGATTGGAGGACCATAACCATTCAAGATGGTCCACCCATAGGGCGGCCATCTTGAAAAACTTCTCTGCCCACAGGAACCCCCAGGAGGCTCGCAAAGCAGCCTACAATATTCAGTGCGGGGAAGATCAGGCCCCACGAGAGTTTGTACAAGAGCTCAAATGCACCTTTGATCATGAGGGGACCTCAGCTAGTAGCGCCTCTGAGTCTGAGAGCGAGTGGACTCGGGTGACTAAGCCAAAGAAGGCAAACAAACTCAAGCGAGTTATGACTAAAGACCCCATTAGGCAGATTAAGGCCCTTAGAAGTGTCATAACCCCCTACCATACAAAAGCGAAATATTCTGTTTGGGAACACCTGAAGCTATATGAGCAGATGGACACTTTTCATTTTAAAGACAACCAAAATTGTATAGAATATACATTTTCCCCTGAATACTCCAGTTTCTTTGCGGGACTGGAGGACCAGAACCATTCAAGATAGTCCACCTATAGGGTGGCCATCTTGAAACACTTCTCCGCCCACAGGTACCCCCAGGAGGCTCGCAAAGCAGCCTACAATCTGCAGTGTGGGGAAGATCAGGCCCCACAAGAGTTTGTACAAGAGCTCAAATGCGCCTTTGCACATACAACTAGGAGGGTGCGCACAGGTAGCATGGAGTTTGTAACCACTTTCCTTCATGCTATCCCCAAATACATAATGACCCAGCTGGTGAGGGACTTCCATGAGAAAATTACTCTGGACTGGGCCATAGAGCAGGCGACCTGCATTTATGAGGTCCAAAAACCTACAGAAAATAAAAATTTGAATAAAAACCCCAAGCCAGCCAACACCCCTGCTGCTGTTAAGGTGGCGGAGGAGAAGGTTGCCCCTGTTTTGGACTTAGAGATGGGGGAGCCTAAAAATACACCTGCACAAAGTCCGCAGAATCGCAGACCCAGAAGGCCTTCTGGCCAGTCACAAACAGGTGGTAGTCAGGGAGGTAATCCCACTAATGGGATCCCTAACTCCCCTGAATACGTCAGCCCCCGATTCAAGGGCAACAGACCAATCCTGGGTATGTCTGGACTTCTTCGGCCCAAGGGGGGGATCCAACCAGGTAAGTGCTGCCCCAGTTAACTTCCCTCCTAAGAATTCCCCAAATTGTGGGTTAAGCTTCTTTCCCCGATGCCGACAAAACCCTAACCTGCCGGACAACCCTCCTTTCATTCCCCGCTTTCAGGAACCCAGACAACCCAATCTGGGAGAGGGGAGGCCAAGGGTGGAGGGTTACCAGAATTCACCATATTCAGCGTACTATGGGAGAAGAAATAGTTACCCTTCCCGTGATCCACTTAGGGTTGACCAGAGACCCCCGTACCAGCCGGAATGGGTGTCCCAACTGGAGCACCAGGTCCAAAACCTAACCCAGGATCTGGGTCACATGTTGAGGGCTCAACAGAACCCTCAAACAAACATGGCGGCTCAGAACCCCACAAACCAAGGATCTGGCACCCCAGAACAATGACGGGGCGAGAACCCTGACAACTTTCTGGTTCCAGAGGAGGAGACATAGGGGTCAGGGGGGGTGTAAAGCTCTAGAGGAAGCTTCCTTCCTCACTCATGAAAAGCCCCTAGACACCCAGGAACTGGAACCAAAATCTCCTGCCCCTGAAAACCTGCCACCCAAGGAACAGAGGGTGGGTAGGAGAAATAAAGAACCCAAAAAGACCCATTTTGTGGAGGAGGTTAGTGTCCTCCAATTCGAACGGGGAGAATCCTTAGAGGATCCTGAGAAAAAGATATTCTCCTTCAGGGACAGGGGGAGTCCTCCCAAAGAAAAATGGGTCCCAAGAGATCTAGATGAAAACTGGGTGGGAGTGGGGACTGATTCTGAATCGCCCATCCCAGAACCCCAGAATGAGCATCAAGAAGACATAGGGCCTCATTACGACCCTGGCGCTAATGGGTTAACGGCGCCGTAAAAGGCTGCGGTGCCGTTAACCCATTAGCGCCTAATTACGAGGTCCCTTTGCTGGACCCGACGTTAACGGCTGGTCTAGACCAGCCGTTAAAGTAGGGACCCACAAAGGGACCTTCACGGTAAGTATGGTACCGCACTTTGCGGTACCGTACTTAGCGCCTTCGCCATTCCCATTATGCCCTATGGGGCAAAAATGGGAATGGGTAAAGGCCATGGGGAAATGGGGAAATACCACCCCGCCAACCTTGGAATGGGGCGGTATTTCCCCATTTCACCACGGCGGACACTTTACGATAACGGCACCAACCATGGTGCTAATAGCGCCATGGTTTAGCGCCGGTATCATAATAAGGGCCTAATATTAAAAGGGTATTCCCAAACTCCCCACAGCAATTCTGGTGACAGCCCAGATTCAGAAAAGGAAGAGCCAGAGACTCCTCGAATCCACGAATGCAAAATGTTCCTTTCAGATTCCCAAACTACCTAACCCAATTCTCTGAACTGCCTCCTAGAAGCGGGGGGGCAGCCCAGAACCAGCACAAAAGGAACCCCAAACATCACCAACCCATTCTGTTGACTGCCTCCAAAAAGGGGGGGGCAGCCCAGAATCAGAAAAAGGGGAGCCTGAAACTCCCCAAATAGCAGAGTGTAAACATTTTCTTTCAGATCCCCAAACTCCAACCCCGCATTATGCCCAAGCTATCCCGGTGTCGGAGTCAGAAATAAGGAAATTGACCACCCAGCTTGCCCAGAATGCCCATTGCCTTTGCCCATTGGAGGAGAAAGAAGGTAGATCCTATGCCTCCGTCCAAGTGCAGGGGCAAAGTGCAATTCCAGCACTGGTGGACACTGGATCCCAAGCCACTCTTCTGTCAAAAAGGGCCTTTGAGCAGCTAAATTCAGGAAGGGGGAGAGATACCAGATCCCTCTCACCCCTCCTCCTGGACAACTCCAGAAATTTGACGGGAAGGTAGTTCCTGTCGAGCGGACTGCAGATCTGAAAATAAAATAGGGCAACACAAGATGAAGCACCCGGTCATAGTCGTGGCTCCAGAGGGAACCCCCTGTCTACTAGGGAATGACATCCTCTGTAGGTTGTCTCCCCTAATAGACTGTGTGAACAAGGTACTCTGGACCCAGACTCACAGGCCAATAAAATGAAAACAGAGTTTCAACCATGTTAGTCTAAATGGAACATGCCACATGGTTCAACAAGAACCAGATCAAATTAAGTTTCATCTTCAAAATAATGAAATACCCAACGTCACAATAATTGCTGTGGGACAACAAACTGGTGATGGGCACTCCTCTTCATTCCTGAAAATCATCCTTTCTTCCAGTCTCAAGAGGCATTCCACATTGGAAAGAAATAATTTGAAATTCTATACCAATTCACAATCTGAAAATCCCAATTCTATAGACAAAATTGATAGTGAACCAGCACAAGGCGTAGTTGGTATTCAGAAGAAGGGCAAACAGCTCTTCTTTCCGATTCAGTTAAATGATGGGAAGGCGTCTGTCCTCACCCGAGTTGACTTGAATAGCGAATAAATCTTCATCAGCGAAGTATTATTCAAGATATTCCCGAAAGAACAGACCATGCCCACTGTTGAGTCAGTTTATTTATGGGTATGGGGCCTGGAAATTCCCCGTTCCAAACATCTTCTGCTTAGCAGTTGTATGATAAAAATTTCTAGAGGTGACAAAAGCATAGAACACAATTGTTGGGTTGTGCGAGGTGTTCCTTCCGCCTTTTACATGTGCAGTCATATCCTCAACCGACTTGAGATTAATTTTGTTCCCAGTTATTGCCAAGCCGGGTCTCAACTTGAGAGTAAATCTTAGGGCCCTGGCAGTCCTAAAGAAAGCCTTCCAGTCAGACCCAGTGCTACCATAGGAAATTGAAGTTAAAAAATGGAGAAGAGGTCACCATCCTAGGTCGCCTACAGAATATGCATCCCCAAAGGCAAATTGACAGAAGAAAAATGGGTCCATATTAATCAACTAAAAAGCTGTCACCCTAGGCACATTTTGCAACAAATTGAGGAGCCCAGAGAGAATCAAACAGAGGAGAGATCAGAAACATGAGAATGAGGAAAAGGAGAATCAGAAGGGAGCCGATAGGATTTATAGATATGATTATGTAACAGGGAGTATTTTCTTCATTATTAATTGTTATTATTAAATGCCTGTGTATCCCACTGCTGTCAACCCAATTGGGGGCACTTAGTTGGAAATTGTTGTAACTAGTTTGTGTTCTCTTTCATAGATTCGTACTGGTTGTGCCAAGGAGGACCTCCCCGGCAACCTGGAAGGGAGAAACCAAAGGAGATCCGGAAATGTCGCTCCACACCATGGCAGGAATATCCCAGGGAAAGCAGGGGGGGTCATCCACGTTCCGACCAGAGACAACAAGAGGAGCAGGACACACCGTTCTCTGATGGAAGAGGGACTCATACCTGCCGGATCCTGCTGTGGCCAATGGAGAAATACCACTTTCCCGACTCCCCACGACTTGGAAGCACAGGAGAAGGCGGCGGGAGAGATGTCTGACATATATTGACCCATTCAACGGCATTGCCCCACATCAATAAGCTGCATTTGGGCAAGAAACAGCAACCTGGCTGTGCTGGCTCCTGTTTGCACCAGGACCTCAAAACTGTGTTTTGGCAGCAACAAATAAAATGGCTTTACCATCCTGCCTAGCGCACTTCAGGCAAGATGGAACCAGGGGACACACTGAAAAAGTATGCCAGTGTATTATAAAACCTATAAAGGGAATCAAGTGAACAAGCAGCACTGCATTGCTGCAAAAGCCATAATCCTCTTCAAAATGAAACATTTTTACCCTTTCAAAATGCTGTTTTTCACTAATTCCATCTGTTAATTCTGAAACTACTGTGAGTAAAAAGGCCCTGCTGTGCCCACAATATGCCCCTGTGCTTCACCAAAACCAGGCATAATTCCTGAGTGACAGGCTCAGTCAAACCAGCTCTCAGAGAAATCAAGAATCAACTTAATTTTCACCCACACGGGAACACATGTTTATTTTCCTTCCAAATGTATCCAGGCACAGCAGTTCAAAGAGACTTTTAACTCTCTGAGCCAGGTCAAGAGTTGATGTATCTATACTTTAGATAAAAACTCCTGCTTCAAGGAAATGACTACAGCTGCAAAGACAGTGTGGGCAAACCGAGGCAGCTGCAAAACCGAATGTAAAGAAAGAAATGCTAGCAGTTTAACACATGTGGAAAAATGGGCTTTGCTGACTGAAGAAAACATGGCATGTTTAAAATAAATTGTTGAATAAAAGCCTGCTTACTTAACAATGTAAAGGAATTGTGTTAGTGGTGATAATACACAATGAGGCTATCTTCTTTCACAGGTTTGTTTAATTCAAGACCAAAATAAGAATTTAAAGAGTTTAAAACACATGGGCTAGATTTGCAAGCTCTCAGAAAAACCAGTCATTCCAGTTGCCAGCCATGAAACTTCCCCAAAAGGGTAGGGGGCTATCATAAAAACTCTCAGCAGATACTGACAACCCCCTGATAATTACGGGGTTGAACCGACTTTTGTCTCTGCTGGGACCCAAAAAATGGAAGTCCTGGGACACTAACCTGTCAAGTGTAAGGGACAATAAAACGTTCAATTAAGATGGCAATAACTCCTTGCCTTGAAGGAAATGACTGTTGCTTGCAGTTGGAGGAAGAAAAAAACAGGATCTAGGAACAAAGGGACTGCCTTTTGGTTACAAAGACTATCTTATAAAGAAACTTTAAAGACTTTTTAGTCAAAATATAGAAAGTTCGTAGTTTCAAATCTAACTTTACATGCTGTCTTTTAAAACTTGGTAGAACTCATTGCCGCATGGGTAACAGAAGTTACAAAATACGACAGATTACAAGGAAAGTATTAATGTTGGAAATCATACATACATCCCTGAGGATAATTCGCATCAGTGTATAAAGTTGTATATAAAGTTGTGGAATTTTAGGCCAAATCTTTCATGTTTAAAATTACCAAAATATATTTGAAGGGCAAAACTAGGTCGCACAGACCTGAGGATTGGACTAATCTGTGCTGCACATAATATGTGACCTGTGTGTATAATTTGCCAAGAGTTTGCAATTGTAGAAATGTATGTTTTTGGCAAAATCAGATTTTCAGTAAAGTAAATGGGGGAGTCCTTGAACATTGTAAACCTCACCTTATAAACCTGACATCATTCGCTTGGAAATCCAACCAGTCGGGAGCCGGGCAGAGACTAGCACACCTGCCCAATCCAAGTAGTTTAGGGGCGTGCATAGTTAACCCTGCCCAGCCTACACTTTGATGATGTAATTTTGCACTATAAATAAGGGTCCCTGACAAGACCCTGGACAGACACTCTTCCTGATTTTCCTGCACCGGCGTCCCGTACCTGTCATCTATCCAGACTGCAGATCCCAACTAACAGGCCAAGCATTGCTGATCCTGCTCCAGCAAGGCCTCTAATATAAAAAAACACTAATCTCCCATTAACCAGGAGAAAACTGTGGTCCTTCTGGCATCGTGATCCAGATTGGCTTGCTGCCACTCACTGCATGCTGCTGCCATCTGGCTACCCTGATACCCTATGTTATCCAGTGACCAGAAGTGCTACCCGGTAACCAGTCTGTGCCCAGCTGCTCCTGTCCCGCTGATTTTGTCCAGCTGTCCTTTGTTATACCAGATCCGTGTGGTGACCAGAGCGCTGACTGTCCACAATCCAAAAACTAAAAAGTGGACTGTGAGTATCAATAGGAACCATAGAAATTAATAGTATACCTTGCCTTGCTTTGTCCTACCCCAATCTCTAAGCTATCCTATTCTGGCCCGATATCTTGTTAAAATTTTCAGAATTATATGCGAAACCCTGCCTTTGATTCCTAGTGTTTGCGCCAATTTTCTCTTCATTTTTGTTTTGCTAGAACATAAGCCAGTAGCGATTTTGATTAAATAAATTAATTTTCCATAAAGGAAACGGGGTACACCACGTGAACTGTTACAACGGCCGTGTAACTGTGGAGATTCACAGGTGGCATTCTCTTTTTCTTAGTCACTAAATCCAGCAAAATTTGCAATCCATTTTAAAGCCGTTTTTCTGTTGCTTCTCTACGCTATGTTCTTAAAAACAAACCTCACTAGATCTTGCATAATTCACTCCTTTTTCCAGCTAGAGACTCCATTTCACTTCCATATTCTACCTATGATCTATAGCTACACACCAACATAAAAACCGCACTGCAATTTATTTCACCCGTTTTTATTAAAAACCATTTTGGTAATTTCAGGCAGGAATTGCAAAGTTCGCTAATTTTCCACCGTGTCATCTGCTGCAAAGATGTTTTAAAACCTGCCACTCCTTTTCGAACTGTATGCTCTTGGTTAACATTGCTTGTGATTATTTGTACTTCCACTTGGTTTCTGTAGTAAGGAATAACATTTGTTTCAAGGTTTTTACACAGATTCATTCATTTATTCATCCATTTCCGAGTGTCATTTTTAACATTGCCAGGTTTCAAAATCCGTTTTTCTTGTTTGGGGAGGGAAGGTCTGATTTCCGATCTGTTTTCCATTTGTCATTCCTGATTGCCTGCTGCTTCTGTTTATCCACTCGGCAGCATTGATTATTGGTGGGTTGAGGGAACATTGCAGGGGGAAATTCTAACTCAAGTTCTATCTTACCTAAAATCAAAAAGTGCTCTGATTCCCTGGTGTTTTGTGGATGTGTCAATAGAAGTTTAAACTAAGTGCATTGCTTACATTCCTATTGTTATTATCACCCCATTGGTGATTGCTGCCCCATATTAAAAATGATATGATTTCTTTTAATTTTCAAAAAAATAAATAAATATATTTTACCAACCAGCCTGGTTCATTGTCCATTGTGACCTGGGCTATTTGAAAAGGGGGTGTGATATGAGTGGTGTGTCATCTCAATATTGAATCTAACATAAACATAAGCATTTGAATTGTGCACTGCATACTGGACAGAGACTAAGGTGTGCATCGCCTGATTGAAATTCTTAACAGAAAGACGAGGGAGGAAAAGAGTAAGAGCAGAGAGAAGAAATGCACATTGATTCAGAAGGAGGCTGGGAGAAAAGCAGTGGTATGGAAAAATGGAAGCTAAGAGAAGAGGTGAAGATGGCCCGGTCGTTGTGGGCAGTTGAGGAAGCAGAAGGAGGAATAACAATGGGTAGGAAACACAATGTGTGACCACTCTGCCAAGGAGGAAAGGAGCTTAGGGGACACTTGATACCCGACAGTCGGTGAGTGAATTCCTTTTATCGGCAGGAGGCAGAGCCCAGGGAAGTGAGGAACAGACTGATGGGCTATGATTCTTGAGCAAGCCTGAATCTCCCAACTTTGTTTTTTTTTTATTGTTCCCCATTCTTCCAACTTGTCCACGCTGTACCTACTTTTGTACCATACCCTGGAGCCATATGTTGGCTGCTGTGACAACAACTGCAATACCTCTAAATGTATTTAACACTCTTACTTATATGCTAACAACATTGATTTATAGAATATTTACAATGTATCTGTGGTCAAATGCTGTACATAATCCTGACTTTTAGACTCACTGTCCCATTTGTAAATGGTAGGGGGGCGCCTGCATGTCCCCTTCGCCCCACATTTTCCCTCACGTCCTTCCCCATACATCCTACCACGAGCCACTCGTTTCCACTGTGCCGCTCTCCTTTTTCGCGATACCATGTGTGTTTCTTACGAATGTGAATTATCGTGGTACTGTTGCAATAATGCACATTTGTGATTCTGCATGTCAGTAAAACTGCAGAATCCCAAGTACACTATGGTAAACATGTCTTTCATATCTACAAAAACAATACAACTATGAAGCAAACCATTTCGAAATCCACCATGGACTGTTATTCCCAAATAGAACCGACACCACATTGTCATTTTATGCCTCTAGTAAAGTCAAATCTAAAAGCTTTGCCAATGCTTGTTTTCCATTACATCGCAATGTTGTTATATGCTATTTTGTTTTAGGTATTTTCTACTATATGTATATGTTTATATTTAGATTATGTGTTAATTTATTAAGTAAACTGTATCACATTAAATAAATTATTATTATTATTACATCGCAATGAGCAATTTCCCCTGTCTCAGGCATAATAGCACTGGATGTTGAGAAGAAATATAGGATGAAACTGGATAGGATAATTCAGAGCTTCATTTGGGACCAAAAGCCTCCAAGTTTAAAGCTATGTAAATTACAGTTACTTTTGCAGTTTGTAAAACAAAAGCAGTTTGGCTTTTGTTTCACAATTCATAGTCGAATTTTTAGAGCCTGTACCAGAGGAATGGGTGCTGGCTGAGACTAGTTTTCATGGACAACTCACACTGAAAGCAATATTGACGACAGTGTCTAGAAAAGGCAGTATAGTGGATCCAATAACTAGGAATATTAAGACGCCATGGGAGAAGTTGAATGATTAACTGGGATTTGATGCCATGAGAGATCCAGAAGCCTCTAGCTGGATGAATCCAAAAATCAAAGTTGAGGGAAAGGTTATTTTTTGGCATTAGTGGTTCCTGGGTGGTGTGAAGTGGCTTGGAGACCTTTATAAGAATGGGCGGTGTATGACGGAGAAAGAAATTCAAGAAACCTTTGATATTCCAAATTTCAGTGGAGCAGACTATAGAAAGATTAAGAAAGCTATTGGGGAGATTAGGGTGAAGGATGGATTGGATTTAGACCTAATCAAAAAAACTACAAAACCAGGAGAGAGTGGGTGAGCTAGCCGCATATATGGAATGGTTGTGGCTGCATACAAAGGAAATGATGTATTGAGAATGGAATGGAGTAGAAGAATTGGATGCGAGATTGATATGATATGTTATGATATGGCATTTATAACGTGCCTATACACAAGTGTTTCAAGGCACGGTGAGGCAAGGGAGGGGAACAAAAGGGAGGACAGGACAACGATCCTACTAGGCCAGGTGTCATTCAGATCATTCAAGTGCGTGGGAAGGGGGCAGGGACAGTGCAGTACATGGGAAAAGATGATAACAATAAATAAGTAAACGGCCAGCATGTGGCAAGTGCATTGGTACGTGCAGGCATCAGGAGTCAAGGGCTGGTAGGGGGACTGTAGGAATACAGAAACAGTCGCCAAGTGCAGGGGTTGCCAGGTGGGCAGTGCAGGTGTGTGACGCTGGTGGGGAAGGACCTGGGCACGAGATCAGAGGGTATCCAGGTAGCCAGTGCAGCCACGAGGTCAGCAGAGAAGAGGAGGAGAAAAAGCAGAAGCAAAAAGGAATGTTTTGAGGTGCTTCCGGAACCGGAGGTGGTTCTCCTCAAGTTTAAGGGAGGCAGGGAGGCTGTTCGAGAGGAAGGCGCCAGCCGAAGAAAGAGATCTACCACCAACTCGTTGCTTGGAGAAGCAACTGACCCTGAGGGAGTTGGAAGCGGATGAGCGAAGAGCTTGAGAAGGAAGATATTTAGGTAAAGAGAGTTGAAGGTATTGAGGCCCTAGGTCGCAGAAGGCCTTGTGAACGATGCAGAGGGTTTTTCACCTAATCCTCGCAGCCACTGGGAGCCAGTGCAGAGATTTCAGCCCTCGAGAGATACGATCCCTGGGCTTGAGGCCAAGGACAAGGCTCGCAGTCCTGTTCTGGATAAGTTGCAGAGGGCAGAGAGTAGAAGCAGGCAGATTTAGATAGATGCTGTTACAATAGTCCAGCCTAGAGAGAACCAAGGCTCAGGAGACAGTGAGCTTCTGGGGGAAGGAGAGGAAAGGAATACCTCTGAGGAGGTGCAGCTGGTAGTGTGACTTACGACAGTGAATGGTCACGCATGTGTGAAAATGTCAAATTATGTTCTATGGGGTTAACAGAGAGATCGCGCCAGATCAAGATCTTGAATCGGGTGTTCTGGACACCAGAACGATTGCTAAAGAGAGGTATGAGTGATCATTCAGACTGTTGGGCTTTTGTGCAAGAGTCCGGAACGTTAGAACATATGTTTGGGACTGCTCACGGGTAAGAGGATTTTGGTTAGAGTACGATAATGTCTGTGAAAAGGTTGTAGGTGAAAGACTAAAGTATGATTTTAAGACAATAATACTGGGTAGTGATTTTATGTTAGATCATCTAACTACTAGCCAGATAAAATGGATTTTCAGAAGCGCCATGATGGGTAAAAAGGTAATCCTGAGGGGTTGGAAGACAGCAGATCCTATAGATATCGCAGTGTGGCTTGCAGAGATGCATAATCTGGTGGAGATTGAAAGAGTTCTTTACCGCAGAGAAAACAAGATGGCATTGTTTGACAAGATTTGGATGAAATTTCTTGCTTTATGCCGAATTAGTACGGATGTGAACTTTGAACTTTAGGGGGGAAAGGTGTTTTGATTTTATTGTGTTTCCATTATGAGATGTATTCATTGTGTATCATTGTATATGTTTGTTTAATATGAGACAGTTTGTAAATATTGTAAACTAAAATAACATTTTCCAAAAAAGAAAAAGAAAAAAATAAGAAAAAAGAAAAATGATCTAGAGCACACCAATACTTTTTGCCTGATTTGCCTTCAAGAACATATGACACATTCCATGTTTTGGGCCTTGAAATTTGTGGAAGAAACTATTCTATTAGTGCTAAACTAAATCAAGTCAGCAGACTAGATAGGATTCAGAAATCAATGACTTTTTACACATCTTTTCATCATTAATTGTCCTGATTTGTATCTCCATAGTTGTGCAATTTCTTAAAGCTGACACATATATTCTGCAGTTTTGCCATGTTTTAGAGCCATTTTAAGAGTCATTTAACTCTGTCCTTTAATTATTGTTGCAATGTGTTAGTTCCTAACTTGCTTCTTTTGTCTTTTTATGTGAAATGTGCAATTTACATACTGTAGAATGCCGTCATTAGCTCAGCGGAAGCAATTCTATCTGTCTTTTCCAGTATTCCTCCTTCTCAACAGGTTAACAGAACAATCATACTTTTGGTGATATTAAATCAAGCTCTAGAAACAAAAACAAAAAACAAAAAAAACAAAAATTCCCCTGTTTTTAGACAGCTCATACCGGTAACATGGCCCAGCCCTGCAGCCGTTTACTTTGCCGCATATCAAGTCCATTTTACATGTGTCATGAAGATCTTTTTAAACCCCCCCCCAAGATATGTAATCCCCTGTAGGTGCTGAAATAACTATTTCTAGCAAAGTAACACCAAAGGCAGCCAATGAAAACTGTCACACGCAGAGCTGGCAACATATGAAAATGCCAGGAATTTGGAGAGGGTGGATCGAAAGCCATTCCCGCTCTCAATACTACATGCACACAGATTTGGTACAGGCATTAATAAAACGTCACCTATGAGACAAAATTAAAACTCCCATCATGAAATCATGTACCAGTAGAAATTAAACCAGGCTTAAAAAAGGTATGACCTAATGTGTACCATTGTTTCCACCACCCACACACACCTCTGTCGCACTCTCTCTTTCTCTCGCGCTCTCTCTTTTCTCCATCTCTATCCCCGTCTTTCAGCCATTAAAGAACTGATGATCCGGTTAGGAATCTTGAGTATGTATAACGGTGGCAGAAATGCACTGTACACCACAGCACTAATCATTTGAATTAAGAAGCAAGAGGGAGAGAAACATCACAAAGCAAGTATTTACACTACAAACTGCCCAATGGAGCAGTCCATAGTGGAGAATGAGCCAAGGGCATGTTGTGTCTATTATGTGCAGCAGGGTACAGAGGCCCAATGTTGGTTGGCATGTGGTAGGTAAAGAGGTTAGTCTCCATAGGGACTGCCAAGAGACCAGGGTGCCACATAAAAAGGGCTCAAGGCTCGAGCAGCACGAGTGAGATACCTGAATATTCCAAAACAGGATATGCAGCTGCTGGGTCCATGTCAAAAAAGGTACTATTCTAGAGCATCAACACCTTAGGTAGTCACATTTCAACTCCTATATTTCGAGGGTATTGCTTTCTTCATTCGTTTTTCTTTAACTTTCATGGCAATAGTGAAACATGTTGCAGGACCCTCTGTTTATCAGATTGTTTGCCACCATATTTGTACATTTGACCATACGCCCCACATTCCAGACCCTACTAGTGTGTGTTTTAAGTACAGCTTTGAACACCTGCCTGCTTTTAATGCATTGTCAGGACTTACATATGAAGACTCCTAGCTTTAGAGTATGCCCCACTGTGGTGTGCTCGTGAGGGGTGTGCTGACCTCAGTCATAGAGCCAGCCTTTAATTTGCAAGTTGAAATGCTGAAGCAATGATGGCTCAGCTTTTCATCCTTCTAATTTGTTTATTATAATTTTTTAATAAAGCGCTCACACAGCCCGTGGGCATCAAGGAGCTGTTACAGGAATTTTTCGTCTTTTTTTCGTCTTGTAATTGTTTTTTTTTGTCTTAGTTGCTTATTTATAACGCGCTTAAACACCCAGAGGTTTCTAAGCGCGGACCCGGGGATCAAACCTGTGTTGCTTCGTGTCGTCTTGCTTCCAAGCGGCGCACATTGCCGCTAAACTATCCTCCCGGGACTAATGTCAATACATTTACCATTAAATTGGATAACAATAACTCTTGTCGTTACAGCACTTAAAAAGTATTTGGTATACAGAATATACACACATTTGTATCATTTTTATTATTGGCATTACTAGATTGGCCTCATCATACTTTAATTGTATTTGTCTTATCATTTTCTTATCAGCTGCCTTAAAGATTCTGACTGCATGGAATGGGGATTTCCATGCCCATACTAACACCTGTAAACTGATGGTAATTCCGGGAGATCAGGTGCCGATAACGGTATTACCGTTTAACGGTAGCCTGGTGATATTACTGCCAGGATACTGGTAAACTATTAATGAAGGCCACTCTATTAACCATGCATCTTGGAGGCTGCCTTTCTCTCCTTTCTTAACACACAGCCTGTGACAAACAGACTTCTGCCCGAAGGAGTACAAGGATGAGTAGAGGCTAAATCAAATATTCAGTCCTCACAATGTGCCCTTTGGTCCAACAGAGTCATATTACTGGCCTTCAGTACCGACAATTGTGTTAAACTGTATTTGTATAATGCCGCCTTGTTATGAATATTGGCCCAAACCCATTCATGTTGCACAGAAAACCGCGTCAGAAATGCTTCGATTTATGATCATCTGCGTTTTGTGTTCTAAAATGGTGGACCGTGTTTTCAACTTGCAGCCGAGCCGAATGACCTTTGAGTTGTTTAAACATTTAGGCTGACTGAGAGCAGACTGTTTGTTCTATGCAAGGAAGCCTTGTGACTGAAGTGAGACCCAACAATGTAGGGTTTTAGCTTGTGTATTGACCAAGCCACTGTAAATGCCTCCTCCTGAATTGTGGCCCTGTTGTGCTCTTGCTTACTTAGGCATGCACACAATTGTTCTACCCCCTTGAGTTCAGTTGTGCTAATACTGCACCAATCCTGACTTTCCAGGCATCTGTTTTAGTTATAATAATAATAATTCGGCATTTACATAGCGCTATGAGCCCTGAGGTATCTGAGCGCTGCTTATTATTACCCACGGTGTGTGGTGCTCATTTATCAACCTCGGAAAAATGAAAGGCTGAGTTTGGCCCTGCCGGGATTCGAACCTGCGTTACCAGGCCCTGCACGATGTCAAAGCGAGCGCTCTACTCGCTGTGCCACTTGACCGGACAGTTATGAATGCTTGCCCATAATCCAGAATGTTTAGAACTGGGGCCTTGCAGAGACAACCCTTCAAGCTCTGGAAGTATGTGTGACAGGTATGAGTCCAGTTGATCAATGTTTCTTATGTGACATCATTCAGGAGAAGGGGGAGTGCCTGATACGCCTCAATAAAAGGTCTGTCTGTAATAACTTGTGAGACCCAGGAAGGCTCTCATTTGAGTCTGGTTAGTGGGGATGTCCAAATCCACCAGTCCGCAGACTTTGGCCTGGAGAGACTGATTTTTGCTGTCACTCACTTTGTTTCCTAGGCAAATCACAGTCCCTGTGCAATCTGGCACTTTGAGGCCATCCTAATCAAGCCAGCCTTCTGCATGGCTTGAAGCACCTGATAGAGATGTCAAGGAGTTCCCTCCTTCTCACCTGAGTCTGTTCTTCACCGGCGTCCTTGGTTGATGCCTTCTTACGGATGGAGAGGGTTTTAAAGAAGGCAGCCCGTGTCTCTGCCGAATCCAGAATGCGTTCAGTTTTCCAGGAGGCCGAATCCAGGAATCCAGGAGGCAATGCAAGTTCGCTAGAACTCGAATCCAGGAGGTAAGATGAAGGGGGAGGACAAGGAAGGGAAGGCGTGGAAAAGGAGAAGAACCGCAAACTATGGAGCACACGTCTGGTCGCTACTTCGCAATAGCATTGAGATGCACGGAGCTGCGGAAGGCGTGGTCTAGAAATAGAGAAGGGCTACGTCCAACGCATCGAGCAAGAAGGGAATATGCTGGATGGCCATATTGGAAGTATTAATGTGTACAAGCCCGTTGTGACAGGGACCATGAAGCCCAAAAGGGGCGCACCCTGTGATTCATGACAGCATGCCTCCTCCGAAGACCCTTCCCTCCTGGTTTGCCCGGGTGGATGAGGTGGAACCTTCTGAGCAGCCGTGGGGCCTTGATGTTTGAGACAGGCTGCCAGGTTCTTTCGCTAGGAGGATATCCTTTCCATTCAACCAGGTATTGAAGCTGGCCCCTTCTATACCTGGAATCACAAATTCGAGATACCTCATATTCCAATTGGTCATTGACCAGTATAGGAGGAAATCTGGAGGATTTTCGGGAGGATGGATAGTAGGGTTTCAGTAAAGATGTGTGAAAAACTGGGTGTATCTTCTTCCAGGATTCTGGCAATTTGATCCGATAAGAAACAGGATTTATAATTTCTTTAATGGAAAATGGACCATAGGACCGAGGGGCCAGTTTACTAGGCCGTAGATGTCGGGGTAGTTATTTTGAGGATAACCAGATTTCATCACCGACTGCATAAGAAGGGCCAGGTCTTCTTCATGAATCTGCATATTTCTTGGTCTGTTTCCTGGCCTTCTCCAAGAATTCCTTGGCTTCCTTATGTATGTTGACAAGGGTTTCGATCCAGGAGTCAACTGTAGGTACTGGTGTAGATTGAGGAAGAAGAGAAGGCAGGACTAATGGATGAAATCCTTGACTGCAATAAAAGGGGCTGATCATAAGTGCCGAATGGTCAGAATTGTTGTAGGCGAATTCAGCCATGGGTATCAGGAGTGACCAGTCATCCTGGACCTTGGTGGCGAAGCATTGAAGATACTGTTCCAGGGTTTGATTGACACGTTCTGTGATTCCGTTGGTTTGAGGGTGATAACCTGACGAAAGGGCACGTTGGATCCCTAAGCATTGACAGAGATGTTGCCAGAATTGTGAGATGTATTGAGGTCCGCGATCTGATATAATCTTGGAAGGGAGTCCATGCAAACGGAATATGTGTTCCAGGAAGATTCCTGCTAGTTCAGAAGAGGATGGTAATTTACGCAGGGGCGTAAAATGAGCCGTATGAGTGAACAAGTCTATGGTAACCATGATGGTGGTGTACCCACAGGAAGGTGGCAGTGCCACAATGAAGTCCGTAGCGATAATCTCCCAAGGCCTTGTTGGCAGTGTAGGTTGTAGTAGAAGGCCCACTGGTTTCTTGTTATCGTGTTTATTTTGGCTACAGACAACACAGGATTGAATGTACTGCCGTACGTTCCACCAGAATTGCCTTTGTATCAGACAGAGGGTATTGGTGACACCACGATGTCCGGAGTGTAGGGTATCATGACAGAGATTCATTATTCTCCGTTGTAGTTTTTTTGTAGGGATGACCAATACATTGTCCTTGAACAAATAACCTTCCCGGACCTTTATATTCCATTGATTTCTTTTGGATGTGTCCTTCCACAGATCAGAGGATTGGGTTTGGGCTTGGATTTCTTCAAGGAGGTTGACTGCCTGGCCCACAAAGATCGTGGGGGAAAACATCTGAGGATATGCCTTGTCTTCAGTGGGCTCGTAGTCAGGTCGTCGAGATAAGGCGTCAGCAATTAGGTTTTGTGATCCTGGAACATGAGTGATATCAAACTGGTACTGGGCGAAGAAATATGCCCAACACGCCTGGCGACTGTTCCTACACTCCAAAGACTGCAGAATCTGGAGGTTCCGGTGGTCCGTATGAACCTGAACTGGATGTTTAGCTCCCAGAAGTAAATGTCGCCACTCAGTGAAGGCTTGGCGAATGGCTAACAATTCTTTTTCCAGGACTGAATAATGTGTTTCACTGGGAGTCAGGGTTTGTGAGAGGTAAGCAATTGGGTGTTCCAGTTTATCTCCTAATTCTTGTCTCAGGACTGCGCCAATGGCTTAATTTGAAGCGTCCGTTTCTACCAGGAAGGGACGGCTAGTATTGGGTTGAGCCAAGATAGGAGCTTGTGTTTCTGCCTTTAAACCCTGGAACGCCATATCTTGTGGTGTTGACCAGAGGAAAGGAGCGTCTTTCTTCAGGAGAGCAACAATCGGTTGTACTATCTCGGAGAAATTAGATATGAATTTCTGGTAGAAATTGGCAAGTCCCAGGAAAGATTGAACTTGTTTCACGGAAGTAGGAGCAGGCCAGGTCAATATGGCTTTTACCTTTGAAGGATCCATACCAATTCCTTCTGGGCTAAGAATAAACCCTAGGTAATGAACGGAGGTTACATGAAACAAGCATTTTTCAGGTTTGGCCAGGAGTTTATGATCTCGGAGTCTCTGCAACACTGCCTTCACGTGGTCTTCATGTTGTATAGGGTCCTTAGAGAAGATCAGTATGTCATCCAGATATACAATAACAAAGAGAAACAGCATGTCAGAAAACACCCTGTCCATAAAGCGTTGGAAAATTGCCGGGGCGTTAGCCAGTCCGAACGGCATGACTAGATACTCATAATGGCCAAAGGGTGTTCTGAAGGTGGTTTTCCATTCCTCCCCTTCCCTGACACGGATCAAATGATAGGCGCCCCTGAGATCCAACTTGGTGAATATTACTGCGCCTCTCACGGCTTCCAGGATATCCGAAATCAGGGGTAACGGGTACCGGTCCTTGAGGGTGAATTGATTTAGCCTGCGATAATCAAGGCAGGGTCTGAGTTCCTTGGTATCCTTCTTGGGAACAAAGAATAGAGAAGCACCAGCAGGAGATTTCGAAGGTCTTATGGTGCCATTTTCAAGGTTGGTATCCAGGTATTCTCTTAGGGCCTTCTTCTCGGGTTCGGAAAGAATGAACATCCTGCCGAAGGAAATCACTGCAGAGGGTTCCGTATCTATTGCGCAGTCTTCAGGTCTGTGTGGGGGTAAGGCCTGGACAATAGCAGTCGAAAACACATCAGCATATGCTTGGTAGGCCTCAGGAACTTGCATGACATTGGATACCATTAGTGGTGTCTGTTGTTCCTTTGTTGGTTCCTTTGGGTGTTTTAATGGAGGTTCTAGGGATAGACAGTGAGACATGCAAAACTCCCAGCCTAGGAATAGAGAACCCGCAGACCAGTTGATATATGGGTTGTATTTCTGTAGCCAGGGCATGCCCAATACCGAGGGGTAATGAGCTGACTTAATAATGTCAAACCTGATCAGCTCCTGATGGTGATTTATTGAAAGCCGGATCTCCTTGGTCTGCAGGCTTATGGGCCTTGATGTGAGGGGTCTTCCGTCGATAGCTTCCACATGTTGCATGGTGCTTTGTGTTTCGTAGGGAATCCGATGTTTAGCAACCCACTCATGATCGATGAATATTCCCATAGCTCCGCAGTCTACCAGGGCCAAAATGGAATAGTTTGTATTCTTGGATGGTGATAAAAAGGCCTGTAGTACCACCAAATTGTTTTGTCCAGGAGAGTTCAAGGATGGAATGGATGTGGAGCAAACATCTCTCTCCCGAAGCTCTGCTCCATCTAGGATTGGGAGCTGGCGTTTCCCGAACGCCGAGGGGGTGCTAAAGGACATTCCCTAACCAAATGCTTATCTGAGGCACAGTACATGCACAAGCCCGTATGAATTCTCCTCATTCTCTCTTGTGGAGATATGGGTCCACGAAAGGCCCCAATCTGCATGGGCTCGGATTCCGTGACTGGGCTTGGGTTGATGTCCGGTCTGGGGGTACCCTCAAATGATACCTTGGACGGAGTTCCCCTGGATCTTTTCTTTTCTGACTTCCTTTCCTGGTACGGAAGTCAATCTGCATAGCAAGATCCATTAGTGCCTGGAACGAGCTTGGTTGTGCCACTCTGGCCAGCTCATCCTTAATTTCTTCATTCAATCCTCTCCTGAACAGGGTAAAACTTGCCTCAGTGGACCAGTCAGCTTCCTTTGCCAGTTGTTTAAATTGGGTCACATACGTGAGCATATCCTGGGTCCCTTGCTGAAAATCTAACAAGCGTTCTTGTGCGCTGTTGAACTGCTCAGGGCGGTCAAACATGCCTTTAAGGGCCCGTATAAACCCATCATAATCGTTCAAGCGGGTATAACTAGAGTTAACGAGGGGAGTGGCCCAAGTTAAGGCATTCCCGGAAAGGTGAGAGATTATAAAACCCACCTTGGCCCTGGGGGTCGCAAAGTAGTAAGGCTTGAAGGTAAAGTGAACCAAGCACGAATCCAGTAATGCACAAAGGGTTTTTGCTGAGCCGTCGTATTTATCCACGATGCCGCCCAGTATAACACTTTCTTTTGTAGCAGAATCCTGGGATAAGATCAATTGTTTGAGAGCGGCGTTCTCCGCTTTCAGATTCTGTACCTCGGTTGATAATTCCTGCATACGACGCATCAGGTCCTGCACGGCAGCCTCCATGTCGATATCGCTTTCGATCAAGTGGCGTCTCAAACTGTCAAGAAGTTCCAGCATCCTTGGTTGATGCCTTCTTACGGATGGAGAGGGTTTTGAAGAAGGCAGCCCGTGTCTCTGCCGAATCCAGAATGCGTTCAGTTTTCCAGGAGGCCGAATCCAGGAATCCAGGAGGCAATGCAAGTTCGCTAGAACTCGAATCCAGGAGGTAAGATGAAGGGGGAGGATAAGGAAGGGAAAGCCGGTGTGGAAAAGGAGAAGAACCGCGAGCTACGGAGCACACGTCTGGTCGCTACTTCGCAATAGCATTGAGACGCACGGAGCCGCGGAAGGCGTGGTCTAGAAATAGAGAAGGGCTACGTCCAACGCATGGAGCGAGAAGGGAATACGCTGGATGGCCATATTGAAAGTATTAATGTGTACAAGCCCTTTGTGACAGGGACCATGAAGCCCAAAAGGGGCGCACCCTGCGATTCATGACAAGAGATCAGATACGTAGGCAACACTGAAATCCTCCAGTCCTAACCTACAGACATAACCTGGGTTACTATCCTCTGAAATGTGACAGGGGCATTCTTCAACCCAAAAAGCATGACATTGAACTGATAGTGCCCTTATGGAGTAGAAAATGCCAACCTCACCTTTGCTTGATCAGTTAGGCCAACCTGCCAGTATCCAGCTGTGAGGTTGAAGGTACTCATGAATTTGGCAGTGCCTAATCTGTCAATGAGTTCTTCTGCCCTAGGTATGGCATGTGAATCTGTCTTGGTGACAGAACTGAATCCCCTGTAGTCACACTAAAGCAGACTTCAGTGTTCCCACTGCTTGCCATTTTAAGGACGGATGGTTCAATAACCCCCAACTCCAACATATTGAAGACTTCTTCCTTGATGTGTTCTTGCCCTTGTCAGACATCCGATGAATCCTACACTTCATCGGCTAACTATCTCCAGTATCGATATCATTGATGCACCAATTAATCTTTTCTGGAATCAGTGAGAACAGACCTGTGAACTGGCCCAGCAGTTTTTGCAGTTTCACAATTGTGAATAAAAAAGGTCTGGGAGATCAGGACTCCATCTAGAGAACCGTCAGTGGACTCAGTTTGCACCAAATCTGTGAGGGGATGTCATGCTGTTTGCCCACACCCCTCAAACACACCCAGGGATTAGCCCTTCAATGGTTGGATTATCAGCTACAACCCAGCATCTCACCCCTTATCCTGGATCCACTTCCCCAAAACCCCTTTGGGACCCTGGTCGGGGATTGTGCTGCAGACTAGTCCAAAACCGAATGGTTAGGAGGCAAAACCAAAAATCTGGTAGTCATGCAGGATTTCTGTAGCCTCAGAAGCCATCTTGATTACTTGGCTCTGTAAACCATGCCGTGAGCCACACCCAATGCTCAACATTTTGGCTTCCCCTAACATGCTTGCCTGCAGTTTGGCTGCTGATACTGCGGCAAATCCCACTCCAGAACCGTCTGAGCACACCTGTAAATAAAAGAAACAGCGACTTTAGAAGTGCTCCTGCAAAGACAAGAAAAGGCAACATTTGAAGTGCTCCCATAAAGAAAAAAAAAGCAGCAACAGTAGAAGCGTTCTTGTAAAGACAGAAACAGACCTTGTGGGAAGGGATAAGCTTACAGTGTTACTTACCTTAACTCCTTGACAGTATGGCTACTTCGCTTCTGAACCCGTCATCCTTTCTGAGGCCACCTATGAAGAAAGAAAGCAAAGATTAGACATTGGGCCTCATTCCAATTCCAGCATTAACCGAGCCGGAAAAACCAGTAGGTTGCTGCCGGACTTGAGATGAATTACCGCCTCCGTGATTGCCAGAATCACCGGGGCATTACAACCCCGGTGACCCGGTAGTTCCAGAAGCCGAATTCCGTAAATCCCCATTCCCATGGAGTCCAATAGGACTCCATGGGGATGGGGACAATGGAAACACTGTTTCCGTCTATGACAGAGCCAGTGTTTCCATTTTCGTCTGCAAGTGGGTGGCGTTAGTCCCCCTAGGTCAGACCTGGCGGGAGTGAAACCTCCCGCCTGCAGAACTCGTAATCTGCTGGTCTGGAAACAACTGTGGCGGCGGGTTTACAGTCACTGTTCTTTCCGGACCGGCAGACTCTAAATGAGGCCCATCATTGTGTTGTTAGAAAAAAGAAAACGTAGCAAGTAAGGACTAACTAATGTGTACAACTTATCCACAACATAGATGTTAACGTTGAGAGAATAATTTTAAAGAAGCTAATATTACAGGACTTTGTGAGATAGAGCAACAGCTGGGAGGACAATATACCAGTGAGGCAACTGGGAACCCAAATTACACTAGCTTGGAACCCTAAAACATAATCCATTGATGCAACTGGATGCCTGCAGAAGCCTGAAATAGCAGGACTATTTCAGCTAAGATCAGTGGAGACAACTGGCTTGCAAAGCTTTATGGCAACAGCCTCAACCCCCACAGGTAAAGAGAGATTAGTCTGGGAAAAGGTACCAGGGCATACGGCATTAAGATATTAAGGGCTCTGCACTCTCATTTCAGGATACCGCCCACAAACCCTGAAGCAGGAAGGTACAAGGGATAGGAGATGTTGAGGTATCAGCTCACATACCCTGAGTCCATCTGCTGGTTTCCGGGCCCCCTTGTATCAGTCAGGGGTCACAGAGCCAATGGAGGTTTGGGCGGGTATCACAATGCCCCTGCTAAACATTAAGGTATGGTGTTACAGAACACTGAGTCCATGTATTGGTTCGGTCTGGACGTCATGAAATCATCAACCTCAGCAAGTGACCCTGTAGGTTCAGTTATGCATCAAGAAGCAGCAACATATTTAGCCTTTATGCTGCATGAATTTAGGATGGCGGTGCAAGCTCTTCAAGATAACCCCCTTGTCCCAGAGAAAACAGGCTATGCAGGTCAGTCTCCATTGCCATAGTTACACAGGTGAGCCTCCTCTAGGAGTTATATTCTTCCATTGCAACCAGTGAAGGTGCTGGCACCATCCCTGGTGCCCATCGCTCCACCAGAGCGTGTCCTCAGGGACCCTCATAAATATTCTATATTCATGAACCATTGTAAGTTACACTTCATATGCCAAAAGAATGCTTTACCTAAGGATAGCTCCAAAGTAGCATTTGTCCTATCACACCTGTAGGACCATGCAGCAGATTTGTCAATACCGTTAGTGGAAGGTGATGATCATATCTTAACAAGATTTAAGACCTTCCAGAGAGAATAGGAAAAGCTATTTTCACGAAGGGCACATGCACAGTCCTTAGATAACCAATTGCAGTACAGGGATCACAAGAACTGTTGACATACATAGCTAATTTCACTAGGTTAGTAGCTGAGACAGAGAGACTTAACAACAAACAGGCATCCTTGTATTACAGAGGGTCACGCAGCAAATTAAAGGCTGTTGTAGGCCCAAATGTTAAACGTGCTAGAGGACTGCTCAAACATTATTGATCTAGTCATCCAGTTAGACCACTGGCTGAATGTAAGAAAGGCTGATAGAGGATGAGGGGAATCATGACCCTTGTGTGTTAGACCAAGCAACACCCCTTCTAACCGGACAGAAGCACCTATGGAACCCATATAAAGAGCAGGGTGAAACACATGCTCACCAAAGAAGAAAGGAAGGAAATACGTTGACTAAACCTATGTCTATAATGTTGGAAAGTAGATAATATCTTGCATGATTATACTGTCAAACCAAAAACCAGTCGCAAAACTGTGGCAGCCACCAATCAACCCGCTAGAGAAAAATGAACAGCAGTGCAGGTAACAGAAAACTGACCAGACAAACAAAAGAAGGGGTTGGTTTGCCTGGACATCATATCAAGACCTCGCACCTCACAATGCCAGCTACATTCTTTCTGAGATGAAACGTAATAGTGGATGACATGGTGCACATTGCCTCTGGGGCAACTAGCAATTATATGGACAGAGGCTATGCCACACAGTTACGGTTACCCACTGTCTCAAAACCAACTCCTAGACATGTTTGTGCAGTGGCCAGATTGAATCTATGCTCAGGCCCCATGACCACATGTACTCTCACCCGAATGTTCCTTTTTGGGAACAGCCATCAAGAAGAAACACAGTTTGATTTGAATGATGCTCCTCAGTTTCACCTTGTTCTTGGACTGACTCGATTTATTGCCCAAAATATGTTTATTTATTGGGTACACAGTATAGTAGACTTGGTATCTGCATATTGCAGGAAACATTGTTATCCACTTGCCAAAACTCAAAGCATTGTTCTACAACTCTGGAAACAATCAAGAAAACTATGTTCTTTGGAATGCCGGTTGAGGTGCCTGACGAGTACAAGGACTTTATGGATGGTTTTCAAAAGGACAAGCTAATGTCTCTGCACCCCATTGACTGTACAATTGTCAAATCAGTCAACTCTCAAATGCCCAAATACCATGCAGTCAAACAATGATCATTTGAAAAAATACTTGGAGCAATATCTCGCAAAAAGATTAATCAGACCTACAAAATCACCGGCAGCATCCCCACTCTTTTTTGTTTCAAAGAAGGAGGCCGATATTAGGGCATGCATCAATTACTGTGCCCTAAAGAAAGTGACAATCATACAATGTTATCCTTTACCATTAATATCCATTCTACTGGACCAAGTGAAGGAGGCAATCATCCACACTAAACTGGTTCTCCTTGGGGCGTGCCACTTAGTATGGGTAGAAGAAGCTGGCACATGGAAGAATGCCTTCTAAACTAAGTATAGACTATACAAGTACCAGGTAATGCCCTTCGGCCTCTGCAACATGATGGCAGCCTTCCAGTACATCATGAATGATGCACTATGCCAATTTCTGGACATGTGTGCTATTGTTTGTTTAGATGACATCCCTTTTTACTCTAAATCAATAAAAGATATGGCACACACAATGATAGAGTGGTTTTGACCCAATTTCCCAAAACATATGCTGTATGCCTGTAAGAGAAGTGCTTTTTCCACATACAAAACATCACATTTCTGGGTTTTATTCAAACTACAAATGGAATCGCCATGTACAACTGAAAGATTGAAGCCATCTTGCAGTGGCCTTCCCCTGCGTACATAAAAGAGATCTAAAACTTTTTAGGGTTTTCAAATTTCTCCAGTTGCTTCATGCCAGGATTTTTCAGGATTTTGCACCCAATCACCAACTTACTTAAAATAAGGAAAGAAATGTGCATGTGACTCCAGTGCAGAAGAAGTATTCCATGAACTAAATAATCTATTCATGACTGCTCCACTATTGACAAACCCACACCCGACATCCCATAGGGGATGTCCTATCGCAAAAGAATCCTGGAGATGGGCAGTGCACCCTGTAGCCTTCTGGTGCCCTGAAAGAAATGATTCAATGATGGACACAGAATTACTGTCCATAAAGGCATCCTTTAAGGAGAGTTGGCAGCATCTGCTGGGGGCCAAACGCACCACCACAATATTCACCCATTATAGGAATTTCCAATTTCTGAAATGGTCTCTGGCCTTGTTGGCCCACCAGGTGCATTGGACACTGTTTTTCTATGATTACGATTTCATCCTAAGTTACCGGCCCAGCGGTAAGAACCGAAAGATGGATGCTCTACCGATATAGGTTAAAAGAAGAAGAGGAGGCAGAAATCCCACCTGATCTGCTCCCCATCATTCCAGAGCACAGGTTCATGGGAGCTGTGAATACATTTGAAATAACAAGTACGTTTCAGGAAAAGATCAAAAAATGCCTGTCTCCAGATACAACACGCGAATGGGCAGCCAAGGATACACGGAGACACTGCTGATAAGGTTTGCCATATCAAGGACAGTCCCTCTACATACCTACGAAGGAACTGCAAACAGAGGTTTCAGAAGCTTATCATGATTCACTCCTTGCCAGCCATTTTGGCATCAAGAAAACTCTCCAAAGGATGAAAAGACAGTTCTAGTGGTTGACTATGTATAGGGATGTAGAACACCATATACAGACATGCAGATTGTGCCCTCAACCTAAAACACAATGGAAGAAACCACAAGGCCTTCTCCAACCACTACCCATACCCTCAACACCAATGGTGCACATGGACTCTGGGCTTTATAGTTGATCTGCCCAAGAGCAAGGGATACACCACTATTTTAGTGGTAGTGGATCATTTGATGAGAAATTGACATTTCATTTTCCCTTAAAGAAAGACAGACAGCAAAGGAAGTTGTAGACGCCCTCGCGAAGAATGCAATGACCTACACAGCCTGCCCACAGTCATCATATTAGATAGATGAAGCTAATTTCTCATTCATTTCTGAAAGGCCTTCATATCCACCACCCAAATCGATTCCAGGCTTTCCACTTGTTATTACCTGCAAACAGATGGCCAGACAGAAATGGTCAACCATGTCTTGGAACAATATCTTTGGTGTACGTTGGGTCAAGAGGACCAGGAATGGGTAGAGGTCCAGTGGGCAGTTGAATTCACCCACAACAACACTCCACACTCATCTACAGGATTCTCGCCACTTTGCCTGTTCTACCGAAGACAACCCTCTGTCAATGCTTAAGATGTGGCAATTAGCACCCCAGCCTTTGCAGTACAAGAACATCATACCAAGATTGAACAAGCCCTCCAAATAGCGAAACATAATTTACATCAGGTGCAGCTAGCGTATAAAATATATTTCGACAGAGCAGATAGGCCAGCCCCACAGTCGAAATAGGGAATACAGTTTTTGTTTCTATAAAACACCTATATCTCAAGGAACCTCAAAAACCCCTACCATGTTATCTAGGCCATTGTCATGATCTGTAACTTGCCCATCCGTGGGAGCTGCTGAACCTCACAGTCCCACTCTGACTTTTCAGTGCTCACTGAAGGAATACACAATGAGATTCAGCCAAGTCAAGAAAGAGAAAGGGGAAGTGGATTAAATAACAAACAACACAGGAGTTCTTCTTTACTTCTTAAAACTGCAACCTGTACAAACATTTAACATTAGTTCTAACTTCACATTTAATGCAATCATATTAAATGTCTTCTTCTTCCCTTATTACATGTATGACCTCTGCAGCAAACCAAAAGGTGAGTAATAACCTGTCAATGTTAAGAGTATGAACTTTCTCTCAAATTGCTATGTTACAATAGACTTGTGAGTTAAATCTTCCTTAAGTTCTTCAATTTTGCTTGAAAAACTTCATACTTTGATAAAAACATATACTGGCTGGCTCACACTTTACAGGGAGTCCATTTAATGTTCCAGTTCAAGAGAATGCTTCAAACAGATTGCTACCTAAATGCTATTAAACCAGTTTTAATCTTAGTTATAACTGCCTTGAATATTTGCTTTACTGTAACAAACAATATAACTTAACTTAGTAAATTCTTTTACTACTCCTTGTTTTTATAATGTTTATATTCCTGCCTACAGGTGTGCACTGCTAAAAACTACAACTCCCAGATGCCCTCCAAAATAGCCGACACCAATCAAAAAGCTAGTCCTTAGTCTACTGATGTGGTAGCTGAAACAAACTGTGCTGTCGGTGGATTTACAGCTAAAATGAGGTAAGAATATACCTAATCAGACCTTTGTTTAGGACAGTGCAATGATCTTGTGTCACTGCATTGCTGCCTTTAAAAAGAAAGTTCTCTCAAGCTGAACGCGAGTTAACCTAGCGATCCATATGCCCACACTGCTCTTCGGGCAAAGTCACTATTCAGCGCGGCGAGCCGGACAAACCCCCTTAACTCTTTAATTTTAACTGACTGTCTTGTTGGAAAGCTGCTGCATGTGACAGAATTTGCAGAGAACTTCGTACACAGTGGTTGAGCAACAATATTAAAATTACTAACTGAACTATAGCGTAGCACTGAATTTTTGAATAAACTTTAAGAGATTGACAAACATACGTTGCTTAAATCTCCAAAACGCATAAATAAATTTCTGCAGCTGAATACAATGTTCACAGTTAAAAGTTAGTTCATATTAAACCATAACATCTTTTCGAATAAGGTCTAAAACGTTGCGCTCCCACCAGTAAACTGTTGCTGATTCTTCAGATTGATTTGTTCCAACTGCTTTCCTCTTTAAATTTTCTTATAACTAAACTAAGTAACAGGAGTAAAAAAACACAGGTCCTTTTTTCTCCAAAGCTTCGGTTTAGAATGGTGGTTTCCTCTGCTCTCAACACTGTACAGAGAACTATTACTGTGAGACCCACCATCTTGCCTTGGGCAAGATCCCAATCCTGCATCTTGTGGGTGGAGAGAAGACATCAAATCTCTGAATCAATTTATTAAGGAAACCAAGGTTAACATCAGAGACAATTGTACCCCTACTACCTGACCTGCAATATTTACAACACCTGGAACTTGCCACCAACCTCGCCTTGCCCTTGACAGCCCGTACTGCATTGTCGTCAGGATAGGTCCCAATTTGCTTGAGGTGGCCTTGCCCCATCTCAAAAGGTACACACAGTATTCTATGAATCCTGGGTAAAAACAACCCATTACAACACACGCCCAGGAAAGGAACTCCCTGTGCCAGAGGTAGTCTATAAAGAATATGAGTATGAGGTTAAGGCAATCTTAGATGCAAAATGATTGAGAGGAAGACTTCACTATCTCATCTACTGAAAAGGGTATGAAAAAGGGTATGGAAAAGAAGACGATACTTGTAAGTCATCAAGTGGGGTTCATGTTGATTGGCTCATTAAACAGTTTCACTGAAGACACCCTGACAAACCCCATCTGGTAGGAAGATCTTTGGGGGTTGTACTCTCATGCCCTTTTCCACACCTCTCACACACACCATGGGGCTAACCCTTCAATTGCTGGATTACCATCCAAGCCGATCTTTCAATTACTTATCCTGGCTCTCCCTTCCCCAAAACCACTTTCGGGCCCTGGTAGGGGATTGTGGTGCAGGCTAGTTCAAAACTGGAGGGTGAGGAAGTCAGAACCACAACTTCCAGAAATCTGCATGGTCTTGGAGGCCATCTTGGTTGCATGGCTAATTAAGCTACACTCTGTGCCACACACAAAGCTTAATGTTTTGGCTTACCCTAACATGCTTAATTGCAGTTTAGCTCTTGATCCCGCTGCATCTCAAACTCCAGAACCATCTGTACACACCTTCAAAGAAAAGAAACCGCAACATTAGTAGCACTCTTAGAAAGACAAGGAAAGGTACCATTTGTAGTGCTCCCATAAGGAACAGAAACAGCAACAGTAGAACTGGCCTGCAAAGAAAGAATCACATATTAAAGCAAGTAAGGAGGTGGTGGGAAGGAGTATGCTTACAGTGTTGCTCACCATAACTCCTTGCCAATACCGCTCCTCTGCTTCTGAACCCATCGTGATTTCTGATGCCACCTACAAAGAAAGAAAGCAAATATTATACATTGTGTTGTTAGAACAGAGACAACTTTGCAAGTAAGGTCTAACTAATGTGCATTACATATCCACAAGGGAGAAGTGCATGTTGAAAGAATACTTTTAAAGCAGTGAATGTTACAGGACTTTGTGAGATAGGTAGGAACTGCTGGGAAGTCACCATACCAGTGGAGCAACTGGGAACCCAGATTACATTAGCTTGGACCCCCAAACCTGAATCCATTGACCCAAAGTAATGCCTTCACAAACCTGAACTAGCAGGTCTACTTCAGCTAATACCAGTGGTGACAACTTGCGTGAGCGTGATGGTAATGGCCTCCACACCTTCAGGTAAAGAGAGAATAGTCAGGGTGGAAAGGTAAAAGGGCATAGAGCAACAAGATATTAAGGGCTGTGTACTCTTGTTTCAGGAGGGGTAGGAGACAACGGGGTTCCAGCTCACACATCCCCAGTCCCTTTATTGGCCTCTCAACCCCTTGAGGGGGCGCAGAGTCTGGTGGAGGTCTTGGGGGGTATCATGAGGACCCTGCTGAACATTATGGTAAGGCATTACAGGGGATATTTAACCTCCTCAGTCTCATCATCAATGACCAGAACCATCCTTGAGTCATTCTGGCTCTAAAGGAGCTCCAGCCGGTTGACGTGGAGGACCTGATGCATCTTCCTTGGGGTCTTGGTATCAATGAGGTAGTTAAGGTCACTGATTTTCTCCAGCACCATACATGGCCTATTCCACTTATCTTGAAGGGCACTGGGCTTCACTAGCTCCATGATGCAGACCATTTGGCCTGGCGTATACTCAGTCATGGTGACCTTCTGGTCATTCCAGTGCTTAACGAAATCCTGACTAGCCTTGAGGTCCTGGGTGTTCTGTTCTTGCAAGCCAACTGAGTAATTACATCAGTTCAAAACATCAGTAGATGGCTCATAAGGGCTGCACCTCACAACTCCTCGTCCACCTCTTAGAGGTAGAAAGCTAACTCCAGCTTTTCAATCTGGTCAAAAATATCTCTCCCCTCCTCATGAGGATGTATCAAATTCCTGGAGAGGTAGCCGATGGGAGCAACAACTAGAGGTACTTCCATCTCCACTGGACGTTCTGAGTCTCGTGTCTCATTTTTCTCAGCAGCACAAAATCCCTTTGCTTCTGCTCCTCTAGATCAGCAGCTTCTCTCTGTTACAGTTCTGCTGAGTCCGCAGTATGCTTCTGTCCCCTCAAGGCCAACCATCTTTTCTCTAGTAGGAACTCCCTTTCATCTTTCATAACAGGAGCTTGGGACCTGGTGGAGTCCTGAGACTGGTGAGATCTCTGTGACATTCGGGAAACTACACTATTTTATTTTTATTTATTGGATATTTGTACGATGCCTATACAACAAATGGTGTTTCAAGGCACCAGAAGGCAAAAAAGGAGGGATGGGGGAACAAGGTAGAAAGATAACAATAACAGTGCTACTAGGCCTGGTGACATTCGGATCGTGCAAGTGCAGTAACAAGAAGTACGAGGGAGAGGGGGGTGCCGATCTGCACAAATGCAATGTGCTAGGGTGGGAAGGGAAGAGAAGGGCAAGGAGGAGAGAGTGCAAATGAAAAGGGGGTGCAGGAGGGGCCGGGGGCCCAGAGACTATGCGAGTGCTAAGGAAGGCCGGGAGGGTAAGTACCAAGGAATGCATGGGATAAGGATCCATAAGTGCAAAGAAGGGGGAGGACCAGTTGAGAGAGGGGCCTAGTGCCCTGTAGAACTCAGAGGGAACCAGGCAGCCAGTCACTGGGGAGAGGGAGAGGGACAGATGAAGAGAAAAGGAGGGTCTTGAGGAGCTTCCGGAACTTAAGGCTATCTGGCTCAAGCCTGAGAGGGGCAAGGAGACCATTCCAGAGGAAGACTCCTGTGGAGAAGAGAGATCTATCCCCACTCTCTGCTTAGGGAAGCATCTGATCTGCAGAGAGTTGGAGATATAAGACTGAAGGGCTCTAGCATGGATGTGTTTAGGGAGAGAGAGTTGGATGTAACAGGGTCCCAAGCCCCAGAAAGCCTTGTGAATGGTGCAGAGGGTCTTGGCCTTGATCCTAGCAGCAACTGGGAGCCAGTGAAGAGACTTTAGAGCTGGAGTGATGTGGTCCCCAGGCTTGAGGCCCAAGATAAGTCTTGCAGTCCTATTCTGAGGAGAGATAGTAGTCAAAGATGGCCCCAATGTTTTTTGCGTCTTAAGAGGGTGAGGGAAGGAAGATAGGCCAGCCCCACAGTCGAAATAGGGAATACAGTTTTTGTTTCTATAAAACACCTATATCTCAAGGAACCTCAAAAACCCCTACCATGTTATCTAGGCCACTGTCATGATCTGTAACTTGCGGTTCCATTTGTAGTGCTCCCATAAGGAACAGAAACAGCAACAGTAGAACTGGCCTGCAAAGAAAGAATCACATATTAAAGCAAGTAAGGAGGTGGTGGGAAGGAGTATGCTTACAGTGTTGCTCACCATAACTCCTTGCCAATACCGCTCCTCTGCTTCTGAACCCATCGTGATTTCTGATGCCACCTACAAAGAAAGAAAGCAAATATTATACATTGTGTTGTTAGAACAGAGACAACTTTGCAAGTAAGGTCTAACTAATGTGCATTACATATCCACAAGGGAGAAGTGCATGTTGAAAGAATACTTTTAAAGCAGTGAATGTTACAGGACTTTGTAAGATAGGTAGGAACTGCTGGGAAGTCACCATACCAGTGGAGCAACTGGGAACCCAGATTACATTAGCTTGGACCCCCAAACCTGAATCCATTGACCCAAAGTAATGCCTTCACAAACCTGAACTAGCAGGTCTACTTCAGCTAATACCAGTGGTGACAACTTGCGTGAGCGTGATGGTAATGGCCTCCACACCTTCAGGTAAAGAGAGAATAGTCAGGGTGGAAAGGTAAAAGGGCATAGAGCAACAAGATATTAAGGGCTGTGTACTCTTGTTTCAGGAGGGGTAGGAGACAACGGGGTTCCAGCTCACACATCCCCAGTCCCTTTATTGGCCTCTCAACCCCTTGAGGGGGCGCAGAGTCTGGTGGAGGTCTTGGGGGGTATCATGAGGACCCTGCTGAACATTATGGTAAGGCATTACAGGGGATATTTAACCTCCTCAGTCTCATCATCAATGACCAGAACCATCCTTGAGTCATTCTGGCTCTAAAGGAGCTCCAGCCGGTTGACGTGGAGGACCTGATGCATCTTCCTTGGGGTCTTGGTATCAATGAGGTAGTTAAGGTCACTGATTTTCTCCAGCACCATACATGGCCTAGTCCACTTATCTTGAAGGGCACTGGGCTTCACTAGCTCCATGATGCAGACCATTTGGCCTGGCGTATACTCAGTCATGGTGACCTTCTGGTCATTCCAGTGCTTAACGAAATCCTGACTAGCCTTGAGGTCCTGGGTGTTCTGTTCTTGCAAGCCAACTGAGTAATTACATCAGTTCAAAACATCAGTAGATGGCTCATAAGGGCTGCACCTCACAACTCCTCGTCCACCTCTTAGAGGTAGAAAGCTAACTCCAGCTTTTCAATCTGGTCAAAAATATCTCTCCCCTCCTCATGAGGATGTATCAAATTCCTGGAGAGGTAGCCGATGGGAGCAACAACTAGAGGTACTTCCATCTCCACTGGACGTTCTGAGTCTCGTGTCTCATTTTTCTCAGCAGCACAAAATCCCTTTGCTTCTGCTCCTCTAGATCAGCAGCCTCTCTCTGTTACAGTTCTGCTGAGTCAGCAGTATGCTTCTGTCCCCTCAAGGCCAACCATCTTTTCTCTAGTAGGAACTCCCTTTCATCTTTCATAACAGGAGCTTGGGACCTGGTGGAGTCCTGAGACTGGTGAGATCTCTGTGACATTCGGGAAACTACACTATTTTATTTTTATTTATTGGATATTTGTACGATGCCTATACAACAAATGGTGTTTCAAGGCACCAGAAGGCAAAAAAGGAGGGATGGGGGAACAAGGTAGAAAGATAACAATAACAGTGCTACTAGGCCTGGTGACATTCGGATCGTGCAAGTGCAGTTACAAGAAGTACGAGGGAGAGGGGGGTGCCGATCTGCACAAATGCAATGTGCTAGGGTGGGAAGGGAAGAGAAGGGCAAGGAGGAGAGAGTGCAAATGAAAAGGGGGTGCAGGAGGGGCCGGGGGCCCAGAGACTATGCGAGTGCTAAGGAAGGCCGGGAGGGTAAGTACCAAGGAATGCATGGGATAAGGATCCATAAGTGCGAATAAGGGGGAGGACCAGTTGAGAGAGGGGCCTAGTGCCCTGTAGAACTCAGAGGGAACCAGGCACCCAGTCACTGGGGAGAGGGAGAGGGACAGATGAAGAGAAAAGGAGGGTCTTGAGGAGCTTCCGGAACTTAAGGCTATCTGGCTCAAGCCTGAGAGGGGCAGGGAGACCATTCCAGAGGAAGACTCCTGTGGAGAAGAGAGATCTATCCCCACTCTCTGCTTAGGGAAGCATCTGATCTGCAGAGAGTTGGAGATATAAGACTGAAGGGCTCTAGCATGGATGTGTTTAGGGAGAGAGAGTTGGATGTAACAGGGTCCCAAGCCCCAGAAAGCCTTGTGAATGGTGCAGAGGGTCTTGGGCTTGATCCTAGCAGCAACTGGGAGCCAGTGAAGAGACTTTAGAGCTGGAGTGATGTGGTCCCCAGGCTTGAGGCCCAAGATAAGTCTTGCAGTCCTATTCTGAGGAGAGATAGTAGTCAAAGATGGCCCCAATGTTTTTTGCGTCTTAAGAGGGTGAGGGAAGGGGACCCATAGAGGGCAGCCAGAGGATAGGAGGGAAGGAGGGAGCATGGGTCCCAATGAAAATGATCAAAGTCTTACTGGCATTAAGGCAGAGATCAGTGGCAGCACACCATACCTGAATAGCAGTTAGACAGTCAGGGATGAGAGAGGAGGAAGAGGAAGCAGTGGAGGGAAGGTTGAAGGAGAGATGCGTGTCATCTGGATAACAATGGAAGTGAGAAGGGAAGGGAGAGATCAGGTGGGCTAGAGGGGCAAGGTAGATGTTGAAGAGCCACAGCGAGAGTATACAGCCTTCAGGGACACCACAAGTGGAGGGTGTGATGGGGAAAGAAATGGCCCAGTTGAACCTGGGAAGGTCGGTTAGAGAGAAAAGAGGTCAACCAATCCAGTGCCAAGCCCATGATGCCAAGGGTGTCACAGAGCCGATTTGCCAGGGTGGCATGGTTGACCATGCCGAAGGCAGAGGAAAGATCAAGAAGGTTAAGAACAGATGGAAGGTTTGAAGCAAGATTTGAGAGCAAGTTTTCACGTGTGTTCAGTAGAGCAATTTCTGTGTCGCTGGCTGCTCTGAAGCCAGACTGCTGATCGTGTAGACAACCAGCAGATTCAGTGTGTTGGATCAGTTGGGAGATGACCAGCTTCTCCAGGACTTTGCCCAGGAAGGGGCTAATGGAGATAGCGTGGTACTTAGATAGGCAGGAGGGGTCGGCAGAGAGCCCAGAAATGCGGGCTTGGATATGGGCCCTCTCCTTTGATTGGAATGGATAGTCTATATTGCCTTTGGAGCAGGCGGCAGGCCAGTCTGTCTGAGGATGTGCCTGAAGCCCACCACTTCCACTCAGAAACTCTGCACTGGAATTTCAGAGAGGCTAGGTCAGAGTCATACCAGGTGTTGCGCTTGGAGGCAGGCTTCAAGTGGATCCTCATGACAGGGGCAAGGATGTCCAGGGTGTTGGTGATAGAGAGGTGAAGATTGGCAAGGACAGCGTCAGTGTGGGAGTCCCTGACCGGAGTGGGAGGGGGAATGAAAGTGGTGGCAAAAGCGGTAACTGACACTTGCTTCATCAGTCGAATGACGGAGAAGTAGACTAGCAGTGCAGGCAGAGGCTTAGCCGGGGGACCTAGGAGATCCAGGTGAGAAGACAGGAGAGCATGGTCGGACCAGGACAGAGGTGTAGTGAGAGGGTTGGAGATGGGGATGTCTGCTGAGATCAGAGCATCCAAGGTATGTCCGGCTGAGTGCATCAGACCGGATTGAAAAATGGTTTGGCAAAGAAAGTCACAGTGGCTGCAGAAGTGTTCAGTCGCCGAATCAGGAGAGTTGAGGTGAATATTTAAGTCTACGAGGAGGAGAAGCTTGGAGGTGGAGGAAAGAAGGGAAGAGGTGAAGCCAGACCACTCTGAGAGGAAGAGGTACACCGGTCCGGGGGTACTGTAGATGGTGGCGAGAGTCAAGGAGAGAGTTAGAGAGACGCCAAGTCTGCAGAGGAGGCATTGGAAGGAAGAGTATGTCTTAGCGGGAATGATAGTAGAAGGGACCCATTCAGGGAAGATCAAGGCCACTCCGCCTCTAGTTTGGTTAGGACTGGGCTTAGAGAGGATATTGTAGCACTCAGGGAGGAGTGTGTCAAAAGCAGTGACAGAGCTGGCAGTGAACCACGTCTCAGTGAGAATGAGAATGTCAAGATCAAAGTATTCAAGAAGGAGACAGATATCAGAAGAGTATTTAATAGGAAAGCGAGAGTTGAGGGTAGCAAGGTGAAGCTGGTTGTCACCTTTGAAGGTCTTCCGAGGAAGGGTACAGGGATGTGGTACGCCCGTGGTGGAGAAGAGGCAGGAGGGGTGGCCAACGGAGGAGAGGCAGGAGAAGGGAAGAAGTTGATGAGAAATGGAAGATGTCTATCAAGAAGGCGGAGGTTGGGCTGAGAGCCCTAGGCCAAGACAGTGCCATTCTGATAGACATTAATGATGCACCTAGAGGATGAGAACCTTGTCAAGAGTACTTCCCATCTGGTGCCACCATTAATGGGCAACGAGAAAGTAGTGAAGACTGAGAGCGTGTGGAGTACATAGGTCCGGAGAGGTAGCGACAAAGAGGATGGCTGTGACAGTCTTCCTGGAAGAAGCGTTGCCATACGTGTCAGTGATAGGCAGGCCTGGATCGGAGACCAGGAGATATATTGTTTACTTTTTTCTTCCAGGCTCTGAGTGAGAGGTAGGATAGGTGATAGAGTAGTAGTTAGAGTAAATAGGAGAGATGGAGAGCACCATGGTGGGAGAGAGCAAAGAGGTGGAAAGGGTGAGAAATAGACTGAGAAACTGCACAGTGCATGACAAACTCACCAGGCAGCCTAGCAGCAAGACAGTTGCAGACAACTCAGGTGCACGAGACGTCCCAGGTCACCGAAAACAGGGTGATGTGCTGCTCCAGCAACGAGAGGGGGAATGTCCCAAAAGTGAAGCATGAGATTAGGGTCATCCCTGCGATACTTGGTGGTAAGGGAGATGCAAGTTGCCAGGAGCCAGAGGAAGCAGGGACCTCACGAAGTTCCAGGATACCTGGTTGAAGTAGACAAATTGCTGAATGGTCACTGCCGGTAAATATCTAAAGCTGTTTAGGACCAAGAGTCACTGCTAAAACAAAACTTGCTTTTTATGCATGGTTTTCTGTCAAGGTGTACCATTCAAAGGAGCTGTATTTTAAGTGATCCTTCGATTTAATTATAATCGAAGGATCAAACCCTCACCATCCACTTGATTTATAGACCACCAGGCCCTATCGGAAACTTCAAGGAGGACATTTCCACCACTCTATCCGATAACCTAAAACACTCACCACAGGTCATCCTCCTAGGGGACATGAACCTGGGCTTCAATGACCAAAACGACCCACCTGCAAGCAGAGTGGTTAACCTAATCTCTGAACTAGGTTTCACACAAAGAGTACTTCACCCTACCCATAACAAAGGTAGAATACTTGATTGGGTGGCAGACCACAATTGTAACGCCTCCATCCTATCTATATCCCCCCAAATTTGGACAGACCACCACCTTATAACATTTGCTCTAGATATGGACAGACCCACCCCTATTTTAGCCCAACCAACTCCGTCCATCCCGACAAGGAACAAGAGAAACATCACCCCAGACAACCTACTCCCGGTCATCCTCCCTACACTCAATACACTACCAGACAACCTGGACCCCGAAAATGAATGAGTATAAAAAAATCATGTCCTCTGCACTGGACTCAATTGCTCCACTCAAAATGAGACAAAGTAAACCTAAAGCCCACCTTGACTCCTGGTACACCCCCCACCTGAAAACACTTAGTTCCAAAAAAAGACAATCTGAGGTCACTTTGAAACTAGAACCCTCTGAAGAAGAAGAAAATAAAAGCACTCTGAGGGATATATCTACCCTCTACAAAAAGGAAATATTGTCAGCAAAACGAGAAACCTATAACACTAGAATAGCCCAAGTTAATTCTAGTATGAAGGAACTCTTTATCATCCTAAAGGAAATAGAATCTCCCATCCCAGTGCCAGACAACTGTGTCAAAGACAAACTCTGGTGCACCAATATTTAGCTAGCCCTAGCTAACAAAGTGTCAACTCTCAAATCTAAAATTGCCAAGAAAAAATCCTCACTCAGTTTGGATACTAAGCCCAAAATGTCCATCACCCCCCCTAAAAACAATGAAACACCTCACTTTAAGTTCTCCAAAGTATCTATTACTGAGACTGAAAAAGTCATACTATCACTCAAACCTTCAAATTGCCAGGGGGACCAATGTCCAGCCCAACTGATAAAGGACGGTGCCAGAGACTTTGCTCCCTTTATCTCAAAACTCATTAAAGCCTCATTTTCAACAGGGTCTATACCTAGTAACTTAAAAGAGTCCTGGGTTCTCCCATTGCTTAAAAAACAGACGCTAGACCCAGCCATACCCACGAACTACCGCCCAATCACCACTGTGCCATTCCTCCTAAAAATTATAGATAAAGTGGCGTTGTTAAGTGACTTCAATTCAGCAATCCCACTAAGTCAGTGCCTCATCTGGGACGCCCAAGGGAATCCCTTATTTATATATTTTTATGACAAGTTATACTCTGGATGATAAACCCTTATATAATGCCCCTCTCTTTGAATCCCCCTGACCTCACTGAGCCAAGAAGTAGGTTTGTTTGCAATTTAAAAGATTTATTGGAAAATTTAAACAATATATATATATATATATATCACACTGTTATAATAAATTAATATTTGATATCACACTTATAAGTATAATGTCGATCAGCATTGGATAATGTTATACTAGCACACTTATTTTATTACTTAGGAGTTGGTACGGAAAGAACAAGGTAGCTGGGAATGCTTTATGGTTTCAAGGAGATGCAAAGATGAATAAAAGGCAGTACCGAAATAAACTTGGTATGATTTCAGCAAAAGATAATATGATCACTTTTTCTCTGACAATTCACTCCCCCCCTATGCGATGTAAGGAGATGGAAGTAACACACACAGTGTTCAGGAATACAATCACAGTACAATACAAATTCAGTTTCCCCCTAGCAAGCTTAGAGAAACAGGGATGATTTTAAACACAGGCAAAGTACTTTAAAGGTGGTATGCAAAGAAGGGAAAAATATGCTAAAAATGATTTTTAATTCCCGATAGGAGGTTCAAGGTGAGTGATAGCTACTTTAAATTAGTTCAGGATCACTTTAGCAATGCTCTATGAATGATTGTCAGGTTGCAAATGAATTTCAGCAAAGGAAAGCAAGAAGCTGCTATTTTGACAAGTGAAGAAATGTGAGCCAAATCACAAATCATGGCACTTTCTCCGAGTGCGTCGAGCGTGATTACAGAAAAAGTATAATGAACAGAAAGTCGGGTCTGGATTCGTTGGAAGGCCTAGAATCTTAGCTTTAAAATTAAAGTTATATCTCGCGTCTAGCACAAACGTTTCAAGCGATACGGATGATTTCGTGAAGGTAGATTTTCAGAAACGAAATAATGATTCAAAATGGCAAAATGACACTTTTACAGGTTGAAAATCGGACAAGGGACACACGATTCCTATGATGCAGTTCTGGGCAGGTTCAAATGTTTTGAATCAGATTGTTTTAAGCTAAGAGATGGGTTCTGCACCGTTCTAGCTGGGTACTCACACTATGAATTAGAAATAAACTGTCAGGGTCTGGTCAGGTTGGGACTGGACTCCAGACGGTTGGTACTGAAGTCACAGCTATCTGGGTCAGCACTGCTCTGCTGGTCTGGTCTGGATCTCTTGTTCTGGTCTCTCTGGTTCTGATCTGGTCTGTGGTTCTGCTCTCAGCACTTCTTTCTGGGTCTGCTACCGGTTCTGGCAAAAGTTCTTGGCAAATAATTCAACAGCTCGCTCGGCTGTAGAATAGTTTGGTTGGATTGCTGGAATCTGAAGGCCTGCTGAAAAAGGATTTAGCTGGTGGTCCAGGCCTCTCTGCTTTAAGTTCTGGAGTGAAGTTCTGGAGTTCTCCGTCAGCGTGCAGCGCAGGAATTCAGTTGAAGGTTGGAAAATGAATGTCCCGTCTCGCTTCCAGTGGCTCTTTTTATGTCTTTTGAAAATGGGTGTGGATGCTAACTTTCTTTGCTCAACCCACTCACGATTTGATAGGTCAAGGATTTCTCTTTGATCTGATTTGAGAATGGAGCAGTGAGTCATCAGGTGTCATCTTTATGGCATACAGAAAGAACGCTCCCCTTTGCTTTTACCTTAGAAAATCATTTTCATAACTAAACACATTTCCCAGATACATAAGTGGTTGACATTACATATACACATCATATATCACATAAGGTAGTTTCTGTTCCAACTATGATGTTTCTAAGAGCTTGGATTAAGAAATGACAACATTTTGCGCTTTTTGGTTGGTTTACCAATATTGGATTTTTACCAAAAATGACACCGATGTACACCACCTCTCTACACATATTCCAGTAAATTTTCATTTTCTAGCGTGAACCCCATGTCTGCACTCTCCATAGTTCATGGTGTTTTGCCTCAGAACATGGAACAGAGATCTATCACCTCTTAAAATGTGCACAGAAAAATCACAAGAATATTGATATTAATTATATAATTTTGACAAGTCTGTACTATAAATTATACATCTTTTTTTTAAATGATGCTCCGGCAGGAGGAGTGTGGTTTCCCAAAGCACATGGTGGAATTTCTGGTTTGTCCACTTCCTCCAACTCAAGTTGCTCACAGAGGCACTGCCCCTCCCCGTTTCTTTGAAGAGGAAGCCATTTACGACCACCCCTAATTGAACATTTGCCTGAGCCAAGGAAGGCTCATTGTTCAGTTTCCTGCAGTCCCCAGCTGCTCCTCCCCTAATCCAATCAGGGAGGTGTCATCTCCTTTTGGTGGGGGCAGCAGAATGCAGCTAGGCCTGGGAAGAGTGGCTGAGCAAGTTTCAACTCCTGTCGGGGGTAGTTGCCAGGCTGAATTCAATCTCTTTAAGCCAGGCTTCAGCTAAATGTCACTTTTGTTCCCAGTTTTTCTTCATCCAAATCAAACGTACAATTTTTATACATGCAGCTAGAACGCTGATTCTAAGTTCAAAACTATGACATTTAACAGTTGCAAACTATGTGACACTCAACAGTAGGTCACTCATTTATTTTAAACATTTAGATTTTAGTGTCTTTCAGTCCAATTTCACTTCAGCTGCTGACATCCACGGCTCAGCTAGTTTCATTATGAACATTATTTTGGGCTCTTTCTCTTTCCAGATTTTGTATGCACACAAGAATACATTCTGCCAAATGTCTGCTGGTGTTCAGTGAGATTTTTGAATATCTTGCAATGTTTAAAATATGCATTTTTAGCTTGCATTTCAGAGAAACAAAGGTGATTTCAAAGCGCTTTTTGAGCCAACCGGCACTGCTGTTTTTCTTTTTGCACACATTTCACCCATGGCACTCCTGGCCCATCACGCTCGCACTGGTGGGTGGTAGGTCAGGCGACCATTTTGGTGTGTGCAAAACTGTGCGGTTCTCCTGGATTCTGGCGCAACGTGGGCTTTTTGGCCATCTTGGATTTTCTAAGCCCATAGCACCAACTGTTGCAGCTTAAAGACTCAAACATGGGTCAATACCCCTGACAAGCCCCCCCGCCCGACTGCACTTTGATTTCGAGTCGAGGGGAAGTCGGGTGCAAAGGATGTTTTGATCCACGCGCTGGGATGTCCGCATCATCTTCTTTCGATTCCACAGATGGCACAGTTCAGCATTTTCCTTCATCAGGGTCGTATGATCAGTTCTCCTTGCCGGTCCTGATGGGATTATTGGCCGGTACCCGGGGCCCCTCGGATCTTTGCTCCCGGTCCCCAGGTCGTCTTCCGTGGTCAGTCTCCATGGTTTCATCTCTCCTAGGATGATAAAGCAAAGCGGCAATATACATTCCTAGACATTTTTCCACCACTATTAATGGTGCAGCGAACATATACATTTTATACATCAGGATACATTTTGCAGTCTTATTTCAAAAACAAGATATAACAGGATACATTGGCATTTAAGAATCATAATATTTTAGAGACTGTATGTGGGATATTTTAGGGTTGGAACTGAATTACAAGGAGCGGCCCCCTCTGGGATTCCAGAGGATTCCTCCAGTTGTTGCAGAGTGTGCCTGGGATGGCAACACTTTAACTGATTAATATGGACCCACTTGTCTTCCACCAAACTACCTTTGGGGATGCGGATCTTGTATGCAACTGGGGAGATCTTGTCTATAATTTCAAAGGGTCCCTTCCATGTAGGCAAAGGTTTTCGCTGTTTGGCCTGGTTCCTTTGGAAATTGTATAGATAGACCCGGTCTCCCACATTATATACTTTCCTGGAAGTTTTCAAATCGTAATGGGTCTTCATGCTATCAGCTGATCTTTCTAGATTTCGCTGAGCATAGGAAAAAGCATGTTGGAGGTGTTTCCTCACATTCTCCACATACTCATGAGTTGTGGAGGCATTGATCAACGTCTGCTCTTGGGTCCTGTAGAGAAAATGCTGGGGAAGCACCATCTTGCATCCAGTCATCAGCTCAAATGGTGACATTTTAGTTGCAGATGAAGGGGTAGCTCTGATGGCCATTAGGACCAGAGGTAATCGGATATCCCAACTTGGCCCAGAATCTGCCACAAACTTTTTTAATGTGCTCACAATGGTTCTGTTGTATCTCTACTGCACCAGAAGAGGCTGGCCGGTAAGCAATATGTAGATTTCTTTTGACCCCCAGTATCTCCCACATCTTTGTCATTACCTTGCTGGTGAAATGGCTACCTCTGTCTGACTCAATCCTTTGAAGTAGACCAAAACGGGAAAAGATGTGGTTAATCATCAGGGCAGCTGCTGTTTCTGCCTTGCAGTTTGGGGCCGGGAGACTTTCCACCCACTTGGTAAACAAGCATGTGACCGTCAACATGTACTTGTTTCCCCTAGACGAGCGAATCACAGGGCCTACGAAGTCGAATTTGCAAATCTCACCATGGCAGTGTCATCGCCCTCTTTTGGAGAGGCGCACGGTGTGTGAGGGATGTCGGCTGAAATTGTGCACACACAAGACACCCCTTCAAGTATTGGTTGAGGTCCTGCCCCATGTGTGGCCAGTATGCAACCTCTCTTAATATCTCAAGTGTTGTATGAAACCCCCTATGACCGGCGGTGGCCGCATCATGGGCGTTGTTGGGTGTCCTGACCCACGTTTAAGCTATCATGCTGCAACATTTGGTGCTGTGGGCTTAGAAAATTCAAGATGGCGGAAAACCCACATGTGCGCTGAAATCCAGGAAAGCTGCGCAGTTTGTGCGCACACTAAAATGGTTGCCTCACTTGCCACCCACCAGTGCGAGAATGAAAGGCTGGGTTGCCATGAGGGAAATGGGTTGCCAAAGGAAAAACAGTAGCGCCGGTTAGCTTCAAAGCGCTTTAAAACCACCATTGGACTACCCGCACAGTAGTCTGAAACCATTGGGAGTGGCAATGCTGATTGCCAAAAGCAAACCCATAACTGTTGGGAATTCATTTTCTTAAATCCCAAAAATGGGTGCAGTACCAGTACTCACCACTATCCAAAAGCCGGCAGTTTAAAACCACCCTGTGTTTCTCTGAAGGCAAGTCAAAATGCCTATTTTCAAACATTGCAATATGTGCAAAATATTTACTGAACACCAGCAGACATTTGGCAGAATGGAGTTTTGTGTGCCTACAAAATCTGGGAAATGAAGATCATAAGACAAGGTTTATAACAAGACTGACTGCTATGGAGTCAGCAGTTTAAGTTGCACTGGATTTAAAGACACTAAAATCGAAAATGTTTAGATTAAATGAGTGAGCTATGTTTGGTGTCACATGCCTTTGTAACTGTTTAAATGTCATAGTTTTAAACTTAGAATCAGCCTTCTAGCTGCATATGTAAAAATGTTTAGTTTTATTTGAATGCAGAAACTGGGGAACAAAAAGTGACATTTTATCTGAAACCCGGCTTAAGGAACTGAATTCTGCCTGGCAACTACCCCCATCAGGAGGGAAATTTGAGTCACCACTGTGTTCCCAGGCCAACCTTCCTTTTGCTGCCCACACGAAGGATATGCCATGTATCTGATAATTGAATTATCTGTGCTCTGCAAGAGAGTGAACAAAGCCCTCTTCACTCAGGCAAAGGTTTTTATTACCGCAGTCGTAAAATGTAGCTTCCTCTTGGCAAGAGCTGGGAGGGGCACTGCCTGTGAGAGCAAGCTGGCTTGGCAGAAACTGGAAAGACTGGTTTCTATACCATGTGACCTGGGAAACCACACCCCTTTGGAGCCAGAACATAACTTTAAAAAGATGAATAACTCATAGAGCGGACATGTGAAAATTTTATAAATGATACCATAATTCTTGTGATTTTTCTGCCCACATTTTAAGAGGTTTTTCGACCCGGTGGCATGTTCAGGGGGGTTTTAGCGGAAAAGTGGATATTACTCTAAATGTATGCATGTTAAAAATCTGAAACTTCTTCAGTTAATGTCCATACTCCCTGCACACATGTATGTAAAGTTGGGTCAATGTCAGAAATTGCAAAATCAGTTAAAAAGTGAAATATGTGCCGTTTCTGAATGCAAGCTCCCAGGAAGAGCAGAGTTTGAACAGGGGATACCTCCTGTAATGCATGATGGGTGCATATGATTTTAAAACAATATGTACCTCTGCAAATATGTATTTGTTTCAAATCTAGATTTGTGTGTAAGTTGACAGGAGGAGTGGACTTTCTGCAGGCTGTAAAATGACATCACTCTGACTCACAGTTCATTCCCCAATCAAATGATAAATGGAAGTTTGACCAATTAGAAGCTGAGAGAGAGGTAGGGTCAGTGATGCTAGAACACACCCACATTCTAAACACATAAAAGCAGACAGACAGGACAGATAGAGACTTTCCAAATCCATCTGCAGCGGGACGCTCTGCCGGAAAAATCCATACTTACCTCCATCAACCTCCAGAAAGCCAAACTAGAGACTTCAATCTATCCAGAACTAAGAGAACCAGAGAGAAAGCAGTGCTGTACCCAGAGAGACCCAGACCAGCAGAGAGAGCTGACCCAGATCACTGTGAAGTGCAGAGGCCAGACCAGACCAGACCAGAGTCCAGTTTAAAACCCTGACCAGATCTGTGACGAGGCCCATTTCACTCAAGAATATAGTGTGAGTACCTAGAAAACTGTGCAGAACCAATCTCTTAGTTAAAATAATATAATTCAATCCTATTTTAATCTAAGTAGAACTGTCTCCTAACTGTCACCTGTCACTTGTAAAGCTGTCACCTGTGATTTGCTAGTTGCAAGCTGCACTTGTCATTTTGAGCTTTTGAAATTTGCAAACCCAAAAACGACCTTTATTAAATCGCTCATATCTCCGCGACCGTTTTTTATTTGATAGCTTAGAATCGTGGCTTTCCTACGAACCAAGAACCGCATTCCTACCCCTTATAGTTTTACCGCAATCGCGGAACACGCATCCGCGAATTTTACCGCGATTTGCAATTTCTTCACATGTAAAAACTGCTGCTGCTTGCTTTCCATTTGCCAGAAATTCGTTTAACCTGCTAACTATCCCTGCATCATTGCTAGTGTGAGCCTGGACTAATATTAACTAGATACCACTTACCCTGAACCTCTGAAAGGGAATTAAAAACATTTCCAGCATATTTCTCATCCATTGCTAGCACATATCAAAGCATTTGCCTGTGATTTCAAAACTCCTATCTGTTTTCTGTTGTCTAAGCTTGCTGGATTGAACTGATTACATTGATTGCATTTCTGAGAACTGTGTGCTTTCCTCCCATTTCCTTGCATTGCATAAAGAGGGGGGGAGTGAATAGCCAGAGAAAAGTGATTACATTGTTTGGTTGAAATCATATTGAGTATTTTCTGTACTGCATTCATTGAATATTGCATCCACCTGAGCTTACATAAAGCATCCTCTACCACATTATACTTTTGTTCCTATTTACCAGTGTGCTATCTTATCCATTTCATGTCAACTCATTAGTGATTATAAAGAAGTGTGCTAGTGCCAGATTCTCCATTGTTAATCTTTAACATATCAGATTAAGGGTGATATTCAAGTATTAATTTATTATAAAGTGTGATATATCTATTTTAAATTATCAAATAAACCTTTTAAACTTGCAAAACAGAACTACTTCTTGGCTCAGTGGGGTCAGGGGGATTCCAAGAGAGGGGTGTTATATAGGGGTAGTCATCCAGAACGCATGAACTGGACCTAAAGATATATCAATAAGGGTTTTCATTCAGTATTATAGACTAGGCGTTGACTTAGCTGTAGTGTTGAATTGAATCCTCTTACAAATTGGGGGCTCGTCCGGGATGTTGGGTTAGAATACCACTTGTGCAGCTTAATACAGTGTGCTAACTGACGGGATACATACATCCAGTCAGATCACCACGCTGCATTACGCTGTAAAGCACTCCTCAAAAGGGACACTCCAAGAAAAGTTCTGTTCTGCAAAAATAAAATACAAACTTCTGTAAGTCAGGACAGAGACCAATCTCTAGAATGACGACCTTAGTAGACATGAAAATAGCCAGAGAGCACCTCTTGCATAAGCTATTTGTGAGAGGTGAATGGACCGAACAGGGCCAGGATGCGTGGTTGCAGGCCATCACACAACAGGTCACTGAAACAGGGTCAGATATATATAGAGATCAGGGTCCCTTACATGTGGCCCTGAGTGAACTATATATGGCTCCTAAAGCCAAAGATGAACACAATAAGATTGCCAGGGTAGCGGCGTATTTATATTTACATATGGGAGCCGTGCAGGACAAATGTGCTGAAGGCCAAGATCTGGCGAGTAGGCAAATGCTGGCATTACAGAAGGTCCAATCTGACCTGGTCTCTTCTGAGCAGAGGCTGCAGAGGAGCCAGGAGTCAGAAATTGACAGCAGACTGTACATCACTAAAATGAAGGAGGATATGGATGTGCTGCAAAAGGAAAAGTCAGAACAGGATACCAGATTTCTGGCCCTGCAGAAGGAGCACCAAGATAGTTTGGACTCCTTACTGCAGAGCCAGAAAAAGCTGGAGCAACAATTAGACTTTAACAGGGCATGCACGGAGCAGGTAGCCACCCTGCAAAGTCATCTAGATAGAGTGAAGGTAGAGAGCAACAAGCTGATCTTGAAAGACCTGGATACCCAGGCAGAGTTTGATGAGGAGCGCCAAAAAGCTGGTGCCCTTCAACGGCAAAGGGACGACCTGGCGGCACAAATGCAGGCTCTTAGTCAGGAAAGAGACGCCTTAGGCCAGGAAGTCTGCCATTTAAAAAGAAAAATGGAAGAAAATCACCTGGCCCACCAGGGACTGGGTGATCTCCAAAAAGAACACCAGAACTTGTTAGAGCACACCAGGAGGGTGGAGGATGCTCTAGCAAGAAAGGAGCAGGCCAATAGGGACACAGCTCAGGAGGTAACCCTCCTGCAGCAAAGACTGGCCCAGTTCTCCAGGACCAACCAGGAAGCACAGAGGGAAAACGAGGCCCTCTGTGAACACAATGATAGGCTCCAACAACAGGTAGCGATGCAGGAGAGACTGATAGAGTCCAGTAAGGCCTTAACTGAAGAACTGAAGGCACAAATGCAGGCTCTTGCATTGCAACAGGGAGCAGGGGCGGATAGAGATGAGGTTCGCTGGGAAAGGGAAACTCCGGAGCATAACCTCAGGAGCCCTAGTACCAGAGGCCCTCATACCTCTCAGTCCCTGGACTCTGCCACCCCCATGTTCCCTGGCGCACATGAGCACAGGGCCACAGGGATGGCAGATTACTATCCAGCTAAGAGTATGGGGCTCATAGGCCAGAACCACTCAGGAATGGAGGGGTGGGCATCCGGGTATGGGCACCCAAGTACAGTACAGTTCAATGGGGAACCCCAGGAGAGTAGGCCCATTAAGGGCATCCTGAAAACCTCTGCCCAGTTAGGTCAGTGGAGGGGGTACCCATCAAATCCTGGCAGCAAGGAGGAATCTGAAGACCCCTCTGAACTGCGCAGGACACAGGAGACCAGGTCCCCACATTCTGCCAGCCATTCCCAGGTTCGCAGAATCCGGGAAAACCTGGAAGAACAGACGGGAACCTCTGGGAGCAGTGCCTCTGAGTCCGAGGAAGAATGGACAAGGGTTACCCGAACCAAAAAGGCCAATAAGACAAAAAGGGCCTTGCTTAAGGACCCTTTAAAGCAGATTAAGGCGATCAGGAGCGTCATCACGCCTTACCATAAGAACGCTAAGTATTCTGTTTGGGAGCACTTAGAGTTGTTTGAGCAAATGATGGAGACTTTCCATATGAAGGACAGCCAAAGCTGTATTCAATATGTAAAGTGGACCTTCTCCCCGGAATACTCCAGTTTCTTTGCGGGGCTGGAGGACCAAAATCATTTAAGATGGTCCACATATAAGGCGGCCATCCTGAAACATTTTTCTGTTCACAGAAATCCTCAAGAGGCTCGCAAGGCAGCCTACAATTTGCAATGTGGGGAGGATCAGGCCCCACAAGAATTTGTGCAGGAGTTAAAGCGTGCTTTTGCACAGACCACAAGAAGGGTGCGCACAGACAGTCGAGAATTCGTTAATACATTTTTCCATGCCTTGCCCAAATATATCATGACCCAGCTTGTGAGGGATTTTCATGAGAAAAGATCTTTAGACTGGGTCATTGAACAGGCTACCCGGATCTATGAGGTGCAGAAGCCCATAGAAAATAAAAGCAATGCCCAGAAAAACCCCAAAGCCAACAGCACCCCTGCTGCTGCCAAGGTGGCAGAGGTAAAGGTCACCCCCGTTTTGGATTTGGAGATGGGGGGGCCTAAAAACCTACCTGCACCTATTAATGCTAGGCCCAGAAGGTCCTCGGGCCAGTCACAGACAGGGAGCCAGGGAGGCAGCCCCACAAATGGGGTCCCTCGCTCTCCTGATTATGTAAGTCCACGTTACAAGGGAAATCGACCCATCCTGGGTTATGTGTGGACTCCTCCAGCCCAAGGGGGGGGATCCAGACAAGCACTTAACCCAGGGAACTTCCCTCCAAACTTCCCACAGGAGGGCAGAAATTTACCAAACCCTGGGCAGAACTTTTTCCCCAGATATCCACCCGACTTTCAGCCCCAAAACCATCCATCCTTCTTTCCCCAATTCCCTGAGCCCAGATCACTGAATCCGGGAGAGGGGAGGCCAAGGGTGGAGGGGTACCCAAATCTTCCCAACCCGGGGTATTACCAGAGGAGGGACAGCTACCCTTCCCGGGATCAGCCCAGGGGAGAAAACAGGGCCCCGTATCAGCCTGAGCGGGTTTCCCAGTTAGAGCGCCAGGTTCAAAACATGGCGCGGGACCTGGGTCACATACTGAGGGCTCAGCAGAACCCTCAGATGGGCGTGCCGGCGCAGAACGCACCCAACTCTGGACCTGGTGCTCCAGAACAATGACGGGGGCAGCACCCCGATAACACACCGGTTCCCAGGGAGGAGGCACAAAGGGAAGGGGGGTGTAAAGCCTTGGAGGAAGCTTCCTTCCTCACTTGTAAACAGCCCCTGGAAACCCAGGAACCGGAAACGAAATCTCTTGCCCCTGAAAGTCTGCCTCCTAAGGAGCAGAGGGGGGGTAGGAGAAACAAAAGACCCAAACAGACTCAGTTTGAGGAGGAGGTACAGATCTTCCAATTTGAGGGAGAGGGATCCTCAGAGGATCCTGAGAAAAGGATCTTCTCCTTCAGAGAGGGGGGAACTCCTCCCAAAGAAAAATGGGTCCCTAGGAATGCAAATCAAGACTGGGGAGATGTGGAGACTGAGCTACCGCCGCCCACCATCTCATCCCAGAACCAACAGCAAGAAAATCCCCGGGTTCAAACCCATACTGGGGACTGCCTCCAAAAAGGGGGGGGCGGCCCAGAACTGGAACCAGGGGAACCCACAATGGCTCTGATCTCCAGTTGCCAAATTTTTCTTTCAGATTCCCAAGGCTCTCCACAGAATTCTGCCCAAATCTCTTCGCTATCGATGTCCAAAACCAGAAAGTTAGCCCACCAGTTGTCCAAAAATGTACATTATCTGTGCCCCCTTGAGGAGAAGGAGGGAAGATATTATGCCCCGGTACATGTACAGGGGCAGGGTACAATCTCGGCACTGGTGGACACTGGATCTCAAGCTACCCTTCTGTCCAGAAGGGCCTTTGACGAACTGAATGCAGGAAGGGGAGAGAATTACCAAATTCCTCTCACCTCTCTTCCTGGACAACTCCAGAACTTTGACGGGAAGGAAATTCCCGTTGAGGGGACTGCAGATTTGGACATTAAAATTGGGCGACATAAGTTGAAACACCCGGTCATAGTTGTGACCCCGGAGGGCACCCCTTGTTTACTAGGGAATGACCTCCTGAGAAGGTTGTCACCCCTAATAGATTGTGTAAACAAGGTCCTCTGGACCCAGACTAGCCGACCAATAAAATTAAAACAGAGTGTCAACCATGTTAGTTTAAACGGCACCTGCCACATGGTTGAACAAAAATCTGACCAAGTAGAATTTCACTTCCAGAATAGCCAAATTCCAGACGTGACAGTAATAGCCGTAGGACAACAGACTAGTGATGGGGGGTCCTCTCTATTTCTGAAAATCAACCTTCCTTCCAGTTTAAAGTGGTATTCCACGCTGGAAGGAAACACTTTGAAATTCTATACCAATCCACAATCTGAAACTCCCACTCCGATAGTCCAGAAAGATGTGAAATCAGCTCAAAGCCTGGCTGATATTCAGCAAATTGGAGAGCAGTTGTTCATCCCTGTTCAGTTAAATGATGGGAAGGACTCTGTTCTCGCTCGAGTGTGTGTGAACAACGGTAAGAGCTTCATCAGCGAAGCCATGTTTCGCCAACTTCCAAAAGATCCAGCCATTCCCACCTTCAAACTGATAGACAAATGGGAAATGGACCTGGAAGCACCTAATTCCAAACATCTCCTGCCAAGCAGGTGTATGCTCAAAATCTCCATTGGCAACAAGAGCATAGTCCACAATTGTTGGGTCGTGCGAGACGTCCCTGCCGCCTTTTACTTAGGCAGTGACATTCTCAATCGCTTTGCCATTAGTTTGGACCTAATAAACTTCAAAGCTTGGTCCCGATTAGCGGATAATCCCATGGGCTTTGATGATCCAGAAAAAGCATTTAGGTCAGCTCAATTGCTACCTTATGCAGTTGAAATTCAGGTAAAAGAGGAAGTCACCATCCCAGAAAGGACTCGACAATTCTCCCTGGAAGTGAAAGTTAAAAGGGGACAAGAGTTGAAAAATCCTGATGCTTACATACATCTAAATGCTTCTCTCCAACAGCAAGGGTTGGGGGTAAACCCAACTCCATTAGTCAACATAGAACATGACACCATTCTAATAGAGGTGGATAACAGCGACTTAAAGAGTATTACTCTAGCCGCAGGCACCATTATTGGAATGGCGGTTGATGACCGACATTTCTCCATTGATCTTGTAAATGAACTGTTAGGACCAATCCCCAAGGACTGTTTTGACAGTGACAGTGAGGACCATACAACACCAGACAGGATCTTTACCCGGCATGGGGGGAACTTCCTGGTGTACACTTCCTGCCCCTATGGTAAGGAAGATGTGACTTGTGACTTCAGGAGGGATGAGGTGATTTTCCAGGTCCATGAGGGCTGCCTTTCCCACCTGAAGCCTCCGGTCCAAATCAGCACTCTAACCAGGGACTTCTCCACCCAGCTGGAGGAGGCCGCTGAAATAGCCAAACCAGAAGTCTTTCCAGGCTTCAGGCAGATGGTGGAAGAGAGAGTCAACCTAGCTGATGCCTGTGTGACTCTGGAACAAAAGCAAAAGTTGAAACAAGTTTTCTTGGATTTCCAAGATCTCTTTGCGGTAGACTCATATGACTGTGGTCGTACTGACATCCACACAACAACAATCCCCACGGACCCTGGCATGACTCCTGTGTTTGTGAAGCAATATCGCTTGCCTCTCGCATCAATGGAGTCCCTTACTGAAATAATTAAGAACCTTGAGTCCCGGGGAATAATCCGTCCAGTCCACAGCACCTTCAATAATCCGGTGCTGGGAATATTGAAGCCAAACGGCCAGTGGAGACTCTGTGCCGACCTCAGGGATCTCAACAAACGGGTCCATACTTCCCGATGGCCTCTGCCCTACATTGACCAAGGGCTGGCCCAGATCCAGGGGTCACAGGTATTCACTGCAATAGACCTGACCAATGGGTACTGGACCGTGCCTGTCAGTAGGGAGGACCAATACAAACTGGCTTTTACCTTTGGGGGCCAGCAGTACACATGGACCCAGACTCCCTTCGGATACCTCAACTCCGGCAATGAATTCAACATTTTTCTACACAAGGCCATGCCCGACCTGGGTGCGAGGGGTAACCTGGCTTATGTAGATGATGACCTCATCAAAAGTTCATCTGTGGAGGAACACATAGCGGAGATCCGTTATGTTCTGACGCAGTGGAGGGCCGCCGGAGCAAAACTTTCCTTTCAGAAAGCACAGTGGTGTAGAACCCGTGTTAATTTCTTGGGGCATGAGATTACTCCTCAGGGTCTCTGTCCCCAGGAAAAGAAAGTGGAAGCACTTCAGAAACTGAAAGACCCCACAACTCTGCGGGAACTAAGGAGCCTCCTTGGACTGACTAATTACAGCAGAAAGTTCATTGAGGGCTACGCAGAGATCACCAGACCCCTGATTCATCTCCTGAAGGGGGGGGTCAAGTGGGAATGGGGTCCAGAACAAGCCGAGGCGGTAAAACAACTCAAAAGAAGCCTCTCACAAGCGCCTTGCCTAGCTTACCCTGTCAGAAACAAGGAGTTCTTCCTGGAGACGGGGTTCTCTAATACGTGCTTGACGGCAGTATTATACCAAAAGCATGACAAGGTCAATAAAATAATCTCCTATGCGAGCAAAACTTTATCCTCTGTGGAGGAAAAATTCAACGATTGTGAGAAGGCACTCCTGGCAACGGTGTGGGCATTGAAGAATTACCGCCCGTTTATCCAGGGGGAACACATCATAGTGGAGACTCCACACCAGCCTCTGCAATATCTCCAAAGTGACAGAATCCGGGCCGGAAATGTGAGTAATTCCCGAATTACTTCCTGGATTCTGTCAATGCAAGGCTTTCCTGTGGAGGTCAGATATGGCCAAAACAAGAAGAGTCCCCTCGCGCAAGGTCTGGCTGACTTGCATGATTGTGCCAGAGAAAACTGTCTCGAGGACGAAAGTCTAAAAATAAAGGACAACATGGAGGCATACCTTAATTCCCCACACAAAGTCTTTGAAGAAGACAAGTGTGAGGGAATGCCCACTGTCTATGTGGATGGATGCTCTTACCATGTTGACAACGACGGGGAGAAAGAACTGGTGGCTGGCGTAGGGAATGCATGGGTGAATGAGTCCCCAGAACCCTCCGCTGGATACAAAATTGGTCCCCGAAGTAGTCAGGTGGCAGAATTGATGGCTGTGCATCAGGCCATCCTCACTGCTGTCCAGCATCAACTCCACGAACTGGTCATAATCACAGATTCGGATTATGTACGGAACGGGTTCGTGGAGCACCTGGTTAATTGGAAAACCAGAGGCATGTTATGTGCTAACAACAAACCCTTGAAACATGGGAAGTTGATCCAAAACATTGATGATCTGGTCACATCGAATGGGATGACCATCTATTGGAAAAAGATCAAGGGTCATTCCAAAGTAGAGGGACCAGACAAAACTGGAAATGACTTAGCTGATCAGCTGGCCAAAACCGGAGCCATCCAAGGGGATCTAATTGAGATTGAGTCCCTGTTGGGGGAAATCCAGGTCACTGCCATCACTAGGTCCCAGACAAATGCTCACAACGACCTTTCAATTGCACAATGGAGTAAGGGGACCCCTGATGCTGATTTGATTACCGCTCAGAAGGGGGATCCAATTATTGGTAAATTTTACCAGCACCTTGAGGACCCTGAGAACTTTCCCCTGACGGATACCGATTACATTGGGAAAGAGGACCTAAGAGTGTTGATGAAATGTCCAAAAATGTTCCGGATCCAAGACGGTTTGTTGGTAAGGAAATCCAAAGCTGGCCACGATCAGTGGGTGGTTCCTACCTCATTCCGAAGCCTGATGTTAAGTCACGCCCATGATGCGGCCACCGCCGGTCATAGGGGGTTTCACACAACACTGGAAATCTTAAGAGAGGTTGCATACTGGCCACACATGGGCCAGGACCTCAACCAATATTTGAAGGGTTGTCTTGTGTGTGCACAATTTCAGCCGACATCCCTCACACACCGGGCGCCTTTACAAAAGAGGGGAATGACACTGCCATGGTCAGATTTACAAATCGACTTTGTAGGCCCTGTGATTCGCTCGGCTAGGGGGAATAAGTACATGTTGACTGTGACATGCTTGTTTACCAAGTGGGTGGAATGTCTCCCAGCCCCAAATTGCAAGGCAGAAACTGCAGCTGCCTTGATGATTAACCACATCTTTTCCCGTTTTGGTCTACCTCAAAGGATTGAGTCAGACAGAGGTAGCCACTTCACCAGTGAAGTAATGACAAAGATGTGGGAGATACTGGGGGTCAAGAGAAAGCTGCATATTGCTTATAGACCAGCTTCTTCTGGGGCAGTAGAGAGATATAACCGGACAATTGTGAGCATATTAAAGAAGTTTGTGGCAGATTCTGGGCCAAGTTGGGATATCCGATTACCTCTGGTCCTAATGGCTATCAGATCTACCCCTTCATCTGCAACCAAAATGTCACCATTTGAGTTGATGACTGGGCGCAAGATGGTGCTTCCTCAGCATTTGCTCTACAGGACCCAAGAGCAGACACTGATAAATGCCTCCACTACTCATGAGTATGTAGAGAATTTAAGGAAACACCTCCAACATGCTTTTGCTTATGCTCAGCGGAATCTAGAAAGATCAGCTGATAGCATGAAGACCCACTATGACCTGAAAACTTCCAGGAAGGAATATCAGGTGGGGGACCGGGTCTATCTATACAACTTCCAAAGGAACCAGGCCAAGCAGCGCAAATTTTTGCCTACATGGAAAGGACCCTTTGAGATCGTCGATAAGATCTCCCCTGTGGCCTACAAGATCCGCATCCCCAAAGGCGGTTCGGCAGAGGGGGAAGACAAGTGGGTCCACATAAACCAGTTGAAATGTTGCCATCCCAGGCACACTCTGCAACAACTGGAGGAATCCTCTGGAATCCTAGCGGGTACTGTCTCAGACTAATTCAGTTCCAACCATAAAACATACCACATCTAGTCTCTAAAATATTGTGATTTGCATGAAACTGTCTCTTAGTTATACTGTTTTTATTAAAATAAGAATGTAATGTTTCGTTATGATAAAATGCATATGCTGCCCCACTATCTCAACAGTGGTGGGAAAAAAAAAAAAAAAAAATCCTCTATGAGTAGATATTGCCGCTTTTCCTTTGTCGTCCTAGGAGAAAGAAAACCTGAAGACGGGCCAAGGAGGATGATACGGAGACCGGGAACGAAGATCCAATGGGCCCAGTGGACCGCCCAATACTCCCATCAGGACTGGCGAGGAGAACCGATCGATCAGTACCGGATGGAGAAGAAGATGCTGAACTGTGCCATCTACAGAAGAGGAAGAAGATTATGCGGACAGACCGGTGCGTGGGTCAAAACCCATGGGCACGCGACTCCCCATCGACTCAAATTCAAAGTGCAGTCGCGTGGGGGGGGCTTGTTGGGTGTCCTGACCCACGTTTAAGCTATCATGCTGCAACATTTGGTGCTGTGGGCTTAGAAAATTCAAGATGGCGGAAAACCCACATGTGCGCTGAAATCCAGGAAAGCTGCGCAGTTTGTGCGCACACTAAAATGGTTGCCTCACTTGCCACCCACCAGTGCGAGAATGAAAGGCTGGGTTGCCATGAGGGAAATGGGTTGCCAAAGGAAAAACAGTAGCGCCGGTTAGCTTCAAAGCACTTTAAAACCACCATTGGACTACCCGCACAGTAGTCTGAAACCATTGGGAGTGGCAATGCTGATTGCCAAAAGCAAACCCATAACTGTTGGGAATTCATTTTCTTAAATCCCAAAAATGGGTGCAGTACCAGTACTCACCACTATCCAAAAGCCGGCAGTTTAAAACCACCCTGTGTTTCTCTGAAGGCAAGTCAAAATGCCTATTTTCAAACATTGCAATATGTGCAAAATATTTACTGAACACCAGCAGACATTTGGCAGAATGGAGTTTTGTGTGCCTACAAAATCTGGGAAATGAAGATCATAAGACAAGGTTTATAACAAGACTGACTGCTATGGAGTCAGCAGTTTAAGTTGCACTGGATTTAAAGACACTAAAATCGAAAATGTTTAGATTAAATGAGTGAGCTATGTTTGGTGTCACATGCCTTTGTAACTGTTTAAATGTCATAGTTTTAAACTTAGAATCAGCCTTCTAGCTGCATATGTAAAAATGTTTAGTTTTATTTGAATGCAGAAACTGGGGAACAAAAAGTGACATTTTATCTGAAACCCGGCTTAAGGAACTGAATTCTGCCTGGCAACTACCCCCATCAGGAGGGAAATTTGAGTCACCACTGTGTTCCCAGGCCAACCTTCCTTTTGCTGCCCACACGAAGGATATGCCATCTATCTGATAATTGAATTATCTGTGCTCTGCAAGAGAGTGAACAAAGCCCTCTTCACTCAGGCAAAGGTTTTTATTACCGCAGTCGTAAAATGTAGCTTCCTCTTGGCAAGAGCTGGGAGGGGCACTGCCTGTGAGAGCAAGCTGGCTTGGCAGAAACTGGAAAGACTGGTTTCTATACCATGTGACCTGGGAAACCACACCCCTTTGGAGCCAGAACATAACTTTAAAAAGATGAATAACTCATAGAGCGGACATGTGAAAATTTTATAAATGATACCATAATTCTTGTGATTTTTCTGCCCACATTTTAAGAGGTTTTTCGACCCGGTGGCATGTTCAGGGGGGTTTTAGCAGAAAAGTGGATATTACTCTAAATGTATGCATGTTAAAAATCTGAAACTTCTTCAGTTAATGTCCATACTCCCTGCACACATGTATGTAAAGTTGGGTCAATGTCAGAAATTGCAAAATCAGTTAAAAAGTGAAATATGTGCCGTTTCTGAATGCAAGCTCCCAGGAAGAGCAGAGTTTGAACAGGGGATACCTCCTGTAATGCATGATGGGTGCATATGATTTTAAAACAATATGTACCTCTGCAAATATGTATTTGTTTCAAATCTAGATTTGTGTGTAAGTTGACAGGAGGAGTGGACTTTCTGCAGGCTGTAAAATGACATCACTCTGACTCACAGTTCATTCCCCAATCAAATGATAAATGGAAGTTTGACCAATTAGAAGCTGAGAGAGAGGTAGGGTCAGTGATGCTAGAACACACCCACATTCTAAACACATAAAAGCAGACAGACAGGACAGATAGAGACTTTCCAAATCCATCTGCAGCGGGACGCTCTGCCGGAAAAATCCATACTTACCTCCATCAACCTCACGAAAGCCAAACTAGAGACTTCAATCTATCCAGAACTAAGAGAACCAGAGAGAAAGCAGTGCTGTACCCAGAGAGACCCAGACCAGCAGAGAGAGCTGACCCAGATCACTGTGAAGTGCAGAGGCCAGACCAGACCAGACCAGAGTCCAGTTTAAAACCCTGACCAGATCTGTGACGAGGCCCATTTCACTCAAGAATATAGTGTGAGTACCTAGAAAACTGTGCAGAACCAATCTCTTAGTTAAAATAATATAATTCAATCCTATTTTAATCTAAGTAGAACTGTCTCCTAACTGTCACCTGTCACTTGTAAAGCTGTCACCTGTGATTTGCTAGTTGCAAGCTGCACTTGTCATTTTGAGCTTTTGAAATTTGCAAACCCAAAAACGACCTTTATTAAATCGCTCATATCTCCGCGACCGTTTGGGCTAGAGACTTGCAATAACTTTTATTTGATAGCTTAGAATCGTGGCTTTCCTACGAACCAAGAACCGCATTCCTACCCCTTATAGTTTTACCGCAATCGCGGAACACGCATCCGCGAATTTTACCGCGATTTGCAATTTCTTCACATGTAAAAACTGCTGCTGCTTGCTTTCCATTTGCCAGAAATTCGTTTAACCTGCTAACTATCCCTGCATCATTGCTAGTGTGAGCCTGGACTAATATTAACTAGATACCACTTACCCTGAACCTCTGAAAGGGAATTAAAAACATTTCCAGCATATTTCTCATCCATTGCTAGCACATATCAAAGCATTTGCCTGTGATTTCAAAACTCCTATCTGTTTTCTGTTGTCTAAGCTTGCTGGATTGAACTGATTACATTGATTGCATTTCTGAGAACTGTGTGCTTTCCTCCCATTTCCTTGCATTGCATAAAGAGGGGGGGAGTGAATAGCCAGAGAAAAGTGATTACATTGTTTGGTTGAAATCATATTGAGTATTTTCTGTACTGCATTCATTGAATATTGCATCCACCTGAGCTTACATAAAGCATCCTCTGCCACATTATACTTTTGTTCCTATTTACCAGTGTGCTATCTTATCCATTTCATGTCAACTCATTAGTGATTATAAAGAAGTGTGCTAGTGCCAGATTCTCCATTGTTAATCTTTAACATATCAGATTAAGGGTGATATTCAAGTATTAATTTATTATAAAGTGTGATATATCTATTTTAAATTATCAAACTTGCAAAACAGAACTACTTCTTGGCTCAGTGGGGTCAGGGGGATTCCAAGAGAGGGGTGTTATATAGGGGTAGTCATCCAGAACGCATGAACTGGACCTAAAGATATATCAATAAGGGTTTTCATTCAGTATTATAGACTAGGCGTTGACTTAGCTGTAGTGTTGAATTGAATCCTCTTACAGCGTGACTTAACATCAGGCTTCGGAATGAGGTAGGGACCACCCAATGATCATGGCCAGCTTGGGATTTCCTTACCAACAAACCGTCTTGGATTCGGAACATCTTTGGACATTTCATCAACACTGTAAGGTCCTCTTTCCCAATGTAATCAGTATCCGTCAGGGGAAAGTTCTCAGGGTCCTCAATGTGTTGGTAAAACTTACCAATTATTGGATCCCCCTTCTGAGCTGTAATTAAATCAGCATCAGGGGTCTCCTTACTCCATTGTGCAGTTGAAAGATCATTGTGAGCATTTGTCTGGGACTTAGTGATAGCCGTGACCTGGATTTCGCCAACAGGGACTCAATCTCTATTAGATCCCGTTGGATGGCCCTGGTTTTGGCCAGCTAATCAGCTAAGTCATTTCCAGTTTTGTCTGGTCCCTCTACTTTGGAATGACCCTTAATCTTTTTCCAGTAGATGGTCATCCCATTCGATTTGACCAGATCATCAATGTTTTGGATCAACTTCCCATGTTTCAAGGGTTTGTTGCCTCTGGTTTTCCAATTGAACAGGTGCTCCACAAACCCGTTCCGTACATAATCCGAATCTGTGATTATGACCAGTTTGTGGAGTTGATGTTGGACAGCAGTGAGGATGGCTTGATGCACAGCCATCAACTCTGCTACTTGACTACTTCGGGGACCGATTTTGTACCCAGCGGAGGGATCTGGAGACTCATTCACCCACGCATTCCCTACGCCGGCCACCAGTTCTTTATCCCCGTTGTTTTCAACATGGTAAGAGCATCCATCCACATAGACAGTGGGCATTCCCTCACACTTGTCTTCTTCAAAGACTTTGTGTGGGGAATTGAGGTATGCCTCCATGTTGTCCTTGGTTTTTAGACTTTCGTCCTCGAGACAGTTTTCTCTGGCACAATCATGCAAGTCAGCCAGAGCTTGCGCAAGGGGACTCTTCTTGTTTTGGCCGTATCTGGCCTCCACAGGAAAGCCTTGCATTGACAGAATCCAGGAAGTAATTCGGGAATTACTCACATTTCCGGCCCGGATTCTGTCACTTTGGAGATATTGCAGAGGCTGGTGTGCAGTCTCCACTATGATGTGTTCCCCCTGGATGAACGGGCGGTAATTCTTCAATGCCCACACCGTTGCCAGGAGTGCCTTTTCGCAATTGTTAAATTTTTCCTCCACGGAGGATAAAGTTTTGCTCGCATAGGAGATTGCTTTATTGACCTTGTCATGCTTTTGGTATAATACTGCCGTCAAGCATGTATTAGAGAACCCTGTCTCCAGGAAGAACTCCTTGTTTCTGACAGGGTAAGCTAGGCAAGGCACTTGTGAGAGGCTTCCTTTGAGTTGTCTTACTGCCTCGGATTTTTCTGGACCGCATTCCCACTTGACCCCCCCTTCAAAAGATGAATCAGGGGTCTGGTGATCTCTGCGTAGCCCTCAATGAACTTTCTGCTGTAATTAGTCAGTCCAAGGAGGCTCCTTAGTTCCCGCAGAGTTGTGGGATCCTTCAGTTTCTGAAGTGCTTCCACTTTCTTTTCTTGGGGACAGAGACCCTGAGGAGTAATCTCATGCCCCACAAAATTAACACGGGTTCTACACCACTGTGCTTTCTGAAAGGAAAGTTTTGCTCCGGCGGCCGTCAACTGTGTCAGAACATAACGGATCTCTGCTATGTGTTCTTCCACAGATGAACTTTTGATGAGGACATCATCTACATAAGCCAGGTTACCCCTCGCACCCAGGTGGGGCATGGCCTTATGTAGGAAAATGTTGAACTCATTGCCGGAGTTGCGGTATCCGAAGGGAGTCCGGGTCCATGTGTACTGCTGGCCCCCAAAGGTAAAAGCCAGTTTGTATTGGTCCTCCCTACTGACAGGCACGGTCCAGTATCCATTGGTCAGGTCTATTGTAGTGAATACCTGTGACCCCTGAATCTGGGCCAGCCCTTGGTCAATGTAGGGCAGAGGCCATCGGGAAGTATGGACCCATTTGTTGAGCTCCCTAAGGTCGGCACAGAGTCTCCACTGGCTGTTTGGCTTCAATATTCCCAGCACCGGATTATTGAAGGTGCTGTGTACTGGATGGATTATTCCCCGGGACTCAAGGTTCTTAATTATTTCAGTAAGGGACTCCATTGATGCGAGAGGCAAGCGATATTGCTTCACAAACACTGGAGTCATGCCAGGGTTCGTGGGAATTGTTGTTGTGTGGATGTTGGTGCGACCACAGTCATATGAGTCTACCGCAAAGAGATCTTGGAAATCCAAGAAAACTTGTTTCAACTTTTGCTTCTGTTCTAGAGTCACGCAGGCATCAGATAGGTTGACTCTCTCTTCCACCATCTGCCTGAAGCCTGGAAAGACTTCTCGTTTTGCTATCTCAGCGGCTTCCTCCAGCTGGGTGGAGAAGTCCCTGGTCAGAGTGCTGATTTGGACCAGAGGCTTCAGGTGGGAAAGGCAGCCCTCATGGACCTGGAAAATCACCTCATCCCCTCTGAATTCACAAGTCACATCTTCCTTACCATAAGGGCCAGAAGTGTACACCAGGAAGTTCCCCCCATGCCGGGTAAAGATCCTGTTGGGTATTGTATTGTCATCACTGTCACTGTCAAAACAGTCCTTGGGGATTGGTCCGAACAGTTCATTTCCTAAATCAATGGAGAAATGTCGGTCAGCAACCGCCATTCCAATAATGGTGCCTGCGGCTAGAGTAATACTCTTTAAGTCGCTGTTATCCACCTCTATTGGAATGGTGTCATGTTCTATGTTGACTAATGGTGTTGGGTTTACCCCTAACCCTTGCTGTTGGAGGAAAGCATTTAGATGAATATAAGCATCAGGGTTTTTCAATTTTCGTCCTCTTTTAACTTTCACTTCCAGGGAGAATTGTCGGGTCCTTTCTGGGATGGTGACTTAATCTGAATTTCAACTGCATAAGGTAGCAATTGATCTCACCTAAATGCTTTTTCTGGATCATCAAAGCCCATGGGATTATCCACTAATCGGGACCAAGCTTTGAAGTTTATTAGGTCCAAACTAATGGCAAAGCGATTGAGAATGTCACTGCCTAAGTAAAAGGTGGCAGTGACGTATCGCACGACCCAACAATTATGGACTATGCTCTTGTTGCCAATGGAGATTTTGAGCATACACCTGCTTGGCAGGAGATGTTTGGAACTTGGTGTTTCCAGATCCATTTCCCATTTGTCTATCAGTTTGAATGTGGGAATGGCTGGATCTTTTGGGAGTTGGCGGAACATGGCTTCGCTGATGAAGCTCTTACCGTTTTTCACACACACTCGGGCGAGAACAGAGTCCTTCCCATCATTTAACTGAACAGGGATGAACAACTGCTCTCCAATTTGCTGAATATCAGCTAGGCTCTGAGCTGATTTCACATCTTTCTGGACTATCGGAGTGGGAATGTCTGATTGTGGATTAGTAAAGAATTTCAGAGTGTTTCCTTCCAGTGTGGAATACCACCTTAAACTGGAAGGAAGGTTGATTTTCAGAAATAGAGAGGACCCCCCATCACCAGTCTGTTGTCCTACTGCTATGACTGTCACATCTGGAATTTGGTTATTCTGGAAGTGAAATTCTACTTGGTCAGATTTTTGTTCAACCATGTGGCAGGTGCCATTTAAACTAACATAGTTGACACTCTGTTTTAATTTTATTGGTCGGCTAGTCTGGGTCCAGAGGACCTTGTTTACACAATCTATTAGGGGTGACAACCTTCTCAGGAGGTCATTCCCTAGTAAACAAGGGGTGCCCTCTGGAGTCACTACTATGACCGGGTGTTTCACCTTGTGTCGCCCAATTTTGATGTCCAAATCTGCAGTCCCCTCGATGGGAATTTCCTTCCCGTCAAAGTTCTGGAATTGTCCAGGAAAAGAGGTGAGAGGAATACGGTAATTCTCCCCCCTTCCTGCATTTAGTTCCTCCAAGGCCCTTTTGGACAGAAGAGTAGCTTGGGATCCAGTGTCCACCAGTGCCAAAATTGTACCCTGCCCCTGTACTTGTACCGGGGCATAGTATCTTCCCTCCTTCTCCTCATGGGGGCACAGAAAATGCACATTTTTGGACAACTGATGGGCTAATTTTCTGGTTTTGGACATTGCGAGAGAAGAGATTTGGGCAGAATTCTGTGGAGAGTCATGGGAATCTGCAAGAAAAAGTTGGCAACTTGAAAGAGGATATTCGAGTTCCCCTGGTTCTGGTTGTGGGGCGCCCCGCCCCCCGTTTTTGGAGGCAGTCACCAGAATGGGTTTGAACCCGGGGATTTTGATGCTGTTGGTTCTGGGATAGAATGATGGGCGGCGACAGCTCAATCCTCACATCTACCCAGTCTATTGATGCGGTTTTGGGTTCCCCTGGTTCCGGTTCTGGGCCGCCCCCCCCTTTTTGGAGGCAGTCACCAGGAGGGGTTTGAGCCAGGGGTTTTCGGTATTGTTGGTTCTGGGATAGGATGATGGGCAGCGACAGCTCAATCCCCACATCTACCCAGTATGGATTGGAATCCCTTGGGACCCATTTTTCCTTGGGAGGAGTTCCCCATCTTGAAAGAGAAGATCTTTTCCCCAGGATCCTCTTGGGATCCCTCTCCATCAAATTGGAAGATCTGTACCTCCTCCTCAAAGTGGGTCTGTTTGGGTACTTTGTTTCTCCTACCTCCTCTCTGCTCCTTGGGTGGCAGACTTCCAGGGGTAGGAGATTTTGCTTTCCGGTTCCTGGTTTTCAGGGGCTGTTTACAAGTTGGGAAGGAAGCTTCCTCCAAGGCTTTACACCCCCCTTCCCCTTGTGCCTCCTCCCTGGGAACCGGTGGGTTATCGGCGTGCTGCCCCCGTCATTGTTCTGGAGCACTAGGTCCTGAGTTTGGGGCATTCTGTGCTGGCATGGCCATCTGAGGGTTCTGTTGAGCCCTCAGCATGCGGCCCAAATCCTGTGCCATGTTCTGAACCTGGCGCTATAACTGGGAAACCCGCTCAGGCTGATACTGGGTCCTGTTTTCTCCCCTGGGCTGATCACCGGGAAGGGTAGCTATCTTTTCTCTGGTAGTACCCCTGGTTGGGAAGATGTGGGTACCCTTCCACCCTTGGCCTCCCCTCTCCTGGATTAGGTTGTCTGGGCTCAGGAAAGTGGGGAAAGAAGGATGGATGATTTTGGGGCTGGAAGTTGGGTGGATACCTGGGGAACAAGTTCTGCCCAGGATTTGGTGAATTTCTGCCCTCCTGGGGGAAGTGTGGAGGGAAGTTCCCTGGGTTGGGTGCTTGTTTGGATCCCCCCCTTGGGCCGGAGGAGTCCACACATAACCCAGGATTGGTCTGTTTCCCTTGTAGCGGGGACTTACATAGTCAGGGGAGCGAGGGACCCCATTTGTGGGATTACCTCCTTGACTCCCGGTCTGTGACTGGCCCGAGGGCCTTCTGGGCTGTGAATTGTTCGGTGCAGGCAGGTTTTTAGGCCCCCCCATCTCCAAATCTAAAACGGGGCAACCTTTACCTCTGCCACCTTGAATGATTTTGGTCCTCCAGCCCCGCAAAGAAACTGGAGTATTCTGGGCAGAATGTCCATTTGACGTACTGAATGCAGCTACTGCTGTCCTTCAAATGGAAAGTCTCCATCATTTGCTCAAAGAGCTCCAAGTGTTCCCAAACAGAATTCTTGGAGTTCTTGTGATAAGGGGTGATGACACTCCTTATTGCCTTGATCTGCTTTAAGGGGTCCTTAAGCAAGGCCCTTTTTTCCTTATTGGCCTTTTTGGTTCGGGTAACCCTGGTCCACTCATCCTCTGACTCAGAGGCACTGCTCCCAGAGGTGCCCGTCTGATCTTCCAGGTTTTCCCGGATTCGGCGAGCCTGGGAATGGCTGGCAGAATGTGGGGACCTGGTCTCCTGTGTCCTAGGCCGCTCAGAGGTGTCTTCAGATCCCTCCTTGCTGCCAGGATTTGATGGGTACCCCCCCCCCCCCCACTGACCTAACTGGGCGGAGGTTTTCAGGATGCCCTTAGTAGGCCTACTCTCCTGGGGTTCCCCACTAAATTGCACTGTGCTTAGGTGCCCATATCCGGATGCCCGCCCATCCATTCCTGGGAGGTACTGGCCTATGAACCCCATACTTTTGGCTGGATAGTAATCTGCCCTCCCTGTGGCCCTGTGCTCATGTGCGCCAGGGGACATGGGGGTGGCAGAGTCCAAGGACTGGGAGAGATGAAGGCCTCTGTTACTAGGGCTCCTGAAGTTATGCTCAGGTGTTTCCCTTTCACAGCGAACTTCATCTCTGTCAGCCCCTGCTCTCTGTTGCAATGCAAGAGCCTGCGCTTTCAGTTCCTCAGTTAAGGCCTTACTAGAGTCTATCAGTCTCTCCTGCATGGCTACCTGTTGCTGGAGCCTATCATTGTGCTGACAGAGAGCCTCATTTTCTCTCTGTGCTTCCTGGTTGGTCCTGGAATACTGGGCCAGTCTTTGCTGCTGGAGGGTTACCTCCTGAGTCCCATCCCTACTGGCCTGCTCCTTTCTTGCCAGAGCATCTTCCACCCTCCTGGTGTGCTCTAACAGGTTCTGATGCTCTTTTTGGAGGTCGCCCAGCCCCTGGAGGGCCAGGTGATTGCCTTCAATTTTTTCTTTTAATTGGCAGACTTCCTGGCCTAAGATGTCCCTTTCCTGACAAAGAGCCTGCATCTGTGCCGCCAGGTCGTCCCTCTGCCTTGGAAAGGCACCAGCTTTCTGGCGTTCTTGTTCAAACTCTGCCTGGGTATCCAGGTCTTTCAAAATCAGTTTATTGCTCTCTGTCTTCTCCCTATCTAGGTGGCTTTGCAGGGTGACTACCTGCTCTGCGAATGCCCTATTGAAGTCCAGTTGTTGCTCCAGCTTTTTATGGCTCTGCAGTAGGGCGTCCAAACCTTCTTGGTACTCCTTCTGCAAGGCCAGAAATCTGTTATCCTGGTCAGACTTTTCCTGTTGCAGGATATCCATTTCCTCCTTTATTTTAATAATATACTGCCTACTATCATTTTCTGACTCCTGGCTCCTCTGCTCAGAAGAGACCAGGTCAGATTGGGCCTTCTCTAATGCCATCAGTTACCTATTTGCCAGATCTTGGCCTTCAGCACATTTGCCCTGTATGGCTCCCATATGTAAATATAAATATGCTGCTACCTTGGCAATCCTGTTGTGCTCATCCTTAGCCTCAGGGGCCATATATAGTTCACTCAGGGCCACATGTAAGGGATCCTGATCTCTCAATATATCTGACCCTGTTTCAGTGATCTGGGGTGTGATTGCCTGCAACCAGACCGTCTGGTCCTGATGAGCCCACTCACCTCTCACAAATAGCTTATGTAAGAGGTGTTCTCTGGCTATTTTGATATCTACCAAGGTCGTCATTCTGGAACTTGATTTCCTTCCTGACTTACAGATGTTTGTATTTTCTTTTGCAAAACAGACCGTTTCCTTAGAGCGTTCCTTTGAGGGGTATTTGTACAGTGTAACACGGCGTGGTGATCCCACAGAATGTATATATCCTGTCGGTTAGCACACTGTATTAATCTGCACAAGTGATAGATCTAATCCAGAATCCCCGGCTACGAGCCCCCACTCTGTTAAGTGACTTCAATTCAGCAATACCACTAAGTTAGTGCCTCGTCTGGGACGCCCAAGGGAAGCCCTTATTTATATATTTTTATGACAAGTTATACTCTGGATGATAAACCCTTATATAACGCCCCTCTCTTTGAATCCCCCTGACCTCACTGAACCAAGAAGTAGGTTTGTTTGCAATTTAAAAGATGTATTGGAAAATTTAAACACTATATATATATATATATATATATCACACTTTATAATAAATTAATATTTGATATCACACTTATGAGTATAATGTCGATCAACAATGGATAATGTTATACTAGCACACTTATTTTATTACTTAGGAGTTGGTACGGAAAGAACAAGGTAGCTGGGAATGCTTTATGGTTTCAGGAGATGCAAAGATGAATAAAAGGCAGTATAGAAATAAACTTGATATGATTTCAGCAAAAGATAATATGATCACTTTTTCTCTGACAATTCACTCCCCCCCTATGCAATGTAAGGAGATGGAAGTAACACACACAGGCTTCAGGATTACAATCACAGTACAATACGAATTCAGTTCCCCCCTAGCAAGCTTAGAGAAACAGGGATGATTTTAAACACAGGCAGAGTACTTTAAAGGTGGTATGCAAAGAAGGGAAAAATATGCTAAATTATTTTTAATTCCCTATAGGGGGTTCAAGGTGAGTGATAGCTACTTTAAATTAGTTCAGGATCACTTTAGCAATCCTCTATGAATGATTGTCAGGTTGCAAACGAGTTTCAGCAAAGGAAAGCAAGACGCTGCTATTTTGACAAGTGAAGAAATTTGAGCCAAATCACAAATCGCAGCACTTTTTCTGAGTGCGTCGAGCGCGATTACGGAAAAAGTATAATGAATAGAAAGTCGTTTCTGGGTTCGTTGGAAAGCCTAGAATCTTAGCTTTAATATGAAAGTTAAATCTCGCAACAAACGGTTCAAGAGATACGGACGATTTCGAGAAGGTAGATTTTCTGAAATGAAATAATGATTCAAAATGGCAAAATGACACTTTTACAGGTTGAAAATCGGAGAAGGGACACACGATTCCTATGATGCAGTTCGGGACAGTTTCAAATGTTTTGAATCAGATTATTTTAAGCTAAGAGATGGGTACTGCACAGTTTTAGCTGGGTACTCACACTATGAATTTGAAATAGGCCGTCAGGGTCTGGTCAGGTTGGGACTGGACTCCAGGCGGTTGGTTCTGAAATCACAGCTATCTGGGTCAGCTCTGCTCTGCTGGTCTGGATCTCTGGTTCTGATCTGGTCTGTGGTTCTGCTGTTGGCACTTCTTTCTGGGTCTGCTACCGGTTCTGGCAAAAGTTCTTAGCAAAGAATTCAACAGCTCGCCCGGCTGTAGAATAGTTTGGTTGGATTGCTGGATTCTGAAGGCCTGCTGAAAAAGGATTTAGCTGGTGGTCCAGGCCTCTCTGCTTTAAGTTCTGGAGTGAAGTTCTGGAGTGAAGTTCTGGAGTTCTCCGTCAGCGTGCTGCACAGGAATTCAGTTGAAGGTTGGAAAATCAATGTCCTGTCTCGCCTCCAGTGGCTCTTTTTATGTCTTTTGAAAATGGGTGTGGATGCTACCTTTCTTTGCCCAACCCACTCACAATTTCATAGATCAAGGATTTCTCTTTGACCTGATTTGAGAAGGGAGCAGTGAGTCATCAGGTGTCATCTTTATGGCATACAGAAAGAAAACTCCCCTTTGCTTTTACCTTAGAAAATCATTTTCATAACTAAACACATTTCCCAGATACACAAGTGGTTGACATTACATATACACATCATATATCACATAAGGTAGTTTCTGTTCCAACTCTGATGTTTATAAGAGCTTGGATTAAGAAATGACAACATTTTGCGCTTTTTGGTTGGTTTACCAATATTGGATTTTTGACAAAAAAAAACACCAATGTACACCGCCTCTCTACACATATTCCAGTAAATTTTCATTTTTCTAGCGTGAACCCTGTGTCTGCAATCTCCATAGTTCATGGGGTTTTGCCTCAGAACAATGTACAGAGTTCTAACACCTCTTAAAATGTGCACAGAAAAATCACAAGAATAATGATATTAATTATATAATTTTGACAAGTCCGTACTATGAATTATCCATCTTTTTTTAAAATGATGCTCTGGCCCAGAGGGGTGTGGTTTCCCAAAGCACATGGTGGAATTTCTGGTTTGTCCACTTCCTCCAACTCTAGTTGCTCACAGAGGCACTGCCCCTCCCCGTTTCTCTCAAGGGGAAGCCATTTACGACCCCCCCTGATTTAACATTTGCCTGAGCCAAGGAAGGCTCATTGTTCAGTTCCCTGCAGTCCCCAGCTGCTCCTCCCCTAATCGATTCAGGGAGGTGTCATCTCATTTTGGTGGGGGCAGCAGAATGCAGCCAGGCCTGGGAAGAGTGGCTGAGCAGGTTTCAACTCCTGTTGGGGGTAGTTGCCAGGCAGAATTCAATCTCTTTAAGCCAGGCTTCAGCTAAATGTCCCTTTTGTTCCCAGTTTTTCTTCATCCAAATCAAACGTACAATTTTTACACATGCAGCTAGAACGCTGATTCTAAGTTCAAAACTATGGCATTTAACAGTTGTAAACTATGTGACACTCAACAGTAGGTCACTCATTTATTTTAAACATTTAGATTTTTGTGTCTTTCAGTCCAATTTCACTTCAGCTGCTGACATCCACGGCTCAGCCAGTTTCATTATGAACATTATTTTGGGCTCTTTCTCTTTCCAGATTTTGTATGCACACAAGAATACATTCTGCCAAATGTCTGCTGGTGTTCAGTGAGATTTGTGAATATCTTGCAATGTTTAAAATAGGCATTTTTAGCTTGCATTTCAGAGAAACAAAGGTGATTTCAAAGCGCTTTTTGAGCCAACCGGCACTGCTGTTTTTCCTTTTGCACACATTTGACCCATGGCACTCCTGGCCCATCACACTTGCACTGGTGGGTGGTAGGTCAGGCGACCATTTTAGTGTGCGCAAAACTGCGTGGTTCTCCTGGATTCTGGCGCAACGTGGGCTTTTTGGCCATCTTGGATTTTCTAAGCCCACAGCACCAACTGTTGCAGCTTAATGACTCAAACATGGGTCAATACCCCTGACAGAGTACTCTCAAATTCAGAAACACCTTGAAACCAACAACCTGCTAGGAGCACAGCAGTCTGGCTTCCGTCCCCAGCACGGGACCGAAGCAGCCCTTTTAGATCTAAAAGCACAAATTGACGAGCTAAGAGATCAAGGAAAACCAGCCCTACTCCTCCTCTTGGACTTATCAGCTGCATTTGACCTTGTTGAGCACAAGGTCCTTTGCAGGCATTTGGACATGGAGGCACACTTCTCCGAAGAAGCCACTAACTGGATCCAATCCTTCCTCAATAATCGGACCATGAGAGTCTTCTCCACCACTGCGGCAGCAGACTCCATCCCCATCACATGCGGCGTGCCTCAGGGATCCTGCGTTTCCCCCACTCTCTACAACATCTTCACAAAGCCCCTTTTCGATGATTTGGACCTTCTTGGTATCACCTACACTAACTATGCAGATGATACTCAGATTCTCCTACCACTTACTGGTGATTATGATAAGGATTTGGCCTTGGTGAATAGGGTGTATCTCATCATCCAGGCATGGATGGCCACTCATGGACTATGCCTGAATGATGACAAAACTGAAATCATCATTCTTGGCACACCCGCCACCCTCAAAAACTGGGCCCCAACTACTCTTCTTTTAACATAGATAATAACAAAATTTCAACCGCCCACGCGGTAAAAACTCTAGGCTTCTACTTGGACTCTACCCTCTCTTTCAACAAGCAGGTGAATGCGATGGCGATGGCAGGTAAGAGCAGGCAAACCCTTCCTTTCCAATAATAGCTGCATCAGACTTGCGAGAGCGCTCGTGTTATCGAAGCTGGACTATTGCAACTCGCTCTATATTGGGGCCAACAAGGAAGTGATCAAAAGAATTCAAATCTTACAGAACAACGCGCTTAGAGCAACATTAGGCATCCCCAGGAGAACCCACATTACTGAAATCAGAAGGGCCAACAACTGGCTTTCTACTCAGGAGAAAATCCAGCTAAAAGTGGCCTCCCTTGTTTACAAATGCCTAAACAATGCCGCACCATGTTACCTTTTTGAGAGATTCATAAGAACAAAACCAACAAGACTCACCAGATCCGCTAACGCCAACAACATTTCTACACCTAGATTTAGATTATCCCGAGTCGGGGGTTGTAGCTTTCAGGTTAAAGCAGCTCAACTCTGGAACTCCCTACCACCCACCCTGCAGACAAATCAACCATACTTCACCTTCCGACACAACCTTACAAGGTGGATCAAAGATGCAGACAAATAACAGACCACCATTCTGCATGGACTCCTGCATCTCTCTCCACTTCTGCACTTTGCACATACCTACTGTAAATACATGCACTAGTACTCCTGCCGACATGTTTATGCTCTGTATATTTCTTGTTTCTTTTTGCCTGTGTTTGCCTGTAACTAAGCTGTAAGTTGTCTTAAAAATGTGCCCGGTTACCCTTGGGTCTGGTGCACAATACAAGTAATAAAAACAAACAAACAGGATTTAACACACCAAGAGGCTGGCATGACGAGAATCGGTATATGTCAAATCCTTACACCCTTACCTTGGAGCTGGTTGGGGATGCTCTGTGTTCCAATGGTTTTACATACCTGTCCTGCAGACTCAGAGGGAAGTGGATGTGGTCCTGCCCTAAAGGTTGTAGCATGCTTGAGTCCTGGGTTCAAGATGTTATTTGTGGAAACAAAATCTTGCTTGTGGCAGACGTTAGCCAGCAGTCACTGTCCTTTTTCTTAAAGGAATGTGGTAGGATTGGGACTCTATAATCTTTACTCACTTCTCCCATGTCCCGCACATCCCAAACGAGGTGCATACAGGGAATCAATTTTCCAGGGAGATTGTTCATTTTTTCTGAGAAGCTCAATCTTATTGAAGTCTTGAAGAAAGGGCTCTGGCTTGCTGTTTGCAGCGTAGAATGTGTGCACTTTAATGTAGCTGCCATCTTTGCGCTTCGATATCGCCATGTAAACATTGGATGATGGTGTGTGAATCTCCACAGCATCTGCCAAGTTGTTAGTGAAGACACTAATCTCGGGCCATGAGAGCATTTGGCCTTGGAGTAAGGATTCGCAAGCACTATTATTTTAGTGTATACAATTATTTCCCAAAGGGCCTATTGCCCCGGTTTTCTGCCGGATGATGTTTTGTGATTGCCTAATTTGGTGACGCAGTGTTCCTGGATATCAGCTTAGTTTCTTGGTGGTAATTTAGTCTTCTCAGATAGTAAGAGATACAAGTTGTTCGTTCTGAGGACACATTCAGATCATACTTTCTTTCTGTTTCCTGGCCTGGCTCTCATTTCTCTCCTCTCCCTCTGTGTTCTGTCGTAGGCCAACTCCTCTTCTCTCACTATACTTCTTCCCTCTCGACTATTATCTCCAGATTAGACTTTTCTTTTTACTTCTATTATGACTACTTACAAATCTTTGTGTCTTTCTCCAACTTTTCTGACACTCTCCACTCTTCCCTATCTGCGTATCTCCTTGCCATCCAAAGGTGGATACATTCTCCTTCCTTCCACTTAAATCTCTGGGAAACTAAAGTTCTCTTTTTTCATCCTCTTCAATCTACCCCCATTCCCACTTCCCTCTCTTTCGTTCCCTCTTGCTCTCCTCCCTTTCTCTAATACTGCTTTCAATCTTGGTGTACTTTTTGATTCTTCTCTCACATGCTTTTCTCAGATTGCTATTGTCTCTTGCAGCTGTCAATTCTAACTCTTCAATATTCAATAAAATGTATCTTCTAATGTCGTATCATTGCATTCGTTTTTTCTTAACTCTTTTATTGCTCATCCTTGTTTATTGGTCCCACTGCCTACAAGCTTAAACCACTTCATTCCATGATCATCTCTCAATCTGTATCCTTTTTTCGCTCCCTTCCCTCTTCTCTATTTACTCTTCCCTTCTTTCTCTTTCCTGGCTTTTTGTTCGAATCTCGTGTCCTCTTTCCTTTTCTCTGCATCGTTTTAAAGTGTGTCCACCGTCATGCTCCTCCTTAGCCATCTTCACTCATTACCTTCTATTCTCCTCCTCGTCCATGCCACTCCCAATTTCTCTTCCTCTTAGCTGTGTCTTAAACGACCCTATGCTAAATCCTGCTTTCGTTCCTTTACACTTCTCGCTCGTAAACAATGGAATCGCACTTCTTCTGCTCATTCATTTTCCTACATACATTGCTTTATTCTGTTTGTGACTAAAATCTTTCTTGCTCTCTTCTTCTGCTTAAATTACTTCCTTTCGTTCATATATTGTATCATAATTACTGTACCATTATTATACTGTACAGCTCTTAAACGTAAGCACTATATAAATATATAGGTACAAATGCAAATACAAATACAATGTTGCCTGCTGTGTTCCAATCAAGATGTTGGGTCAGAGATGCAGTTGCCTGTTGCAGATGCCTGGGCTCAGTCACAGGATCCCAATCGCGGCCTCTCTTACTTTTCCTCTTTTTTAGTTTTGGCTATTAGGTGGCGCTGAAAGTGCTGCCTTTAAAGCAGAAACTATTGTCATTTAAATCTTCCCAATGGAGCTGGGAATGAGGGATTGATGGCTTCTGAATGTGGATAACATACGAGGATGGATACAAAATCTGCATGTGTATTTTGGTTATGTGTCCACTGTTGGGGGCTGCTCCGGATCACCGGGCAGCCCCATGCTCGGGACGGTTGGCACCCAACAGTATGCACACTTAGGCGGCGCCCATGCCGCATACTCAGGGGTGGGGGTTCAGCCCACCCCGCTCCAGATCACCGGAGCTCCGCACACGTGGCCAGGTCCACCTGGCCACCGCGGCCCCGGCTCTGGGGGCACCCAGGCCGGGGTCGCATCCCCAACCTGCCTCACATGGCTGGGGGACCCACAGGGATGGCGTTGCCCGGCAGGGGCACCGTCCTTAAGCTGGGCCCCGTCCGTGGGCCCAGCACCTACAGCGCAGCACCAGCCTGGTGCAACAGGAACGACGCTGGAGCCAGAATGGGAGTGACTGGCGAGCCGGAAGCGGCTCGCCTCTTTTATTATGTTGGTCGCGTGGCTACTGCCACGTGACCCATTACAACATCCTGGGAGCTACCATGCTCCCAGGAGGGGTTCACATGCAACACCACTCCATTTTTTAATAAACAACAAAACAAAACACATACCGCTAATTACCCACTACTACTCCTACAACCACTCTACTAATACACCCTTTATTAACCTGGGTGAGTGGTTTCACTATTGCTCAATACCGCCATTGTTGATCCCCCCTGGCACCATTTAAAGCATGGCCACACTATGCAGGATCACAGCTTCCCATCGCCACTTGAATGGGCCATTTTAAGCAAGTCCAGGGTCTGCAGGATCCCAGTCTTCATGGGGGTGGCTACTGAGTCCACATTAAGCAACTGCGGGTCTGCAGGAGACCAGTCCGACATCATCCATGGGCAGCTATTCAGGACAGTTCAGTTCACAACTCAGGGCCGGCAAAGCCGCACCTGGGGAAACCCAGGGGCCACATCGGCCAAGTCCAGAGTCAGGGGGCAAGCCCGCAGCAGGGCACCGATGACGGACAAACAGGCCACCTTTCGCACCTCCCCCTTCACATGGGGGTTGCTGGCATTATGTTTGGCCAGCATCACAGTTTTTCCATTCACCGCCGCGGGCCCAGTTGTTTCACTGCAGCCACCTCGCTGCTCTTTGCCCGGGGTGGGGGAGGGGCCGGCGGCTCACTTCTTTGTTGTGGCAGAGCCACATCTTCCTCCTCACAGCGGGGGCAGGGAGGCGGCACCGGTCTTATTTCGTTTGCGGGCCCAGTTGGAGTCGGGCCCGCATCCGTTTTCCCTTGCGGTGATGTACGCCGCTCTTCATTGTGGCAGGGCAGAGACCATCGCGTGCGGCTCCTGACAGTGGGGGGGAGGGCAGCTCCTCCTCATCGCTGCAGCCTCCCCCTTTGTTCTTGCGGGCCCAGTTGGTGTTGGGCCCGCCTCCTTTGTTCCTTTCATTTGCAGGCCCCGTTGGATTCGGGCCTGCAGCATTGTTTTTTTTCTTTGCGCGCGGGCCCAGTTGTTGTTGGGCCCGCCTCCCATGGGGCCGCGTCAGCTGTTTGGCGGCCCCTCTCTGTTTTCGGGGCATTCTCCGCTTTCGCGGAGCCGCACAGCGCGTGTTGCGGGTGGGGGAGGGGCAGGCAGCTCACCTCGTCGTTGCGGCCTCAGCCGCCACAACACTTCTTGGGAGGGGGGGGCACCCCGCTGTTTGGCGGCACCCGATCCTGGACCGGGGCCGCCTCGCTCTTGGACCAGGGCCGCCTCCGCTTGTGCGGCGGCCCCCACCTCTTTTCCTGCTCCTCGCGGGCAGTCCCATCAGATGGGAACGAGGGGCAGCTGACCTCCCCATTGCAGCGGATGCCGCTGCATTGCCTGTTGTGGGGGTGCCGGTCCTCACCACTCTCCCCACCGTGGGCATCCGTGTGTTGCGGCCACGCCTCCTCTCATTGCGGCCGACGCCACCCATTTGTTTCTCCCCTCCCCTGATGCGGCAGGATCCGTGTCAAGGATGGGAGGAGGGGCGCAGACACCCATGCGGCCGACGCCGCGGACTTCCTCCGTCTCCGTCGGGGGAAGGTTAGGCAGCGCGCCCACCATGTTCTACGCGGGCCCAGTTGGAGTTGGGCCCGCCTCACCATTTCCTTTCGCGGCGCGCGGGGCCCCTCTCCCTCCTTAGCGGGCCCAGTTGGAGATGGGCCCGCATCCATCCCTTGTGTGCGGCAATGTTTTCCGCACATTGACTGTGCGGCCGATGCCGCGGGGCACTCTCACTCCCCCCCGGGAAGGGGAGAAAACAGTTTCCTCCTTCCTGGTGGCGCTGGGGGCAGACGCTCCTCCACATGCGGCCAACGCCGCCTCACACGCAGGGCTCCAGCCCTCGTCACCATTGTTGGGGGCTGCTCCAGATCACCGGGCAGCCCCATGCTCGGGTCGGGTGGCACCCGACAGTATGCACACTTAGGCGGCGCCCATGCCGCATACTCAGGGGTGGGGGTACAGCCCACCCCGCTCTAGATCACCGGAGCTCTGCACACGTGGCCAGTTCCACCTGGCCACCGCGGCCCCGGCTCTGGGGGCACCCAGGCCGGGGTCGCATCCCCAACCTGCCTCACATGGCTGGGGGACCCACAGGGACGGCGTTGCCCGGCAGGGGCACCGTCCTTAAGCTGGGCCCCGTCCGTGGGCCCAGCACCTACAGCGCAGCACCAGCCTGGTGCAACAGGAACGACGCTGGAGCCAGAATGGGAGTGACTGGCGAGCCGGACCGGAAGCGGCTCGCCTCTTTTATTATGTTGGTCGCGTGGCTACTGCCACGTGACCCATTACAACATCCTGGGAGCTACCATGCTCCCAGTTGGGGTTCACATGCAACATCCACCATTAAAAGCATTAAAAAAAAACAACTCTAGGTTAAAGCTCTGTCTATTTCCACCCATTCCCACCCATTCCTGTCCAAAACGACACCGCTTTTGCACTCTTGCCTTCAATTTGTATTGTGGAGTGTTTTTGGCTGCCGTTTTTACTTCCAAGATGGCGGCCGCAGTAAATTTATATATTTTTTAAGGATTTTATCGTTTTTGACTACGCAATTATACACTGGGGCTTATAAGTTATATAAGGATTGTTTTGTTTGCAATTAAAAGACAATTTAACATCGAAAACCACTGTGGGTATGTTCCCATTTCAAATGGCCATTTACTTACTTGGGTACTCTGTCCAGTGTTTTTTTTTCGGAATTAGTTTGTTTATGTGAGTAATATGTTATAAGCAGTACCTGGTTTTGTATGTATTGGGGGTCGGCCTCCGGCCGTCACACACACATACAGCCACACGCACCCATACATGCAAGGAAGACACGCCGGAGACGTGTGATGGCTCCGGTCTCCGGCGCGAACTGCCGGGCACCGCCTTTATTAAACTAACGCGCATGCGTGAGCCCCGTAGCTGCTCGCGCATGCGTACTTCGTGTACGAAGTACACAACATCCCTCCTTTTCCCCGGAAACAAACAATTAACACTTTACTGCAGAAACAACAACAATTAACAACGGACTGCAGAAGTAGAACCTGGTTCCTTATTTGGATTCGCAACAACACCTTTCCCCGCCTATGGTGCAGGGTCCATGATAAAGTCTCTGAACCTCTGGGGAAGTCGTCGTCCGGCCCTGCTCGGGTATCGTGGTGCCCCGTCACCAGGGGCCTCCGATGTCTGTTGATCTGCAGTTGGGGTAGCTTCTTCCACCATTGTCTCTTCCCCTTGTTCCGGGACTTGTTCTGCTGTTGCGTCGTCACTAGCGGCCTTGATGCGCTTGAAAAACGACACATTTCTGGTGACGGTTCCTCTGGCATTGGCTGTGGTGACCATTGTACCTTTCACGTGTGTTACCCCCAGTGGTTGGGTCTCGTACGTTGTCGACAGCTTTCCTTCTGCTCTTCTGTTTCGTACCAACACGGTATCCCCAACCGCGATCTGTTTTTCTGGCAGTCTCCTCCGCGCTGTTTCATTCTCGTTTCTCCATGACCTTTCTAGTTGTACTTGGTCATTGTCGATCAGTCCTGGTTGTCTCCCCTCTGACTCCGGTATGAGTCCTCTTGGGATCCTCTTGAAAAGTGCCTCCACAGTGGCTATTCCAGTTGATCGATGCGGTGTTGTGCGATACTCCCGGAGAAAGTCGAACAAATTCCGTCGGAGGTCTTCACCTCCATTTTCGGATATGCGAAACACCTTGTTTAGTGTCCTCATGAAGCGCTCCACTTTTCCATTGGCTCTTGGCCACAGTGGGGTGACCTTTCAGTGTTTTATGCCTCTCTCTTCGCAGTATCGAGCAAACGATTGTCCTTGGAAAGGTGACCCATTGTCGGAACATAACTCGAGGGGAAACCCATGGGTAGCAAATATCTTGTCCAAGGCCAGGGTAGTGTGGTCAGTGGCCTGGGACTCGACCAGTTCCACCTCTGGATATCGGGACCATTGGTCAGTCACTACTAGGAAGTGTAGTCCTCTTCCGGTAGGGCCAAAATCGGCATGTACTGTCCCCCAGGGTAAATCGCTCCTTGCCATGGTCTGAATCGGGGGTCCCTTCTCCACCGGGCTCGTTGCTTGGCACGGGATGCATGCCCTTACATACTCTTCCACTCTCTTTTCCAATTCGGGGAACCAAACTTTGAGTCTGAGACGTGCCTTCATTCTGGTCATCCCTTGGTGTCCGTTTTGTGCCAACTGAAGGACCTTCGGCACGAGTGACCTGGGGATCACAATCCGGTGCCCTCTCAGCAGGAGACCATCGGCAGTCACTGACAGTTCCTGTCGTGCACCCCAGAGCAATTGCAAGTCCCTTTGCGTTTCTGCGTTTCTCCGGGCATTGTTCAGAAGGAGCTCCCGCCATGCTCCTGTGGCTACCGCACCTTTCACTCTCAGAAACGCCTCATCCGAGTTCGATTCGTTGGCAATTTCTTGTCTTGTCAAAGCAATGGGAAGCGCCGACTCGACGCTGGTGTCCATACAGTTTGCAACCTCCGTAGTGTCTCTGGGTCTTCCTGCGCCGGGGTGGCGAAACAAATAGTCTGCAGGGTTGTGCGTACCTGGGCGGTATACCAGCTTCACCCCGTACTCCATGAGGGATAGCATCCACCTCTCTATCCGAGGTGGCGGTTTGGACGAGGCGCCTGCCAGAATGGGGAGTAGGGGCTTGTGGTCCGTCACCACTACAACAGGTTTCCCCAGAATATATAATCTAAAATGTTTACAGCCCCATAGTATTGCGAGGGCTTCGCGTTCAATTTGAGAATATCTTCTCTCTGTGTCTGTAAGAGCCTTGCTGGCATATGCAATGGGTCGCATGGATCCCTGTTGATCCGCCTGCACGAGAACCGCCCCAAGTCCCACTGGACTGGCGTCCACTATGATTTCGGACTCCCGGGCTGGGTTGAAATACGCCCTGGTGTCTTGTTCAGACAGGGCATCCTTGATGGCCGTGAATGCTCTCTGTTCCTTTCCAGTCCACGTCCATGCCACTTCATTCCTCGTGAGTGCTCTCAGGGGTTCAGAGAGAGATGCTAAGTCTCGAATAAACCGCCCACAGTAGTTCACCATCCCTAGAAAACTGCGGACTTCTGCCGGGGACGTGGGAGGTGACGCCTCTCGAATGTCTCTCACCTTCTCAGGATCTGGGGATATGCCTCCCGCATGGAAGACAAATCCAAAAAATTCCAGGCTGTCCTTCAGGAATTCGCACTTTTCTTGGTGCAGCATCAGGCCAAGGTTGTGGAGCCTGTGAAAAGTGTTTTCCAGACGCTTGATATGTTTATTACTCCTTTTAGTCCAGACAGAGCCCCCCTGATAGCATTTTGGAAGACTTCTGCCGCCGAGGAAATTCCAAAACTGAGCCTTTTATATTGATACAGTCCTTCGTGTGTTGTAAAGGTTGTAATATACCTAGACTCTGGGTGGAGCTCCAACTGGTGATAACCCGATCTCAGGTCTAGTTTCGAAAAGAATTTCGCACCCTGAAGTTCTCCAACGATGTCGTCCAGAGTGGGAGTGAGATGACGTTCTCTTTTTATGGCCAGATTAGGAAGTCTCATGTCTACGCAAATGCGTACAGCCCCAGTCCGCTTGGGCTTTGGGGCCACTACAATAGGAGAGACCCACGGGGTGGGCCCTTCCACCTTTTCAATGATATCTCGTTCAACTAAGTCTTGCAGCTCCTTTTCCACCTGAGCCCTCAGATGAAACGGTATGCGACGATGTTTCAGCGCCGTTGGTCTGACTGACTCATCAATGTGGAGTCTTATTAGCTCAGCCTTCAGTTTCCCTATGCCCCTGAAGAGCTTCTCAAAGCGTGTCAGCAGGCTGTCCAGATCTGTGTGATACACAGCAAAAGTGAAATGAACCAGGTCGAGTGCTTCAGATGCTGCACAGCTTAAAAGAGAGTGCGGACTGACGTTGGTTACAAAAAACCTCGCTTTGATGCTGTTTTGGCCATGGGTCACTAGGGCTACAAATACCCCTTGGATGGGTAGCGGAGTATCTTCACCAAAAGCGTATATCTGGGCTTTGGAGGGTGACAGGGTTGGTGGGCCTGCCAGTGCGTTGTAATGTCTGTCCGCCAGTATGCAGACTGAAGCTCCCGTGTCAATGAGGACTGGGGTGGGAATCTCTCCAATGTCCACAGTACATATGGGTCTTCGTCTAGTACCAGGGCCATTTGCGATGCTGGAAATGAAGAAAATTTCTTCCTCCTCTTCTTCCTCTTCTTCGGCAATGTGTAGGGTCGTGCACGTCCTGTCCAAGGGACGATATGCCCCTTGCCATGCGAGCGCCACCTCTAACGGCCCTCTCTGGTCCTCTGCTTGCTGCCACGGGCATGGCAAACAATTAAGCCCAACTCACTCTTATTGGCTTCAACCAGAAAGGAATTGGGCAGGCCTAAATCCAAGCACCAGATCTTGCCTTCAAGGACTCTAAGCAGAGCAGTCTAATAAAAAGAAAAGATCTCAAGTCCAAATACACATCCTGGCGTAATGCCCCGATATCCCACACCTGCCGCATGTTCGTGATTTGGCTGAGCATTCGCCCCTGTGTGGGAGGTCATATCTACAATAGGAGCACGACTGAGGGGTACCTGAAGTTGTGGGTCCTTCTCCCTTCTTCGGTGTCCATCTGGCCTTCCCAGGTGTGAACCGTCCGACTGCTAGAGCCTCCTCCTCATTCTTGGGATGCGTGGCTGCGTCCATTTTCGATCCTCTGGCCTCCGCCAGCTCATACGCTCTTCCCATGTCCAGGATTTGCCGGAGGGTCAGCCCTGGTTCCCTCAGGACTTGCCTCCTAAGTTTTCCTGAGCAGCAACCTTGCAGCAGTTGGTTGCGGACCATTTTCTCTTTGTTGACCCACCTGCAGGAGCTCGCTAGGTGTCTCAACCGGGCACAAAACTGGTCCAGTGACTCTTCGCTTCGTTGTTTTTCTGCCCCCATGACAAACCTGTCGAAATCAACATTCGCTAATGGTAGGAAGTGATCCCGAAGTGCTTGCTTGACAGCGTCATACGTCGCCACTGGAATGTCAAGGGAGTCATATATTTTCTGGACTTGAGTGCCTGCGGAGTACATCATGATGGCGATCTTTGCCTCGTCTTCTGTCTCCCCCGAGGCTCTGAACATCATTTCCAGTCTTTTGACCCATGTGAGCCATTTTGGGCCAAGTTTTGATGGGGGCCCCGTAGTATCAAATTCGGGCATGGGAACCAGAGTTGTGCGCACTCTGCGTGGTATTGGGGCAACGGCTCCGATCCCGCCTCGTCACCAGTTTTGTATGTATTGGGGTTCAGCCTCCGGCCGTCACACACGCATACAGCCACACGCACCCATACATGCAAGGAAGACACGCCGGAGACGTGTGATGGCTCCGGTCTCCGGCGCGAACTGCCGGGCACCGCCTTTATTAAACTAACGCGCATGCACAAGCCCCGTAGCTGCTCGCGCATGCGTACTTCGTGTACGCAGTACACAACACCTGGCTGAACGGGGGTGTGTTAGCTGCAGCCATTTTGTGATTGGCTGTGGAATGTGTGGTTGTTCCACAGTGTAGCAATTTTGTGTGGACATCCGCATTAAGATTAAAGATTTTTCTTTGTTCTGAAGAATGTATTTTTGGTTTGCCTCAGTTCGTAGCCTTTTTTCAATTTTGTGTTTATTAACTACACATTTTAAATACAGTGGGCCCTTTTGAATGCAGAAGGGGTGAATTCCTCTTTTGTCTCAATGCCTAGCAATACATGTAGCTGGAGGCTCTTCCTTAAGAGCAGCCAGACCAGGAGAACTTCTGTGAAGTTATGGCCCTACAGGCCATGTGGGTGATCTGCCGCGGTTCACGAGCACTGCAGCGCTCCAATACCTGCAGCTGCTGCATCGTAAAAGCACATGTTGGTGAAAGCTTACCTTGACGGTTTGAAGCAAAACAGCCCACTTTAGGTATCGTTTGCACTGCAGCAAACCTGCTTAACCTCTGATAATCTGTTGATGGAAGGTGTAGGGGAGCGGACGCGGCAATTCTCCTTTTGTGTACTAAACGCGTTTAGGGTGCATAAAGCATTCCTGTTTGCAGTAAGTAACTGTAGCAAAATGGTGTACAAGTCTCACGTTCGGCTTCAGAGATAAAGGAACTGTAAATGAACGCGTATTAAAATTGATATTTTGTTAAGGACTTTATAATTATACTTATGAACTGTTTTCTGATTTGAGATGTACTGTTTTTAAAGTAGACGTGACGGCTCAGCAGTGTTTCAAAGGGTTGTTTTTCTGGCCTTGGTACGCTTTAACGCAGTGAGTGGCTGGCGCACACCGTTCCGGCGTGGTGTTACGGTTTAGGCAGAATAACGCTAAATTGTTTGCCATGAAAGAGGTGTTGCACAATGGAGTGGAAGTTGGCCGTGAAACCTGTGGATTACGAAGATCCCACGCTCTGCTCTTGAGGGAAATGCTGTGTAAATTAATGCACTTCCTATTGCAGCACAATCTACGATTTGTTAAGCACTCCTTCAAGCACGAAAATGATGCTACAACACGATTTACATACAGCACAGGCTGGCGTGGCAAAACGACAATACGTCGGCTTAATCTTTAGGCCTTTACATCAGTTCGTTTGATACAGGTGGGGCCTCAGACCACGTAATGTGTATCGTGTTCATTGGTAGGCTGTATGATGCAATGGTGGAAACACTACACTATAAATAAACAGTAGAAAGGTCAGGACAAATCATGCTATTGATTTACGACGTGCAGTGAAAGCAGATTAGTTTTTTAGAGCAGATTAGCCGTGTTAAATTATGGTGAAGCAACGTTCCTGCCGACTGGTTATTTAAATATAATGGATAGTGGCAGAGTTAGGTAGACTGGCAGGGAAAGGGCAACAGAGCCAACATGCCGCCATTTGGTTCGTTCATAGAAAATCTGACCATATGAGCGTAGAGTGGCCTAATAAACCAGCGCAGCAATTTTGCAGAAACCCAATGTACAACACAGATAGTCAGGCTTGCATAAAATGGCGCCATCATTTCCCATAGCAGTTGAGCTTGCATGCATAAACTGGTGGAGCCTGACAGCATGTGCAGCTGCCAATCTGCTTTGAGGTGGCCGTCATTGGAAGTAATGAGCTGCTAACACAGAATATAGAGCAAACAGGGGCATCCATGTTGTGTGTTCTTTCACAGGAAGAATAGGGTAACCGCGTTTTCAAAACAGATAAACGGGCTATGGAAAACTAAAACGGATACATTGAACTGAAATGGTATAGAAAGTGGTGATAGTAACATGAGGGTAACACTGGAGGCAATATAGGGCACTTCTGATAGAAGCAACAGAGTAACAGCAGAGCCTTAATGTGTCCACAGGTTCTCAGCTGACAACACATTCTAGGTTTATATTTTTTAAGACTGTTTCAAGTCGACAAGAGAGATTTGAGGGGCAGTTCACCTACTTCAGATGTATGTGCACTGTAGAGGGGACAGATTACAATACCAGCAACAGCTCAGTGGGATAATGCAAATGCTTTGTTATTTGCGTAAATTCTTTCATTTATAGATTCTATTGCACCCATTTGGTCGACACATTGCCACTTACAGCATCCAATTCCTGTAAAATTGCTACATTGGTAAATGTATTGCTCCAGAGTGTTGTTTGGTTCGCGGGTCAAGTTTTGGGATATAGGAAGTTAACTGGGGTAATGACATATGGTCTCATTATGAGCATGCCAGTCTGAAAAATTGCCAGTGAAGCTGCCGGTAAAACTGGCTCCCACATTTTCTCTGGACCGGCCTATTCAGTGTTTGCCGATAGGGGCAGTGAACCAGCAGCAGGCCTGACCTGCCGGTAGTTCAGGCCCGGTTTTGGATTTGCCTTAATGGAAGAAACCCTCATCTTAAGTTCACCTGTGAGAGTGACTGGCAAGAAATAAATGTTTTTGAACTTGCGATAAAATAACATGAGGGTGGCCTACAGACAAGTGTGTATAAAAATCCAACAGATCGCAACTCTCTCCTGCAGTTTGACAGCTATCGCCAGAGGGCACTAAGAGAAAACTTGCCTTTTGGGCAATTTCTGCAGTATCAAATGTTGTGCACAGACACAGGTGACTGCAGGAGACAAGTCAAGCTTCTCCAATTGCCACATAGAGTCTACCCTAGTAAAACTATCAAATATGCCTATACGCGGGCACAGAGCATCCCTAGGGAGGTGACACTGGAACTGCGAGAGAGGACACTTCCAAGCGAGGAGAGGACAGCAGCGATCTCTCAGAAATGTTATTTAATAAAGAATAACAACGGATATTCATACTAGGCACACACTTGAAAGGCCTAAATGAGGAAATGGAATGGTACGCTGTGGCACTGGGTAGTAATTGACCCTCCAAGAATGTATACAGGAGGTGTTGAGCAACCCGTCAATATCCGTACAGAGAGAGATAGACAGAGAGAAATAAATCCACACAGCAAATAGTCCAGTAGTGACAGGGTTGCCTTTGGGTTAATCAGTAATGCAGTATCCTATCTGAATGCGAGGATCACACATTTATGCGCAGATGCAATATGGCAAGTAATTTGGTGAGCAACAGATAGGGTCTCAACGGAAAACAATATGGTGTAACAACTCCAACATCTAGCCTTCTGAGGTTTTGAAGCACACAATTACTGCTGATCTAGTATAAGGAACCTAACTAGACATTTTTCACAGTCACCTGCACAATCTAGTCATACCATCCGCCCCTGTGCACTGTTCTGCAACAACATCAGCCCATTGATATTACAGTGGCCCATGAAGGGCACTTGAAAATAGATATAAATGAGCACGCTGAATAGCTTGTGTCTCTCATTGGTCATCGTGATGTTGGGAACATACCCATTATTTATGCAAGATAGTTGCTGTCTGGTGTCTTCTAATAGAATTACAAAAAGAAAAAATAATAAAAGAAAAAGTAATTCTCTGAATTTACATGGTAAATATTCCCACTATGAAACATACAGGAATATGTATGGGAATACCCAGTTGGCACTAACTATATTCTCCCCACACACGTGAATTGGGGAAAGCGCGACATGCCCATACTATCTATAGGCAGATTGTTTGGAAAGCACTACCATGCAAAGATGGCCTTGCAATAAGGGACATGAGGAACCACTTTTGAAGCAAGCGTATGGGACCTCATGTGTGCTCTCTGACTTTACCTATACATCTTGACCAGCAATTTAGCAAATAGATGGTATCGCGTCATCCACCTATGTAACATAAAAAATACCTCCGTATAAGAATATGGGGGTTGAGCATTATGCGTTCTGACTGGGGACATGTTGTTGAATATACGAAACCCACGTGTAAAATATAAAATATGTATGTATTTATACAAACATCTATCAATACAATAGCATGGGGGCTGAGCACCACACGTCTAGACTACAAGGACATGCTGTCTACCTTGTAAAAAAACTGCATTAAGATGGTGCCACATAAAAAGAACTACCAAGAGTTTTACACCACCAGTAACTCTTTTGGTCACTTGACCGGGATACTTATTGAAAGACAGAGAGCAACAAAGGTGACGCTTAGCAACACGCTCTCGCTCGAGATATACGAACACTGTATAGACGGGCGAACATGATCCTGCGGTCCTGAAAAGCTGCACCAGAAGTGCACAATCTACAGGTAATTGTCAACGATTGTAACTGGGCTAGTTAGTATACAACACCAGTGGGGTAATACATAGACCAGCTGGAGAGATCCTAAGAATAACAACAGATCACTTAGACTAACAGGAGCACTCTATATATCAGCCATTACTATGTGGCTTCCCCAGAAACAGTGAGGCATTGCCCTATCAATAAAACTGAGTACTCTACAAGTGAAGACCGCAAGCAGCCCTTTGTCTCTCACAGGTAGGTGTTGAATTCATGTCTCGAGGATGGGAACCTGTGTTAGAATGTTTTTAAAGCAAACAATGTAAATAATCCCATAGATGGGAGAATGTGAATGCAATGAGAAGTGCATGTGTTACTTCAGACACTGAACAAGATGTCCACTGTCTTGTTTCCAGGTTGCTTAATTCATGCCTCGTTGCCACCATTGAAGGAAGGAACGTGGTTACGTTAACAATAATTACCTTGCTATTGATAACCCTGAAGAAAGTGACTACTCACATGTCACTGAAACCGGTTGACCGACTATGTGTATATCCTTTTCAACTCACGTTATAGGGATAGCACCTCCTTTTACTCCTGTCTTACTTCAATTTTTGAATATTGCTATGCACAATGTGCATGTTTAGGGGAATGATCGCTTGTGGTCATTGGCCAATTAATAAATTAATTTATGGACAAATCCCATTGACGCATATGTGAGGGTGGGTGGAGTAAAGAAAAAGAAAAACCCCTTTGACTGCCAGATGGATGGGCCTCTGACACCCCAAAGTGAGTCCTGTACAAAAGGTGTACTGAAAAATTCCTAGAAGCCTGTATCTTTCTTTCTGAAAGGTGGCTAAGACAATCAGTTTGAGTTTAGTGGCAGGTAACTTTCCCGCTATCCCTAATAAATAGGTGGTGCTTCACAGTTGAGTTCTTAGAGGGATAGTGACAGTTTTAGAAATAGGTTTTATGATTAGGTCTGTGCCAAAAAATGTGTTTGGTGCGCTGTAGGGTCACCCTTGGTGTTATTTACCATATGAATCTAGTGACTAAAAGGTTAATTATCTATGACATAGGTACCCAGTTTATGTTGGCTCTGCCTCACATTGATACAGTCCTGCATGTCCAGTTCTTACCTGAAACTCCCCCGCCAAGTCCAAATTCCTACTGCTGCCCATCAACACCAAACACCCTGATATCCAAACCTGGCTCTCTGCTATGACCCTGGAGGGTTTAACACCCGATTTGGCCACATCTCTATTAAATTAAACTTTGCGCACCCAAGCACAGTTACATTACATTTTTCAGTGTTAGAAAGAATAATATGGCTCATCAGATATCAAAATATAACCTCATTGCTTAAATGACTACAGCCTGCATTTTTGTAAATATCATTGCTACAAATTTGAATCTGCCATCGCCATATTTTGTTTGATATTATTTAGCTCTGACCATGAGCAGGTAGGGACCAATGACGACACATTGTATACATCTATTCATGAAGGATGTACTAGAGTGCATGAGTGATGCCTATGCATTTAAGGCTCGATAACCTCAGAATTGCGCTAAGTTTCTCTGAATCGAAAACAGTGCAACACGGGAAAGATTGGGGCTGTATATTCTGTATATTATTCTGCTTTAGAAAAGCCATAACATATAGTATGATATGATATGGTATGGTTTGGTGTGGTGTTGCATGATATGATGTGATATGGTATGCTATGGTATAGCAATGCATAAAGGGGTCCGTCATTGCAAAGTGGTATCATGGTGCCAGAGCAAAATAGCCCTAACCACCAGTAATGCTTAAGAATTGTTTAAAACGAATCGACACCCACAGTAACAAAAACTGAAATTATATTTTTTTAGCAAATTGTAAAATTTTAGTGCCAATGGTTAAAAACACCTTTAAACACTGTGAAAAGCACATAAATTAATACATCATTAAAAGAAAATACAGCAATACATCAATTCAAATATAAAAATGAAAACATCAATTCATCAATTAAAACTTCAAATATTCACAAATCAATCATAATGTGTGTAATCTCGCAGGAATCCTCTGCCACATGTAATACATGGTAACGGTCAATTTAAGATTGCTCCCTAAATATAAAATGTCCCAACATTGGTCTGAATAATAATTTTCAAAATCATAGTTAAAATTCTATGTCCTCTAGTATACAAGTCTCTCAATCTGTTACAATCTGTTAATTAATGTCTTGAAGTCTCCACCACCAGATGACATAAACGGCATAGTTGATCATCATAGGGAATATTGAGCCAAATTCCAATTCTGAGGAGGGAAGGAAGAAGATTAAACCGAAGCGACATCTTGGAAATCCCTGATACACGTAAATAGAGAAGTTAGACTTCTTGGCCAATTTCAATAAATTATAATCTCTGTCCCAAATTAAAGATTTCTTTTTTAATAGCTTGCCTAGCAAGTTCAAGGTTATTGGTAAATTCTATACTGAAACATATGTCCTGAAAAAACCTCTAATATGTAAAATCCAATCTCTTAAAACCCCCAATGGCGAGTCAGATAAAAACCATTTAGAAATATTATGATACATAAAATGAGGGTTTTCATTTTCTACCATCTATCTTTTTCAAAGTAAACAAAACGATTAAGCCCAACTCACTCTTATTGGCTTCAACCAGAAAGGAATTGGGCAGGCCTAAATCCAAGCACCAGATCTTGCCTTCAAGGACTCTAAGCAGAGCAGTCTAATAAAAAGAAAAGATCTCAAGTCCAAATAGAGAGCATGGAACAATACTAGTTTCATAAATCTCCAACAGTCCTGCAATTGAATAACCACATTTACGATTAAACAAACTTCTAATAGCTTAAAACATTTTCATTACCATGTGTCTAATGGATTTAGCGAACTTTTTATCACTTAAAGAATCCAAAATAGTAACCCCTAACTACATGTAGGAGTTGACTACCTCAATGATTTCCTTATTGATTTTCCAAACAAAAGTTTTCATTGGGCCGTATAATCATAGCTTTAGTTTTGTTGATGTTTATTTTCAATTGGTTCTCTGCTGAGTATTTTGGTAAAGCAGCAAGACTGGTCTGGAGACCAATCAGCATCCTATCTAAAATAATGGCATCATCAGCATAGGCCAGCCATACCATGACCTGCTGGCCTATGCGAGGGAACATTCTTACAATTGTTAAGAGCCTCATCAATGTCTGCCACATACAAATTGTAGACAATAGGAGCCAAAGAGCATTCTTGTTTTAGACAATGATTTGTCAGGATGCTTTCAATCAACTGTCCTTCTAAATAAATTCTGACTTTCACCATAGTTTTACAGTAAAGGACTTTAATAAAATATAATATAGAAGGGCCTAACCCAATTTGCTCTAACTTCCTCCACAAAATAGACTGATTAACTGTGTTGAATGCACCCACATAATCAATATAGCAGGTATAGAGTGCTCCGTCTGTAGCCTGTAAGGTGGTACAAATGATATATGATATGATATTTATAACATGCTTAATACCCAGAGGTTTCTAAGCGCGGACCCGGGGATCAAACCTGCGTTGGTCTGTGTCGTCTTGCTTCCAAGGCAAGCACGTTGGCCCTAAGCTATCTCCCGTGATAGGTGACAACCAAAGGATAGAGAGGGTACAAACCCGCTTTCAGAAACCGATTTGTTGATTTTGTAGTACATTTTGGCAATCTATCCAGCAATTATTTTTTTCTAATAACAGTTAGGAAAAGGTTTTGGAACAAGAGTCAATCATTTGCAACATATGATAATTGGGACGCTTTTTATGAACTGGGATTGCAATCGTTTGTCTCCAGCTACTGGAATGGTACCTGTGTCTTTAATCAGAGAAAATAAGCCAAATAAATATTTAGCCTATCGATTGGGATCCCTTTTGATCACTATATTCGCTATTCCATCTGGGACAGGGGCCCTTAAGGATTTGAGATTACCAATCCTTCAATATCCTCTGAAGTAAAAATTAAGGTTTCTATATTATCTATAGCTTTATAAGTGCAAGCTACTTCAGAAATCTGAGGATTGAAATCAATAGTGCGAATGTGCAAAATCCATCTCTCTTCACAGAATGGATTAATTTCTCTATTCGAAACACCAGAAGTATTAAGAGACTTAAATAGATTCCAAAATGCACTGGAATCTGAGTCTCATAAAACACTGAACAGAATTTGGCACTGCAGCCGCAATGGAAGCCTTATGGGCTCTGATGGTATTTTTACATCTGGTTTTCAGATTAATGATATAAAAAAAGTGAGGATCAATAGGTGCACACCAAATTAAGAAATTAATATTCTGTAGTAAATCAAAAACTTAATAATTCTGGGTCCTGGGGAGGAATACAGGCCCTGACACGGGGCTTGTGAACAACATGAAACAGAGAAAAGTGTCTAAATTTAAAGACACTCCCGTCCCCAGAACACCAATGAAGCTGATACAAAGTCAGTCAAATGTATTAATAATTTTTACTTCAAAGAAATAAATATTTGTCAGAACAAACAATTGTAGCAAAATGAATTATGATCAGAATACGTCTGGTTGACATTTACATAATGAAACATTCAAACATTTAAATAAGGCCATCATGAGCAAAATAGTCTTCAAATATACAAATGAAGCATTCTTTGGAGTAAAGAGAAATAACCAAGAAAAACACAATATTCTTGCGATGGACTGAAGAGCTCTACGCGTTTCGGGGAACACCCCCTTCTTCAGGAGCAAAATTATCTGTAATTATATACTTTAGAAAATCATCAATATCTAAAACTCAATAAAGTACTTACAATATACACAGAAATGAAGAACCAAAGGCATCAAATGTACAGATGTTAAACTAATTTATGAAATTTACAAGGATAAACCATTATGTAATTAAAGTCTTATGCACTCAAAACAGGGAAATATAAAACACAATCGTCAAGCATCCCATAGGTGTGACTCCCAAAAAAGAACATAATAAAACCTCAAGTGGGTACTTAGAAATGAAAATATATGTTTAAACTAAATGTACCTGATTAAGCTAGAAGCAAGAAGCAGTAATGCTAAGTTCACAGCATGAATAGATCAAGGGGTCTTGTGGGATATGAGGTCGAAATGCAACCAAGCTGTATCTTGAAAGATTCCAAGGATGTAATCAATACACTATTTAAAAAGACGGAAATATATCAGTCATTGATGTTTAGTTAAAGATAGTAAAGTTCAAGGGGTTAAACGGACTTGTTTTTAAGGATGCTAGAAAAGCTTACCAATAGTTGAGGCCATGATCGCTAAACAAATTGTTAGGCAAAGCTAGGTCTCACTGTAACCCTCGACTGACTGGTGAATATTATTCATGTAGGTCCTCTTTCACTGTGTATGGTGCTCGAAAGATACCAATGCAAGGGGAGTCAGCCACTATATATAACAAAACCAAAGAAAAGAGCATGTAATCAGTCTATTAATATGACAAGCCTACTTCATTGAATCTAAAAGACATTTCAAAGTATCTGAGTGGGCCCAGTATAGAGGGTAGAGAAAAGCGCTGCAATATACTAGATATTAAAGACACATCAGGTAAGTGAAGATGAACTTAACTAGTATTAGCCCACAGACTTTGCTACAGACTTTGCTTCTGTTTCTGCTGTTTCTGCTGTGGACTTCAGCAACCAAGGTGCCCTATTGGCCCGCCCATCACTCACGCGGCCATCGCGACTAGCACTATATTACGAGTAAACGCACACAGCACATGCGCACTCGTGGAAGCACCGTATAAGCACCCGTTTTACCGCTTAGCCGAGAAGCCGCGAGGCAGCGAGAGCTTTCTCGGCATTACCATCTGGTCATTTACGACCAAATAGGAGTGCAAAGGTTAGTGACCCCCTCTTGGCCCTTTATACCCAGTCACCCACGGGTGATGGCTTTCACTTCTTATTCACTAAAAACTGACATGCCTGCCATGCGACAGCCAGTTTTCAATGGTCCGCAGCAACCTCACAGACATATCATTCTGCTATTTCCATCACCCCTGTTTTTTCTACGCATTTACACAATAAAATTGGCAGTATGAAACTGGCAACTTCCTCAGAAGCGTTTATGGCTAACAACACACCTCTGAGGTTGCCTCTATCGGACTCGACGAATATCCCTAGGTGAGCATGCATATCCCCAAACCATCATGTAAACAGTCTGTGACTTCTTGTGAGCAGCAACATCCCCTACCAATATCAGATAATACAATCCTGGATTCGTTCAAGGGACATGGCACACCCCACATATCAAGTGGTCAATTATTACCCATCTCATTCCCAGTATTGAGCAGATTTCCATTTATGCAAGTCAATGTGAATCCCCAATCCCTATCATGGATAAGAGGGACGCTTACACTTCGCAATCGATCGAATTTAACTCCACCATAGCGGAAGTCCATTCTATGGTGCACTGCTTTGCACATCCGACTCCAAGAGCTCACAGACCGGTCTCTAATGTGGAACACTCAAACCACATATGTATGTTACAACCTGCTCTAGTAGCAATCAACACCACAATCAAATTGTTTGAGACTCTAGACGCAAGGTTAACTAGACAAACTCGCCTATTTGATGATTTAGTGAAATGGCTGAAAGATAATTGCCCAATGTCAAAGACCTATAAAGAGCATGACACACTGCAGTTTAAAGAACTTGAAGACTCAGTCGTAGCAGTGGGAGAATACACCACACAAGAGAATATGGGGGATGGAGAGGCTCTGCCGGCCCCGTCAATCAGACCAGTTTCTCAACTACCAGCCATTGCTGGGACAATTCGACCCATCGTGACTTCCCCCCGACCCAAGAGTCAAACCAACAACTGACAACTCTTGGATTTCCTCTGTCTCACCGCCCCCGAGCACCGTTCCCCCATCCAGGGGTGAAAGAGTTACACCATCGGCCCAAGGGCCTGTGACTACGTGCTCGGCAAATGCCACGATTAAGCACAAAAAGCCTTTGGTTAAAGAGCCACGGGTGCATCCAAAAAAATTAAATTCAAAAATATGGCCAGCACTAAGATAGCGAAGAGCAGTCTAAGTGCCTTTCTTCAGGTACTTGGAAACACCACTAAATCCAAACTTGCACCAGAACCAAAGGTCCGACAAAATGCAATCGCATTAACCACAAATTGTCCTGAGCTGCTCCCTCTATCCACCAGTCCGCAGAGGAGAACTGACCCAATTACTCCTGTCATTTCCCACTCTCCGCTTAATGACCTAGTCCACATCATAGAACAAAAAGAGAATACAGAAAGCATATCAGTTCTAACCAAACCTGCCAAGAAATTAGTCACGTTCTCTGATGTGGACCCATCCTCTTCAGAAGGTACACAAAGCCAAATAGTTCTGTCAGAACTGAAAAAGATGGTTGACACATACTTAGCTGCATGATTGCCCCCGCCCTAAAAAATATACAGCAGGGAGATTGCACACAAATCACGAAAAATGACTGTAAACATCTGTCGATGACTACACACACAGTAATGACTGAGCGGGTATTTGTAGGCCCAGTGGAAGTACCATCCTTGATGGAAACTTAGATATCTTATAAGCAATCCTCACATACACTTCAGCAGTAAATGAGGAGCCCTCAGGACAAACCTCTTTGTCATAATCATGAAATATAGTCACATGCAATGAACACACCACACCATATAGATCAACAAGCAATGAGATTGGACTCTCGCAAGCCTTGCACGCAATGTTTATGAAAACCAGCAGACCCAGTGAACACATCCTATCATACTCTAATTTTATAATGCTGTGAAGGTTGTTTTCCAAAATATGATCTCAATAGGCGCAATATTTTCAACATCTTTAGTGATGTGGTGGCACTCGTGGACGTCTCATCAAGAGACATTGATCAAATCGAATTCATATCTGAAGAAACGCCGTCCATAGTTAGAGTATGGATCCCTTCAGGGGTGGTCCTGAATACAATCTGGCAATCAAAGATGCAGTTATTTGAACTGGGATTTTTGCTTGCACAAGACCCAGCTCGACTGACAGAGAGATCACAATGCGACAATCAAAGGCCTAACATATATCTGGGGTCACATGAAACAATTGGTAGTGGTACAAGGGGCCCAGTCTACCCCACTAATAAACCACCAATTCAGCAGGTAACATTGCCGCTGAAAATTGCGAGTTGGAATACTCGAGGGCACTCACATTTGCAGCTCTCCATCAAACAATTGCCCTCTACTCATCATATCATAGCGTTACAGGAAACCTGGCTGGTCACCCCTCCTGTTTGGGATGGCTATGACTGTGTCCTGCTGCCTGCCCTAGCAAGCAAGGGCCGAGCTTCATCAGGCCTCCTAGTTGGCGTCAATAAGAGAATAGGTGTATCTATCGTCCCATGGGCTTCTGAAAGTGCCTATATTCAGTTGGTAAAGCTATCTACCAAAGACCATGTATTAGCACTGGTCACTTTATACAGAAACATAGCAGGCATGTCTGAGGAAGCCTTTATTGGTGGATTAGCAAGAATCCTTGATCTAATACACATGAAGGATCAGATCACTAACACTATGATACTGGGTGACATAAATTTGGATTGTTGGAATACCAACCGTGCAACTAAACAAGTGCGTAGATGGGTCCCCTTCATAAAAGCGCACAATTTTTATATGATAAATCTATCCGTGACGGGAGACATTCCAGCCCAGCACACCTGGCACAGGGGCACCTCTACCAGCATAATCGACTATATTTATGTTGATGCGCCCCTGTTTCAAAAGGTAGGTCAAAATGACCGTCAATGACCATGAACAAAGCGATCATAGGATTCTATCTATGGACATCGCCTGGGATACTGTCCAGATAGAGAGGCCCCTACTCACTCAAAAGTTAATCATTAATACCTCCAGGAAAAGTTTACAGTGGAAAACAGTGACATTGGCTGACTATCATCGTTCACTAGAAAGCAATAACTTGACCACTTGCCCAGCACAATATATTGATTTACTATACTCATTTGTCAATACTATTATAACCCAGCTAAAAAATAATATTAGACACAAGCATTCATTTGATCCAGAGATCAAACTTAAACGTGCTGAATACAGACATAGAAAAAGGGAAATTCCAGAGATGAACTCACAAACCTGTTGCCAAGACCTAAAAACAGCCAAATGCCAATACAAAAATTGGCTACGTAGTAGGAAATCTTTAATTTTCCAACATGACAGTGAACTGATGGAACGCGCCAAGACTAATAAAAACTCTGCTGAAATGTGGCAACTGCTGTCCAATCATTCTCATAACACACAAGCACACGCCCAAATGAATGGCGTCCAGGAACACCAATGGAAAAAACATTTTTATAACTTGTATGCTGATGATTGTTTTGTCAACTCAAACTATGTACAAATGTCAGAAGGCCCATGGAGTGTTTACTACACAATTACAATTCTCCGAGAGTTCATAATGAAAGCTAGCTACTCACGAGCAGCAGGCCCAGATGGCCAAAATAATCTGATGCTCAAGGTAAACCCACATGAATGGGCATTGATGTTTGATAAGATATATCGCCAAGCTTTAACATCATGTATGGTTCCATTATCGTGGAAGACTTCTATTATAATTCCAATCTTTAAAAAAGGCGATCGTAGTCTTCCCCGAAACTATCGCCCTTAGCATTACTGGATGCTCCAGGAAAAATCTTTACAAAATTGATCTTATGAGATTTTAATGCCTGGACACAGAAACATCAGCTACGTGATCCTCAACAGATGGGTTTTGTCGCTGGCATGGGCACCAATATTAATCTACTCTGCCTTAATGCGAATAAAGCACAATGCCATTTGACAAAACAGCCAGTCTTTTTTACATTCATACTGCTAGGGGACTTAAGCAGGGGTGCCTGTTGAATCCGCAATATTTAACTACTTTATTCATGATGCCCAGGCAATCTTTAACAAAGCAATGTCAGATTCTCCCAAGTTTAATGACTGTCAGAAAAAAACCCTAGTGTATGCGAATGATCTGGTGTTGATCTCAAGGACCCAGATGGGTTTGCAAAATCTACTATCGGCCTTTGAAGTTTACACTACACAAAATGAACTCAAAGTTAACACCACCAAAACCCAAGTAGTGATGTACTGGCCGAAAACATTTGTCTGGTCCATTAACCATATTTCTTTGTCAGTGGTTCCTCAGTACATATACTTAGGTATAGCCTTTGATGGACACCTACACGCCAAAGGCCAAATTGAGCGAGTTGAAGTCAAATTAGCCACTGCTATCTTGCAAGCAAAAATTATTATGTACAAATATGGTAAATGTTCAATTAAACTGGTGTGGCATTTCTGGAACATGAAGGCGGTACCAACCCTACTATATGGTCTCGAAAACTTACCAGTAAACCCGTCTTTCGAATTTCACAAATGGGAGGCCAAATTTTGGAGACAGATTTTGCATTTACCACAATGCACCCCTGTAGGCTGGTTGAGATTCGAGTTGGGATTGGTTTCCCTTCAAGCACTCTATCACTAGCGCATTACTGCACTATTTAGGAAATGGTCTTTGGTTATTTTAAAAACTTTAACTCATTACATATTTTTTGTAAAACATACTTTTGTGACTGCTTGGACACAGAAAGTTTATCAAATACTGGCTAATGCGCAAGTTTCCATTGAACTATTGATTACCAACCCGGACAAGGCAAAAACCAAGATATATGAGATAGACTGGATCAGTACAAGAGAATTGTGTCTCCAGTATAGAGATGGCGATGTGTGTAGGTTTCCTTAAAAAAAGCCTGCACTCTGCCACCATATCTGGTGAGAACACCAGCACCAGAATATTGTGCAAGCATATTACGCCTACGCTTTAAGTTGTGGATCACTAAAGATTCACAAGCTATACGTAAACAGCTCCCATCAGCACTCAATTTTTGTCGCTTTTGTCTGAAACATGACATACCTGAAACTCTATGTCATTTGATTACAGAATGTGATGCATTGATTGATCTTAGAGTGATTCATTTTTCTAGACATTGCAAATCATTAGGGCAATTGGAGGCCGACCAATGCTGGTCAGCTATTTTGAGTTCCACATATATGCCGATACAAATGGCAACAATCAACTTTCTGCTAAGTTTGAAACTAGACATGTTGATGGACATTTGATGCCCATGATCAGCAATTTATGAATTGTAAAAGTATCATTTTAAATGAAAAAATGAATGTAGAATGCAACTCTGTTTTCTTCCTGCCATTTCTTTGGTCTCTTCTTTTGTTGTTGAGCTATTAAATTTTACATATTTGTAACATATTGGTACTGTCATTTTTATGTATACATTTTTAAAGGTTGATTTAATTCAGCTGAATCAAATAAAAAAAATCCTTCATAAGATTCAGAGAACAGTTCCGTTGTTCAGCAGCTCTGGTAATGGGAGGAAAACTATCTTTAGCACTTTCCGTACCTAGGATAGTGCTAATAGTAACTGAAGAAAGTTGGGGGTGAGCGGCCGAAGCTGTGATATGGGCCATTGAGGAAGCTGTAGATTATGGGCCTCATTACAAATCAGGCGGTCCGGAAATAACGGTGGCGGTAAACCCGCCGCCACCGTTGTTTCCAGACCGCCTGATCCCGACTCCTGCAGGCGGGAGGTGATGTTCCCGCCAGGTCTGACCTGGCGGGTTTAACACCGCCCGCCTGCAGGCGGACGAGGAAACACCGGCAGCATTACGAGATGCTGCCGGTGTTTCCATGATCCCCATTCCCATTGAGTCATATAGGACTCAATGGGAATGGGGATTAACACCATTCCGCCTCTGTGATTCCCGGAAAACCGGGGTTGTAATGCCCCGGTAATTCCGGGAATCACGGAGACGGAATGGTAATACGAGTCCGGCGGTAACCAGGCGGTTTTACCACCTCGGTTACCGCCGGACTCGTAATGAGGCCCTATGTTTTCTTTTTTATCCAAGTATCAAGGGAAGAGGAGCCCAAGTTAGTAGTTAGCTCTTTCTGGCCACCCTCTATACCGTGAGTCAGAAGGAGTTCAAAGTTGTTATGAGTTTCTAAACATTCTAACTTTCAAGGAAAAGTCACTCTGAGGGCTTGCGAAGAAGTGGAGGGGCCATTAATGGTGTTCGATCCAATAATTAATTTGTCTTTGCTAGTGGTTTTACTCTTCTGCTGGCGTTGTCTCTTTCTTGCCCTCTTTGAGTTATTTTAGGAATGCTGGTCCATAGTTGACGGAGTATCATGAGCAACATAGCCTGAAGATGATAGTTCTTAATTCGTGATTCTAATCGAGTCGAGTCAGATATGACAATGGGAGACAGATGAACCTCCAGGACATCGGTATTAGTAATATGAGTTAGGTTCTACCTTTTCCGCGCTACCAACAGCAGAGTGTGTGTAAGTGTAATGGGTTATTTTATAACACGCTTAATACCCAGAGGTTTTTAAGCACGGACCTGGGGATTGAACCTGTTTTCGCTCAGCATTGTCTTGCTTTCATGGCGAGCGCGTTGCCCTGAGCTATCCTCCCGAGACAAAGCTGGCAAGGACTACATCAACCAGACTTACCAGCCCACTCTTGATTATCTGTTGCTCTTTAAACAATGAAACAAGCAATCTGATTGGCTCTAGCCAGGTCCATACCCGGCTGGGAATCCCTCCGTCGGGATTCCACTGCCTTTTTCCCCAGCGGGGGGCGTGGCAACCCCTCAGCCTATGGGGAGGCTCGAAGCGGGGCCTCCCCACAGCTGAGAGTCTGCCTTCACCCCCCGCCGGGGACTCGGGTAAGTATTTTTTTTCCCTTCCCTCTCCTCCCTCCCACCCACCCCCTCCAACTTACCCTCTTGTTTCTGCGTCCCTGGTGGGGGACGAGGGAAGTCTCCAGCCGTGTGGAGACTCGGAGCGGGGCCATCTCCACACGGCTTGGGGCTTTCCTCTCCTCGTCCCCCGCCGGGGACGCGGGTACGTTTTTTTTTGTTGGTTTTTTTCCCCTCCCAACCCCACTTACCTTTTTCTGGATCCTTTCTTGGGAGCGGACGCGCTGGGAACACATGTGTTCCCAGCGCGTCCGCTCCCGATGACCGCCATGGAAAGGGAAATTATCGCTCGGGCCTATAACTACGACCCCGGGGCATTACCTGAGTCGGTAATGCCCCCGCCGCGAGGGTCATATTGCTTAATTATGAACAGGAGAGGAGGCATAGTTTGTCACAGCTATCTGCTCTAGGTCAGGAGACCGTGGTAGATTGATTAAAGGGATCCACTGTGCTCTGTTGCCACCAGCCATAGTTATGTGCAATGCCTTGCCTCTCATTCTACGAGCTCAGGTATAAATGAAATAACAAATTATTGTCATTAGACTCAAGTATAGAAGACTCTGCTAGCATCTGGGCAGCAACTGCGGGAGAGTCAGTAGGGAGAGGAGCAAGGCTATTTGTGTTAGTAGATTGACAAACCGGTTTAAGGAATGCAGTAATTTTACCTTGCACCGCTTCGTCATAACCTCATTTTTCACAAACAGTTTCCACGATACCTGCAGCTGCTGCTTTTGTTTGTATGTTAAGCATTTTTCCTTTCTTTAGCAACCTATGATCAGCAAGTGCTTGATGACAGGCAATGGGCAGTACCAAAGCCAGCATAATCACAGATTAATGAGCAGAAAGAAACAGAGACATTACTCTCTAAGAGCCCACAAAATGCTGATGTTCTACCACAGCCGCTTCAGCCTCCCATCTGCTGACCACTGCTCCACGCGAGAATGGTGATTTAATTCAGATCGGCAAAGGTAAATGCTGCCTCCACAAGTAGAAAGGAAATTCAGACTTCAGCTGCAGGTAAAAAAGGCTCCCCACTGCAGAATACTTATACTTGTCACTTCTCCGCTCCGTGTGAGAATATGGCTTTCACACCACAGCTGCGGGGTGAACACAGGGTTTAATGGCCCGCCAGCCTGGTCTTTGTGGGACCCAGCAAACTGTGGGCCTTAGCTCGCACTGCGGGCTGCTAAACCCTTTGTCTGCCCTCCAGCAGGGGCGTGGAAGCCATTTCCACCTCGTGATTTACCAGTTTGCGAAAAGTTTTCCTTTGTTTCCCTTCTAACAGGAGTTAAGCTCCACGCGACACATCACCCGTCGGAATGGAAAAAAATAACAAACATAATGGCCACCGCCATAAAAATAGAAAAGGGACTAGGTCCCTTGTTTGAATGACAGCAGACATGAAATAACTGTACCAAAAAGGTCAAAGTCACCCGAAAAGGGACCTAGTCCCTTTTCTATTTAAATGGCAGCGGCCATTTCTTTTTCTATGCTCCGCCATGGGCAGTGAATGCAGAATCGCGTCCGGGAAAGGCGGATTCTGATTGGTCAGACCACTTTTCCATGTGCGAATGCTGATTTTAAAAGGAATTCAGCTCTTTAATCTACTAGTCCTCGATGTATAGAGTGGAACCTGAGCTTTAATACTGTCACACGCAGATGCAGGTGATGTTCAATTTAGAGATGAAGCCTCGTCCTTGCCCCCCTCGTCCCTTCCTCCACCCACTCTCCTCTCTCCACGTCTCCCACTACTCTTCACTGAGTGGCTTAAAATGTTGCTCTGTTTAGAGAAAAATGGCAGGAGCTATGATATCCAGAGCCATCACCAGCTTTAAAGTTCCAGTAGCCTCCTTCCTGCCCACTGCCCAGACCAGTGCCAACCCTGTGATATTGCTTTTGAGTCCTGCATGCAGGCCTCGGTAGGGGGAATCCATGAGGGTTCCTGGCATCTGGGGAGGGCAACGGGAGATGTACGGTGACACCTGCCAACCTCGAACTGTGGCCTGCCCTCCTATGCACCACTAAGCAGCAGGCCTGGAATCATGGCCTTTCAACCTTAGCAACAGATATGCCCTCCACTCCTGGGAGGCAATACCCTTGTGACTCACACAAAGAAAGCGTAATGTTTTTTCTTAAGTTATGTTATCGCTCATTTGTATAGCACCTACTGCCATGACTTATGACTTCCAAGTGCTTTTGGATGTCATAGAGGCAATGGAGGAGTATGAGAGAACTTTAAGTGTTGGTAGGGAGGGGCAAAATCTGGTAGGTATTTAGGATGATGATGAGCAACAGATTCTTAGGAATGCATTGGACATAAAGTTGGAGGAGCTATGTGTACAATTGTACAGAATGTATCGTGGGACTCATCTGTATTCTATGGACTGTGGCGATGAAAGGACAAACAGCTGGAGAAAGGTGTTTGCCGCACCAGGGGTATTTCTGAAATTTACTCATGGTGAGTCAAGGCATGTTGAAGCCATGCCCAAGAAGACACAGATGGCAACGTGGTTCTTACTCCCTTCCCCGTGGCCCCCAATGAACATTTGGAAAGGGTTACATGTCAGAAATCTGAATTTGCCAAGTTTGAGGAAGGATCCCTGAAAACCGAACAAAACAAGATAGACTTTCTACAGGGGCTTCCTATTTATGAAAGTATTTGTTTACCAAAACCTAGGCTTTTGCTTCTGTGCAAGGTGCTTAAGGACACAAAGCCTATCTATTGCTCTGTAATGGTTAAAATAACGATTTGTGATATTGCTGCTTTTTGAGTGAAAAATGAGACACTGTATTTGTACCATGGTAGCACATGGATCAAAAAAACACTGGTGCATTAGCCATCTCAGAGTTGTTGATGGAACATGGACCCTCCCAATGAAAAATCCAGGTCATCAATTTTGAGTCTGGGAATATTCTGGGTAAAATCTAGCTTCTCAAGAAAGACACACTACACTGCAAGCCTTATCTTCAAAAATGAAACTGAGTTACTGAACACAAATATGTCTCTTCCCAAGAACCAAAAAGGTCCAAGAATATTTGGTGGAGGAGACAATGTGGTCCAGAATATCCAAATTTAGCTTGCCTTTAAAAAACATCCAGAATCAACACTGTATTAGGATTGAAAAACAATAGTCCGAAATGCACATTTCAATCAGTGTTTTTATTCAACAGAAATTCCCAGGTTACTTACGGTAATCATTATTTCTAGTCCTACTATTCCCCGTTGCAATACTTACTACTTGAAGGAAACTGTCATCCAGACAAAGGTTGTCAAAAATGTTTACTCAAACTCTTGCCCCACTTGGCTCCACCCCCTCCAAATACAAGGATGGTGCTCCTACACCTGCACCTGGGTCAATAGCCAAGACAATGAAGCAACATCCTCCAAAGGAGGGAGGGCGTATATACTGAAATGATGAAGGGTAGGACTTGGAGTAATGAAGGTTACTAGTTAGTAATCTGGGCATTTCCTCCAAAATCACTCTTCCTCATTCCAGTCCTTACTCTAAGTATACCAAAAACATGTGAAGAATGTGACTCAAGAATACCTGTGATACGACAGGCCAATGATAATACACCACCAGAAGGTTACAAGGATTTCATTCTTCTTTTCAAGATTATGGTAAGGATTGTACAAGCACATAGATACTAGGGAAAAAGTCTACAAACAAAAGGGAAACAACTAGGAAAAACAGTGTCCGGGATGGGCCAGCAAACGAAAGCACCACCTATAAGTGAAACTACTGCAAAGGGAGAAATGGCATATGAGGTGGGACACAAAGCTTGTAAGTGTTGTTTGGTTATTTACCCACCCATGGACTGCCCATGGCCATGCTAATCCCTAAGGCCATTCCCACCCACTTCCTTCCTCTGCCACCCAAAACACATCATACTGGGATCCCTTTGAGCTAGTTTTATTAAGCCTTACAATGAAACCATGTGGTCAAAGTGCCTGCCAGTGATTATTCCAATCAGTCTTCTGAGAGTTAATGACTTAAGTGAATCTTGAAATGTGTTACTTTGTGTAATAAAAATGTCTTACCCAGGTCTGCCTTCAGGTACTCGATTTCTATGCACTATGCGTATCCTTCACTGAAGTCCTGTTAAAATGTCATCAATGACATTTGTGATGTCATCTTTGATGTCCTGGGCGTTAGTCATTGCAGTGCACAAAGGTGGCTTGAGTTATGGTTGCTTAGCGTACCATAATGGGCACATTTCTGAGGTATTCTGGTTTTACTTGTACCCATAACCTCTCTTTAACAATGTAACTTAACCATAATGTCCTTTTGACAATGTTTTTTCAGTGAATTTCATGGGTTTGTACCAGTGCATGCTAATTTCTTAAAACCTACTAATATCATACTTACCCGAATATAGCAACATTTATGTCCAATTGACAAAGTTTCACCTTAAAACATTGCCATTTCCCATGTTCTAGCATCATTTTTAAAACTTCAATACACTTTTTGACACTTTTTCTACAGTGTTTTCATCTGTCGGATGTTCGCGAACATCTGACGTCATTGCGAACTTTCCAGACAGTGTCACGTGACCATGCATGCGTGCAGCATGATAACGTGTGTGCAAATGCATCTGCACTTCGCGATCGGGTCCGTGCTTTGCGGATAGGTCAGAACGGCACTTTCCACTGATCTAGGAACTTTCAAGCTCACCACTACCAGCTGGAGAACGTAGACAACAACAAAAGCGGATTACTTCAAAATACAATGAAAAGGACTAACAAAACGAGGTAGAGGAAGTGCTTGCCTCTAGCACCAAGAGAGAATCATGGGTGTGGCAGTTATTTACCACTGTTGGTAATGTACCAAAGGCTAAAGCTATGAAAGTGAAATGCAATGAGTGTAACATTGTACTTAGTCGCAGACTACCTGGACAGTAGTCCTACAGGACCACATCTATGTGCCGCCACACCCAATCCAACCACTGTAATGCTCTCAGGAAGACTGTTTCCTTCTTAGCAAATAGTAGGCAATCTTCCTCCACCTCAAATTGCACAACCAGTACCGTAGGCACAGCTACCTTGCAAGCAATAAAAGAGGCTGTTGATCCATATATTTCAAAGACAACAGTCCTCTGTATATACTGCAGATGTAATGTGCAAAGACCACAGACACATGTACATAATGCGCATTGGCAATACATATTCCTTTACCCGTTACTTGTATGTTTGCTAACACTGTGGCACATAAACTCTTCATCTATTTCAATCTGCAGCCACTTATCATAATATCTACTTTGCAGCGTGTCCAAACTTCATTTACTTTATTAAATTACTTCTTGGTTATTTGTGAAGCCCCTAAAACCAAAAACTAAATGTGCACATTGGCAGAAGACCAAAAAAAGGAGGAGGGGTCAGGGAACAAAACAACAATGATGTAATGTAATAAGTCCTTTGTAACACACCTGTTCACAGGTATTTCTAGGCTCAACTTGACAAAGAATGGAACAACAAAAGGAAACAGAACAAATAATTTTAGTAGGCCTGTGTCATTCATATGACGCAAGTGCAACAGGAAACAGTAGGTGAAGTGCAAGGGGGGTGGATGGGGAGAGTGCATTAAGGCACCACCCGTAAGTGATGCCGGGTCGCCAGTTCTCAGTAAGGTCAAATAGTACTTTATACAATTCAGTTACATAGTTTCTCCATATTACAAACGCTTTGTACTCCAACTTCATTACGTACAATAACTTCACACATATTCCTACTACGGTGATTCTGTCCATACTCCTACTACATTGCCTATAATTACAAACTGTGGTCCTTGTGCCCAGTGCACATATTCTGGGGGGCATGGCCTGTGGCCATGCCCCCTAGAATCTAGCCACTGACCACAACACAATCAAACGGTATAACAAGTATGGCTCATACATGGTCAACAAATAAAACTCACCCACACACCTCTGCAATCAAAATAATGTCAGCGGATTCCGAAATGTACTGCAGCCTCCGGTGGCATTTGCAAACCCCCTTTTCACCTATAAAAACAGGTCTACAATACCTTCTTTCCATTGCCCTACCATTTCTATGCCCTCTTTCATCCATCAAATAAGCCCAAATGTCTTTTCCAAGTTGTCCATTCAGAACGCTGCCCACAAACTACCCTGCGAGCAGCTACGACACCGGCCCGACCTTTTTCAACCCACAAAAATAGCCCCATATCTCTTTTCCACTCCCCCACTCTTCCCAGACCCTCTTTCAACCACCAAATAGCCCAAAATGTGTTTTCCTAACCTTTTCCCCACTGCAAAGTCCACGGTCAGCTGCGACCGTCTGCAGATCCAACATGGCAGGCTCTTCCAAAAATCTAACACACCTCACGTTTTGTATTGACCAATGATGGGCACTTCAGATGTCGGCGGACCTCATGTCTCCCTACAGACCTATCTAGTCCCGGCCGTGGAGCAAAAAGGGAAGCGAGTCTGCGGACCGAACCCAGATATCACTCATTTTATTGGCCTACTTCTTGGTCATTTTTTTAAAAACTACTGGACGGATTAACATCAAATTTACAAAAACACACTTCTGGGCCCAGGCCACTGCTCCTGCAGCAAATCTGGTGAACATCCAGCCGGCGGTAGGCTTGAGCAAAATTTGTTTTCCATTGCATCCATGGGAAAAACCACACATTTTGGGACCCCCTAAACAATTGCCCCCCCCTTGATGAAACCTCACCAAACTTTGTCGATCTGACAGGGGCCATATAATATTTTTGCAAGGTTTCATGAGGATTCGTTCAGGGGGGGTGAAGTTATAAGCCGCCCAAAAAGTGTTCTTCCTATGGGTTGAGCAACTGAACCATAACTACTATAAATATACAGCTTCTTCAGGCCTCCATTGGCCAAGCAATTTGTTTTTTCAAAATGGAAGGGCACATGCTTTCCCCTGCTGGGCGGGCTGTCATTCATGCTAATGAGAGAGCCAAAGGGGAATTCACCCACTGGAATTTGCGTTAGGATACACATTCTCCATTATAATGTATGCACCACACAGCTGCCTCCCCACGGAAAGTCCTTTACCTGTGCTGCACTGAATTAATTCTTACCATTCCATATATTTTATATTGTGTGATCAGATATGTGCTCTTGGGACACAAAACTGTATTAACTGAAACTGATAATGCCCCAAAACAGTGTAGGTAATGTGAAGAGACCTTGTCCTCTTTAGGGACCATAATAACTTATAAGCCCCCCTTCTGTTCCCTTTTCTTACATAACACCTTCAACATTTTCACGGAGTCAGTTGAGTGCCTGTACACCCCTTCTCATCTACTCAGAGTGTGATGATACACCAGCTTTCAGTTTCTATGTTTCTATACAGGGGTGGGTTTTCGCTTGTGTTTTTTGGTTAGTTATTTGCATTGTTATTCTATTCTTTTTACTTTTGCTGTTTGGGTTGCTGCCGTTACCAGCTCACAATCGTCCTGAAGATATTGCCTACACTCTGCCTGCACTACTGTACACGGCTCAGGAGGTATACCTTTTCGGCCTTTGCCTTTTGCACCTTTGCGATTGGGATCCCTGCTGGTTGAATAGTAGTGCGTGGCTGAGTTGGCAGTCTAGCTCTACTCGCCCCTGTACTCCTTTACAGCAGTATTCCTTCAGTCACACATGTCCTCTGTAAATCATGTCAGCATTCCAACCACTATACAGTGATCATGTCCACAAACCGTTTCTGGCAGCATCATGGAAGCAGTAGAAGGACGTTTACAGCCGCAGAATCGAATCTTGTTCGCTCCAGGAGTAACACGAGTCCGAAGCACAGGAGGTGCAAAGATTGAACCAGCAGGTGATAAGGAAAGTAGGGTGCACTGTCCCAGGTTGTCACCTATCAACATGACTTCATATTCCTCTGTGAAATCACTCACAGTAAAGTAGTCCTGTGGAACAGGGTCATTTCAAAGGACTATTGCATTGGTCCACCTTTTCACTTAGCCCACCTTGCACATTGAAGGGGTGCTTGAAGTCAATGCTGCATCGGTGGTGAAGCACATAAAGTCCTCCAACACACGGTTCACAAAGTGAAGGGCATATGCTATGCTACAGAAGGCTTTCCCAACATGCCTGATGCAGTGCACTGCCACGTTGTTGCCTATGGACTAAAACAACCACAACAAATGGTGGTAGAACAAGGTCAACATCCTGGTGAATTGTGTCGCGGATTTGCACAGAGCATGTTCATGAGTGTTTCCTTGGACAAACCCATGAGTCAATGGGCGTGAGGAAAACAAGCACAGGCTGATAAGTATGGAAGCTCAAACACAACTCACACACAAAACAGGGTCTGTGCAACACCAGTCCACAGACCAGATTACCAGATCCTCACAGGAGCTAATTACTTTAACATAACACCATGTACTGATAAAGTTAATGGTTCTTGGACTGCTCCCGCTCAGGACACTGTCACTGCTTGGAAACTCACCTTAAGGATGATTGGGTGGCACGAGAGCACATATGAATGAAAACTGTAGCCCACAGGGAAAAATGCCACAGCAAAATTCACATGCATGCACATTAAGCATATGTGTCACACATAGTGTGTCCTCCCTACTTTTCACCGTAGGTTCGGCCTACCAGTTAGCCACTTGGCTCTTGATGTCAGCGTCCACGGGTGCTCTAACCCCAGGACAGAGATTACCAAGGTCACAAGACCATTCAGGGGGCATTTGGAATCCTAACAAACGGGTTTCGCTGGTGCTGCCGGTTGTGCATGCTGAACGAGACTGTAGCATGATTGCTCTGTTGTGCTGCGTGCAGATCAGCATAGTCGTATGTTGCCCAGAGCCCAAACCACGCGGGAAGAGGAGGATGATGTTGATAGTGTGATGATGAGCACATGTCAGCAGTAACTCGCAGATTCTGTGATGACGTTGACACAACCATGGGCAGAGACTGTGCCGTTCATCATTTCTTCAGGGAAATGTATATATCTTTTAGGAAAGCATTAATGGAAAAAACGGAAAGGTGTCTCCATACTCGCCCTAATGCACTAATGCAGATTGCAGCCGAAAGAAAAAGCACCTCGCAAACCACCCTCCCCAACTCATACTCCCTGGACCATATTCAAAGTATGCCCTGCCCCTCCATAATCCCGGTATAGTCGAACTAGTAACTGAGTTAACCGTTGGATGATTTTCGATGCTATTTGCCTAGTGATCAGAATATGGGCATACCCAGTGTATTCCATCATACATAAGCCCCGTCTCCTTCCCTTTACAACTATCCCTTGTGCCAAGGGAATAACCTCCGTGGCTGTAGGGAGTCCTTGCTCATTTGCAAACATGTAGGTGAGAGGGCCAGCTCTCCTTTGATCAGACGCAAGGAAGCTTCAGTCTCATCCTGGCGGGTAGTACAGCCACGAATGTGGCAAAGTGTGTAATTGAGGGAATGCATTCTGGCCGCGGGTGTGACCTTCTGCTAGTACTATTTATGAAAGTAGACCACACCTCTGTACAGAACTCATTCGCCCACCTTGCCCTCTGCTACACCTTGCCACCAAAATAACAATAGAGTTACTGCTGGCATTTGTGGTATAAACAGTGTTTTCCATGGCTTCAACTGCTATGGTCAACCATCTTGTTCCTAAGGCAGAGGTATTAGGAAGAAGCGTGTTCCTAATGGTGGTACTGGATGAGGGAGAGTGCACTCCCAAGTAGGCATTGTCCAACATGGGGCAGGGCCCATGGCTTTACCTTGGGACCATCTATAGACTCCATACAAATAGCTATCTGTGAATGCCCCCTCTAATTGAATTTTGCTTTAACAAGGATTGAGATGCCAGGGTGAGTGAGTGACTACCCATTGCCTGCTTCCTCCTTTCTGTAACCTCGGGTGTAGTATCTAAAATGGATTGATATGATTATCAACTTCACCACTAGTACCGTCTATGATGGTTTCCAGATCCAAGGCTTAAGTAGAATCTATGCCTGTGCACATGTTCATCTTTTTACAATTTTATTATTTCTTTCACAATGTACAGATATTGCTATAATTACTATATAAAATCGTTTTGTCATCAAGGAAACTACAAATTTAAAAGGTCATGAAATCCCAGCCATTGTGTGCTCGTTTTTTCTCATCCAATGTACATGACGTTCCTTCCTTAATTTCAATATAAATCATAGACAAATTGTGCAACCTCAATGCAAAGATTCAACATGGTGGTGTTCTTCCATTAATTCATTTTGTTGCAGAGTAGAATTTCGTCTGGGGGGTTGGTAGTAGGCCATTCAATAGAGATTTGACCAATAGAGACCTTTGGTTCTCAAAGAGTGGACCAATGTATGGTGTTTCCACTTCACTTGAGGCCAGTTGATATTCTCTCTGTAACCCAGCAGAAATGAAGGGGCTCTAACAGCTTCTTTAGTATGAGCGACCGTAGGACTTTCCTAGTCTCAGGGGCTCAACCACGCCCTCACCTGAAGGGCTCTCACTATAGTATCCCCTTGTCTTACTATCTTTGTCTGTAAAAACATTCTGTTCGAAGGGCTCACACACTGGCACTCATCATGTCTGAGGGATCTTGGCCCACAAATCAGCACTTTGAGGCTATTTCAATATAACTAACAACTAATCTGGGGAGAGATGAGGATGTCTTTTAAAGAAATAGATATCCTTTCGTGATATTTATAATTGTGTGGATTTATTTTTGTTGAATGTAATTCTTTTGGTATGTTTTTGTAGGAATTATGTAAAACAATATATGTCTTTGTTCCTACCAGATTTTGTTTGAGCTTTTTGATTAAAGTGTATACTTTTATAATTGTTTTTGTCTCTTTAATTTAGTGTAGAGAAACAGGTCATGATGAAATTATATGAATATGATAAAATTGAGGAAAGAGGAAAAATTACAGAGACCTGGTGCAAGTCTCTCCTAGTTGCAATACATAACAAGGGGGATATGCTGGACCCATCAAATGACTGGCTTTTTGTGATGATGGACTCCAGCCAAAAACTATTTGTCAGCATTCTCTGATGAAAATGTAGTAGTTGGGCTGACGCAAAACAAATTATGAGCCCACTACAGACAGTCTTTCCAAAAGGTTACAATTCCATCACTAACATATTCAATATCTCATAGAAGAAACAAAAAAGAAAACAATGACCAATTGTATTGCTGCTATGTCGATTTTGGTAAGGCTTTCAACATGATCCCACGCCCTCTACTCTGGGAAAAATTACTCAAATTGCAGCACGCCCTCTACTCTGGGAAAAATTACTCAAATGGCGGATCGAGCCACTTATTTTACAACATTACAACAGCTCTATCAGCTGGTGCATGTATTTTCTTCCGGTTTTACTTGTAACTATAATGTCCCTTTAACAACGTTTTTTTACAGAATTTCATAGGTTTTATTAGTGCAACTTAACCATAACATCCCTTTAACGTAACCATAAGGACACTTTATCACATTTTATCATTGAATTTTATAGGTTCTTCCAGTGAACCCTTAATTTGCTACAAGTTCCTCATATTATACTCAACCTCAATGTAGCAACTGTAGAGTCTGCATACAGTGTCATAGTCCGCGGACAGAAAGTAGCATTCACAAAGCTCAGAAGCCCTGGGGAGAACAGAAAATGATCTACCCATCAGCCAACAAACAGCCATACATAAAACAACATTACTTATATTTGCTGCACCCAAATATACATTTTGTACAAATGAATGATTACTTCAAAATGTCCACATTATTTTTATTTATAATACCCTATATTATGGAATGCACCAAGCATAAACCATAACTGTTCACCTCATATTATCACTTCAATGCAACTGTTCATAGACACTCACATACACCAAGCGCTTATTTCAAAACAGTCTCTCACCAAACAGTAAGTTCACTGTATTATTTTCTTTATTATTAGCATTCTTTATGTAAACATTTCTTATAAGAAAGTATTTCTATTTTTTTATTTTAACAGAAATGACATACACACTTGTGTGGTTGGAAGAAAACTTTCCTACAGAAGAAACGAGTGACGATAACATCTCTAATGGTAAACAATACATCTTTTATTATAAAGAGAAAATGTGATTTCTACAGGCCTCAGTGAAATAATAATTTCTTTTTTTCTTATAGTGCATAGTTTACATGAAGAAACAACACCCGAATTTAATTATCGAGAATCCCAAAGATCACAAAGAGAAGCCCTATCCCCAACTGTACATAATGAAATCATGATGTTGTCTGCAAAATTGGATAAACTTAGGAATGACTTTAAGGAACTTTTAAATTACCGTTAAAAATCATCTTATTAAAAATGTTCTCTATCACAGTCCTTCTTGCACCTGTCCCCCTTGTCCCCAGAAATCATCCCCATCAAATTCCCAAAATGTAAATGAAAGACGCTTTGATGAAACTTCACTCCTTTCCTCCCCGATCATTATTGTACAGAAATTCCAAATGCCCCCATTAATGTTTCCCATTCCAATAACCCATCACTTTCATCAATAAATGTATTTTTTATACTATAAATATTTCATATATCATATTTATTTTAAATCCTCAATTAATAGTCCGCCGCCCACATGACTGTCGGTTTACAAAATGAGGGTGTCTGCGGAAAGCGCGCTGTGTCCGGACATGTCAGTTTTCACATGACACGCTTTTAAGTGTTCTACGCATTAACCCTGTGATTCCCACCCAATGTGTGTCCATGGATGGCAGTCGGTGCCGTGGACGTCCCCAGATGTCATCATGTGACCGCACCCATGCAGCATGATAGCCTGATTGAGGACAGTGTCCGTGCTCAGCAGACAGACTAAAACTGTGTTTTCTGCCAATCTACAGTGTTTCAAGTTGAAAGTATACCCTTCCACAGCTACTACGATCATTCTTAGTTGATCTGGTAACTTTTTACAACTTTCCAAGGCCTATTTTCAACTCAGTAGTCCACTGACAGTTGCGCGGCAGACGCACCCATTACTTCCAGTCATTCTCAGTCTGACTATCCAGGAGAGTGCAGCTCACAGCACCTGCTTTGTAGAACAGCTAAATTGGATTGCAATGGCATCTGTCATGGCCCTCCCTCCTCACCAGCCACCACCACCACCATCATCATTTGAAGGGCCTGGAAAGAGGAACAGGCAGGAGGATGCAGAAGAGGATGAGGAGGAAGACAAAGATGAGGTAGAGGAAGTGCCCACCTTCAGCACCTGGAGTGAGACCTGGGTGTGGCAGTTTCTTGCCAGCCACTATTAGGGCTGTACCAAAGACTCAGGCAGCCAAGGTTAGATGCACTGAGTGCAATTTGCACTCAGTCACAGAAAAACCTGGGCTGCACTCCTACTGGACCACCTCCATGTGCCACCACAACAGATCCAACCACCTGAGTGCTTGGAAAAAAAACATACCTTTCTCAGAGAGAAGCAGGTTGATGGTCTCTATCATCCTCGACCGCTCCTGTCACCACACAGATTACTCCTGTGGGGCAGAGGATCCCAGCGGCTGCTTCCTAGGCCATACATAGCGCTGTTGACCCTTATATTTTGAGGGTCACAGTGGTATGTTTGCACTGCGACGTACCAATCTGCAGGGGCGAGCAGTTTTGTAGTGCTTTTGAGGCCGTGTTCAAGGAGAACTAGAAACACTGCCCCCATTTTAAATGTAAGGCCTGGCCAACATCTTCCTCTGTTCACCTGCCCCTCCATCACTGTGGTTGGTGCCCGTTCCCTCCCTCTATTTACCTTGCCTCCACTGAAAATAAAAATGAAAAAAATGGAAAAAAGCACAACAAAAAAATACAAAATCACAAAACACCAAAAAACCCTTATCCTTTAGGAGCCACCTTTCGCGGTTAAAAGATTGAACTGAAAAAAAAATCACAGGCCCCTTTGCAGCCTGCATAGTCAGCGGATTGTGTGCCAGTCCATTAACATCTGGCGAATTCCAGGCATTGAGTGGAAGAATTAAAATCATTTAAATTGTTTTTCATTCAAAAATGGTGGCTCTTAAAAGAACCTTCTTTTTCTCTTTTTGACTTTTATATTAATTATTCTACTGAACTTAATTATGGTTTCTATCTTTCATAAAAAGAGCTTCGCATATTTCTTCTGTTTTTCCCTTTTCTTTCACCCACATCAGTGATATGCACTCCATTTCTTTGAAAAATGTTGACAATATCAAATTTTATATTTTCATCATGAAAGATGTCACCCCAACAACCCGCAAAAAAGCACATACAATTTTATTCACATTGCGACCTGCTTTTTCTATTTGTGGACAAAATAAATTCAAACGCATCTACATTTGTCTCTGAGCTATCTATGAAAAAAATATTTTTGAATGTGGAAACAGTTCCATCAACTTTCCAAATGTATCCTTCATTGCAAACTGTAATGCAATTCTAGTAACATAGCCCAAATTGTTGCCTCTGAACTGCACTACAATGATGTCCGGATGCTTCAAGTTAACCACATTCTCACAAAATGGGAGGAATTCCACCCACTTCATTCCTCGACCTCCATACCATGAAACTTGAAACTCATCAAATCCAAGATTGTCAGACAATCCACGGTGCTCAGAATACACCTTCAGCCAATGGATCCATGAGTCTTCCACAACCCAGACAGTCTGCTTACTCAATGCCATAGCCATAGTTATCTTCACTGCACACAACAAAGATAACACGTGCTATGCAGTCTTCATGCACACCACACACCATACATAGGAAACCTGATTGGCTGATCCCCTGATGTCAGCGGACATCCATGACTGTCCACGGTCTCCACAGCCCCCTTTCCATGCCAGGCATCCTCAAAAGACCCAGCTGTGGCATGTGCCGTATGCAGACTACTGCAGTGTCTGCGGAGAGAATGTCTAATTGAGGGGGGTGGCGAGGTTTACACTTATTTAAAACAATTTACTGTACAATGGTGACTCCTAAAAGAGAAATTTCTTTTTTTTCAGTTTTGAATTCTGTTTTGCTTTTCTGCTTTTTATTTCCTAGAACTACTTACACATGTTTGCATATGCATCTTTTTCATTTAAACTTTCTTAGAACAATTTTAATATTTACAAGGAACATCTGTTTCCCAAAATCAATCAAATTCACTCAATTACTCAGCACCATCCAACTTGATGTTTTCATTTTCATTTTCAAAAGATTTCAAAAAGATTACATCCTTACACCGCTCAGAAAAGCACATACACCTTTACTTACATGGTGCCTACCTTCTTCTTATTGTGCATAAAACACATTTGGTCATCACCATACTTCCCTTCAATGTATTTGTGAAAAATTATCTTTATAGTTCCATTGAGCCTCACAGCATATCTTTTAATGCAACCTGCAAAGATAGTGGAGTAACTAGTTATCCTTGAAAGACCCGGAAGTGGCACGTGGCATCCACTAACTACTGCAGTGTCCACAGACCCCCTAACACTGGGCAGCCCTTCCACCCTTTCCACTTTCATGTTTGTAACACTCCCTCATTGACTGCTTTCAAACAGTCAAACATCCATCCACCAATCACATCCAAACACTCTACATGTATCCCTGTCATCTCAGTACAACACTTAAGATGTACCCCTGAACTCTCAGAGTACATGTCTCCCATTACTCACAGCCACCTGCATCAAAAACTACAGTGAAGCTCTCCAAGATTTCTATTTGCAGATTCAACAACATCTACATCTATATGTAACAAGACATAGTACAGCTATGCTTATAGTTTTAAAAGTATTTTCTTCAACTCTTTTGCAAATACATATATAGAGGGTCCCTGCTATTCACCCAGTAATAAACTTCTCAATAAGCATAATCTCTTGTTTAACCACTCTAGCAAATACCATGCATTGCAGCATTCAGCACCTGCTCCATTAAGCAGCAAATATTTACAATGCTGTGCGTTTAAAATTGTTTCTTTTTAGAAGCAGTTTCATAAAAGTTAAAAAAATTCACATGTGCATTTATAGCAGCACTGTGTGTACATTTTTTCGAAAAGAAAAAAAAAAGCAGATGCCAGAATGCAAACAAAAAAAATGAGGACTACATAAGCACCTACAGATTGGAATGGATCATGTTGGCAAGTCTGCATATACTGCGAACATATTAAACTTAAGCACACCAAGTGCCACGTAAAAAAGGTCTTAAAATCTTTTCCATCTGCTTTTATTTTCTTTTACAAAAGGTTACACACACAGCTCCTATAAATGCACATATGCATTTCTTACCTTTGTTTTAAATGATCAGCACTTTTTTATTCAATATAAATGTCACACTTTCCAACCTCACTCATTACATCCCTGACACTGCCACCATTCTCCATATGCTAATACATATATCTATACTGCTAAAGTATCTATATAAAACACTTCATCTTACATATGAAGTACTCTTCTTTCCCAACCTCTACTATAAGACAACAAACGCTGCTGAAACAACAATCCGCCATTGCATTACCACTATGCCACAGTTTCCCTATTCTTTAAAAACTCTGCACCGCAAACACAGCACTTATCCAACTAAGTAGCCATCAAGTATTATCCTAAAACAAATGCATTACATCACAAACAGAGAACTTCTTTCCTTAAACTCAGCAGCACAAAATAACTTATATATGGACCTTTCCTCACACCGATATTTCCCCGTTCCTTTGAAAGTGTGAAACAGAACTACTCATACTCCAATTCTTCTAACAACATATTTGACACACTTTAGTAAACCACGATGATACAGCCTCATTAACTCCTTTTCCCAATTACTTCTCCGACCTTCATAAATAACAACCTTGCTTACTAAAAGTACTTCAGCATTATATGATATGGCATTTATAACGCACCTATACACAAGTATTTCAAGGCGTGATGAGGCAAGGGAGGAGGAACAGAGGAAGACAAAGAAAACGATCCTACTAGGCCAGATGACATTGAGATTGTGCAAGTGCAGGGGAGGGGGGAAAGGGAGAGTGCAGGGAGCAGGGGGGAGGGGGAAGTGCAATACATAGGATCAACAGTAACAAATAAATAAATTAAATAAAAACAATAGTTAAAGTTTGGCCAGCTTGTGGCAAGTGCAGGGGTAAGAGCAGACATCAAGTGTCAAGAGCTGGGGAAACCCCATATACCCACTAACTTTCTTTTACAATTACAGGAAATGAGACGATTGGGGAAGGCAGCTACCCAACAAAGAATACACTTCACATCCTACAAAGTAAGTACATTAATATACCATATATATCTTTCTTAATCTAACAATATACTTCCACTATATATTAGACTAGAATATTCTTTTGAATCAACATTTACTTCACAGTTACTCATTATATTGCACCATTCACACTCTTTCTATTCCCATCGAAACACCACCATTATACCACCCACTGTTTTCCTCAAAACCTCATAATTTCCCTGCTTATTAAATCCCATCACCACTCCTTTCCACACTAACCCAACCCATCACACCTGTACAGACTCTTACACTTACAACCTTCACAATCACATATATTATGCCACATCAACTTCACAATCAAAAAGCATTCCAGAACTTTCAAACGCAAACTTTTATTTTCCCAACAAACACAACAAAATGCTTACTAAAAAGCAACTCTGTAGAAAAGAAAGAAAGAATAGAGCAGATAAGAATAAAAGCAAGCCATATAGTCATCCACCTCTAAAACAATGTATAGAACACATTAAAACAAAAGAGCTAGTAACCTCACTCAACAAAACTAAACCAGCTACCACTAAAAAAGGTAAGGGCCCCTTTCAAAAAACAAAAAGTAAAAAAGATGTACAAACAAAAGCAGACCTACTAATGTACCTAAAACGATATGTACCAATATTAATGTAGCTACTGTAAAGTAATCCAAAAATTTTTTTACAAAAAATGTTCTATCGTAGAGTTGTTCACAATCTTATAAAAACAGCAGAAATGTCATAATCTCCTCTTAACAACTACTGCAGTTGAATAATCCCAGAAGCTCTAATTGGCAGTGCATTTCTACTAAATAGAAAATTGTTTCTATTGATTTTAAACAGAATGAAAACACTAACTAAATGAATCAATACATTACATAAAGTACTACTAAACATGTGCAATGTCAATATAGATACCTTTTCAAACTTTCTGTGAAGCTGAATAGATTCACACAAGCAGCACAGGACCATATTTCAATAAAGAGGCTTATAAACAATCACAACAACAAAAACAATTGCCATAGACAGTAACGGCCGAGGGTATGAAATGGTAGGAGACACCAGTATGGCAAAAGAAACCCTTATAGAAAAAACATCCCCAACAAACTTTGAATCAAATGTTCCTTTTGCCCAAACAGACCATCTAGTGCACAAATGGACATGCAGCTCATTGTGTAACATACACCAGCAATCCTTTAAATCTTTATGACAATTCCTCCATCATTATGTGAAACTAAAGGACAAATGTAAAGTGAAAACTTTACAAACCACAGACTCTTGTGTAGTGTGCAGCCACACTGGACATCGAGAACATTTAGCCATTAGCCTGTATTTTCGGAACTTCTTGCAAAAGCACCTTCCACCACATCAAAATGTTAGCAACACACCATTACGCTATACAGAATCTTGTGCATAGACTATACTATGCAACAAGTCCTGTTCTAGAGCTGCAACATTTAAATAGCATTCTCCTACAAGAAACAGCCAGAGACTTCCTTCCAGAAATAGAGCACATCCAAAGTAATACTTTGGAACTGAACTTGACTTACAAAATTCAGTAACTTCAGAAAATAGCAAACACCTCACAAACACCAACCTCCTAACAAACACATACAGAAAATAAATAGTTAAGTTTCACAACACATATGCTGAAATACCAGACCAAGTATGTATCTGTTTTTGCAGAACTTTTTATAAAAAGAACACAGAAATAGTAGATATGGTATACAAAATAGAGGACAATGAGGAATCCCAATGGTTCCAATTAGCTTTATATCTAAAAGCAGAAAATAAATACAAAATAACTGACTCCTTGACCGTTTTCATGCACTGCAACACAAAGCATGACAATAACCAAATGCCATCATGTGCCATCACTAATATAATGGAAATATTCCCACTTCCAAAGGCTCTCCTGCAATTTAACTTGTATGAGAGCATTATAATCCAAACAGTGCATCCATTTCAAGCTATTATACGCCTTCAACCGAAAACAGCCAAATTGCCTTCATCCGAGGCAAAGCAATATATTTGCCATTAGATCTTAAAGAAAATCTAGAAACTCTAGGAGTACAATGGCCAATAGATCAATCTTTTATTGTACTAGTTGATGCTGTACCAAAAGACAAAAACATTTGGCAACAAGTAGTCGACTTAAACAAAGTTAGACAACCCTACAATATCTGAAAGAAAACTATGAATACTACAAAGATATACACATAGAGGAAACTTAAAAGAAACTACCCAAATAATTCAAGATTCACCAGCAACTGGCCAATTTGAATATGTAGATCCTGTTACTGCAGCCAACATTTTAGACCAGTATACAATTCACCCACTATGCTCCCAAGACACCATTGAAGAAGCATTAGAAACATATGAAATGCGTCAAGCCAAAGGATGCTCCATGAGCATATGGGGAAAAAGTGTAGAAGCATGTTGTTTTCCTGTACTCTTTCCTACAGGAAAAGGAGGAAGATATGATGAAAGATCCACACAAATTAGTGCATCAGAATATCGCTCTTTACAAATGTATTCTGGTGACCTCAGATTCAGACAAAATGTAGATTATATTTTATCTCCTCCGGTTAGAAAGTGAACTAGCAACTCTATGTTATGGATTGCACATAAATTAAAATCAGGCTCTAATTTTTTAAACATGTTCGCTACCCAACTTCTTAAAAAAACAAAAGACAAAGATGAATTTTTGCAATCAAGTAACACAAATCTCTTGGCAAACATGCGTGGTACAAAAGAATACTCGTTATGATGGCACGCTGATGTACTTTGTATGCTAAGGAACGTAGGCCCACCCACATGGTTTGTTACTTTAAGTTGTGCAGATTATGCATGAGATGACTTGCACGATTCTTTATGCACTGCAAACCAAAATAAAGCTGGAACAGATATAAAAACACAAGGACAACTCTGTACTCTTGACCCTGTCAATGTTTCCAGGTACTTTCACCCTCGCTTTATTGCCATGCTGCACGTCCTCTGCAAAAAGACTACCCCTCCGATCAGAGAAGTGCAATACTTCTTTTGGAGAAAAGAATATCAGTCCAGAGGAGCACCACACATCCAAGAGCTTTTGTGGATGAAAGATGCTCCCATATTTAGCCATGACAGTGATGCCACTGTTTTACAGTTTATTAAAAGATACATTACCTGCAACATCACTGTGACCGATGTGAACCGATGTACACAAATCTTACGCTTCCAAAAACATAACTGTGGCAAATACAGTCGATGTAGATATAAAAACAAAGATAAATACTACACCAAATGTCGCTTTGGCTTCTCTAGACCAGCTTGCAAAAAAAGATGAGTAAATAAATTGATGTCACACAGTGTAAATGGCAAATCCCCTAAAACACATAAAACAATAAAAGGGACGAAGCATCCAAGTACATCAATGATTACAATGCAATCATTGCCCTCTTGTGGAATGCAAACATAGACATTCCACTGCAGTTGCAAGATATGTCACAGCCTATACATTTATTTATTTGCATTTATAAAGCACGCAGGCAGCCCTTGGGCATTGTGGTGCTGTTACATAGGAACTTAGTTACATTTACAAGAAGGCTTAGTTACATTTATCGATAGTTGTATTTAGGGTACATGGTTATGTGTTACATATGGCGATACAGCAACGCAAGCTTACATAGTGTGTGGCTATCCCACCAAAGCTAGGAAAACAGAGCTAAAAGTCCTCTGGGATGACATATCATCTGACAAAACATTGTCACAAAAATTGTACAGCTTCCGTATAAAAATGCTCTCCCATAGAGAATACAGGTGCTGCGAAGCTGCAGACTGTTTAACAGGTACAATCTTATATGGTAAATCTGAACATATTGTCTCGCTCAACCTTGGTCCAGTTTCATCCTGAAAAAGAGTACTAAAATCCTACCAAGAGATAGAAACAATATCCACAAATGAACCCAACAGCCAGGATAATAAAAAAAATGTAATTGACGCATACAACCCAAACAGAAGTACTGCTTACAAAAACATGTGCCTGGAGGACATAGCCCAAGACTAATCCTACAAAAACAATGTCACACCAGATGAGACAACTGGCAATTGTTCACTCTCAACTTGTAAAGGAAGTGAAACTTAACAAACCCAGCCTAATTAATCATATAAAGATATCATTTAAATCTCTACAAAATAGAGTACTTTCTTACTTGGCCCTACTATAGCTTTTTAAACCTTGAAGAAAAGAAGAAGAATAATTAGGTGACTATGACTAATTTGAAGCTTCATTCAAAGCAAATCAAAGCAGTATAACAAATGTCAATTTCAAGCAATACAAACAGATGTTGGACAATGAACTCCAACAAGAGGAAGAAATTGAAGCTCAACTAGATACAGACACTCCTGAGGGCAGTCAACCTTCACTTACAGGAAGCCAAGAACCACTTGTAGAGCCACTCCTTTTATATGAAGCAGAAATATCCATGAACGAGGAAGAAAATACCATGTATCAATCGAAACAATCTGAAGATTTGTCAGTGCTCAAATTACAGCTAAATGATGAACAACTCACCATTTATCTAGTAGTCACAGAAGAAATTGAACATGGTTTTAAACATGAAACTGAAACTTGTAGCTGTAAAAATGATAAACCTCTGCTCCTATATGTAAGTTGTAAAGCTGGTTTTGGTAAAACATTATTAATTAAAATAATCCACAATGTCTACAAAATTTATCAAACAGCAACCTTTCAGCTGCTGTAACAGTCCCCACAGGTTTAGCTGCCCACCACATAGGAGGTGTAACATTACACCGACTACTGCTCCATCCAGTAGAACACCAAAACAAATTAGAATACTACAAATTATCAGCAGAAGCTGCAACTTAAGTACGCAGACTTCTGAAACATAATGAAAGTTCTCCTAATAGATGAAGTAAGCATGGTTTCCAACCTGAAGTTGGCTTTAATTCTCCTCAGAATGCAAGAAGTCCTAAAAACTGACTACAGTTAACACCAGTAAAAGGTTACCCTATTTTCAAAACATTAGGATACAAACAATGCCGCAATACACTTGGCAGCATTGGAAATATAAATCTCTTACAACGTTTTCACTACAGAGAATTAACTCAAAACATGCATGATTCTGCAAACCTCACCTAAGCTAACATTTTGAAAACCATTGGAACTAGTTTGCTTACTAAAGATGCAAAATCCATCTTAAATAATAGACTAATCCATGAGCTACATGGGCAAAACACATCTGCTCCTGAGCAAAATATAAAATACATGTCCTTAATGCCAACCCTTGAAATCTGTAGTCAGTTCAAAGAGACAATGTTAAAAAAAGAAATGCAACCAATACTGCTTATCAGCTCCACAGACAAACTAGAAGTGCACGGCATGACACTCCTTATGTGTCAACAAGCAACAGCACAACTAATTAGCTAAGAAAAATGTATGTATCCTCGCCATACAGTACATGTAATTACTATACGCATATTACTATAGTCTGTGTGGCCAGCGGCCACAACCACCACAATATTATTAAACCATATAAAAGTATGTACAATACACCTTCAAATAACAAAACTCACCCTGACCCCCCTCCAATTGAAATGATGTCCGCGGACACCAATATTGACTATGGACTCTGCGGCATCTGCAAACCCTTTTTTCACATATAAAAACAACTCCATATCATCTTTATCCCATTGCCCTACCCTTTCCACCCTTCCCATGCCCTCTTTCAGCCATCAATTAACACCAAATGTGTTTTCCGAACTATTCATTCAAAGCTCTATCTGCGGGTTGGGCGGCACACGCACCCACTTTTTTCAAATAGAAAAATAGCCCCATATCATCTTTATTCAACGCCCTATCTTTTCCAGCCCCTCTTTCAACCACCAAATAACCCCACATTTTTTTCTAGACATTTACCCCACCATGCTATCTGCGGACACCGGTGGGTGTCCGTGAATCTAACATGGTGACCGTTTAAAAAAATATGATGCACCCCACACTTTTCACCATCCAATCAGGGAAGTCAGTCTACGTACCGGACCCAGATATCACTAATTTGTTTTTACCTTGTCCATTTCGTATAAAACTACTGGACAGAATTATTGTGTCTATGAGGATTTCCACACATTTTGGTACCCACCTATAACTTTTCCCCCACTTGACGAAACCGCACCAAACTTTGCAGAATCATTCCGAGTGTGCCATATACTTTTTTGCAAAGTTTGGGGAGTGTTAGTCCAGGGAGGGCAATGTTATAAGCCGCCCAAAAAATGGAACTTAACCATAACTACAGGGCCGCTACCACAGGCCCTGCAATATATATATATATATATATATATATGTATATATATATTCAATGAAAAAACTTTGTTAAAGGGACGTTATGGTTTGCACTAATAAAAACCTATGAAATTCAGTAAAAAAAGTTGTTAAAAGGATGGTTACAAGTAAAACCGAAAAACCCTTGAAATTCGCCAGTTATGGTAAGCTAAGCAACCATAACTCGCGCCACCACCGTGCACTGCTAAGACTAACACCCAGGACATCAAAGATGACATCACAAATGTCATTGATGACATCACTGATGACATCACATGTGTATGTACTTCTCATGAAATATGTGTAGAAGGGATACTTATTATGTTGCGAAAAAAGTGTCAAGAATCATTGCAAGAAATATACCCTAATAAGTGCATTGAACGATGCATTGATATAAATAGCATCCTATTATGGGGTTCTATCTAGTATACTAAGCTACTCATACAGAAACATAACATTGTGTGCAGCGTACAAGATGAAGGTATGATATTCGTGATGTTAATATGTTGAATAATGAAATGATAATTGTTTTCTTAATAGATTTTTGTGTACTGTGAAATATGTAATGAGTAGCTAATAAAACCCATGTATTACATAATTGCATTACTATAGACAAAACACAAAGACACAAGAACACATACCAATATGGGTATATACAGGGAAAGTGAAGTTAGCAAAAAAGCACAAGTAGTAGCAGAAACAATTCATAACTTAACTGATTAGTTTCATGCAAATAAATGATTGCTCTGTTTCAAAGCTGCTATTTACCCTATGTATATGTATCACTTGATGGGATTGGACCCTAAGGAAAGTAGTGTGAGTACAATGTATAAAATATGACCATATACAGGGAAAGTACAGCCATAAAAAAAAACAACAGAACTATCAGAAAGTGCTCATAAGTCTAGTGATTATCTTTATGCACAAAAAGGATTGCTGTCTTTCAAGCTTGTGTTTTCCCATATGTATATGTTTCATATGCTGTGACTGTACTCTAAGGGAATTACTGTAAGAACCTACTAGAAGGATATGTCTACAAATAAAATAAAATTCTTAGTTTCTGACTGTTACTGAAGAAAACCCTGTGGCTTAGATATGTCAGCAAAAGAAAAAATAGTGAGCCAGACATGTGATGTCATCAGTGATGTCATCAATGACATTTGTGATGTCATCTTTGATGTCCTGGGTGTTAGTCTTAGCAGTGCACAGTGGTGGCGCGAGTTATGGTTGCTTAGCTTACCATAACTGGCAAATTTCAAGGGTTTTTCGGTTTTACTTGGACCATAACGTCCCTCTAACAAAGTTTTTTCACTGAATTTCATAGGTTTTTAGTAGCACAACTTAACCATAACGTCCCTTTAACAAAGTTTTTTTCACTGAATTTCATAGGTTTTTAGTAGCACAACTTAACCATAACGTCCCTTTAACAAAGTTTTTTCACTGAATGTCATAGTTTTTTAGTAGCACAACTTAACAATAATGACTTTGACCTTATATACATGTCATATGGAACTGACTAGATCTCTTCTTATGAACTTGATGTCCGCAAACTTATTTAATGTTCGCTGACATGTTCGGAGAACAGTACCACTACCTAAAAACTGTGGGGGGGGGGGGTGGTGGGGTATGTTTGATTGTTATATCATAATATAGGAACATTTAACAAATTCAAAAAGCAGCACACAAACACATTATATATAGTAATACATAAGAAATGTAACCCATATATGTAACACACTAACCATTCATTTAAATACAATATGTTCTGAAATGGAATATACCACAAGAAGATAAATTGGCTTCCAACATAATTACCTCACAGACACAACAGAACTGAGAACAAGACCAGACCCACTGAATACATAGGACTTATCTTACCAGAAATAGTAAGTGTACTTCATTTTACTCATAAATTTATAAACTTTCTGTATTAGATTAAAAAATATATTATCTTTTTTTTTTTTTTCTCACAGAAAAGTCTAGTACTCTGGAATGGCTAGAGGACAATTTCCCACATAAAGAAATGTCACAAGATAGTGAAACTAATGGTAAACACTTTATAATATAAACCATTTATTTATTATTTTTTTATATACATTTAACATATATATTATTTTTTGTACAGAGCATACCAAAATAGAAAAAACTTCAGAAAACCCTGTTATGGATAACAGTCTTCACAATATAGAAGAAAACATGGATGTATTGTTGGCTAATTTTAATAATTTAAAAACTTTAGACAATCATTTCAAACCAAAAACCTCGTACCATTGCCCCACATGTACTTGTCCCTCCTCACCATATCCCAGTCAATTATCCCCAAACCCTCTCCATAATCCAAAACATTTTGATGAGATTTCCATCCCTTCTTCACATAATACCAATCATGTTGAAACCCCAAATTCTCCTGTTTTTGTTTCTGTTTCTGCCTCACCTTCTCTGTCATAAATTATTAATATATGTTAAATAAAGTTTAACTTTTATATTGTATTGTGAATAGTTTCCGTTTTTTTTAAAAAAAAAACAATAAAAGTGTCCGCGGACAGTGCAAGTATTCTGAAATGTTCGTACATAAACGAAAATGGAGGTGTCCTGAAGAACACCACACCTGTTCGTACTGTTCGCTAGCAAGTTGAAACTGTTCAAAGAACACATGTGGTGTCCTGAAATGTTCGTAAAGAAATCAAAATTAAAGTGTTCTAAAGAACACTATATCTGTCCGTAATGTTCGCTATCAACTTAAAACTGTCCTAAGAACACAATTGGTGTCCTGAAATGTTCGTAAATAAACGAAAATGATGTGTCCTGAACAACAGTACAACTGTTCGTAGTGTTCGCTAGCAACATGGAACTGTACTAAGAACACACGAGGTGTCCTGAATTGTTCGTAAACAAACAAAAATTAAAGTGTCCTAGAGAACACTATACCTGTCCGGTACTGTTCGCTAGCAAGTTCAAACTGTTCTAAGAACGCTATTGGTGTCCTGAAATGTTCGTACGTAAACGAAAATGGAGGTGTCCTGAAGAACACTATACCTGTTCGTAGTGTTCGCTACCCTATTGAAACTGCTCTAAGAACACAATTGGTGTCCTGAAATGTTCGTACATAAACTAAATTACACGTGTCCTGAAGAACCCTATATTTGTCCTTACTGTTCGCTACCAAGTTTAAACTGTTCTAAGAACACACGCGGTGTCCTGAAATGTTCATTTCACGTGTGACGCACTTTTAATTACTTCAGAACCCGAACAGTGTCCGTAGGACATCAATGCGCATGCGCTAACCAATCTCTGTGCACTTGGTGTCCTGCGGACAGGCGCTTCCTTTGCGGACTAGTTCGCGAACGGATCATATGACCGCGCCCACGCTCATCGTGTGTCCTGAAATGCGGACACTGTTCGTGTCCCCGAACAATTTAAAAGTACATTTTCAGTTAATCCATAATATTTTTCAATAAAATCTCACCATGGCACAAGTCCCACATAGCAATCTTGAGTTTCTATATACCTTTTGAAACTTTCCGATCCTTTTTTTGTGTTCGATCTGTCCGCGGACAGTGCGCATGTCCGCGAACCGCGTACCAGCACCCCTATAAAAGACCACGCCCAAGAGCTTATTCCCATTGTGTTTCTGGCTATTCTTCAGAACACAGGTATTTTTGCTGCCACCTGCAGACTACACCATCATCGAGATGGCATCCTTGGCTGCTGAACTGCCACTTGGTGCTGCACCTGCTTCAGCACCACCCCACCCCCTCCACCACCACCACCTCCCCAAGGGCCTGAAGAGGGGAACAGGAGTGAGGATGCGGAGGAGGAAGAAGAGGATGATGAGAATGAGGTAGAGGAAAACCCTACTACCCGCACTAGGCGTGAGTCTTGGGTGTGGCGGTTATTTACCATTCATGGTAATGTTCCTAAGGCTCGTGCGAACCGTGTTACCTGCAATGAGTGCAAAATGATACTCAGTCGCGGGAAGCACGGTAAGTACAGCTTTGGGACCACTACTATGAAGCGACACCTGAGGTCATTTCACTCTGGGGCTATTCGCAGGGTTGTACCTTGCGAAGAACGTAGCAGGTTGATTTCCTCTACTTCATCCTCTGTTTCTGATCCTGTCACCACAAGGACCACCTCTGTGGGACAGCGTCTTCCTCAAGCTGCCTCACAGGCCATACAGAATGCTGATGACCCTTACTTTTCGAGGGTCACAGTTGTATGTATGTACTGTGAGACAGTTCTCTGCAGGGGGGAGCGACTTCGGAGTGCTTTTGAGACTATCGTCTCAGAGCACGAGAAGACCTGCTTACTACCCAGATAAAACCCACTCTACATCTTTCTCTATCACCTCGCCCTTTCTTATCCCTGTGGTTGGTGCCCCCTCCTTTACCCTCCTTTACCCTCCTCTCCTAGTGTGTCGTGTCTGAAAAACCAAAAAAAATACAAAATTACAAAAATAAAAAAAAAATAAGGCTCTTTTCAGAGCCGCCTTTCCCAGTTAAAAAATAGAAGTGAAAATAAATGCAGCAGAGCTCTTTGTATTTTCTAGAAGTCCATGGACAGTTCGCGAACATTAAAAAAATTGGGTTGCTACTCCATCACAAACATTGTAATTTTCTCTGGAAAGAAGTGGTGGCTCTGAAAAGAGCCTTTGGGTGGTGTTTGTAAGTCAAAAATTGTAAATGCTTAACATCTACTTCAAAATCGTTGTTGTAATTCCAAAAAAGGTCGCAATGCATTTTGTACATTTCTCAGAAAAATCTGATTGCCAGCATAAGTAAGATGGACTCCATCTCTGCGAAAAATGTATGTACTACAAAACATAATATTTTCATTGTGAAAAGAAGACTTGCCTAAATCTCTTAGAAAGGCACAAACAGCCTTATTAACATTGCGCCTTGCTTTTTCCATTTGTGGACCAAATGAAGAAGAACGAAGCCACATTTGTCTCTGCGCAATCCGTGAAAATATCACTTGAGAATTAGGAAACATGTCGATAACCTTCCTAAGTCCTTCTTTCATAGCAAATTGCAAAAAAATTCCAGTCACATGTCCTAAACTGTTCTCTCCACAATGAATTACAATTATGTCTGGATGTTGCTCTGTCTCCAAAGTAGCACAGAGAGGTAGCAAGTCCAACCACTTCATTCCACGTACTCCATGCCAGTGTACTTCCACATGTGGGAATCCAAGATCTACAGCTACTCCACAGCTTTCTGCATGCACCTTCAACCAATGTATCCACGAATCTCCTAAAATCCAAACAATCTGTTTTCTGAAACATACAGCCATAGCTATCTTTTGTTCTCTCAGCAAAAAGAGTATCTGAGAAACACACCCACCAAACTTTCCTGACCAATCCCTTTCAGTGCTTATTCTCATTTGCATGACTTCTGAACCCAAAAATCCCCGGATGTAACTCCCGATGTCCGCGAACTACCGCCATATCCGCGGACATATCGTAACATGAACAGCCCTTCTACCATTTCCACTACACTCTCTCTGCCATTCCCTCATTGGATGTACCTCAAAAATCACATGACCATGCACCAATCACATTCAAGACCTCTACATCTAACTGCATCATCATAGATCAGCACTGCAAATGTACTCTGAATCTCTCTGAGTACAAGTGTCATATCATTGGCAAGCGCCATCTACCAGAAATACTGTACAAGTCTTCAAGATTTCTACTTGCAGCTCCATGCATATCCATATGCATGAACACAAACTTCAGGTATGCATATTTTCTGTATAGTAGATGAACACATTTTCAAACAGAATTTTAACTTGTAAAATCTGTAAAATGAATTTACTGTACTTTTTTCAATTTCCTAAAATCAACTATCACTTATAAACCTTTATACTATTTACTTTCTTTATACACACACACTCAAATCATGTTAAACTAACATTTTTTAAATGAAATATATAGACTACATATATTCAAACAAAATTGCATGCAAACACAATCTATGTTTAAACCTTTATAAAAATACTTATACAATTTCATATTTTTTGTTTTTATTTATTTATTTACTTAATTACTTTAAATTAGACATGACATTGAGGCACTATTACCTAGAACAGTTTACTTACAGAAATAGTGGTATTCACTAATATATTATAAATTTCACAAGACATAGTAAAGATATTTTTTTTTTTTGCTACAGTTAGTCATTCAATACAATTTGTTCATTAAGAACATATCATATGTACTGAACTGATGCAATGTATCTTATGTAAATAAATTAGTTTAATGGTTTTACAGAAGGCACAGAGGATTTCAATTAAAAAAATCAATATCTAAATTAAAAACAGTGCTATATACAAACAAAGTTACTAATTTGAAGCTTTTACAATTGCAGTGAAGACCAGTTTCCTGAAAAGAAGCAGCCGAATTCGAAGAAGAAAGAAAAACTACCTGTTAATTTAAAAGAAAAAGTAAGTAAAATATCACCATAATATTTGTATTATTAATCAAATATACTATAACATTAATACGAGCTATTTTGGTTTCTAAAAATAGAGATTTTGTACCATTTTGTCAAAAAATGTCCATGTCTTAAACAGCGATTTACAGCCAGAATGGCCCACAAATTTCTATTTTTGGACACACAAATTACCCAACTGAACCACTACAATTTTCATATTATAGAACAAACAACTGTTTTAATTGTATACATTAGATTTACTATTTGTACTTTTCCACACCACTAGCTTACTTTTTTTTGTCATCTGAACCCCAGTTTAGTAACACATAAATTCAAGAATACCTATCCCTACTAGTTTTAGTTCCCAATGCACAATCACACACCATTACATACATCTTTATCATCTTACTCAAACACTCATGCACACAGCACACATACATTCCAGAACACCCCAACCCATATCTTCTTTATTTTTTTCAACAGACCCTAAAGAATGCCTACCAAAAGTCAAGTCCGTAGAAAGCAACGCAAAAGTAGAGCAAATGAAAATAAAGGTGTCCAACATAAGCATCCATCTCTAGCAGAATTTGTAAAAAAAGTTGAAACAAAACAGCTAATACAATCATTTAGTGAAACACAAGAAGTGTCAAGTACAACAACTTCGCTTCCTCTATCAAAATGTAAAACAAACCAAAAAACAATTAACAGAAAATCAGCTATCAGTACAGATAAAACGACTTCTTCAAATTTTAATATAGTGCAAAGTAAGCATACCAAGAAAAGTATTTTAGCCAAAATATACCGTCACAAAGTCCTTCAAAATCTTATAAAAACAGGAGAGAAATCAGGTTCAAAGCTTAAAACCTATCGTAGGAAATTAATCTTAGAAGCATTAATGGACAGTGCAATTCTTCTCAAAAGAAATTTATTTATTTTACTGTTAAACAAAATGAAACCACTAACAAAACTAATAACTTAATTACAAAAAAGACTTCTCAATAAGCGAAATGTCAACAGAAAGAACTTCTTAAGTATCTGCGGAGGTGAATGGAATCACACTACGAGCACAGTACCATATTTTAATGAACAACATCAAGTGTACAAATGGCCATGCACGTCAATGTGTAACATTCCCAAACAATCTTTCAAATCTTTACGCCAATTCCTCAATAAATATGTAAAAAGCAAAGACAAAATCAAAATTAAATTACTGCAAAATATAAATACCTGTCCAGTGCGCAAGTACACAGGACTACAAGGACATTCATTGCCCTGCATTACAGGACCTACTTGTAAAACCACTTTCCATGATATCAAAAGGATATCAACACATTATTCAACTATTAGAAATCTAGTCTATAAATTGTACTATGCTAAAAGTCCTGCTTTAGCACTAGCAAAGTTAAATAACATCCTTCTACATGGTACAGCAAAAGACCTACTTGAAGAAATTCACTATATCCAGAAAAAATATTTTGGAAGTGAAAGCCATTTACAGAATGAAATAGCTTTAAACCAATTAAGCAACAATTCTACACATGGCAACCTTTTGCTAAACACATACAAAAAAGAAATACTAAAATTTAAAAGTACATCAGCTGAAGTACCAAACCATGTATGTTTATGTTGCCGTAGAATTTTTTATAAAAGTAACACAAAAACTGTGGACCTATCATACAAAATAGAAGACAATGAAGATTTTAAATGGTTTGAATTAGCTCTCTACCTTGTAGCAGAAAACAAATATGAAATTACTGAGCCCTTAATACTTTGCAGTTATTGCACTACAAAACTTGACAACAACCAAACTCCTTCACGTTCTATCACAAATAATTTGGAATTATACCCAGTACCAAAACCTCTACAACAACTTAATTTATATGAGAGCATCATAATTCAAACAGTACACCCATTTCAAGCAATAATACGCCTTCAACCAAAAACAGCAAAATTACCTCCCTCTGAATGGGTAAAAGGCATTCGTGGAAAAGTAGTTTATTTACCATTAAATCTAAAAGAAAATGTGCATACTCTAGGAGTGCAACGTCCAATGCAGCAATCTTTAATTATATTAGTAAATGGAGTACCTACAAAAGACAAAAAAATATGGCAACAGCTGGTAGATTTATATAAAGTTAGACAAGCCTTCCAATATCTTAAAGTGAGTAATGAATATTACAAAGAAATTAATATTGAAGAAAACTTGAAAGATACAACTGAAATAATTCAAGAAACACAAGAAGCTGGTCAATTTGAGCTACTAGATCCTGCTACAATATCAAATACTTTAGACCATTATACAATTCATCCTTTGCACTGTAATGCCACCGTACAAGATGTACTGGAAACTTACCAAATGCGTCAAACAAAAGGATCGCCAATCAGTATATGGGAAAAAAGTATAGAAGCACGTGCTTTTCCTCTAATCTTTCCTACTGGCAAAGGAGGAAGGTATGATGATAGACCTATTCAAATATCAGCTTCAGAATACCGCTCATTACGGATGTATTCTGAAGATCCCAGATTTAGACAAAATGTGGAATACATATTCCACCTACTCTTTTAAAGTGCACTAGCAACTTTATGTTACGGAGTTGCACACATATTAAAATCAGGATCACACTTTCAAAATATGACAGCTACACAATTATTAGAGAAAGTGCAATAAAAGGATGAGTTTTTACAATCAAATATTACAAATCTATTAGCAAATATGCTTGGTACTAAAGAGTACTGGTTTCGATGTCATGGAGATGTACGTTGTGTGATCAGAAACCTTGGCCCACCCACTTGGACTTGGTATGTTACATTAAGTTGTGCAGAATATGCATGGGAAGATTTACATGATTTCCTACGCATATCAAATAAAAACAAAACAAACATAGATATTCTAACACCTGGAGAACTTTGTTCTTTGGATCCTGTTAATGTTTCAAGATATTTTCACCATCGCTTCATTGCTATGCTACATTTTATTTGTAATAAAACTGTCCCTCCCCTTGTAGAAGTGCAACACTTCTTTTGGAGAAAAGAATACCAAGCCAGAGGAGCACCACATATCCACATGCTTTACTGGATTAAACATGCTCCTAAATTTGGTCAAGACAGTGATGCCACTGTTTTACAGTTTATTGAAACATATGTCACTTGTGAAATTCCATCAGAAGCCACAAATAGTGATCTTCATGCACAAATTTTAAAATTTCAAAGACACAAATGTGGAAAATATTGTCGTCGCAAATACAAAAACAAAGGCAAATACTACACCAAATGCCGATTTGGTTTCCCTAGACCAGTTACAAATACAGGTCAAGTAAACAACCTCATGTCTTCAGTTAGACATAGTGTTAAAGGTAAGTCACCTAAACATACATATTACATAAAAAGAAAAGAAGAAGAAAAATATATCAATGATTATAATGCAATCATTGCCCACTTATGGAATGCAAACATAGATGTGCAGTACATTGCAGACAATTCTACTGCAGTTGCACGATATGTCACAGCATACTTAACTAAAGCAGAAAAGACAGAGCTCCAAGACCTCTGGAATGACCTGTCATCAGATAAAACAGTATCTCAGAAATTATACTTCTTGGGCATAAAAATGCTCACCCATAGAGAATGTGGATCTTATGAAGCAGCTGATCGTTTAACTGGTACTTCATTGTATGGTAAATCTGAAAATATAGTATGGCTAAGTCTTGGTCCAGCTAAATCTAGAAAAAGAGTTCTAAAATCATATGAAGATATAGAAACAATAGCCAAACATGATCCCAACAGCCATGACATTTTAAAAAACAATTTATTGGACACATACTACCCAAACAGAAGTAATACTTTGGAAAACATGTGTCTATACCAAATAGCCCAAAACTACACATACAAAAATAATATGAAACCTGATGAAAAAAAAGGTAAATATAGAGTGACAGACTGTGAAGGCAGCTTAGTTAAACTCACTAAACCAAATTTAATTAATCATATCAAATTGTCATTGAAGACTCCTCAGCATAAAGAAGTATATTACATGTCCCTACTACAACTCTTCAAACCATGAGAAAAGAAGAACAATTACTAGATAACTACGACTCATATGAGGATGCTTTCAAAGCAAATGAAAGCACTATAACTGATGTAAACTTTACACAGTACAAAACAATGTTGCACAATGAACAGCAACATGAAGAAGAACTCCAAGCCCAACTAGATAAGGATACTCCTGACAGTAGTCAACCTCCTGTAAAAGGAAGCCAAGAACCACTGGGAGAACCACTAATAACAAATGAGGCAGAATTAGCTATGATAGAAGTAGAAAACACCATGTGTCAGTATGAAGATATGGAAGACTTAACTATACTACAATCAAAACTAAACAATGAGCAAAGTAGCATTTTTCAAGAAGTAACAAAACAAATTGCACATGGTGTAAAACATGAAAATAAAGAATGTTCCTGCCATAATTATAAACCTATACTACTGTACGTCAGTGGTGAAGCTGGTTCTGGCAAAACATTCCTAATCAAAATCATTAGTAAGTTCCTTCAAAAATTGACAAACAAAAACTGTCAGCTGTTGTCACTGCCCCCACAGGTTTAGCTGCCTACAACATAGGTGGTGTTACATTACACCGATTACTACTATTACCAGTAGAACACCAGAACAAATTAGACTATTACAAACTTTCTGCAGAAGCTGCAATGGAATTACGCAGAGTATTGAAACAAATGAAAATGCTACTAATAGATGAAGTGAGCATGGTCTCCAACCTGATGTTAGCTTTGATTCACCTCAGATTACAAGAAGTACTCAAAACAGACTATGAAGAGCTCTTTGCAGGAAAACACATTATTGTTTTTGGAGATCTGCTTCAATTAACACCAGTAAAAGGTGAACCTATTTTTAAAACATTAGGGCACAAATGCTGCCGTAAAACTGTTGGCAGCATTGGAAATGTCAACCTTTGGCAACATTTCCAATACAGAGAATTAACAGAAAACATGCGCCAATCTGCAGATCTAACTTATGCCAACATTTTAAAAAGTTTGAGAGTTGGTATACTTTCTAAAGAAGCAGAAGCAACATTGAAAACCTGGCACATTAATGCACTTTATGGCGATAATGCATGTGCTACAGATGTTATGGAACAATTAGCCCACAAAAATGTCAATTGTATGGCCTTAATGCCAACTCTTGCAAGCTGTCTCAAATTCAATGAAATAATGTTAAGCAAAGAAATGCAACCAATAATGGAAATTAGCGCCACAGACAAACTAGATGTACATGGTATGACACTACCCATGTATGACCAAGCCACAACAAGACTAAATAATTTAGAAAAATCAATCTCAAACACAGCAGGCTTAGAAAAGATGTTAAAATTATCCTTAAATTGCAGAGTAATGCTTAAACTTAACCTTGACGTGGACCAAGGACTAGTTAATGGAGCACTGGGTACAGTTGTTGGCTTTCAAACATACCCATGTGACAACAAAATTCAGTTTGTCAATATACTCTTTGACAAACTTTCAGAAGTAAAACGGATAGGACGCTCAACAGCTAGATTCCTTCTCTTCAAAGATATGTATGTACGCAGAGAACAATTTTCTCTAACTCTTGCATACGCAGTCACGATTCATAAATCACAATGTCTTATCCTAGACAAAGCAATGATAGATATTGGTAACACAGTCTTTAAAGAAGGCATGAGCTACGTAGCACTATCACGCTTGACGGTCTATTTCTAATCAACTTTGATGCAAGTAAAGTAAACGATGATATTCCTTGCATTTTAGAATATAATAGACTTTGCTCACTATACACTCCCCATCTAAATACATATTCTGTTCCACAAAAACTAAAACGTTGTAAAAGAAAACTAAATAAAACAGAAATGCAACAGGACGTCACTGCAAATCCTCCAAAGAGAGTAAAAGAAACTAATACTTCATCAAGTACCACAAACAAAAAAGAATCAATTAGAGAAAGTAAACCAGGTACTTCTTTAAAGAAGGAAGACAAACTCCAAAAAAAGCAGTTAGATACAGAACTACCTGGACCATTTAAATTCTCAAATATAGTTGGTGTAAGTTGCTATGCAAATGTAGCAATGAATATTCTATTTCAATTACCACCAATTGTTGACAACATTTACTTACACAGTACAGACCCTTTGTGTTTGCAAATGTTAGTACTTCACAGAAATGCAGCAAACAATCCTGACAACACAAATAGTGTTTTTGGAATAAGACGACAATTGGACTACTGTGCTGGAATGGTGAAATTCACTATAAACTCACAGGAAGATCCACAAGAATTTCTAATGTACTTACTATTAGTACTGGAAAACAAAAACATACCTATAAATGAAATCTTCCAGATTTCATACATGTGGAAACATACATGCACTCTGTGCAACAATATGACACAAGAAGAAATTCCCAATGAACGCTTCATATATATATCAATACCAAATTGTGAATCCATTCCATTTCAGCAACTTGTACAAAATGCAAACCATGGTAGATTATGCTCTACCTGCAATTCAGATAATCGCTCCACGTTAGTAATACAAACACATAGTAAATACGTAATACTAATGCTTCTACGTTACAATGCAGATGGTACCAAAAACAACTGCAAGCTGACTGGATTCACACATAGTCAAATATCACTTGGTAAGAAAACCTTCACAACAATAGGTATAATCTACCACGCAGGAGCCACAACCAATTCAGGGCACTACACGGCATATATAAAAAAGAAATGTGGATGGTTTGAATGTAATGATAGTACCATTACTCTAAAGCAGAGATTACCACCAAATCTTACAAACGCTTATTTGATGTTCTTAAAACCAAAATTTGATAAATAAACTGTATTTAAACCTTTAAGTAAATGTGTGTTAAAAAATATAAACTGTTAGAATACTCCAAAAGCTATCTAACTGCTCAAAGATTCTACAACTAATCAGATAAATGAATACCACTAAATTAGACCAAAAAATACACAGTTAGAATACGCCAATTGGTATCTAACTGTCCCAAAATTATAAATTTGTGTTAAAATAATATAAACTGTTAGAATACTCCAAAAGCTATCTAACAGCTCAAAGATTCTACAACAACTAATCAGATAAATGAATACCACTAAATTGGCCAAAAAATACACAGTCAGAATACGCCAATTGGTATCTAACTGTCCCATAATTTAACAATATCCAAATAGATAAATCAATACCACTAAAATATATTAAAAAAATAGACAGTTAGAATACGCCAATTGGTATCTAACTGCTCCAAAATTTTATAATATCAAAACAAATGAAGAATCTGTTACTGCTCCAAAAAAAATACAACAAAGCAAAGTATAAAGCATTAGCCAGAAACAAAAAGTGAACATTGAAAACAAACAAACAAATAAACTGTAGCATAACAGAAAAAGTTTTTTTTTTTAATCCAACATGGATTTTTTTTTTCCCACAGACCCAATGATTTTAGCAACAAATACAGAAACTGAGCAAATTGCACAGTACTCTGATTTGTACTCTACTAAATATGAGGGTCGAATAAAAATAAAAGTATATTGCTTATACAATGTAATAAGTCATTACAAAATACTAATACTAACATGCTATTTTCTTTTATCACAGAAATTAAGAAGAAAAACATGGACTCCCATTACTAAACCAAACAGTAAGTATACAATAATGACAACCATAGCAGCATATCACATCCATAGTATCTAATACCTTTGTTCCTTATACATTTGTTTTTCACCCAAAGTTATAAGAAAATATGAATGTGATATGCTGCGGTGGTTGTTGCCAGGGCATAGAGTCTTGGGTGCATGGCCAAATGGCCATGCACCCAAAACTCTATGCCCTGGCAACAAACACCGCAGCATATCACATCCATAGAGTCAAACATTTCAACTATGATCTATGGGAAACTTTAAATGTCCGCGAACAATGTGAGTGTTCTTAGAACACTTTGAACTTGCCAGCGAACAATACAGACATCGTTTTCAGGACACCCCGTACGAACATTTCAGAACAACGCGATAGTTCTTAGAACACTTTCAACTTAACAACGAACAATACGGACAGCGTCCTAAGGACACCCCTTACGAACATTCCAGGACACCGGGAGTGTTCTCAAAAATGTCTTCAGAACACCCCCATTTTGTTTATTTGTGACCATTTCAGGACACCGCGGGTGTTCTGAGAACACATTCAACTTGACAGAGAACAATACGGACAGCGTCCTCATGACACCCCCTACGAACACTCCCCGGACACCGCGAGTGTTCTTAGAAGCGTCTTCAGAACACCACCATCTTGTTTATTTGCGAACATTTCAGGACACCGCAAGTGTTCTTAGGACACATTCAACTTGACAGAGAACAATACGGACAGCGTCCTCAGGACACCCCCTACGAACATTCCAGGACACCGGGAGTGTTCTTATAAGCTTCTTCAGAACACCACCATCTTGTTTATTTGCGAACATTTCAGGACACCGCGAGTGTTCTTAGGACACATTCAACCTGACAGAGAACAATACGGACAGCGTCCTCAGGACACCCCCTACGAACACTCCCCGGACACCACGAGTGTTCTTAGAAGCGTCTTCAGAACACCACCATCTTGTTTATTTGCGAACATTTCAGGACACCGCGAGTGTTCTTAGGACATATTCAACTTGACAGAGAACAATACGGACAGCGTCCTCAGGACACCCCCTTGCTTAGCTTACCATAACTGGCGAATTTCAAGGGTTTTTCGGTTTTACTTGGAACCATAACGTCCCTTTAACAAAGTTTTTTTCACTGAATTTCATAGGTTTTTAGTAGCGCAACTTAACCATAACGTCCCTTTAACAACGTTTTTTTCACTGAATTTCATAGTTTTTTAGTAGCAAAACTTAACAATAATGACTTTGACTTTATATACATGTCATATGGAACTGACTAGATCTCTTCTTATGAACTTGATGTCCGCGAACTTATTTAATGTTCGCGGACATGTTCGGAGAACAGTACCACTACCTAAAAACTGTGGGGGGGGGTGGGGTATGTTTGATTGTTATATCATAATATAGGAACATTTAACAAATTCAAAAAGCAGCACACAAACACATTATATATAGTAATACATAAGAAATGTAACCCATATATGTAACACACTAACCATTCATTTAAATACAATATGTTCTGAAATGGAATATACCACAAGAAGATAAATTGGCTTCCAACATAATTACCTCACAGACACAACAGAACTGAGAACAAGACCAGACCCACTGAATACTTATCTTACCAGAAATAGTAAGTGTACTTCATTTTAATCATATATTTATAAACTTTCTGTATTAGATTAAAAAATATATTATCTTTTTTTTTTTTCTCACAGAAATGTCTAGTACTCTTGAATGGCTAGAGGACAATTTCCCACATGAAGAAATGTCACAAGATAGTGAAACTAATGGTAAACACTTTATAATATAAACCATTTATTTATTATTTTTTTTATATACATTTAACATATATATTATTTTTTTGTACAGAGCATACCAGAATAGAAAAAACTTCAGAAAACCATGTTATGGATAACAGTCTTCACAATATAGAAGAAAAAATGGATGTATTGTTGGCTAATTTTAATAATTTAAAAACTTTTGTAGAAAATCATTTCAAACCAAAAACCTCGTACCATTGCCCCACATGTACTTGTCCCTCCTCACCATATCCCAGTCAATTATCCCCAAACCCTCTCCATAATCCAAAACGTTTTGATGAGATTTCCATCCCTTCTTCACCTAATACCAATCATGTTGAAACCCCAAATTCTCCTGTTTTTGTTTCTGTTTCTGCCTCACCTTCTCTGTCATAAATTATTAACATATGTTAAATAAAGTTTAATTTTTATATTGTATTGTGAATAGTTTCTGTTTTCTTTTTTAAAAAACAATAAAAGTGTCCGCGGACAGTGAGAGTGTTCTGAAATGTCAGTACATAAACGAAAATGGAGGTGTCCTGAAGAACACCACACCTGTTCGTACTGTTCGCTAGCAAGTTGAAACTGTTCTAAGAACACACGTGGTGTCCTGAAATGTTCGTAAAGAAACAAAAATTAAAGTGTTCTAAAGAACACTATATCTGTCCGTAATGTTCGCTATCAACTTAAAACTGTCCTAAGAACACAATTGGTGTCCTGAAATGTTCGTAAATAAACGAAAATGATGTGTCCTGAACAACAGTACAACTGTTCGTAGTGTTCGCTAGCAACATGAAACTGTACTAAGAACACACGAGGTGTCCTGAATTGTTCGTAAACAAACAAAAATTAAAGTGTCCTAAAGAACACTATACCTGTCCGTTACTGTTCGCTAGCAAGTTCAAACTGTTCTAAGAACGCTATTGGTGTCCTGAAATGTTCGTACGTAAACGAAAATGGAGGTGTCCTGAAGAACACTATACCTGTTCGTAGTGTTCGCTACCCAATTGAAACTGTTCTAAGAACACAATTGGTGTCCTGAAATGTTCGTACATAAACTAAACTACACGTGTCCTGAAGAACACTATATCTGTCCTTACTGTTTGCTAACAAGTTTAAACTGTTCTAAGAACACACGCGGTGTCCTGAAATGTTCGTTTCACGTGTGACACACTTTTAATTACTTCAGAACCCGAACAGTGTCCGTAGGACATCAATGCGCATGCGCTAACCAATCTCCGTGCACTTGGTGTCCTGCGGACAGGCGCTTCCTTCGCGGACTAGTTCGCAAACGGATCATATGACCGTGCCCACGCTCATCGAGTGTCCTGAAATGCGGACACTGTTTGTGTCCCCGAACAATTTAAAAGTAGATTTTCAGTTAATCCATAATATTTTTTCAATAAAATCTCACCATGGCACAAGTCCCACATAGCAATCTTGAGTTTCTATATACCTTTTGAAACTTTCCGATCCTTTTTTTGTGTTCGATCTGTCTGCGGACAGTGCGCATGTCCGCGGACCGTGCACAAGCACCCCTATAAAAGACCACGCCCAAGAGCTTATTCCCATTGTGTTTCTGGCTATTCTTCAGAACACAGTGATTTTTGCTGCCACCTGCAGACTACACCATCATCGAGATGGCATCCTTGGCTGCTGTACTGCCACTTGGTACTGCACCTGCTTCGGCACCACCCCCACCCCCTCCACCACCACCACCTCCCCAAGGGCCTGAAGAGGGGAACAGGAGTGAGGATGCGGAGCAGGAAGAAGAGGATGATGAGAATGAGGTAGAGGAAATACCTACTACCCGCACTAGGCGTGAGTCTTGGGTGTGGCGGTTATTTACCATTCATGGGAATGGTCCTAAGGCTCGTGCAAACCGTGTTACGTGCAATGAGTGCAAAATGATACTCAGTCGCGGGAAGCACGGTAAGTACAGCTTTGGGACCACTACTATCAAGCGACACCTGAGGTCATTTCACTCTGGGGCTATTCGCAGGGTTGTACCTTGAGAAGAACGTAGCAGGTTGATTTCCTGTACTTCATCCTCTGTTTCTGATCCTGTCACCACAAGGACCACCTCTGTGGGACAGCGTCTTTCTCAAGCTGCCTCACAGGCCATACAAAATGCTGATGACCCTTACCTTTCGAGGGTCACAGTTGTATGTATGTACTGTGACACAGTACTCTGCAGGGGGGAGCGACTTCGGAGTGCTTTTGAGACTATCGTCTCAGAGCACGAGAAGACCTGCTCACTACCCAAATAAAACCCACTCTACATCTTCCTCTCTCAGCTCGCCCTTTCTTATCCCTGTGGTTGGTGTCCCCCCCTTTATCCTCCTTTATCCTCCTCTCCTAGTGTGTCGTGTCTGAAAAACCAAAAAAAATACAAAAATACAAAAATCAAAAAAAAATAAGGCTCTTTTCAGAGCCGCCTTTCCCCGTTAAAAAATAGAAGTGAAAATAAATGAAGCAGGGCTGTTTGTATTTTTTAGAAGTCCGCGGACAGTTCGCGAACATTAAAAAAATTGGGTTGCTACTCCATCACAAACATTGTAATTTTCTCTGGAAAGAAGTGGTGGCTCTGAAAAGAGCCTTTGGGTGGTGTTTGTAAGTCAAAAGTTTTAAATGCTGAACATCTACTTCAAAATCGTTGTTGTAATTCCAAAAAAGGTCACAATGCATTTTGTACATTTCTCAGAAAAATCTGATTGCCAGCAAAAGTAAGATGGACTCCATCTCTGCGAAAAATGTATGTACTACAAAACATAATATATTTCATTGTGAAAAGAAGACATGCCAAAATCTCTTAGAAAGCCACAAACAGCCTTATTAACATTGCGCCTTGCTTTTTCCATTTGTGGACCAAATGAAGAAGAACAAAGCCACATTTGTCTCTGCGCAATCCATGAAAATATCACTTGAGAATTAGGAAACATGTCCATAACCTTCCTAAGTCCTTCTTTCATAGCAAATTGCAAAAAAATTCCAGTCACGTGTCCTAAACTGTTCCCTCCACAATGAATTACAATTATGTCTGGATGTTGCTCCGTCTCCAAAGTAGCACAGAGAGGTAGCAAGTCCAACCACTTCATTCCACGTACTCCATGCCAGTGTACTTCCACATGTGGGAATCCAAGATCTACAGCTACTCCACAGCTTTCTACATGCACCTTCAACCAATGTATACACGAATCTCCTAAAATCCAAACAATCTGTTTTCTGAAACACACAGCCATAGCTATCTTTTGTTCTCTCAGCAAAAAGAGTATCTGAGAAAATCTTTCCTGGCACAACACACCCACCAAACGTTCCTGACCAATCCCTTTCAGTGCTTATTCTCATTTGCATGACTTCTGAACCCAAAAATCCCCAGATGTAACTCCCGATGTCCGCGAACTACCGCCATGTCCGCGGACATATCGTAACATGAACAGCCCTTCTACCATTTCCACTACACTCTCTCTGCCATTCCCTCATTGGATGTACCTCAAAAATCACATGACCATGCACCAATCACATTCAAGACCTCTACATCTAACTGCATCATCATAGATCAGCACTGCAAATGTACTCTGAATCTCTCTGAGTACAAGTGTCATATCATTGGCAAGAAGTTACCTGTTAATTTTAAAAAAAAGTAAATAAAATATCACCATAATATTTGTATTATTAATCAAATATACTATAAAATTAATACGAGCTATTTCGGTTTCTAAAAATAGAGATTTTGTACCATTTTGTCCAAAAATGTCCATGTCTTAAACAGTGATTTACAGCCAGAATGGCCCACAAATTTCTATTTTTGGACACACAAATTACCCAACTGAACCACTAAAATTTTCATATTATAGAACAAACAACTGTTTTAATTGTATACATTAGATTTACTATTTGTACTTTTCCACACCACTAGCTTACTTTTTTTTTGTCATCTGAACCCCAGTTTAGTAACACATAAATTCAAGAATACCTATCCCTACTAGTTTTAGTTCCCAATGCACAATCACACACCATTACATACATCTTTATCATCTTACTCAAACACTCATGCACACAGCACACATACATTCCAGAACACCCCAACCCATATCTTCTTTATTTTTTTCAACAGACCCTAAAGAATGCCTACCAAAAGTCAAGTCCGTAGAAAGCAACGCAAAAGTAGAGCAAATGAAAATAAAGGTGTCCAACATAAGCATCCATCTCTAGCAGAATTTGTAAAAAAAGTTGAAACAAAACAGCTAATACAATCATTTAGTGAAACACAAGAAGTTTCAAGTACAACAACTTCGCTTCCTCTATCAAAATGTAAAACAAACCAAAAAACAATTAACAGAAAATCAGCTATCAGTACAGATAAAACTACTTCTTCAAATTTTAATATAGTGCAAAGTAAGCATACCAAGAAAAGTATTTTAGCCAAAATATACCGTCACAAAGTCCTTCAAAATCTTATAAAAACAGGAGAGAAATCAGGTTCAAAGCTTAAAACCTATCGTAGGAAATTAATCTTAGAAGCATTGATGGACAGTGCAATTCTTCTCAAAAGAAATTTATTTATTTTACTGTTAAACAAAATGAAACCACTAACAAAACTAATAACTAAATTACAAAAAAGACTTCTCAATAAGCGAAATATCAACAGAAAGAACTTCTTAAGTATCAGCGGAGGTGAATGGAATCACACTACAAGCACAGAACCATATTTTAATGAAGAAGCGTACAAACAAAAGCAAACTAATACAATTGCCATACATAGCAGTGGTCGAGGTTATGAAAAAGTGAATAATACCATAATGGAACAAGTACTTGTTACAAAAATATGCCCTGAAAACTTAGAATTACCCCTCCATTCAACTGAATCAGAACGTCTAGTGTACAAATGGCCATGCACGTCAATGTGTAACATTCCCAAACAATGTTTCAAATCTTTACGCCAATTCCTCAATAAATATGTAAAAAGCAAAGACAAAATCAAAATTAAATTACTGCAAAATATAGATACCTGTCCAGTGCGCAAGTACACAGGACTACAAGGACATTCATTGGCCTGCATTACAGGACCTACTTGTAAAACCACTTTCCATGATATCAAAAGGATATCAACACATCATTCAACTATAAGAAATCTAGTCTATAAACTGTACTATGCTAAAAGTCCTGCTTTAGCACTAGCAAAGTTAAATAACATCCTCCTACATGGTACAGCAAAAGACCTACTTGAAGAAATTCACTATATCCAGAAAAAATATTTTGGAAGTGAAAGCCATTTACAGAATGAAATAGCTTTAAACCAATTAAGCAACAATTCTACACATGGCAACCTTTTGCTAAACACATACAAAAAAGAAATACTAAAATTTAAAAGTACATCAGCTGAAGTACCAAACCATGTATGTGTATGTTGCCGTAGAATTTTTTTATAAAAGTAACACAAAAACTGTGGACCTATCATACAAAATAGAAGACAATGAAGATTCTAAATGGTTTGAATTAGCTCTCTACCTTCTAGCAGAAAACAAATATGAAATAACTGAGCCCTTAATACTTTGCAGTTATTGCACCACAAAACTTGACAACAACCAAACTCATTCACGTTCTATCACAAATAATTTGGAATTATACCCAGTAACAAAACCTCTACAACAACTTAATTTATATGAGAGCATCATAATTCAAACAGTACACCCATTTCAAGCAATAATACGCCTTCAACCAAAAACAGCAAAATTACCTCCCTCTGAATTGGTAAAAGGTATTCGTGGAAAAGTAGGTTATTTACCATTAAATCTGAAAGAAAATGTACATACTCTAGGAGTGCAACGTCCAATGCACCAATCTTTAATTATATTAGTAAATGGAGTACCTACAAAATACAAAAAAATATGGCAACAGCTGGTAGATTTATATAAAGTTAGACAAGTCTTCCAATATCTTAAAGAGAATAATGAATATTACAAAGAAATTAATATTGAAGAAAACTTGAAAGATACAACTGAAATAATTCAAGAAACACAAGAAGCTGGTCAATTTGAGCTACTAGATCCTGCTACAATATCAAATACTTTAGACCAGTATACAATTCATCCTTTGCACTGTAATGACACCGTACAAGATGTACTGGAAACTTACCAAATGCGTCAAACAAAAGGATCGCCAATCAGTATATGGAAAAAAGTATAGACGCACGTGCTTTTCCTCTACTCTTTCCTACTGGCAAAGGAGGAAGGTATGATGATAGACCTATTCAAATATCAGCTTCAGAATACCGCTCATTACGGATGTATTCTGAAGATCCCAGATTTAGACAAAATGTGGAATACATATTCCACCTACTCTTTGAAAGTGAACTAGCAACTTTATGTTACGGAGTTGCACACATATTAAAATCAGGATCACACTTTCAAAATATGACAGCTACACAATTATTAGAGAAAGTGCAACAAAAGGATGAGGTTTTACAATCAAATATTACAAATCTATTAGCAAATATGCGTGGTACTAAAGAGTACTGGTTTCGACGTCATGGAGATGTACGTTGTATGATCAGAAACCTTGGCCCACCCACTTGGACTTGGTTTGTTACATTAAGTTGTGCAGAATATGCATGGGAAGATTTAAATGATTTCCTACGCATATCAAATAAAAACAAAACAAACATAGATATTCTAACACCTGGAGAACTTTGTTCTTTGGATCCTGTTAATGTTTCAAGATATTTTCACCATCGCTTCATTGCTATGCTACATTTTATTTGTAATAAAACTGTTCCTCCCCTTGGAGAAGTGCAACACTTCTTTTGGAGAAAAGAATACCAAGCCAGAGGAGCACCACATATCCACATGCTTTTATGGATTAAAGATGCTCCTAAATTTGGTCAAGACAGTGATGCCACTGTTTTACAGTTTATTGAAAAATATGTCACTTGTGAAATTCCATCAGAAGCCACAAATAGTGATCTTCGTGCACAAATTTTACAATTTCAAAGACACAAATGTGAAAAATATTGTTGTCGCAAATACAAAAACAAAGGGAAATACTGCACCAAATGCCGATTTGGTTTCCCTAGACCAGTTACAAATACAGGTCAAGTTAACAACCTCATGTCTTCAGTTAGACATAGTGTTAAAGGTAAGTCACCTAAAAATACATATTACATAAAAAGAAAAGAAGAAGAAAAATATATCAATGATTATAATGCAATCATTGCCCACTTATGGAATGCAAACATAGATGTGCAGTACATTGCAGACAATTCTACTGCAGTTGCACGATATGTCACAGCATACTTAACTAAAGAAGAAAAGACAGAGCTCCAAGACCTCTGGAATGACCTGTCATCAGATAAAACAGTATCTCAGAAATTATACAGCTTGGGCATAAAAATGCTCACCCATAGAGAATGTGGATCTTATGAAGCAGCTGATCGTTTAACTGGTACTTCATTGTATGGTAAATCTGAAAATATAGTATGGCTAAGTCTTGGTCCAGCTAAATCTAGAAAAAGAGTTCCAAAATCATATGAAGATATAGAAACAATAGCCAAACATGATCCCAACAGCCAAGACATTTTAAAAAACAATTTATTGGACACATACTACCCAAACAGAAGTAATACTTTGGAAAACATGTGTCTATACCAAATAGCCCAAAACTACACATACAAAAATAATATGAAACCTGATGAAAAAAAAGTTAAATATAGAGTGACAGACTGTGAAGGCAGCTTAGTTAAACTCACTAAACCAAATTTAATTAATCATATCAAATTGTCATTGAAGACTCATCAACATAAAGAAGTATATTGCATGTCCCTGCTACAACTCTTTAAACCATGGAGAAAAGAAGAACAATTACTAGATAACTATGACTCATATGAGGATGCTTTCAAAGCAAATGAAAGCACTATAACTGATGTAAACTTTACACAGTACAAAACAATGTTGCACAATGAACAGCAACATGAAGAAGAACTCCAAGCCCAACTAGATAAGGATACTCCTGACAGTAGTCAACCTTCTGTAACAGGAAGCCAAGAACCATTGGGAGAACCCCTAATAACAAATGAGGCAGAATTAGCTATGATAGAAGTAGAAAACACCATGTGTCAGTATGAAGATAAGGAAGACTTAACTATACTACAATCAAAACTAAACAATGAGCAAAGTAGCATTTTTCAAGAAGTAACAAAACAAATTGCACATGGTGTAAAACATGAAAATAAAGAATGTTCCTGCCATGATTATAAACCTATACTACTGTACGTCAGTGGTGAAGCTGGTTCTGGCAAAACATTCCTAATCAAAATCATTAGTAAGTTCCTTCAACAACTGACAAACAACAAACTGTCAGCTGTTGTCACTGCCCCCACAGGTTTAGCTGCCTACAACATAGGTGGCGTTACATTACACCGATTACTACTATTACCAGTAGAACACCAGAACAAATTAGACCATTACAAACTTTCTGCAGAAGCTGCAATGGAATTACGAAGAGTATTGAAACAAATGAAAATGCTACTAATAGATGAAGTGAGCATGGTCTCCAACCTGATGTTAGCTTTGATTCACCTCAGATTACAAGAAGTACTCAAAACAGACTATGAAGAGCTCTTTGCAGGAAAACACATTATTGTTTTTGGAGATCTGCTTCAATTAACACCAGTAAAAGGTGAACCTATTTTTAAAATATTAGGGCACAAACTCTGCCGTAAAACTGTTGGCAGCATTGGAAATGTCAACCTTTGGCAACATTTCCAATACAGAGAATTAACAGAAAACATGCGCCAATCTGCAGATCTAACTTATGCCAACATTTTAAAAAGTTTGAGAGTTGGTATACTTTCTAAAGAAGCAGAAGCAACATTGAAAACCCGGCACATTAATGCACTTTATGGCGATAATGCATGTGCTACAGATGTTATGGAAAAATTAGCCCACAAAAATGTCAATTGTATGGCCTTAATGCCAACTCTTGCAAGCTGTCTCAAATTCAATGAAATAATGTTAAGTAAAGAAATGCAACCAATAATGGAAATTAGCGCCAGAGACAAACTAGATGTACATGATATGACACTACCCATGTGTGACCAAGCCACAACAAGACTAAATAATTTAGAAAAATCAATCTCAAACACAGCAGGCTTAGAAAAGATGTTAAAATTATCCTTAAATTGCAGAGTAATGCTTAAACGTAACCTTGACGTGGACCAAGGACTAGTTAATGGAGCACTGGGTACATTTGTTGGCTTTCAAACATACCCACGTGACAACAAAATTCAGTTTGTCAATATACTCTTTGACAAACTTTCAGAAGTAAAACGGATAGGACACTCAACAGCTAGATTCCTTCTCTTCAAAGATATGTATGTACGCAGAGAACAATTTTCTCTAACTCTTGCATACGCAGTCACGATTCATAAATCACAAGGTCTTACCCTAGACAAAGCAATGATAGATATTGGTAACACAGTCTTTAAAGAAGGCATGAGCTACGTAGCACTATCACGCTTACGTACACTTGACGGTCTATTTCTAATCAACTTTGATGCAAGTAAAGTAAACACTGATATTCCTTGCATTTTAGAATATAATAGACTTCGCTCACTATACACTCCCCACCTAAACACATATTCTGTTCCACAAAAACTAAAACGTTGTAAAAGAAAACTAAATCAAACAGAAATGCAACAGGACGTCACTGCAAATCCTCCAAAGAGAGTAAAAGAAACTAATACTTCATCAAGTACCACAAACAAAAAAGAATCAATTAGAGAAAGTAAACCAGGTACTTCTTTAAAGAAGGAAGACAAACTCCAAAAAAAGCAGTTAGATACAGAACTACCTGGACCATTTAAATTCTCAAATATAGTTGGTGTAAGTTGCTATGCAAATGTAGCAATGAATATTCTATTTCAATTACCACCAATTGTTGACAACATTTACTTACACAGTACAGACCCATTGTGTTTGCAAATGTTAGTACTTCACAGAAATGCAGCAAACAATCCTGACAACACATATAGTGTTTTTGGAATCAGACGACAATTGGACTACTGTGCTGGAATGGTGAAATTCACTATAAACTCACAGGAAGATCCACAAGAATTTCTAATGTACTTACTACAAGTACTGGAAAACAAAAACATACCTATAAATGAAATCTTTCAGATTTCATACATGTGGAAACATACATGCACTCTCTGCAACAATGTAACACAAGAAGAAATCCCCAATGAACGCTTCATATATATATCAATACCAAATTGTGAATCCATTCCATTTCAGCAACTTGTACAAAATGCAAACCATGGTAGATTATGCTCTACCTGCAATTCAGATAATCGCTCCACGTTAGTAATACAAACACATAGTAAATATGTAATACTAATGCTTCTACGTTACAATGCAGATGGTACCAAAAACAACTGCAAGCTGACTGGATTCACACATGGTCAAATATCACTTGGTAAGAAAACCTTCACAACAATAGGTATAATCTACCACGCAGGAGCCACAACCAATTCAGGGCACGACACTGCATATATAAAAAAGAAATGTGGTAGTATAAAGAAACAACAAGTGAACACTGAAAACAAACAAACAAATAAACTGTAGCATAACAGAAAAAGGTTTTTTTTTTTAATCCAACATGGATTTTTTTTTCTCCCACAGACCCAATAATTTTAGCAACAAATACAGAAACTGAGCAAATTGCACAGTACTCTGATTTGTACTCTACTAAATATGAGGGTCGAAAAAAAATAAAAGTATATTGCTTATACAATGTAATAAGTCATTACAAAATACTAATACTAACATGCTATTTTCTTTTATCACAGAAATGAAGAAGAAAAACATGGACTCCCATTACTAGACCAAACAGTAAGTATACAATAATAAAGACAACCATAGCAGCATATCACATCCATAGTATCTAATACCTTTGTTCCTTATACATTTGTTTTTCACCCAAAGTTATAAGAAAATATGAATGTGATATGCTGCGGTGGTTGTTGCCAGGGCATAGAGTCTTGGGTGCATGGCCAAATGGCCAAATGGCCATGCACCCAAGACTCTATGCCCTGGCAACACCCACCGCAGCATATCACATCCATAGAGTCAAACATTTCAACTATGATCTATGGGAAACTTTTAATGTCCGCGAACAATGTGAGTGTTCTTAGAACACTTTGAACTTGCCAGCGAACAATACGAACACTGTTTTCAGGACACCCCTACGCACATTTCAGAACAACGCGATAGTTCTTAGAACACTTTCAACTTAACAACGAACAATACGGACAGCGTCCTAAGGACACCCCCTACGAACATTCCAGGACTCCGGGAGTGTTCTCAAAAACGTCTTCAGAACACCCCCATTTTGTTTATTTGCGAACATTTCAGGACACCGCGGGTGTTCTTAGAACACATTCAACTTGACAGAGAACAATACGGACAGCGTCCTCAAGACACCCCCTACGAACACTCCCCGGACACCGCGAGTGTTCTTAGAAGCGTCTTCAGAACACCACCATCTTGTTTATTTGAAAACATTTCAGGACACCGCGAGTGTTCTTAGGACACATTCAACTTGACAGAGAACAATACGGACAGCGTCCTCAGGACACCCCCTACGAACACTCCCCGGACACCGCGAGTGTTCTTAGAAGCGTCTTCAGAACACCTTCATCTTGTTTATTTGCGAACATTTCAGGACACCGCGGGTGTTCTTAGGACACATTCAACTTGACAGAGAACAATACTGACAGCCTCCTCAGGACACCTCCTACGAACACTCCCCGGACACCGCGAGTGTTCTTAGAAGCGTCTTCAGAACACCCCCATTTTGTTTATTTGCGAACATTTCAGGACACCGCGAGTGTTCTTAGGACACATTCAACTTGACAGAGAACAATACGGACAGCGTCCTCAGGACACCCCCTACGAACACTCCCCGGACACCCCGAGTGTTCTTAGAAGCGTCTTCAGAACACCCCCATTTTGTTTATTTGCGAACATTTCAGGACACCACGGGTGTTCTTAGAACACATTCAACTTGACAGAGAACAATCCGGACAGCGTCCTCAGGACAACCCCTACGAACATTCCAGGACAGCAGGAGTGTTCTTAGAAGCGTCTTCAGAACACCACCATCTTGTTTATTTGCGAACATTTCAGGACACCGCGAGTGTTCTTAGGACACATTCAACTTGACAGAAAACAATACGGACAGCGCCCTAAGGACACCCCCTACGAACATTCCCCGGACACCGCGAGTGTTCTTAGAAGCGTCTTCAGAACACCACCATCTTGTTTATTTGCGAACATTTCAGGACACTGCGAGTGTTCTTAGAACACATTCAACTTGACAGAGAACAATACGGACAGCGTCCTCAGGACACCTCCATTTTGTTTATTTGCGAACATTTCAGGACACCGCGAGTGTTCTTAGAACGCATTCAGCTTGCCAGCCACAACCCCATTCATATTTGTGAACATTTCAGGACACAGCGAGTGTTCTTAGAACACATTCAACTTGACAGAGAACAATACGGACAGCGTCCTCAGGATACCCCATACGAACATTTCCCGGACACTGCAAGTGTTCTTAGAAACGTCTTCAGAACTACCCCATTTTGTTTATTTGTGAACATTTCAGGACACTGCGAGTGTTCTTAGAACACATTCAACTTGCCAGCCACAACCCCCATTCATATTTGCGAACATTTCAGGACACAGCGACTGTTCGACAACGTCTTCAGAACACCCCCATTTTGTGTATTTGCGAACATTTCAGGACACGGTGAGTGTTCTTAGAACACATTCAACTTGACAGAGAACAATACGGACAGCGTCCTCAGGACACCCCCTACGAATATTCCACGGACACCGCGAGTGTTCTTAGAAGCGTCTTCAGAACACCACCATCTTGTTTATTTGCGAACATTTCAGGACACCGCGAGTGTTCTTAGGACACATTCAACTTGCCAGCCACAACCCCCCATTCATATTTGCAAACATTTCAGGACACAGCGAGTGTTCGACAACGTCTTCAGAACACCCCCATTTTGTGTATTTGCGAACATTTCAGGACACTGCGAGTGTTCTTAGAACACATTCAACTTGACAACGAACAATACAGACAGCGTCCTCAGGACACCCCCATTTTGTTTATTTTGTTTATTTGCGAACATTTCAGGACACCTCGAGTGTTCTTAGAACAGTTTCAGTTTGCTTGCGAACAAAACGGACACATATTGAGTGCTCAGAACCCCCCCCATTCAGTTTATTTAGAACATTTCAGAACACCTGTGATGTCCTCAGACAAATCGAACACAAAAATAATGTCTAACACAACTTTCATCCTATCTCATACACTCCCACCCTCCCCAAACACTCCTACACACCAACACACTCCACTAAATACAAATTTTGAACAAAGTTTCACCGCGCTGTCCGCGGACGACCGCGAATCCAAGATGGCGGGCGCTACCGAAAATCTGACGCGTTTCATGCTCCACGCCGTCCAATCAGCGAACACGTTGCATGTCCACGGACATCACGCAAGCCGATTTGGCCAATCAGGACACTGTCCGCGGAGCGAACAGGGAAGTGTGTCCGCAGACTGAACACAGATATCACAAATTTTTTTTTTAACTCCTTTTTGGTCATTTTTAAAAAAACTACTGGACGGATTTTCACCAAATTTGCAAAAGCACGCTTTTGGGAACAAGCCGCTGCTCCTGGTCCAAATGTGGTGAAAATCTGTCCAGCGGTTTGAAAAAATGTTTTCCCATTCAGTCTATGGGGAAAAAAAAGTTTTGGGACCCCCTATAACTTTGCCCCCCCCGGACGAATCCTCACCAAACTTTGCAAACAAATTCAGAGTGACCCAAATACTTTTTATGCAAAGTTTGGTGAGGATTCGTCCAGGGAGAGTGAAGTTATAAGCCGCCCAAAAAGTGCTCTTCCTATGGAAACACCAACTTAACCATAACTACATGGCCACTAGCGTGGCCATGTAATATGTGTGATGTGATATTTTATTTAGATCTTGCTCATACACAAGTATATGTATCTATATCACACGGCCCGCGGTAGCGGCTGTGTAGTTATGGTTAAATTGTTAGACTTATAGGAAGACCATTTTTTGGGCGGCTTATAACTTCGCTCCCCCTAGACGAATCCTCACCAAACTTTGGAAAAAAAGTATATGGCCTACTTTGGTGATGTTTCGTGCAGCGGAGGGAAAAGTTATAGGACGGTCCAAAAACATGTTTTTTCTCCATACACTGCTACAGCCCGAAAGGATGGATGGATTTGCACCAAATTTGCAGCAGGGGCTTTGTTCAGAAAGGGTGCTTCTGGGTGTTTGGTGGGAATCCGATCAGTACTTTTGTTCCAAAGAACTGAAATGTACATCTAAAAAAATATGTGCTATCTGGGTCCACGCCGCAGGCCCATTTCTCTGTTCGCTCTACGGACAGAAGTGTCATTTGAACGCGGCCGGTGATTGCGGGATGCGTGCTCTGCATCAACATTTTTTGGCAAATGCCGCCATGGTGTATTGGAGGACAGTGCGCCGGCAGAAGGGTCTGGAAAATATACCGTACGCCATGTGTTGGCAGCAAGAAGGGAGGGAAAGGGAGGGAGGGAAAGGATGGGTTAGTGAGAAGAGGTTCATGTGACATATGTAAATAGGTGGAAGAAGACGGAAGAGTGGCTGCAGTATTCGTGCATATTGTGCCAATTCGTGGGTACCTAGGCAGGCGACTACTTTGTGTGGTGATTGGAGGCAGCTGTCGTAACAGCCCGATAGCTTCTGCCACAACCTGTTTGCGGCGACCTCTGTCCGTGGTGAGTGGGGGCAGGTGAATTTTAGAAGGGGAGTGAATTGCACATGACATAGGTTGGGGGGGCGCGGGTGGCTGTGCTCTGCGGATGGATAGTGGTAGTTGGGCACATGGTGGCATGCATGGGTGCAAGAAGTTGCAGTGGGTCTGTTGAAGAATTAGACTATTGGGTGCATGGCGGAAGGCCGTAGGCTGTAGGGCATGCACTCAAGAGCCTAGACCTTCAGCACACCCACCGCAGCAATGCATGTCTGACTCTGCATCCGGTCGCGGGTGGTGATTGCATAGTGTGGTGTATGCAGATTGGTTGGAGTAGGGCCATTGTTGCGAACAGTTTGTGGGTAGGTTGGCAGTGACACAATACTTTGTGAATGGAAATGGGTACGGCCGTAGTATGTGAATGAAAGTGTACAGGGGTGCAGGAGACAGTGTTTTCTTTCTACATTATGGTAACTGTTGGAATGTTTTGCTGCGTAGCTCCATGGCGGTGCGCAGGTTGGGTAGGACTGCTGGTGGCAGTGGTGTGTATGTGGATTGTCGTAGTTAGTGACATGGTGAAATGCATGGTGGCATTACGTTGTGGTGGGTGTGTGCAGTGCCTAGATTGTTGGGTGAATGGCCGAACGCTGTAGGCCATAGGCCATGCACTTAAGAGCCTAGGGCTTGAGCACACCCACGGCAGTAATGCATTTTTGCCTCTGCATCAGTTAGAGGGTGGTGACTTGTACAGAATGGGTGTGGAGCACATTTCAGATGCAATAGAGCAGCATAAGTGAGCTGCCATGCGTGTATGTTTGGTTTCGCAGGTCAGGTACTTGTTGAACATGGTAAAGTTTTTCATGGTCCAAACAAAGGAATTCCTGTTTGGACCTGTTCGGACCAGGAGGACCCAGGGCCCGACCCCCTGCTCAGACAGCAGGTAGGCATGCACCAACATGTGTTACTCCCTCTGGTCCCCCTGTGATGTGCCCTTGTGTCCCCCCATTCTCGCACACAGGTGTTGCCTGTTTTGCTTGATTCTTCTACCCTTCTCCCCCCTGACCCCACTCAAGCCTACTTCTGCAGGAGTCTGTCCTGATACATTCTGGTTTCACCATCACCGTCTTGTGGACAATGCTGGATTTGACTTTTATGGACTTCATTCATTCATGGTGCGTCACCCTTTCTCAACTCTCATGCTGAACTTCTTTTGCATCTTGTACTGGTTTGCAACTTTATGTGTTACTACTGACTTCTGCAATTGTATTCACTCTCCCCTCTTGCTTCTCCACTCTTTTGACTGCTAACTCTCTGTTTTCTCCTCCTTTCCCTTCTCCCTTTTCCTATCTCCTCCCCTTACTTTCTTCTATGCACTTACTCTATCAGAATTGTCCCTGGACCTAGTATGATAGCAACCTCCTCTGTCTCCTCCTCCCTCCCCTTACTGGTTTTTTCCTCCCCAACGCCCCTCCAGCACTATCTGAAATGTCTTCAGGCATAATATGATAGTCGCTTGTTTTGTTCCTCCCCTACCTTTTTGCACCCCTCTCCCTCACCTCTTGTTTTTTTTCCGGCTCTACCAGAAATGTCGTCAGGCCTAGTATGGTAGTCGCCTGTCTGTTTCCATTTCCTTCCCACTCTCCCCCTCCCTTCCTTATCTATGTTTTAGCTCTTGCACTATCTGAAACGTCGTCAGGCCGAGTACAATAGTTAATTTCACATCCTTACTGTTCATGGCCTCTAACAATGTCATTGTTTTGTCCCTTGTTCCCTCCTTTGCTTTGAAGCGCTTTGAAACACATTGTATATATAAATAAACTATCATATCATATCATGTCATGTGTGGTTTGAGATGGTGCAGTGAAAAGTCACGCAATGTGGGCACTGGGTGCAGTGTTTGCATACTGTCAGTATGGTAGAGGGTATGGTTGAAGGGCAGCTTATATGTGCTTGGATAGTGTGCTGTGTGCAGATTGCTTGGAGTATGGGCAATGTTGTGAACATTGTGTGGTTAGGTTGGCATTGACAGAATACTTTCTGAGTGGAAGTGGGTAAGACAATAGTATGTGAATGAAAGGGCGTAGGGGTGCCGGAGACAGTAAAATGTTTGTAGATTATGGTAACTGTTGCATTTAGTGCTGTATCGCTCCATTGCGGTGCAGAGGTTGGGTAGGAGTTCTGGTGCCAGTGGTGCGTATGTGCATAGTGGTAGTTGGTGACATGCTGATATGCAAGGTTGCATTACGGTGCAGGAAATATGTGCCAGGAGCACACCCACTGCAGCAATGCAGATTTGCCAATGCATCAGGCACAGGGTGGTGATCTTTGGAGAATGGGTGTGGAGCACATTGTAGATGTGCTACAGCAGCACAAGTGAGTTGAAAAGCGTGCATTGTGCGTTCCATGGGTGTGGTGATAGATGCAACATGCTACAGTCTTTGGTGTACAGCAGGAGATGGTGCAGTGAGAAGTTGTGCAGTGTGGCCACAGGGTACAGTGTTTATATAATGTGGGTATGGAAGAGGGTATGGTTGAAGTGCAGTTTACATGTGCTTGGTTACTCTGCTGTGTGAAGATTTATTGAAGAAGGCCCAATGTTGTGAAGCTGTTGTGCTTAGGTTGCCAGTGACACAATACCTTGTGAATGGCAGTGGGTAGGGGTGGTGCAGGCTGTGGTATGTTTGTGGATTCTGCTAAATGTGGCCACATGGTTGCGTGCATGGATCCACAGTGTTGTGGTGGGTGTGGGCAAGGGCTGCACTGTTGTGTGCATGGCCAAAGGAGTGCTGGGTGGGCCTCAGGATCTTTGTGGGTGCTGGAATCGTGCATTCTTTAGTAGAAGTTTCTGGTGGAGGGGCTTTGGAATCGAACGGATTGTGTACTGAGAGTGTTTAACAGTAAATATGGAGTGGTGTACAGAAATGATAGTGTGCAATGCAGAGGTTTTGTATGTGATTGATGCATGCATGTTTGAAAATGTGACTGCACCCAATGAGGGAGTGCTGCGAAAATGCCTGTGCAAAGGGAAGAAATATTGTACCTGCTTTACTGGGCCGTGGCTCTCACTGTAGATGGGAAAGCGCACATGCCATATCCTGCCATTATGAGCATGGTGGCCCTGGAAATGGAACTGTGGGAAATAGGCAATTAGGTGTTTAGGGTGTGGTTAACAGGAAGGGACGGTACCATTTCATCCCAATACTGTGTCATGAGGTTGGTCGAGATGGGGAGACACACAGTGCTTATCGCCAGTGATACCTTTGTGCGCCATCTGCACAAGTGTTGTGTGCAAAGAGGCATTGCTGCTAATTTTGGGTTGGAATGAGTGGACACTTTCTGGGGCTGTCAGGGTGACTGCAGTTTCAGGGGGATGGTTCGCCTTTGCAGATATGTGGCATCGTCATGAACGTTGACTTTGTCGTAGTGCACTATGGAAGTAGTATAAGATAAAGAAGATAAAGGCGGGTCTGAAGGTTAGGAAAAAAGAAGAGGACTGAAAGGGGGGCTACTTTCAGTTGTTTAAAACTAATGTATTCAACATATAAACATAATTCATTGTGCAATTCATTTTCTAAAAACACATAAAACATCACAATTTGAATATATAGCGTATTAATCAATCACTTTGCCAAACACTACCACTTCTGTGGCCAGGGTATCATATCATACAAAGATTATGTGCTTTGTTGGTTCCTAGTTTTTCTGAATCTAAGAAAACACTGGTATTTTGTATAAACAATTTTTTAGTTCATTGCATTGATTATTTTTCACTGATTTAACATTATGCAGTGGTATCTCTACATGTTTCAGTTCTCATAGGACAGAATCCGGAACTTTCATCAGGAGTCGTGCCCTGGTGTTCTTTTGTGCAGGTGTATAGACTACGCTATAGGCCCATTGGTGGTTTTCTTAATAACCTTCTCCTATCAGACAAAATAAGAAAAAAAACTGGTATGAGCTTTTCATTTCTCAATTTCCATTGAGCTCTATAATTGAGTGCTACACTAAGATAGGTTAGTAATTACCTGTACTGCTGTAGTAAGAGGGTGAGCCAGTCTTAGTTGACGGTGGCATGTGCAGGGTACATCCTTCCTAATCCCTAGAGGGTGAAAAGTAAATATGAAGTATGCTTTTCTATTCGCTAAAAACAAAGACATTATGAAACTCTCTCTGTGTGCTACACAGAGCTTGTAAGAGTCAGGGATTACGATAGCCCCGTGATGTAGGGAGTTGTGAAGGGAACTCACCTTTATCTGGCAAGCCGCTAATCCTTTGCATGGTAGTGATAGAAGTGGGAACACTCTATCCTGTGTCATGAGATGCTGTGCTGGATAGGTGGTACCGTGTTAAATCGGGGATTGCTGTGGGGACAGACGGTCTAGATTTTAAATATCTGTCTCTAAATATGTAGAAAAAGCTACAAAGAACCTGTGGTGTGCGGGTCCTGTCCTCCTATCTGTTGTGTATGTGCAGGTCTGTGCTGTGTGTGTCTTCTCTGTTAGTGTTGCCAGCTGTTCATCGGGTCCTTTACGCGTCTAATAGGGAACGTAACAGGATGAAACTAAATGTTTATGTCCGCTTACCTAGTGTGAAGAATCCCAAGGCTAGATACGGTCTCAGGCGGCAGCGCAGCTGTGTCTGCCTTCACTCGTGTGCGTCTCTCACTGATAGCATTGGTTGCTATGGAAACGTGGGGGAACGTGCTCGAGCTGACGTTCTCTTTTTCACCCGTGTGAGGCTACGGAGTAGAATGCCTGTATGCCATCTTAGAGTGGATACTTGCTCATTAAACCCTCTATGCTCCGGCCGGCATTACAGGCTCTGAGGTGTTCTGAAATAGGTACCACAGTTAATGATAACCTACAGATATACTTCTAGTTAGTATGTGTGTCTATATTAAACCCTAAGTTTGTGCCGTCTGTAAGTAAATTGCTAGTCCCGGATTTTTTAAAGGTCAAAATTAAATTGCTGTTGAAAAAGGCTTTTATGGCAATTTCGATTTGGAGGGAGTGGACGCTTTGCGGTGCTGTGGCGATGTGAGCAGTTTTGGCACTGTGCTTGCAGTATCTCGACGAGTTGCCACTTCAGCTAGCGTACATGATGTGGTTGTGCACTATGGAGCGTTCCATTTGGGTTCCATGGCTTGTTCCTGTGTGTACCGTCAACTGAAGAAGGTGATAAAAGCAGTGAAGCACATTTTCCCCACTGCCAAGGTGCTTTTCTCATGTATCCCACCGAGAATTGTATGGGACTATTCCATTGATTCCTGTCGCCAGCCAGAGATCAGAAGGGATCTCATTAACAGAAGCATGTGAGACTTCTTGAATGAAGACCCTATTGTAAGAATGTAAGCTGACATACAAAACACAAAAATCGCAAAGAAAGGTGTTCCTATGCAAGCACCTGTAAAAAGAATTTTTAAAAAAGGCTATTTTTAGAGCCGCCTTAACTAACGACGTCCCCTACCCTGGTTGAAAGTTACTCCCCCACTCCTGCGTGCACACAGCACAAAATGTCCGCAGATATCACAATACTTGCAGGGTGGCACGTGTTAGATATGCCCCTTTTGCAGATGACGGCCATAGAAATGTGCCTGTAGAGGCTACGGGATTGGGCAATAAGGTTTCTAGGTGTGCTGTGTATGCACGGACTGTGGCACACAGTGTAGTTGTTGACAGAAATGCAGGGGGTGCGGTTATGGCTGTGTGTTTCATGAGCCAAAGAGTGTGGGTTTTGGGGGAGTTCGAAATACATTGATTGAAAGTGATTGGAAAACACTGTGCAGTAGCTGCTCATTGTGAATTCTATCATGTGGATGTGTAGTTCTATGGAGTACCTACAATGAAGTGACTGATTTTGTTTTGCCTGTGTGACACTGTGGTCACGTGCAGTCATGCCAACATTACTGTTCTTCATTGTGGAGGGAAAATTGCGCAGCATGTTATGCGAGTTTCAGTGCCGTTTGCGATGAAGGAGGCAATTGCCCAGGTCATGCGTCTGTTTCCGATATCCTGCATAACTTTGTATCACATTACGCAGACACTGATGTGGCTGCGTTATTTTCCATTTGGTTTGCAAATAGAGAACGCGCAGTACATTGCAAAGAAATCTATTTATGCCTTTCTACGACATGTGCCAATGGCGTACTTTACACATGGGAATATGACATTTCACTGCACAAACATATGCCCCCAGCAATAACGTTCATCATACTATTCCTGCCATCCCGATTTCTGCACACCCCATCCAAATTGCCTTGGTGCCCTTGTTGAAGGTTGTGGAAGAATTTTTGTAGTAAGTGTTGTGCACTGAAACGCTTCACAACACTCGGCAACACGTCAAGAAACCGCTTTCTACTGTGACCCTCTTGCCACCCGATTCAACTACAGTGTTTTGCACAGTGCCACGCCTCCTGCCGTGCCGACGTTCACTGGCAATTCCATTGTTCATCTCTCAAAGGAGCTTTCTTTATTTCCCTTTTTTCTTTTCCCAGTTCTTTTCTGTTTATTTTGGTCTTCTAGCACACGCCAAAGAAGGAACAGCAGGAAGGCCCAGTATGCAAGGGGCTGCATCTGAATGGATACCATAGTGGACGTGCCAAGAGACCGAATTATTGGGTGGCCCTCACCTACACAGGCGCCAGTCATTGTTATGTTCCCCGAATTACCCTTTCCACACACTTCCAAGTACCTTCCCTCTGTAGAGTAGCGCGTTGCTGTACATGCACCATACAATGCCCTTTGCCGGGTAAGGGTCTGTAGCCCAGCATATGGTCTACAAGAATGTTTTAGCGCTCCGCTGCCCTATAGGAGAGCCCCTGTTGGTGGCCGCAGCAGATGTGGAAAACGCTGTACATGAAATTACCCTACTGCATTGTTAGAAGGGCGGTAGACTGCCCACTGGTCCCTTGTGCTTCCATTTCAGTTGTCGTCTCATGCACTACAAACACTCCATGCTGCGCCATCAGCCGTAGGAGTAGCATTCACGGAGATGCATACATTCTGGAATACAAGAATGTTTACAACAACAGGCAACACAGCTTCATTACGTGGAGCAGGAACACAATTATTGAGTGCAACCCATGCAGCTACAGTTCTTTCCTAACCATCACTGACATTGTTTGCATTCTGCACATTCTGTTCTTTGCTTACTTGCCTTTACATGCACTAGTATCTGCGTCACCAAGCCGCACCACCTTTGCCATTTTGCAGACTCACTACAAACTGACGCACCTGCAGTTACATGTTTTTTTCAACTGTACGACCCGCAGACGACCTCTTGACACTTTCCGTCACAGTTTTCAGTGCAGAGCCGGTATGTCTATTTCACGTGTCATGGAAAGGCAAGCAGAACCTCAAGCAAATTAATGCCACATTTAAGGAGCCCCATTAAACTGCAGGAGTGCTGCAGCAATACCTTGGTACGTTTGCAGAGCCACCCACGTAGTCAGCAGAAGTACTTGAAATGGGGTTGCATACCGTATGAATCCGTAGGGCTGGCAACAGGACCAGTGTTACGAGCACAAGAGGATGCCCTACGCATGGTCATAGCTGTGCAACGGATACACATGCGCTCCCACAACTATTTAAAAGTGTATTAGAAGATGCAGACATGCAGCCACTATTGGAGTCCTACAGATACTTTCAGTGTGATTGCACATACACCGCCAAGGTGCAGTCTCCCTAGGAAAGGATGATATTCCTCACCTGCAGTCATCTCGGCCATACTGTGTGGCACAGATGCAGCATACAATTTTAACACAAAAAGAGAAACCACTCAAACACTCGCCACCACTTACCATGTACATATGTAATTGCTAAGATGCACCAACACTATTAGGAAAAGGAAGGGGTAGCACAAATAGATACATACACCAGAGATTTTGGCCTTTCCACACGTTCATCATGACGGCAGCCAAGGAATCAGTGACAAACTGTTGTTAACGGGACGTTACAGTTCTGTTGTAGTACCAAACAGCTATTATCTTCACAGAAAACACTATGCTACAGCAATGTTCCGGTTACTGTGCTCTAGTAAAAACCTATGAAATTCACTAACAAAAAACATTGTTAAAGGGATGCTATGGTTAAGTTAAGCTTTGCTGAGAACACTATGATAAAACAACGCTATGGTTAAAGCGCCCTACTAAAAACCTATGAAATTCACTTACAAAAAGAATTGTTAAAGGGACTTTAGGGTTAAGTTGCGCTATTAAAAACATTTCCCCTTTATTGAAACAAATAGCCTAAAGCAACGTTACGCTTAACATGCCGTACTAAAAACCTATGAAATTCACTAACAAAAAATGTTGTTAAACGGACGTTATGGTTAAGTTGCACTACTAAAAAACCTATGAAATTCCATGGAAAAACGTTCCTACAGGGACGTTATGGTTACAGGAAAAACCAAAAAAAAACAGAAATTCACCAGTTATGGTAAGCTCAGCAACCATGACTCACGCCACCACTGTGGACTGCTAATACTAACACCCATGACATGAAAGATGACATCACAAATGCCATTGATGACATCACTAATGACATCACATGTGTGCGTTCCTCTTTTTTTGTTCACTGACATATCTAGGCCAGGTGGTTTTGCTCACGGACAGTCAGGAACTAAAAACTCAAAAGGTACTATATTTGTAGACCTTACCCTTCTCATATGTTCTTACACTACTTTCGTTAGGGTTCAGTCACAGCATATGATACATATAGATAGGGGAAAAAGGAAGGCCGAAACACAGCAATAATTTCTGTGCATGAAGATAATCAGGTAGGTTATGAACACTTTTTGGTAATTCTGCTGTTGTTTTGCCTTACTTTATTTTCCGTGTATGTATGCTCATATTTGAATGCATTGTGCTCTCTTTAGGTTTTGTGTGTAGTAGTACAATTATGTAGTAAGTGAGCCATTATTACGTACTTACTGTATGTTGCAAACCTTGCCATGTTCGATAGTAAAATGATGAATGCTTTTGTTTCACAGTACGGAAAACTCTACAACAAAAACATTCATCATTTTACTATCGAACATGGCAAGATTTTCAAAATGTCCCTCTATGGAGCATGCTGCAGACATTTTCTACGTTTCTACATGAGTAGGTTCATGTAATGGAAATAACTCTGTAATGCAATGATGTTTATAGCAATGCATTGCTTAATGAACTATGTATGTCTGCCAATGAACTCTGATAGGTTTCTGCCAACATTATAATGACAATCCCTTGTGGAGGCTTTTCATGAATACGAACTGCACATGTGATGTCATCAGTGATGTCACCAATGGCATTTGTGATGTCATCTTTCATGTCATGGGTGTTAGTGTTAGCAGTGCACGGATGTGGCGTGAGTTATAGTTGCTGAGCTTACCATAACTGGTGGATTTCTGGGGGTTTTCGGTTTTACTTGTAACCATAATATGGATAGGTTGTTATTAGTGAAAAGTAAGTATAATGTTCCTTTCATGTACTTGTTGCACTGAATTTGATAGGTTTTTATTAGGACAACTTAACCATAACGTCCCTTTAACAATGTTTTTTGTTAGTGAATTTCATAGGTTTTTAGTAGGGCACTGTAACCAGAATGTTGCTTTAGCATAGTGTTTTCAGTGAAGGTTATAGGTGTTTAGTAGCAACTTAACCATAACGTCCCTTTAACAATGTTTTTTATTAGTGAATTTCATAGGTTTTTAGTAGGGCACTTTAACCATAAAGTTCCTTTAGCATAGTTATTTCAGTAAAGGGGGGAGGTTTTTAGTAGCAACTTAACCATAACGTCCCTTTAACAAAGTTTTTTGTTAGTGAATTTCATAAGTTTTTAGTAGGGCACTTTAGCCATAACGGTCCTTTTATCATAGTTTTTTCAGTAAAGGTGATAGGGTTTTTGTAGCGCAACTTAACCATAACGTCCCTTTACTAATGTTTTTTCACTGAATTCCATAGGTTTTTAACAGGATACTCTTAGTGTGTATAGATGTACTGTACAGCATGCTGAAGCCAGTGGGTCTTTACTAATAAGCACAACGGTTGAGAACTGTGTGTCTGTTCGCAGACATCGGGTGGAGTCCAACCTCCCGAGAAAGGGAGGGGTGGTCGTACAAAATGTTACCATGCAGCAAAGACAACAAACATATACAAACAGCAGCAAGTCTGTGAATCGGAAGGGAAAAGGCAGTAGCTGCACAAAGTCTGTGCTTTCGAAACAAACAGCGCAAAGGCATGGGTTATGCAGCATAATGGAATGCACCAACAAGAGAAGTAAAGTTTGCCATCAACAATCTTACCGTACACCTGCTTCACATTCCAACAAAGGGCGAAGAGGCAGAGTTAGGGACGCCAACTACTGAGAGCAGAACGTCACTACATTAAAGTTTATGTTATAACTGCACAGGTCCTGTAGTGTACAATAGTAGGAAAGCATGATGTTTACTGTTTGAACCATTGCTACCCGCCGCAGTGTGAAAAGGGAAAGAGTTACTGCAATGGCAAGCACCCTAGAATGGCTGGAGGAGAATTTCCCACATGACAAATGAGTGACCATAGTAACCCCATTGGTAAGGAACACAGTGTAAAAAAGTAACACTATTAGAATATATTGCTTCATGTATACTAGACACATTTCTTTTTCTTTAACAGAACATACAGGAATACAAAGGAGTACACCAGAATCGGCACATTTTCCACACCAACATACGGCCACAGAAACTGAAGGAAACGCTGTAAATATAAAGGTAGACCGCATGGATAACAAAATGGATGAATTGCTGAACAATTTTGCCACCTTGAAAACTTTTGTAGAAGAACATATTATGGAGAAAATAAGATATCACTGCCCCACCTGCACATACCCACTTCCCCATTTCCCAGCCCCCCATTGCCACAAATTGCGTGTCATGAGAGACGCTTCGATGAGACCTGAATCCCTTCTTCCCCTCACTACCAACTTGTAGAAATGCCGAAATCCCTATTATATGTATCTGTTTCTGGTCCCCCTTACCTTTCCGAATAGTGGCTATGAATGTGTGCTAATAAAGGTTGATATGTAAATTGTTGCCTTTTCCTTTGTTTTAAGAAGCCCATTGTAACTGTGAATGGCACAGCACTGGTGGGGATGATCGTAAGTGAGGGAAACCGCTGCGCCTGGCTGCTCTATGCGCGATCATAATGGAAGCATCCGTAGGACGCCACTACAGGCAGCATGTTTGCATCCACAGACCACCTGTAAGTAGTTGTAGGACCGTACGTTTGTCGGTCTCACAACTTCACACATGCGTATCTCTTCCTGTGACGCCTGGTAACACTGTCCCTGGCCAAGATATGCAAAGAAACATGTGATGTACTTTTAGTAGGTGGAAGCTCTCACTCACGCCCTGTGAGTACCTTTGCATGTGAACATTCCACCCACTGTACCGTGCACACACCAAGCTTATTTAGAAATGTTCAGTGCATGTGGGCCGTACATTTAAGTAGTCTGGGGATGCCAAGGGTATCCGTAGGAGACCTATGCACGTGGCTGCAAAGTATTCCAGCCAATATGCATCCCATGGACAGCCATCCAAATGGAGAACAATGGCAACGTCACCATGGGAATGGAACCATGCTGCATGTGGGCCCTTATTTGGCGGACACGATCCAGACCCATGCACATTAAAAGAGGGCTATTTTCTACAATGTATGGAGTGTTACAGTGAGAGTGCACCCTTACAGAGGTCCTACACTCTCCCTTCTGCATGTAGTTATTGTAGGGAAAGATTTAGGGCCCCTTTCCGATTGCACATACTCCACAACAGTCCTATAAAAGGGGACACCCCACAACTGTGCTGCAATCCGTGTTTGGCTTTCCAGAGAAGTGCAGCGGTTCACATTGGTTTGTGCAGAAATTGCTTTCTGACCAATTCTGTACCTGAAAAGTACCTCTCCAAGTAATGGGCAGCAGGGCTTCTGCTACTTACTCTGACTCAGGAGCACCCACACCCTCACCACCACCATCTCCTTCTGAAGGGTCTGAGCAAGGGAACAGGCATGATAATGTGGATGGACATCAAAAAGGAAAAGAGGATAAAGTAGAGGGAACCCCCATTGCCCGCAACCAGCATAAGTCGTGGGTGTGGAAACTATTTGCGCCGGTTGATGATGTGCCCAAATCTCATGCAAACCAGGTAAAATGCACTGAGTGCAACATAGAACTCTGTTACGGAAAACCTTGCTTGTACAGCTACGGCACCACCCCCATGCGGTGGCACCTGAAAGCAAACCACAAGGCAGCTGTTCGGAGGGTTGTCCCCTTCCAAGAAGGCAGTAGGTTATTTTCTTCCACAGCATCCTCCACATCTGCTCCTGCTACCACTACGAACACTCCAGTGAGACAGCGCGTCTCACAACCAGCCTTGCAGGCCATACGTACCGCAAGAGACCTGTACCTTTTAAAAGGTCACTGGCTTGTGCATGTACTGCAACATGGTACTGTGCAGGGGGGAACAATTTCGTAGTGCTTTTGAGGCTTCAGTCCAGGAGCATGACAAGGAGTGCCCTCTACCCAAGTAAGGTCCACCCAACATTTTCAGCTCTCCACGTGCAATTTCTTATCCCTGTGGTTGGCACCCTTTGCCAAACCTCCCTTCCATTCCTGTCCTTCTGCGGCGTGTTTTATAACAACAGAAAAAATGCAACACAATCAGAAAAGGGGGGGGACAAAATGCCTCTTTTCAGAGCCACCTTGCACTGTTCAAAAATAGAATTTGAATGAAAGCATACAGGCGATGGCACAGCCTATGAGCACCGCGTAGAGGGTTGGCAACAATGGGCGGCAGTACTCTATCAAAAACATTGAACGCATTCGCAAAACAAAGTAGTGGCTCTGAAAAGAGCCTTTTTGTGCTTTTTTTGTTTGCAATGTTCGAAGTGGTGAACACCCACAGAGAAAATGCTTGCTAAACTTGCAGGAAGCGCTGCACAGCATTTTGGATATTACGCAGAAAAAGCTAATTGCCAGCATCAGTCAGATGAACTCCAGCTGAACGAAAAATGTTGCTACTATGAAACATAATGTTTTTATTGTGTAAAGAGAACATGCCAACGTCTCACAAAAAAGTGCAAACAGCCTTGTTCACATTGTGCCATGCTTTCTCCATTTGTGGCCCACACAAGGAAGAATGCAGCCACATTTGTCTCTGGGCAATGCAAGAAAAAATGATGTGTGATGTTGGTAACATTTCCATGAGTTGCAGAAATGTTTCCTTCATTGTAAACTGCAGTGAAATGCCGCTAACATGTCCTAAACTGTTCCCTCCACAATGAACAAAAATAATGTCTGGATGAGCGAGCGTCACCAAGCTGGCAAAAAGAGGACCCACATGATACCACTTCATCCCCCGTATTCCGTACCAGTCCACATCGACATTATGGAACCCAAGGTGTGCTGCCAGTGCACAGCGTTCTGCATAAACTTGTACTCAATATATCCAGGAGTCGCCTAAAAGCCATGTAGTCCGCCGATTGAATGGCACAACCATACCCGTAGCCATCTCCACTCCTATTTGCAAACACACTTTCTGGCACAATCTGTTGCTACACACCACACCCAGGAAATCGTATTGACAAATCCCAACTCCTGCACAGTCCCATTTCCATTGCAGCCACCCTGAGAAAACGTGGATGTAGCATGTGCGCACCTCCAAATGCCGCCGCTTTCGCAATCATATTGTCCTGTGTGGGGTACTGCGCAAACACCTTTGAAGCATGATACAGAATGCCCGCTTTGTTGGTAGTTGTGAAAAGTGTTTATTTTTTATTTTTGTAAAGCGACGTGTAAAGAAACACCTTTTTGTGTGGTAGTTTTTGGGTATTGCTTGATGCTTTTCCTCCTTACATTATTTCACAAGTTTCTGCAACCTACATTTTACATTGTGGAACAAAACACTAATTTCAATAGGGGAAAAAACATATGTGCTCCCCTGACAAACGTTGTACTAGAAGCACTAAGGTTCACATGGGCACAGAAGAACATCCTAACATGGAACAGAAAAACAGACACTTGATTCGATAATCCGTAGTCCCATTTCCATGGCAAGCATACTAAGAAGGACAGCATGTAGCATGTGCGCTTTCCCCAACTACCGCGAGGGCCGCACCCCAGTAAAGCAGGGCCAGTCCTTCTTCCCTTTCCAGTAGTCTTCTCCCAGCACTCCCTCATTGTTCAAGTGTCCTGTGACACAGTTCAAGTGTCCTGTAAATCAAACACATGTGCACAGGAAAGTACTGTAAAACGATCTACGAGTTCTGCATCCACATACATTGGTATCGCTACCCATCACCACGCCTCGTAAGTATCACTAATTTTTGTACAGTACATTTGCAACTGTGTTATAAGTTCGTTGCAACAGGGTACCTGGCACTGATTCTTCATAATGTAATCAAAATTCATACTGTTATTTCGCCCATCACCTACCATGAAATGGCTCCTACAGTGCTAAGTGCTGGCAAAGTTGCCATTTGCCAATACCAGCCATTGTTATATGCAAACCGTTACTCTGTTTTTTTGTTCCATCAATTTTACGATGCTTTCCCCCATTAACGCACCTCCTATCAAATTTCTAAAAAATAGCACACAAAAGGATCAGTCAGCGTATCCCACCAAACTAAGCCAAGTGCAGACATTCCATGTATAGCAACAGTTTTCTGCCACTTACCTTTCCCACTTCATAGATTACAACATTACTTAAAAAAGAAAAAAATGTATGTGTCTATTGACAACTGTAACATTCATATATGTGCATAAGGAAATAAACGATAGAAAACAATAGCTCCACTCATGTAGCAAGCATATATTTGCAGAGAAGTACATGCAAATGCACACACAAAAACATTCTGCTTTGCACTCTGTACACCTTTCCGCACCTTTTTGTCATCCTTCCACAATGTGAAGTACTCCATTTTGAAAGTAAATAGTCCAAACACTAATACACACATGTGTTCAATAAGACGTCATACACTACACTCACAAATAACCCACCTACCCCCTTAACACACATGCACATAGTCCCAAGTCCCGTTTGATGTCGTAAGCCATCCATTTATACACACACACTTACTCCTCCTGCCAAGACATCCCCCTATAGTTTTAAAGAAAGTATGGTAAAAATGTAAGCACTATGGCATTAGCCAACGTATTTTCTTACCATCTTCTTATACAGGTGCAGTACCCACCTCTCTCCGGAAAGCCACTGGCGTGTGTACTTCAAAATACAACCTGCAATAAACCTACTCTCACCAAGCAATGAAGTAAGTACAATACCATCATAGTGTTGTACATCTTACTAGAAAAGTGCACTAATGTTGTATTGTAACATATAGATTTGTGGCAGTCCACCAGTATGTACTTCATTGTTACTCATTACACCTCTACAGGTAGAGGCCATTACACAGTGACACACTTCCATTTATATGGCTACCCTCCTATTGACCCACTCATGCACATTGCACACATATACATTTGAAAATCTGCGCACCCACATTTCCCTTTCTTCGTCAACAGCTACTACACAATGCCTACCAAACTGCAACTCCATAGAAAACAACGCAGAAATAGAGCCACACAACCTAAAAACATAGACACTAGCCATCCACTGCAAGCATAACTTCTACAGAAGTATCAACGAGAAGAGCTAATCCAGTCCTTAAGGAAAACGGATGCATCTACCAGTGAAGACAGTGTAGGACATCTGTCAAAATGTGAGAATTAAAAGAAAAGCACTAAAAACAGTGCAACGCGCACTACTGCTAACAGAGCACATACAAATGGTACTGTAACCACAAGCAAGCATTCCAAAAATGTAACTTTACAAAAAATGTTCCACCACAGAGTCCTTCAGAACCTTATAAATAGAGGGCAGACATCACGCTCAACCCACAAAACCTACCACAGGAAAGTCATCCTGGAAGCTCTTTTAGACAGTGCAATGATCGTAAAATAGAACTTGTTTATAGTAATTTTGAACAGAATGAAACCACTAACAACATTAATTGGTAAATTGCAAGCACAACTTCGAAACAAACGCAATATCAGCATAGATACCTTTGGCCACATCTGTACAGGTGAGTGGATTCACACCACCAACACAGAGCCATACTTCAATGAAGAATCATACAAACAGGAACAAACAAACCAAATTGCCTTACATTGGAGTGGATGAGGGTATGAAAAGATACACAATACCATAATGAAAGAAAAAACACTGCTTTCAGAAATATCCCGATCAAACTTAGATGTCACTCTCCATTCCACCAAACCAACACGCCTCACCTACAAAAGGCTTTGCACATCAATGTGTAACATTCGCCAATGCTTACTCAAATCTTTGGAGCAATTTGTCAATCAGTATGCCAATGGCAACAAGAAAATAAGAATAAAAATACTACAAACTATGGACTCTTGTACAGTGCGCAACTACACAGGAATACAAGGACATACCTTAGCCTTTATTTCTGGACCTGCTTGACAAAAGCACCTTCCACTGTATCAAAATTCTAGCAACCCACCATTCAACAGTCAGAAATCTAGTGTACAAACTGTACTATGTAAAAAGTCCAGCTTTAGCACTGCAACATTTAAATGATATTCTCCTACACGGTACAGCCAAACAAATGCGGAAAAAGAAATAGAGTACATCCAAAGGAAATATTATGGAACTGAAGAGCACTTACAAACTCCAGCATTTTCAGACAACAGTACTGACAACATTGCAGCCATCAACTTTTTATTTCGCACATACAGAAAAGAAATACAAAAGTTCAAAAGCACATCTGCTGAAATGCCAAACCAAGTATGTGTGTGTTGTTGTAAAACTTTATATAGAAAGAGCACCAAAACTATAGATATAATGCAGAAAATAAAAGGCAATGAGGAATCCCAATGGTTTCAATTAGCTCTGTACCTTATAGCTGAAAACAAATACAAACTTGCGAACACCTCCATACTGTGCACATACTGCACTGCAAAACTTGACAATAAACAAAGGCCTTCAAGGGCAATCAGTAATAGTTTGGAAGTGTTTCCATTCCCAAAAGCACTGCAGCAGTCTTATATGTATGCGAGCATTATAATTCAAACAGTGCACCCATTTCAAGCAATGATACGACTTCATCCGAACAATGTAAAATTGCCTCTCACCGAATTACTGAGAGGCATTCATGAGAAAGTATTTTATTTACCATTAGATCTCAAAGAAAATGTAGACACATGTGCTGCTGATGTCATGGAACAATTAGCACACAGAAATGTCACCTATATGTCCTTAATGCCAACTCTAGCAAGTTGTGCAGAATTCAATGCAACAATGCTGAAAAAAGAAAAACAACCACTAGTGAAAATTCATGCCACAGACAAACTGGACGTACACGGTATGACAATACCTATGTGTCAAAAAGCCATAGCACGACTAAATACCTTAGAAAACTCTACCTCCAACACAGCTGGTTTGAAGAAAATGTTAACATTATGTATGAACTGCAGAGTAATGCTGCAGCGTAAACTTGCCGTAGAGCAAGGTTTAGTTAATGGAGCACTTGGTACAGTTGTTGGCTTCCAGACATACCCATGTGACAACAGCATTCAGTTTGTAAACATCCAGTTTGACAAACTTTCAGAAGTTAAAAAAATAGGACGCACAACGGCTCGATTTTCTATGTCACTAGCTTATGCAGTAACTATTCATAAATCACAAGGTCTAACCTTAGATCAAGCATTGATTGATATTGGCAGCACAGTCTTTAAAGAATGCATGAGTTACATAGCACTGTCACGGCAACATACACTGGAAGGACTGTATCTAGTGAATTTTGATGCAACTGCAGTCGGCACAGACATTCCTTGCATCATAGAGTGCAACAGAGTATGTGCACTGCACACACCCCATCTGAAAATGTACCCTGTTCCACACAAACCCAAAGGTTTGAAAAGAAGGCTCATTCAATCAGAAGTTGTAAATGATTTGGCAACACTACCACCAAAGAAATTGAAATCAACTTATACTACATCAACTACAAAAAGCACAGACAAAAGGAGTAAAAAAGACAAGACATACCCAACTACAGACACAAAAAAGTGCCTCTTCAAAGAAACCACGTACCCTTCCAAAGGACTCAGACACAGAAGTACCTGGTCTATTCAAATGCTCCAATACAACAGGTGTTAATTGCTATGCCAATGTAACAATGAATGTTCTATTCCAAATGCCAGCAATTGTTGAAAACATGTATTTAAATGGCGCATACCAGTTGTATTTGCAAATGCTCGTCCTTAACAGAAATACAGTAATTAATCCTGACAATGGCCCTCATTCTGAGGTTGATGCAAAGAGAAAAGGAATACCTGCATTGATTACCGCTACAGCATATTCCGACCAACCAGACCGATATTAACGGCATTGTAAAGTACGATGTAGTTAATAGCAGTCTGGTCTCACGCCCACGACCCACCATGCTGGTATTAGTGACATGCCGTAAACCGGGGTAGATCATAAGTGAGGCGGACATGCAAATAACGGCCTCATGAAGCCGGAAAAGGTGCTTACCGCAAGGCGTAAATACCGGCATAGCCGACATGCCGTAAAAAGTCCTGAGCAGTGTCCCAAACTGCCACAGGTGCACACAATCAGCACAGGTGGAGGCAATGGAGTCAAGCCCAGTACAAAAGGAGCAAACCCACACACCACACCCCCTCCCACACCAAGATGATTCCAATAGTAGTAGCATTACTGGAGCTGGAGGACTTGCTGGCATTGCCACAACATCAACAACAACAACAGCCGCCACCACAGAGGAGACCCAGGAGGAGAAGGATGGTGAGACAGGACCAGCATGCCCCAGCAGTGCAGCCACCATTACCACCCCGGCAGCCCACAATTTCTTGCATCAGAGCCAGTCCGTTCAATCTAACCCCTGAGCAGATCCACACCCTGTACCGGCTTGACCGAGACATCATCACCGCCATAGTGGATCTGATATACGAAGACATAGTGAGCCTCATAGAAATACACAACATAGTGTATTCGTGTATACTGAAGGTAGTGTATGTGCTCCACTTCCTTGGCACAGGCACCTACTAGGGTGCTTTTCTCCCCTCGCAGGATTCTCAAACTTAGGTGGCCCGGTACCTAATACGCATTACTGTTTGTTTGCTCTAATTCTGGTAACTTGTGCTTGCCGCTCACTTCCTGTCTGCGTGCTCTCGTTTCGTCTGTCTCCCCCCCTCCCTCCCTCCTACTCCATGGTGCTCTCCGTCTCGCTTATCTTCTCTAACTGCTTCTCCATTGACTATCCTGCTCTCCTCACTAAATCTGGTAGGAAAAAGTTTAAAAAGGACATCCTGGTCTCCAACCCAGGCCTCCCTATCGCTGACACCTACACTAATGCCTGCTCTAAGGAAACTCTCACTGACATCCTCTTTTTCGTGCCTTCGCCTGACCTATGGACCCTTCATATGGTCTCTGTGCTCTCTCCTTTCTCCTCCTCTCCCATTAATGGTGGCACCCGTTGGGATGTCCTCTTGGCCCCCTTCCGCTCCTCTAAGGCCATCATTAATGTCTACGCTAATGGGACTGTCTTGGTCCAAGGCCCTCAGGCCAACCTTCACCTCTTCGATAGACGCTTCCCACACCTCATCAACTTCCTCTCCTCTCCTGCTGTCCCCCCTCCTCTATCCTTGGCTACCTTGCCTCTACCCTCCCTCCCTGCCCCCTCTCGTGCTCCTTCTTCACCTCCTTCTTCAATACCTCCGCAGGGCGTACCTCTGATCTGTACCCCTCCCCGGAAGTTCTTCAAGGATGGCAGCCTTCTCCACATTGCCACACTAAACACTCGCTCTGCCATCAAGCACTCCTCCAATATCTGTCACCTTCTTGAGGAACTGGACCTCGACGTCCTTTGTCTCACTGAGACATGGTTCACAGCCAGCTCTGCCACCAGCTTTGACACACTCCTACCTGACGGTTACAAGATCCTCTCCATGCCCAGGCCCAACCGTGCAGGGGGGGTGTTGCCCTTATCTTCCCTGAGTGGATTCCTGCCACTGTCACTCCTACGCAGACCTACTCCTCTTTTGAATGTCTTGTCTGCCGACTCTCTCTCTCTCCTAGCCATTCCCTTACCGTGGCTACTATCTATCGGCCACCTGGTCAAATTTCCTCCTTCCTCTCTGAGTGGGCTGACCTCTCCTCCGCACTCCTGTCCTCAACCACTCAACTCCTCTTTCTTGGCGACTTTAACATCCACCTTGATGCCTCCAGTCCCCCCACTGGTCTCTTTCGTGACCTCTGCGACTCTCTCTCACTCTCTATTCTCCCATCTGGGCCTACTCACTCTGCTGGGCACACTCTTGATGCTCTGATCTCTTCTGACCTTCCCCTCTCCGTCCCTCTCTCCACTCCTCTCTCCTGGAGTGATCACTTTCTCCTATCCTCCCACCTCACCCTGCCTACCCCACAGGCAAAGCCACCCTCTTCACTGCCACCCACCTTCTCGGTCATCCGACCCATGAAGCGTGTGTCAGTTGAGGCTTTCGCTTCTACCTTCTCGCCCCCCCCTGCCCCTTCGGCTGACTCCCACCCTGACACAGCCCTCTCCATGCTCCACTCTGCTATATCTGTTACTCTTGATATCCTTGCCCCCGTCATGAGAATCCGCCTGAAGCCCAAAGCCAAATGTAACTCCTGGTATGACTCGGATCTCGCCACCCTAAAACGCAAGTGCAGGGTTGCAGAGAGGAAATGGCGTGCTTCATGTTCATCCTCTGACAAACTGGCCTGCCGCCTGCTCCAAAGGCAGTACCGGCTCTCCGTTCTCACCAAGAAGAGAGCCCTTATCCAAGCCCGCATCTCTGCGGCATCAAACAACTCCGCCGAACTCTTTAAAATCTGCAAGGAGCTGGCCAACCCTGTTGCAGTCTCTACCTCTCCTGTCCCCTCCCAGGCCCTCTGCACTGCACTGGCCTCTCACTTCATCTCTAAAACTCAGGACATCCTGTCCTCGCTCTCCTCCTTTCACCTCCCTCCCTCCCTACCCGGCCCTTCCTCTGGCCCTTCTGCGGTCACCCCTCCTCCCTCTTTCTCTGCCTTTCCACCTTTCTCTGCTGACGAGGTTTCCAGACAAGTCCGATCAATGAAAGTCTCGTCTAAACAGGTTCACCCCTGTTCCTCCAAAACTATCAAGGACCACATCGACTCCCTGGCTCCTGCCCTGGCTGACTTTTGCAACCACTCCTTCGCCTCTGGAGTCTTTCCTTCCCCCCTCAAGCACTCCCTTGTGCACCCTCTTCTCAAGAAACCCTCCTCCGACCCCTCCTGCCCGGCTAACTATCGCCCTATCTCCATCACTCCCTTCCTGGGCAAGCTCCTGGAGAAACTGGCCATCTCCCAGCTTAACCTCCATGCTGAATCTGTTGGAAGTCTTCGTGACCAACAATCTGGCTTCAGAGCAGCCAGAAGCACGGAAACTGCTCTCCTGAACATCCATGAAGACCTGCTCTTGAACCTCGATTCCAACACTCCGTGTGTTCTCATTCTGCTCGATCTCTCCTCTGACTTTGACACTGTCAACCATGCCATCCTGCTCAACCGTCTCCGGGAAAACCTGGGTATCACTGGTCAGGCTCTGGCGTGGCTGACCTCTTTCCTTTCAAATCGACCCTCCCAGGTCCAACTGGGGTCCTTCCTCTCCGACATCTTTTTCTCCACCTGTGGTGTCCCCCAGGGATCTAATCTCTCTCCCTGGCTGTTCAACCAGTATCTGGCACTCCTTGCCCACCGCATCGCCGCTCTCTGCCCTAATTTCCAGTGCTATGCGGACGATACCCAGCTCATTTTCAGGCTACCCTCAGCCTCCCCCTCTCCTTCCCTCATCTCTGACTGTCTGTCTGCTATCCAAGAATGGTGTGCCGCCAATGACCTCTGCCTTAATGCCAGTAAGACTGAGATTCTACTCATCGGTACTCCCACTCCCTCCTTCCCTGCAGCTCTCTGGCCTGCCTCCCTTGGCCCCCTCCCTGCTCCTACCTGCAAGGCAAAAAACCTTGGGGTCATCTTCGACTCCACACTCTCCTTCTCTCCTCATATTTCTGACGTCGCCAAGAGGTCACACTACCAGCTGCACCTCCTCAGAGGTATTCTTCCCTTCCTCTCCTTCCCCCAGAAGCTCACTGTCTCCCGAGCCCTGGTTCTCTCGAAGCTGGACTACTGTAACAGCCTCTATCTTAATCTGCCTGCCTCCACTCTCCGCCCTCTGCAACTCATCCAGAACAGAACTGCGAGACTTGTCCTTGGCCTCAAGCCCAGGGACCGTATCTCTCCAGGACTGAAATCTCTACACTGGCTCCCAGTGGCTGCGAGGATAAAGTTCAAAACCCTCTGCATTGTCCACAAGGCCTTCTGGGGCCTGGGTCCTAAATACCTTCAACTCTCTCTTCCCAAATATCTTCCTTCCCGAGCCCTTCGCTCATCCGCCTCCAATTCCCTCAGGGTTAGCCGCTTCTCGAAGCAACGAGCTGGGGGTAGATCTCTCTCCGCGGCAGGGGCCTCCCTCTGGAACAGCCTTCCTGCCTCCCTGAAACTTGAGGAGAACCATCTCCGGTTCCGGAAGCACCTCAAAACCTTCCTCTTTGCTTCTGCTTTCTCTCTCCCTCTCCCCTGCTGAACAGCTAATTAATTCTTCACTGAAACTGCACTGATCCTGCAACTGGACCACTCTAAACGGCCTCGGTCCTGGGCCCAGCCACTCTCCACTTGCACTGATGCCCTGGAACCCCTTTGCACTGCGGGACTGTCTCTGTATCCCTACAGCCCCCCCTTCCCCAGCACTTGCTCTGCACTTATCTCGCACTTGCCACCAGCTGGCCCTATTTATTTATTTATTACTTTACGCCACTTACCTTGTACTGCACTTCCCCCCTCCCCTTCCCCTTGCACTTTTCCCCCTCCCTCACCCCTGCACTTGCGCGATCTGAATGACACCTGGCCTAGTAGGATCGTTGTCTGTCTCCCCTTGTCCCTCCCCTCCCTGCCTCATCGCGCCTTGAAACACCTGTGTATAGGCGCGTTACAAATACCATATCATATCATATCATATCATACCAGAATACAGTGGGGCACATGCATGGCATATCACAACCCTTATTTTCCCGGATTCTGAACGAAGTGCTGGATGCCCTCCTCAAGCACACAAGGAACTACATATCCCTACCACGGACTCCCCAGGAGATATTCGATACAAAGTTGCCTTCCATGCACTGGCAGGCATGACAAATTGTGTAGGTGCACTTGACTGCACCCACGTGGAGTTGGTGGTCCCGCATGCCGTGGAGGTGGTGTATCGCAACCACAGGCAATACCACTCCATCAATGTGCTGATGGTATGTGACGCCAGCAAGATCATCACACCTTGCTGTGCCCGATATCCCAGATCAACTCATGACGCTATGGTCCTGCGGAACTCCATGCTACCATGTTTCATGGAGCGACATGCTGGACGACGTGCTGGCTGCTTGGTGAGTTGCCTGACTGGGCCATGGCAGTGCATCAGGGTTGTGAGGTGGGTGGATGCATACTCCGCCTGGGGGGAATGGGGGGATGCATACTCCACCTGGGTGGGAATGGGGGGGATGCATACGCAACCTGGGTGGGAATGGGGGGATGCATACTCCACTTGGGTGGGAATGGGGGGATGCATACTCCACCTGGGTGGGAATGGGGGGATGCATATTCCACCTGGGTGGGAATGGGGGGGGGGTGCATACTCCACCTGGGTGGGAATGAGGGGGGATGCCTACTCCGCCTGGGTGGGAATGTTGATGTGACTGACTGCACGATGTGCACATCACCAAACACTGTGCCCCAAAGCATCAGAAACGGTACATGACACCCAAATCCCATAGTGATGAAGTAAGGTCGACACCTATCTCTACATGACTAACAGGTAACCAGCCCACATCCCACAACACATGCACCACTCATCAGTGGCCCTCACCCACCGTTAGGCCATCCTGCACCATGCAGTGCATATGCACTATGTTTCTGTCTCCAGCATATCACCACACAGGACAATCATCCCTGTGAGTGCATTGAACTGAGCCAACTAGGGATTCCAAAGTGTGTCACCGTGTCGGCACACCCATAGGAGTGCAGCATGTCACCATGGGAATGATCAGCGCATAATGCCCAATATTGTACAGACTACTGCCAACGCTCCGTACTAGTTAATCTCACAGAACACAACACATCACTAATTTGACTCCAACACAGCTGGATGCATATATGATGCACGCGCAACAAGATGTCAGTGCACACCATGAATCACCTTGAAGATGCAACCCACACCATTAGTCAATGGCACAGGACACATAGAGGGACCTGACATGGGGTCAATGCATCCAGGGACATGTGCATGTGGGCACCGATTACCTGCAGGCATGTGAGACTAGTACAGTTGTCCAACATGAATTTGCGAACAATTACCTTCATTCCCCTCTCATGCAGGTGATGGTGGCTATCCCTTAAAGCTGTGGCTCCTGACCCCTGTCCGAAACCCATGGAACAGGCATGAGAAGGACTACAATCGTTCCCATACCCGTACACGTGTGGTAATCGAGCAGACCTTTGGTCTGTTGAAGGCACAATTTCGCTGCCTCAGCCGGTCGGGTGGGGCACTCCTCTACAGACATGAGAAGGGGGCCAAGATCACCATGGCATGTGTAATGCTGCACAATATGTGAATCCGCCGGAACATGCTCCTGCCCCCTGACATGGAACTGCTACCACCTGATGATGATGAAGGGGATGATGAAGATGTGGCAGGACATCATCACGGTGGCGGTGCACAGGAGGGACGTGCTGTGCGCCAGTCAGTGATCGCACAATATTTCTGACATACATGTCAGCAGAGGGTGACATTATGGTTGGACATAGGGCACTGGGTGTGGGGGTACATGTACACTATACACTGTGCAAGATTAAATGACACGTGCAGTGATGAATGTCCACTCTGGTCTTTTTTTTAACACAACCAGTGTATTGAAAGTAACAATATTGACGTGAATGACAAAACCCTCCACCACCCTCACCCCCTCCGCCTCTCCCCACAACTCCCCCCCACACCCTCACCCCCTTAATCCTCCCCTCACAGCTCCCCCACACAGCCTCAACCCCCTCCCCCTCCTCCCACAACTCCCCCACACATGTCCCATAGAGTCCACCAAGCCTACATGAGGCTGCCAGAACAGTCACTCAGCACTCCCAGAGCCAGGGGGTGGCATGTCCCGTCGGCGCAGCGCACGGACCAACCGGCAGAGCGGACTGGTTTGTGTCAAGCTGCTGGTGGATGGTGTGGCCTCATGCTGAGGCTGTTAGGTGGAAAGACTTGCCTCCAAAGCATCAGCAATACACCCTAGCAGAGGCGGTTGGTGCTATCCGTGATGGACCGGCCAAGTGCTGTCAACTCTGTGCACCCCTCCTCCCTGGCCTGACGGTTGTCCTGCACAAATTCCTGGACTAGTGCAGTGAGCAGGTCAGCCCGCTGTGCTCCTGCAGCTGAACCTGTGGCTGTGCTGGGGATCTGGCTGGCATGCCCAGCCTACTCATCCTCCCCGGGACTGAAAACCGGACTGATATGTCCCCGGGTGTGGTCTTGCCCAGACTGCTCCGGGGTGTTGGTATCAACGGTGTCACTCATGGATACCTGGGGGGATGCTAATTGTGTTTGGGTGTGGACAACATCCACTGAGTCATCCTCAATGGTGCCCCAGATGTCCTCTGGGCTGTCTTCAACTATGAGGGGTGCCATGGCTGCCACCTCCCCAGCCACACTGAACTCCTCCGAACGGGGTGTCGGACAGGTGTCTGCAGGCAGAACAGTGGGGGCTGGGGGTGATGTGCCTTCCACGGGCCATGGTGTTGCAGGTGGTATGTGTCCCTGTTGTGGCTTCCTTGCTGGGACACGGCGCCCCCTGGCTTGTCCCCTGGATGTAGACGGACGGCTGCTGTCCTGTGCAGTTGTGGTGTCCTGCTCTTCACTGTCATGCTCGCTGCCTGTGGAGGTGAAAGAGAGGGACGGCATGAGTGATGTTTGGATAGGCATCATACATACATTGGTCACAATGTAGGTCAAGCACGTTGTGTCCCTCATGGAATTTCATACTTTGTGTGGTATTGGTCATGTACTTTACGGCCTTGCACCAGGCATCGGCATGTGTCTCACTTGCTTTGGCATACTTTACAGGGAGTGTGTGTGTGGCCGACCATGGCATCACTCTTTGGACAGACATTGGCATTGACTTTCATCAGATTTGGCTTAGCAGTTTTTACTTTGGATACTCACCTCCATCAGCAGATGTCGTGGCGCCACACTCCATCTCTCCTACGCCTTCTATTGATTCTGGGCCAATCATGTTTCCTCCCATGGGGTGAGCTTAATGGGAGAACTTGGTCCTCCTCCGGTTTCCAAGGCCTGGGTACGGTTTACCTATAGAATGTTCTGCACCCTCATCTGCAGGTCATCCCACCGCTTACGGCAATCCTTCACCGTGCGGGGGGTGTTGCCCACTGCACTGACCTTCTGGCCAACTAGTGCCCAAATCTCCTTTTTGCGCAACACGGCCTCCCTCCTCAGGTTGCTGCTGAACACTGTCCCTGCATGCTCATGCAGAGTGTCGACGAGCATCTGCAATTCATCTTCGCTGAATCTCTCCTTTCGGAGGTGGGCTGATCCCTTCTTGAGTGCTTTAGGCATTCTTGGGTGGTAGGATGTACTTTTAGGTCGATTTCCAGTGTCCCAGGGGTGCTGTGTGCTGAGGATTGCAATGGACTGTGTTTTTAAAGATGGCTGGCGTGCTCCTTCCCGTTCCTGTGCGATGATGCTTTTTCCGGTTCTGCTATTTAGCGGTGACCGTAAATAGCGGTGATCGCTAATTACGGTCACCGCTAATGTCGCATTGGTTATGTCGGAGGTGTAATCTGCGCCTAGCTTCATGCCGGTGAGGGCTTTTTGGAGGACTTTTGCGGCATGGCACTACTTCCCTTACCGGCATGGTGCAAAGCTTGTGCTCGGGAAGTCGTAATAGTCCTTTATTAGCGGGCTGGTGCCAGCACGGACACGCTATTTGTACCGTGCCGGTAAGGGACAGTACTTACCTCCAAACTTGGAATGATGGCCCGCTGGCTTTGTGTACCAAACTGGCTTTGCCTCTTAGTTGGATGTGGGCAGACCACAGATCTGTGTTCTTTTCCTTTAACATCTCTCTTCCTCCTTCACCTTCTTCCCTCAGGGCTAACATCTCAGGAATAAGGCAAGAATTGGACTACTGTGCTGGAATAGTGAAATTCACTTTAAACTGACAAGAAGATCCATAGGAATTTCGAATGTACATACTACAAATACTGGAAAGGAAAAACATACTCATGAATGACATCTTTCACATTTCCTACATGTGGAAACATACATGCAGTCTCTACAACCATGTAATTCAGAAACAAGTCCCTAACAAATGCTTTGTGTATGCAGCAATACCTAACTGTGACTCCATTCCATTTCAGCAACTGGTGCAAAATGCAAACCATAGCATATTGTGTACGTCATGCAATTCTCACAATCGTTCGATGCTACATATACACTCACATAGTCAATATGTAATATTAATGCTCTTAAGAAACAATACCGATGGAACCAAAAACAACAGCAAACTTACTGCCTTCACACACGGGCGGGTATCACTTGGGAAGAAAATCTTCACAACAGTAGCCATAATCTACGACATAGGTGACACAACCAGTGGAGGCCACTATACTGCATACATTAGAAATAAATGGTCATGGTGGGAATGCAATGATACTTCCATCATTCCAAAGCAGAGATTACCTGCAAAATGTAGTCATTGATGTACACACCTGCTGTACCTTACTCCCCAGCACAAACCAGTACCTTCGTGATTGCACAAAAGAAAATGTCCTTCCACCATGTCGGCCAAAAGCAATTTAGCATACAGCAAGCATTGAAGAAATGCATCAAAGTATGTGTTGAACAATTTATTTTATCCCTAGTGGGCCCAATGAGTAAACTCACACAAACAATACGTGCACACAAATCACAGTAGCAGTATTTTCCACAGGATACGTAAAAGGGAAAGTACTAAGTATGAGGGTTCGAAACTATCCTCAGTAACCTCTGAAACCACCAAGTATGCAAATGAGTCACCAACTCTCTAAGAATATTCATGCAACTGCAAGACATATGGAACTATCACTACATAAACCCATAATTGTAGACCACCACTTCAGAATGTACACAGATGTGAAAGTAGCACAGGGAATGCACGAGCTTGTAAACATGTCCTTTAGGAATGGGACACTGTTAACAGTTAGAATACACCACCTGCTATCTAACTGCAACCAGAATACTACAATGTTATTTGCAGCATTAAAACAACCCAACTCAAACTTCAACAACGACTGTGCTACAAACATATCCGCAAACAATTTCAAAGTATGAGCAGTTATAGTACACCAACTACCATCACAATTCTGCAGTAGCACAGTACAATACCACAATACCGCAAACCACCAGCAGCAATCAAACACATAAAGAAACAGTGCTACAAAAAAGAAGCAGGTAAACATTTACAAAACACCAACTGCTATACAACGCCACCCATCCTACCAACATGTATAGGTCATTACATTTCCTCCTACTTCAAGAGTACACCTTAAAAGTGCTGTAACCACTCCAAATGTTACTGTAATTCACTGTGCACCATAGCAGCAAAGAAATGTGGAAGTTATTTTTTAAATCCAGCATTTTCCCCACAGACCCAATGATTATGCAAAGAAACACAGGAACTGGGCTCATTGCACAGTAAACTGGTTCAAAGCATAGTACTTATGAAGTACTAGTTATGAGGGTCCACAAAGTAAATAAATATATGCAATGTAGTGGACTGCAAAGTAACGAAATACCTGCTGTAACATGTTCTGTTCTCTTTTCCCAAAGATAATGCAGCAACGATTACTACATTTCACATTCCATAAACAAAAAACAGCACAGGCCTTCCCAAATCCAAACAGTAAGTATGCAATTATTGGTATCATACTTCTCTACAATGTCCACAGTGCAATGTGTGCACTTATTTCTGCAATGTACATGGCAATGCCACAATTTACAATGCCCAACTATATTACACTACTCAGCTTGTGCCTACGCCCTACACGCTTCACTACACCCAGTACAGTGTAGGGTATCCAGCCATGCACTCAATAGTGTAGACCCTGCCCACAACTGCCACTGCACTGTACAACTATGCATACAAACATCTATCCACGTACCAGAAACCCCAGACATAACACAGCCACCTACCCCTTAGCCACTGCAGTTGACATTGCCTGCTATTTCTTCCACACAATAGATAACCTGTTTCCTACGTACACTGTTCACCTAAGCCTATAATAAATGGACACACTGAATGCAATACTCTACAGTAACCTGCCCGATAATCTGCACAATCGCAACAATGCAAATTGATCAATGCATCAACATATTTTACGTAACTGTCCAAACTGCTGCAACATTTGGCTCCGCGCATTCCACTTGCACCGTTTAGGCCATTAGGTCATCTTCACTGTTATGTTCACCATTTCAAAAGAAGGTATCCATCACATATTTCACTGCAGCACATGTTACATAGCTCGGCAGCCATATTTCAAACACTGTGTTACTCCTTAAATTTTTAAACTTCTGTTTCCCTTTCTTATTATATAATGGGAACAGCATTTGAACACCATAACCCCTCTTACAATGTTTGGAGGACTTACACAGTAATTCCTTTTCTTTGATCAATGACAGCCCCAAACATGTTCATGCTGCAAGACACCAAACTGCTTATGAAAGGCCCAGATACCCACGTATGCCGAGGCAGCGAACACACAGTCTGCCATCATCCACCGTTGCCTCGTAACACACTGCACATATGAATGTTCCTTAGGGATTGTACAAGCACATTTTATGTATGTTGCCATCTGTGCATTCAGGGCAGCATCTCTACTACCTTCACCGTAATGACACTACCAACATTCGGAAATGCATGCTACAATCGAAAAAACATGCCGCCGGCTGAAGCTGTTTTTTTTCCAGCATCATCTCTGGAAAGCGAAACCTAACATACTTCTCCTTCAACAGGACAAATGCTCATTTTAAAACAGCCTTGAGTGGGAAGCATGATTAGCTCCATGGTCAGACATTGTATGGAACTGTAGAAAAAAAGGATACATAACTTACAGTGCGGTTGCTCTGCTCATGTGCCCAAAAGGTAGTCTGCAACGATTCCATACACCCTACACCGCAATTTGTCGCCCACCCAATGCAAGCATGGAATTTGCCGAAGTTATGTAAGTACAAATGTACATCACATGTGTATTACGCTTACAATTTATTAAGCTGCAGTTCTGTGTGCATAATTATACATTTACTTTACCGCACACTTTCTCTGTGTGCATTGTACGGAGGTTTGTGACGGCAGTAATCACGCGCCGTTACAGTGGCATGTCTCCACCATTCCCCGTAAATTGCAACTGTGATTGTACTTCGTTTTTGTTGCCATTCTTCCCCAGCCCCTGCCATCCAGACATAAAGGACAAGACATAAAGGGAACGCAATTTGTATCCTGAAACAGCACACCTTATGCTCACTCGTGCAGTGCTAAATTCCTAGTTTTGCCCTTAGTATGCCCTTTCAAAGAAGTATGAGTTCTACTCACCCTCATTGTATTGAAAGTAATAACGGCCACAGGTGTGCGCAGCAGTCAACCGTTACACAAACATTGACAGCTCACATTTCAATGTTGCATTTTTTAACAAACCAGCTCCTGTATTCTCCTGCAATCCAAGGGGACCCCCATGAGGGTTGTTCTTTTATTTTTTTATTTGGATACACACAGAGATATTGGGCCTCATTACAACCATGGCTGCCGCCGGAGTTGCATTTTTTCCAGCCCCTGGCAGGGGGACGTACAGGGCCATTACAACCTTGGTGGACCCTGTATGTCCCCATTGCCAGGGGCCAGAATCCATAACGCCCATTCCCATATGAGTCCCAGAGGGCTCAATAGGAATAGGGAGGTCGAATGCACCAGCACCGTTATGCTGTGCTCGCGGCTGCCTTTCTGCACGCCAGGTCCGACCTGGCGGGCAGAAAGGCAACCGCAAGCAAAACTCGTAGTTTGCTGGTCCGGGAACTATGGTACTGGCAAACTTATAATGAGACCCTTTGTGCCATGGGTCTAACAGCACTCGCTAGCACTGTCATTTTTTGTAAAAAGTAAACACATGAAAGGAACATCTGGTGGCAACGTTTCAAAGACATTTGCTTGTGTGGAGCCGTACAATGACAGTATCACAAGGCAGTGGGCTAACATATGAGGCTACTCAATAACACACAATACATGGTCCATGAGGCAGTAACCTATTACGACATCCTTCCTGCAAACTCTTGTCCTGTACACTGCCACTAATAACGGTTACTTACATCTATTCTTATTCCTCTTTCTTCTCAGATACCTTGCACCTTACTGCACGTGCCACCCCTTCCACAATCCAATAGACGGGTGGTGGACCAAGCATTGCAAGACTACCATAAGCGATGTGTTTTCTGTCGTCGTTATCTGGGCCGACCGATATTGGCCTGTCCATTTGCGGTTCCGGCAATATGAACCAACCTGCAAATGTTTTTGATGTAATGCATCCCAGAGGCAACAGCTGCTACCTTGTCTACCTTGCAAAGAAAATGTGTACTTCCACACAGCCGACCAAGGACCACAACCTAATTCTTTTTTTCCATTTTGCTAGATGCCAAAATAAGTACAGAAGTGCACAGACAACATTACACACTGGATTTTGTTCGCAAAATAGAAGAGCAGTGATTGCAGCCACCTTACACGTTCTCGTGAACATTCTGTAGCAAAATAAAGCACTTGCAACAATTCACAGTGTTGTTTGTAAAGTATGGGAATGTTCTGGAACCGTACACTTTGTGTGTATATGTCTGCTTTTGCTTTTGTTTATGTTGTGCCTTTCCGGAACTTGGTGCTCACATGACAAAGTGCGCTACGCTTGGCACTCACGTAACGAAAATACCTGGAGTGCTGTAATGCTAGTGTGGAAAATGCGAGCCAGAATAACATGGCATCGATGCGCAGCCATTTTTGAACACCCATCTCCAAAGACTGCATTTCCACAGGCCTCACAGAATTAGCAAGTAGCAGGGAAAACAGAGCAAGATCACAAAAGTATTCTGCGAGTGGACTAACTGTGGAGAATAGTTATTGTATTGTCCATTGAAGGACAAATACAGAAGAGGAGTCAGAGCGCACTGCAGGTGCATGATAAGGGGTCTGGGAATGCCAAGAGAGTGGGACGCTGGTTTTTTCTACTTCTAACTGGATTTTTCCACCCTCTGTCTTTTCGACTTTGGATCTGCTTTTAGGCCAAGCACAGAACGCAATTGAGAAGGGCAGGAGATGCCCCCATAAAGGAGAGGGCATCACAGAGAAAGTTTGTTGGATGTTGAACCTCGGGTGTTGCAGTCTCGCTGAAAGGGAGGACGCTCCACTTCAGACCCCGTTGGACGCGGTAATCTCTTCTCCTATTCTCCTACCTGCTGAGGGACTAAGCAGAGTTGCTGGTGGCCAAGATGAAGTTTTCTTCTGCCTTCTTCCTAACGGTGAATTTACTTATATTTGTATATATATATATATATATATATATATATATATATATATATATATATATATATATATATATATATATATATTACACAGCCAAGTAGTTATGGTTAAGTTTTAAGTTGCTATTCGCATAGGAAGAGCAATTTTTGGGCGGCTTATAACTTAGCTCCCCCTGTGTCATGCCTGCGCCATGGGCGCATACATTGGCGATCAATATGGACAAATTGTTATTCGTTTATCTACAGAAAACTCTTGGATCAACCGCTATTCACTATTTGGACTTTATTTCCCATTTGCGAGTCTTTGGTGCCTTTTTATTTTTCCCAAAAAACTACACTTACCATAATGCACTTGGCTATAACCATCTATTCCTGGCTATTCCTATTTTTCTTCATCAGAACTACAATCCCCAGAAGCCCTAGGGATTTGCTCTGCTTCCACCAGCTCAGGAACAGAGAGGGAGGTGGTCGATTGTCTGCAGGTGTGCTGAGCTGGGCAGTATAAAAGCTGCTGCCTGCGAGAGCTCAGTCTCTTGCATTGAGAGTCCTTCCGGCACCTTTTTGCTTCGAGCTACAATCTTTGTATGCTGTTTCCTGCTTTCTCCTGCTTTTTGTTCCAGTGCCCTGGCGAGCTCCTGCCTTGCAGTCTGCTACACCCTGCTGCCTACAGCCCTAGCCTTTTGGGCTCCCTGCCTCAGCCCTGCTCCTCTGGGCATCCTGCCTTGCAGCCTGCTACACCCTGCTGCCTACAGCCCTAGCCTTTTGGGCTCCCTGCCTCAGCCCTGCTCTTCCAAGCTCCTGCCTTGCAGCTGATCACGCTCTGCTGCCTTCCAGCCTCCGCCCTTGCCCTGCCGGGCCCTCCACATTGCAGCCGATCACGCTCTGCTGCCTTCCAGCCTCCGCCCTTGCCCTGCCGGGCTCTCCACATTGCAGCCGATCACGCTCTGCTGCCTTCCAGCCTCCGCCCTTGCCCTGCCGGGCTCTCTACATTGCAGCCGATCACGCTCTGCTGCCTTCCAGCCTCCGCCCTTGCCCTGCCGGGCTCTCGACATTGCAGCCGATCACGCTCTGCTGCCTTCCAGCCTCCGCCCTTGCCTTGCCGGGCTCTCTACATTGCAGCTGATCATGCTCTGCTGCCTTCCAGCCTCCGCCCTTGCCCTGCTGGGCTCTCTACATTGCAGCCGATCACACTCTGCTGCCTTCCAGCCTCCGCCCTTGCCTTGCCGGGCTCTCTACATTGCAGCTGATCACGCTCCGCTGCTTTCCAGCCTCGGCCCCTGTCCTCTGGGCTCCCTGCTCCACAGCCCGCCTCACTCCGGCTGCCTACAGCCCTTGTCCTCTGGGCTCCCTGCTCTGCAGCCTGCCTCACTCCGGCTGCCTACAGCCCTTGTCCTCTGGGCTCCCTGCTCTGCAGCCTGCCTCACTCCGGCTGCCTACAGCCCTTGTCCTCTGGGCTTCCTACTTTGCAGCTGATCACGCTCCGCTGCTTACTACCTACCTTTTTCCGCTGGGTTCTCCGCCTAGCAGCCCTCTACAGTCCTCTGCAACCTTCTACGGTCAGCGGCCCTGCCCCTCAGGGCTCACTCCTTGCTGCCCGGCCCTTCTGGGTTCCTTGCCGTGCAGCCTGCTTTACTCTGCTGCCCTAAGCCCTTTCCCTCTGGGCTCTCTACCTTACAGCCCTGCTCCTGTGGGCTTGCTTATTGCTTTCCTGCTCCTCTGAGCTCTCAACCTTGTTCCTTACTGTCCTCTGCTATCCAATCCTGTTACACGACTTTCCCTTCATTTCCTTCTGCTAGTTTGCTATCAACCTCCTTTTCCTGGATTTGTCTGTAAGTATCTTCTCTTGTACTGTTTGTAGACCCTTTTGTACAGAGCTTGTCTGTTGGTTCCCATCAGTCAACCTCTGCCCCTTCCCTTGTCTCGTTTCTACATTACAGACACCCATAGCTGCTGTTCCAAGCCATGAGCAAACAGCGTGGGCCTCTGTTATAGCAAACTGTGCAGAAGGCTAGAGTTTTTCCTAAGGTTCGTGGAATACTCTTTTCCTATATCTGCATACACCCCTTGAGGGAATCCATTCTGTTGTATCTTATTCCTTGCTACACTTGACTACTCTTCGTTCTCATTACTTTCAGCTGTGTGTGTACTATTCTGTCCACCTTACTTCGGCACAACCACCCGAAACCCTTCCTGGGTGTTCTGTGCCACTCTTAATAGAGTGCCATCCCTGACAGAATGCAAGAGCAAAAAATGTCTTGTTCCATAGGCAGGAAAGGCACACACAGACCAAGGATACTTTCCTTTCGGGTTAAGAAACCTTTGCAAAAATCTATACTTTCCCTAAAGACAGCAAACAAGAACCTTAGTCTAAAGAACAGTCTCGCCTTAGTAAACAAAGATTTACAAGCACGGTACTACACTCACTGGCTTGCAGACCCTTCTTCCATGTATAACTATTATGACATTTGCGACTATGATCCGCAGTCCTTATCGGTTGAAGAGCTACAGCAAGATAATGAATTCTTACAGATCTTGTTAGCCCAAACAGTGAAAGACACTCCTGCGTCTGATAATGTTTCTAAAACTGTTACAGCCAAGGATATTGCACTCATTGTGGGGGTCTCTAAACCAGAGTACGCTGTTGCTAGAGTGATATGTTCAAGATCTGCTTGGCAAGCTCCCCAGTCTACTGGAAACCCTCATTTGACAGGACACGGCATTATGTATCCTGAGGTTAGTTCACCTAGTTCTGGGTACAAAAGACCAATACTGACCATCGGTGGTCTTAATACGTCCCCAGTATCTACCAACCACAATAACCTTAAGGTCAGTCTTCCCATTGCTACAACCGAATTTTCTGCCACACCAGATTCTGAAGCTTTAGATCAGGCTAATGATACATACCTGCTACAAGAAAAACTCCTACGCCTTAAAAGAAAGACCGAAGATCTCTATGATGACTTTGTTTATTTACATAGTAAAAATTCTATGAAGGGACACAATATTCCAGACCTTTTGACACAATGTCCTACACCCGAAATACTGTCTTTAGAGATCGACATGGTAAGGCCTGGAATTGCCATGCAGAAAAGGATACAGATTTATACCAAGCAGATGGAAGACCTAAATTTAGCATATGCATCCCTTTTAAAGTCTGACACAGCTCTTTCACTTTCCAACCACAGTAACTCAGGTTCTGGTACTCTAGACCATGATTCCAATCCTGAACAATACCCGGTACCTGCCTGGAATCCAGCCTTTCCATCAGTCAATACCCCAGACCCACCAAGTAATTTGAGCACACCAGACTTTGAAGATCAGCCTTCAGAATGCCTACCCAATCATGACCCCACATCTGTCTTATTACCTGTTACTGTATCTGCTAGCCCAATCTCTGCTGCTCCTCCTGCTAATACTTCTAAATCTGCTACTGTTGCAGCATCTCACATCACTCTTTTCGCAGCAGAAGCACCCCCTTCCTCTCTGCCTGCAAGGACAGAACCTGTTGCTAAATCAGATAACTTTTCTTTTGAGACTACAGCTCCGGTTGTTCTTGTTGGCGCCTCTACAGCACTAAAACTACCAGACTCTACTCTATCAGTCTCAGGTGCGTCACTGTCCGCTGGTTCTTCTATGGCACCCACTCTCCCAGTTGCTACAGTATCGGAACGATCCACAGCCATTCATGATCTCTCTGCTGCGGTGGCTTCTGAAATTCCTACAAATCATGGAGAACCCGCCACTGTGACTCCTGACGTTTCTGCGGCTAATCTTGACTCTGCCATTGCTGTGTCTGATGCCTTGGAAAACCTTCCTAAAGCAACCAACTCTGCTGTACCTCTGGCTCCACCTTTCACCACCTTACTGTTGCCTTTCAAAGCAAGCTTTGCCATGGAACCTGCAACAGACATTCACAGTTCCTCTCTTCATGAACACTCTGTTGGGTTTTGTGCTCCAAAGACTTTGTCTTTTCTGATTTCTACCGCAAAGGTTCAGCACATTGATACTGTCTCCACCTTTCAAGACTCCCACCTTACAACCTTAAACAGTTTTTGGTGCTTCATGATGTGCCTTTTTGGAATAAGACTCTTTCACGGTGTGACAGACCTTCTTCCTGTTGGTCAGTCTTCAGGGAGCCTGGAGAGGGGCCTGGAGAGGGGCATACTGTCATGCCTGCGCCATGGGCACATACATTGGCGATCAATATGGACAAATTGTTATTCATTTATCTACAGAAAACTCTTGGATCAACCGCTATTCACTATTTGGACTTTATTTCCCATTTGCAAGTCTTTGGGACCTTTTTATTTTTCCCAAAAAACTACACTTACCATAATGCACTTGGCTATAACCATCTATTCCTGGCTATTCCTATTTTTCTTCATCAGAACTACAATCCCTAGAAGCCCTAGGGATTTGCTCTGCTTCCACCAGCTCAGGAACAGAGAGGGAGGTGGTCGATTGTCTGCAGGTGTGCTGAGCTGGGCAGTATAAAAGCTGCTGCCTGCTAGAGCTCAGTCTCTTGCATTGAGAGTCCTTCCGGCACCTTTTTGCTTCGAGCTACAATCTTTGTATGCTGTTTCCTGCTTTCTCCTGCTTTTTGTTCCAGTGCCCTGGCGAGCTCCTGCCTTGCAGTCTGCTACACCCTGCTGCCTACAGCCCTAGCCTTTTGGGCTCCCTGCCTCAGCCCTGCTCCTCTGGGCGTCCTGCCTTGCAGCCTGTTACACCCTGCTGCATACAGCCCTAGCCTTTTGGGCTCCCTGCCTCAGCCCTGCTCTTCCAAGCTCCTGCTTTGCAGCTGATCACGCTCTGCTGCCTTCCAGCCTCTGCCCTTGCCCTGCCGGGCCCTCCACATTGCAGCCGATCACGCTCTGCTGCCTTCCAGCCTCCGCCCTTGCCCTGCCGGGCTCCCCACATTGCAGCCGATCACGCTCTGCTGCCTTCCAGCCTCCGCCCTTGCCCTGCCGGGCTCTCTACATTGCAGCCGATCACGCTCTGCTGCCTTCCAGCCTCCGCCCTTGCCCTGCCGGGCTCTCGACATTGCAGCCGATCACGCTCTGCTGCCTTCCAGCCTCCGCCCTTGCCTTGCCGGGCTCTCTACATTGCAGCTGATCATGCTCTGCTGCCTTCCAGCCTCCGCCCTTGCCCTGCCGGGCTCTCTACATTGCAGCCGATCACGCTCTGCTGCCTTCCAGCCTCCGCCCTTGCCTTGCCGGGCTCTCTACATTGCAGCTGATCACGCTCCGCTGCTTTCCAGCCTCAGCCCCTGTCTTCTGGGCTCCCTGCTCCACAGCCCGCCTCACTCCGGCTGCCTACAGCCCTTGTCCTCTGGGCTCCCTGCTCTGTAGCCTCCCTCACTCCGGCTGCCTACAGCCCTTGTCCTCTGGGCACCCTGCTCTGCAGCCTGCCTCACTCCGGCTGCCTACAGCCCTTGTCCTCTGGGCTTCCTACTTTGCAGCTGATCACGCTCCGCTGCTTACTACCTACCTTTTTCCGCTGGGTTCTCTGCCTAGCAGCCCTCTACAGTCCTCTGCAACCTTCTACGGTCAGCGGCCCTGCCCCTCAGGGCTCACTCCTTGCTGCCCGGCCCTTCTGGGTTCCTTGCCATGCAGCCTGCTTTACTCTGCTGCCCTAAGCCCTTTCCCTCTGGGCTCTCTACCTTACAGCCCTGCTCCTGTGGGCTTGCTTATTGCTTTCCTGCTCCTCTGAGCTCTCAATCTTGTTCCTTACTGTCCTCTGCTATCCAATCCTGTTACACGACTTTCCCTTCATTTCCTTCTGCTAGTTTGCTATCAACCTCCTTTTCCTGGATTTGTCTGTAAGTATCTTCTCTTGTACTGTTTGTAGACCCTTTTGTACAGAGCTTGTCTGTTGGTTCCCATCAGTCAACCTCTGCCCCTTCCCTTGTCTCGTTTCTACATTACAGACACCCATAGCTGCTGTTCCAAGCCATGAGCAAACAGCGTGGGCCTCTGTTATAGCAAACGTGCAGAAGGCTAGAGTTTTTCCTAAGATTCGTGGAATACTCTTTTCCTATATCTGCATACACCCCTTGAGGGAATCCATTCTGTTGTATCTTATTCCTTGCTACACTTGACTACTCTTCGTTCTCATTACTTTCAGCTGTGTGTGTACTATTCTGTCCACCTTACTTCAGCACAACCACCCGAAACCCTTCCTGGGTGTTCTGTGCCACTCTTAATAGAGTGCCATCCCTGACACCCTGGATGAATCCACACCAAACTTTGCAATGAAAGTATATGGACCAGTCCGAATTTTTCTGCTACATTTGGTGAGGTTTGGTTAAGGGGGGCAAAGTTATAGGGGGAGTCCCAAAACTTCTTTTTTCCCAAAGACTGAATGGGGAAAAAACGTTGCTCACATCTACAGCCCAAACCGCTGGACGGATTTTCACAAAATTTGCAGCAAGTGCAGCGGCTTGGTCGCAAAAGCGTGCTTTTGTAAATTTGGTGAAAATCCGTCCAGTAGTTTTTAAAGAAACAACCAAAAAATAGGTCACAAAAAATGAGTGCTATCTATGTCCGCTCCGTGGACACATTTCCCTGTTCGCTCCGCGGACAGTGTCCTGATTGGCTAATCGACTTGCGTCATGTCCACGGACATGTGACGTGTTCGCTGATTGGATGGTGAAGAGGGTGAAGTGCGCCAGATTTTTGGAAGCGCCCGCCATCTTGGATCCGTGGACATCCGCGGACAGCGCGGTGACAAATGGTGGAGAAATACAACTTTGGCAAATTTGTTGGTGTGTAAGAGCGTTTGGGGAGGGTAGGGAAGTAAGAGATGGATCAAATGCTGTATTTATTTAAGTGGCAGGCACCCCCGTTGTGTTTGTCATGTCTGCGGACAGCCGCGCTGTCCGGGATGTCCGTAATTGAGCAAACGGGGTGTCCTAAGGACACTATTCATGTCCGTACTGTCCGCATGCAAGTTAAAACTGTTCTAAGAACGGGTCTGGTGTCCGGTATGTCCACACATGCCAAAATGGGGGTGTCCTAAGGACAGTATTCCTGTCCGTAGTGTCCGCATGCAAGTTGAAACTGTTCTAAGAACATGTGCGGTGTTCGGGATGTCTGTAATTGGGAAAACGGGGTGTCCTAAGGACAAATTTCCTGTCCGTACTGTCCGCAGGCAAGTTGAAACTGTTCTAAGAATGAGTCTGGTGTCCGGGATGCCCGCACATGCCAAAATGGGGGTGTCCCAAGGACAGTATTCCTGTCCGTAGTGTTCGCATGCAAGTTGAAACTGTTCTAAGAAAATGCACGGTGTCCAGGATGTCCGTAATTGGGCAAACGGGGGTGTCCTAAGGACACTGTTCCTGTCTGTACTGTTCGCAGGAAGTTGAAACCATTCTAAGGATGGGCCTGGTGTCCGGGATGTCCGCACATGCCAAAATCGGGGTGTTCTACGGACAGTATTCCTGTCCGTAGTGTCCGCATGCAAGTTGAAACTATTCTAAGGACATGCGCGGTGTCCGGGATGTCCGTAATTGGGCAAACGCTGGTGTCCTAAGGACACTGTTCCTGTCCGTACTGTTCGCAGGCAAGTTGAAACTGTTCTAAGAACGGGCCTGGTGTCCAGGATTTCCGCACTTACCGAAAATGGGGGTGTCTTAAGAACACTGTTCCTGTCTGTACTGTACGCTAGCAAAATAAAACTGTTCTTAGAACGCCTTGGGTGTCCGCGGACATAAAAAATGCCCATGCTGCATGGTTAAAAAGTTTGAATCTATGGGTGGGATCTATGGGTGTGATATGCTGCGGTGGTTGTGGCTAGGGCCTAGAGTCTTGGGTGCATGGCTGAAGGCCGTAGGTCGTAGGCCATGCACCCAAGACTCTAGGCCCTGGCCACAACCACTGCAGCATATCACACCCATAGATCACACCCATAGAATAAAATATGTATGAAATATTTGCAAATCTACAGTTTATGCACTGTTTGATTTGTATAGTTTGTATGTGAAGTTTTGGCTATATCATGCCATTAAGATTGTAGAGATTGGTAACAAGCACTGCAGTATAACATATTCATGGAAGTAAACATTTTTCATTGTGGTGTATGGTTACATGTTTGCTTCAATGGTTGTGTTATGGAGCAGTATATATGAGTTGTACTTACTATAATATACGGTGTGCAGTCATAATGTCGACAGTCAAAATGTCGACAGTCAAAATTTCGAAAAATAAATGTCGAAAAAAATAATGTCGACAAACAATAATGTCGACATTTTTCGATATTTTTTCGAAATTTTGAATTTATTGTATAAATAAATATATATATAAGATGTGTTGAGTATGAGGGGTGGTTGGGGATTTGGGGGGGTGGAAGGGGGGTTTTGGGTGAGGGGGGGTTGGGGGGGGGACCCCCCCATAGTAAATGATACTATTTTTATTTATTTAATTATTGACTAAATAAATAAATAAATAAATATATAATTGGTATGTGTTGAGTATGAGGGGTGAAAGGGTGGTTGGGGGGGGTGTGGGGGAGTGGCAGGGGGGTGTTGGGTGAGGGGGGTTGGGGGGGGACCCCCCCCATAGTAAATAATCCTTTTTTTGGTTATTTGGTTATTTATTTAATGAATAAATAAATAAATTAATTAATTTATAATTGGTATGTGTTGAGTATGAGGGGTGAAAGGGTGGTTGGGGGGGTGTGGGGGGTTGGCAGGGGGGTGTTGGGTGAGGGGGGGTTGGGGGGACCCCCTCCATAGTAAATGATCCTTTTTTTGGTTATTTATTTATTGAATAAATAAATAAATAAACAAATATATAAATAGAATGTGTTGCATATGAGGGGTGGGAGGGTGGTGGTGGGGGGTGTGGGGGGGTTGCAGGAGGGTGTTGGGTGAGGTGTTGATAGTTTTAAGGGTTTATAGTCATAATGTCTAAAAAAAAAATGTCGACATTTTTTTTTCGAAAAAATGACTTTTTACATTATAAGTATAGGATGTCGACATTATTATTTTCGACATTTTTTTTCGACATTTTTGTCTGTCGACATTTTATTTTCGACATTATGACTATAAACCTAATATACTTACTGTTTGTTTTGCTAACTGGAGTACATATATTCTTTGTCAATTTCTGTGATAAAAGAAAAGATCATGTTAGTGTCGGTAGTTTGTAAGGACTTATAACATTGAATAATAGACATTTTTTATTCATTTCGACCCTCATATTTAGTAGATTACAAACCAGTGTACTGTGCAATTTGCTCAGTTTCTGCGTTTGTTGTTAAATCATTGGGTCTTTGGGAAAAAAATCCATGTTGGATTAAAAAAACCCTTCTTTTTTCTTTTGGTACAGTACATTTATTGTTGTGTTTTCAGTGTTTACTTGTTTCCGGCTAATGTTGGCTTGTTGCAGATTGATAGATACTTGTTGTTGAATTGTAACTGATCATACTTTCTATTTATATTCTCAAATTGTTAATCTATCTGTTGGGTTGTTGCAAAATCTTGTGGCAGTTAGATACCTGTTGGCATATTCTGTTTATTTCCTCTTATAATTTAGTGGTATTGATTTATCTGTTTCGTTGTTGCAGAATCTTGGGGCAGTTAGATACCTGTTGGCGTATTCTAATTGTTTATTTCTTGTTATAATTTAGTGGTATTGATTTATCTGTTTGGTTGTTATATAATCTTAGGGCAGTTAGATACCTGTTGGCGTATTCTACTGTTTATAGTTTTTTTAATTGAAGTGTAATTAATGTTTATGCACAGATTAGTTATTAGTGGTATTGATTTATTTGTTTGGTTGTTAAAAAATCTTGGAGCAGTTAGATACCTGTTGGCGTATTCTAACTTTTTATTGTTTTGTAATTGAACTTTTGTTAATGTTTAAGTACAGATTAGTTATTAAATATTGGTTTTAAGAAGATTAAATAAGCGCTTATAAGATTTGCTGGTAATCTCTGCTTTAGAGTAATAGTATTATCATTACATTCAAACCATCCACAATTCTTTTTTATATATATGCAGTGTAGTGACCTGCATTGGTTGTGGCTCCTGTGTGGTAGATTATACCTATTGTTGTGAATGTTTTCTTACCAAGCGATACTTGACCATGTGTGAATCCAGTCAGCCTGCATTTGTTTTTGGTACCATCTGCATTGTAACGCAGAAGCATTAATATTACATATTTACTATGTGTTTGTATTAGTAAGGTGGAGCGATTATCTGAATTACAGGTAGTACATAATCTGCCATGGTTTGCATTTTGTACAAGTTGCTGAAATGGAACGGATTCACAGTTAGGTATGGATACATACACAAAACGTTCATTAGGGATTTGCTCGTATTGCATATTGTTGCACAGAGTGTATGTATGTTTCCACATGTATGAAATCTGGAATATTTCCTTTATAGGTATGTTTTTGTTTTCCAGTACTTGTAGCAAGTACATTAGAAATTCTTGTGGATCTTCTTGTGAGTTTAGTGAATTTCACCATTCTAGCACAGTAGTCCAATTCTTGTCTTATTCCATGAACACTGTAGGTGTTGTCAGGATTGTTGGTTGCATTTCTATGGAGGACTAACATTTGCAAACACAATTGGTCTATACTGTGTAAGTAAATGTTGTCAATAATTGATGGCAATTGAAATAGAATATTGATTGCTACATTTGCGTAACAACTTACATCAGTTACATTTGAAAATTTGAATGGACCAGATAGTTCTGTGTCCAAGTCATTTTTCTGGAGTGTGTGTTGCTTCTTTGAAGAAGTACCTGAGTTACTTTGAGTAATAGATTCTTCTTTGGTTGTTCTATTTAATAAAGTATTCGTTTCTTTTACTCTCTTTGGAGGATTTGTAGTGACATCCAGTTGCATTTCTGTTTGAAGTAGTTTTATTTTACAACGTTTTGCTTTTTATGGAACAGGATATCTTTTTAGATGGGGTGTATAGTGAACATAGTCTATTGTAGTCTAAAATGCAAGGAATATCAGCGTTTACTTTAGTTGCATCAAAGTTGATTAGAAATAGACCGTCAAGTGTACGTAAGCGTGATAATGCTACGTAGCTAATGCCTTCTTTGAAGACTGTGTTCCCAATATCTATCAATGCTTTATCTAAGGTTACGCCTTGTGATTTGAAAATGGTGACTGTGTTTGCTAGAGTTAGAGAAAATTGTTCTCTGCGTACATCCATGTCTTTGAAAAGAAGCAATCGAGCTGTTGAGCGCCCGATCCTTTTTACTTCTGAAAGTTTGTCAAAGAGAATATTGACAAACTGAATGTTGTTGTCACGTGGGTATGTTTGAAAGCCAACAACTGTACCCAGTGCTCCAATAACTAGTCCTTGCTCCACATCAAGGTTACATTTAAGCATTACTCTACAGTTTAAAGATAATTTTAATATTTTCTCCAAACCAGTATTTAGTCTTCTTGTGGCTTGTTGACACATGGGTAGTGTCATACCATGTACATCCAGTTTGTCTGTTGCGGAAATTTCAATTATTGGTTGCATTTCTTTTTTCAACATTGTTTCAATGAATTTGGAACAGCTTGCAAGAGTTGGCATCAAGGACATACAATTGACATTTTTGTGTGCTAATTGTTCCATGACATCGGTAGCACATGAGTTATGGCCATGAAGTGCATGGATGTGCCGGGTTTTTAATATTTCTTGTGCTTCTTGAGATAGTACACCAACTCTAATACTTTTTAAAATGTTGACGTAGCTGAGGTCTGCAGACTGTCACATGTTTTCTGTGAATTCTCTGTATTGGAAATGTTGTGAAAGGTTAACATTTCCTATGCTGCCAACAGTTTTACGGCAGTGTTTGTGTCCGAAGGTTTTAAAAATAGGTTCACCTTTCACTGGTGTCAATTGAAAAAGATCTCCGAAAACAATAATGTGTTTTCCTGCAAAAAGCTCTTCGTAGTTTGTTTTAAGTACTTCTTGTAATCTGAGGTGAATCAAAGCCAACATTAGGTTGGAGACCATGCTAACTCCATCTATTAGTAGCATTTCCATTTGTTTTAACACTCTGCATAGTTCCATTGCAGCTTCTGTAGAAAGTTTGTAATATTCTAATTAGTTTTGGTGTTCTACTGGCAAGAGTAGTAATCGGTGTAAAGTGACACCGCCTATGTTGTAGGCAGCTAAACCTGTGGGGGCGGTTACAACAGCTGACACAGTTTGTTGTTTGTCAATTGTTGAAGGAACTTGCTGATGATTTTGATTAAGAATGTTTTGCCTGAACCAGATTCACCACTGACATATAGTAGTATAGGTTTGTAATTCAGTCTTCTGTATCTTCATACTGACACATGGTGTTTTCTACTTCTGTCATAGCTAATTCTGCCTCATTTGCTATTAGTGGCTGTCCCAGTGGTTCTTGGCTTCCTGTTACAGAAGGTTGACTACTGTCGGGAGTGTCCTTATCTAGTTGGGCCTGGAGTTCTTCTTCGTGTTGCTGTTCATTGTGCAACATTGGTTTGTACTGTGTAAAGTTTACATCGGTTAAAGTGCTTTCATTTGAGTCATAATTATCTAGTATCTCTTCTTCTTTTCTCCATGGTTCAAAGAGTTGTAGCAGGGACATGTAATATAGTTCTTTATGTTGAGGAGTTTTTAATGACAAAACTTGGTTTGGTAAGTTTTACTAAGCTGCCTTCAAAATTTGTCACTCTGTATCTACCTTTTTTTCATCAGGTTTTATATTATTTTTGTATGTGAAGTTTTGGGCTATGTGGCATAGACACATGGTTTCCAAAGTGGTACTTCTGTTTGGGTAGTATGTGTCTGGTAAATTATTTTTCAAAATGTCTTGGCTGTTGGGATCATTTTTGGCTATTGTTTCTATGTCGTCGTATGATTTGAGAACTCTTTTTCTAGATTTAGCATACGATATTTTCAGATTTTCCATACAAAGCAGTACCAGTTAAATGATCTGCAGCTTCATAGCAGCCACATTCTCTATGGGAGAGCATTTTTATGAGACAGTGTTTTGTCTGATGACAGGTCATTCCAGAGGTCTTGAAGCTCTGTTATTTCTGCTTTGGTTAAGTAGGCTGTAACATATCGTGCAACTGCAGTGGAATTGTCTGCAATGTACTGAACATCTATGTTTGCATTCCATAATAGGGCAATGATTGCATCGTAATCATTGATATATTTTGCTTCTTCTGTTATTTTGATGTAATATGTATTTTTAGGTGATTTACCTTTAACACTATGTCTAACTGAAGACATGAAGTTGTTCACTTCACCTGTTTCTGTAACCAGTCTAGGGAAACCAAAGCGGCATTTGGTGTAGTATTTCCCTTTGTTTCTGTATTTGCGACGACAATATTTACCACATTTGTTTCTTTGAAATTGTACAATTTGTGCATGAAGATCACTACTTGTTGCTTCTGATAGAATTTCACAAGTGACATATTTTTCGATAAACTGTAACACACTGGCATCACTGTCTTGTCCAAATTTAGGAGCATCTTTAATACATAAAAGCATGTGGATATGTGGTGCTCCTCTGGCTTGGTATTCTTTTCTCCAAAAGAAGTGTTGCACTTCTCCGAGGGGAGGAATAGTTTTATTACAAATAAAGTATAGCATAGCAATGAAGCGATGATGAAAATATTTTGAAACATTAACAGGATCTAGAGAGCAAGGTTCTCCAGGTGTTAGTATATCTATGTTTGTTTTGTTTTTGTTTGATATGCATAGGAAATCATGTAAATCTTCCCATGCATATTCTGCACAACTTAGTGTAACAAACCAAGTGGGTGGGCCAAGGTTTCATATCATACAACGTACATCTCCATGACATCGGTACCAGAACTCTTTAGTACCATGCATGTTTGCTAATAGATTTGTAATGCTTGACTGTAAAACCTCATCTTTTTCTTGCACCTTTTGTAGTAATTGCATAGCTGACATATTTTGAAAGTGGGTTCCTGATTTTAATGTGTGTGCAACTCCGTAACAAAGAGTTGCTAGTTCACTTTCAAAGAGTAGGTGGAATATGTATTCCACATTTTTTCTAAATCTGGGATCTTCATAATACATCCGTACCAAGCGGTATTCTGATGCTGTTATTTGAATAGGTCTATCATTGTAGCTTCCCCATTTGCCAGTAGGAAAGAGTAGAGGAAAAACATGTACCTTTTTCCCATATGCTGATTGGTGAGCCTTTCGTTTGTTGCATTTGGTATGTTTCTAGTGCGTCTTCTATGGTGTCATTAGAGTGTAATGGATGAATTGTTTAATGGTCTAAAATATTGGATACTGTCGCAAGATCTAGAAGTTCAAATTGACCAGTTTCTGGTGACTCTTGAATTATTTCAGTTGTTTCCTTTAAGTTTTCTTCAATATTTATTTCTTTGTAGTATTCATTATTGTCTTTTAGATATTGCAAGGCTTGTCTAACTTTATGTAAGTATACCAGTTGTTGCCAATTTATTTTATCTTTTGTAGGTACACCATTTACTAAGACAATTAAAGATGGCTCTATTGGACGTTGCACTCCCAGAGTGTGCACATTTTCTTTTAGATCTAATGGTAAATACACTACTTTGTCCCGAATGCCTTTCACCAATTCAGAGGGAGGTAATTTTGCTGTGTTTGGTTGAAGGCGTATTATTGCTTGAAATGGGTGCACTGTTTGAATTGTGATGCTCTCATATAAATTGAGTTGTTGCAGGGGTTTTGGTAGTGGGAATAATTCCAACTTATTTGTGATAGCACGTGAAGGAGTTTGATTGTTGTCAAGTTTTGTAGTGCAGTAAGTGCAAAGTATTAAGGGGTCAGTTATTTCGTATTTGTTTTCTGCTGTAAGGTAGAGAGCTAATTCAAACCATTTGGAATCTTCATTGTCTTCTATTTTATATGTTACGTCTATAGTTTTTGTGTTACTTTTATAAAATGTTCTGCCGCAACACAAACACACATGGTTTGGTACTTCAGCAGATGTACTTTTGAATTTTAGTATTTATTTTGTGTATGTGTGTAGTTGAAGGTTGCCATGTGAAGAATTGTTGCTAGTCTGTTGTAAAGCTATAGCATTTTGTAAGTGGCTTTCACTTCCAAAATATTTTCTCTGGATATGGTCGATTTCTTCGAGTAGGTCTTTGGCTGTACCATGTAGAAGATTGTTATTTAAATTGGCAAGTGCTAAAGCAGGACTTTTAGCATAGCACAGTTTATAGACTATATTTCTTATAGTTGAATGATGTGTTGATATCATTTTGATATGATGGAAGGTGCTTTTGCAAATAGGTCCTGAAATTCGGGCCAATGAATGTCCTTGCAGTCCTGTGTATTTGCACACTGGACAGGTATCCATATTTTACAGCAGTTTTATTTTGATTTTGTCTTTGTCTTTCACATATTGATTGAGGAACTGGCGTAAAGATTTGAAATATTTTTTGGTAATGTTATGCATCTTCGTTTGTATGCATCTTCGTTAAAATATGGTTCTGTGCTTGTGGTGTGACTCCATTCACCTCCACAGATATTTAAGAAGTTATTTTTGTTGACATTCCGTTTATTGAGAAGTCTTTTTTATAATTTAGTACTTAGTTTTGTTAGTGGTTTCAATCTGTTTAACACTAAAATAAATAACTTTATTTTGAGAAGGATTGCACTGTCTATCAAAGCTTCTAAGATTAATTTTCTTCTATAGTTTTTAAGGGTTGTGCATGATTTGTCCCCTGTTTTTCTAAGATTCTGAAGGACTCTGTGGTGAAATATTTTTGCTAATATACTTGTTTTGGTATGGTTACTTCCTACTATATCAAAATTTATAGGAGCAGTTTTAGCAGTAGTGGTAGCTGCATTCTTGTTAATCATTTTCTGTTTTCTTTTACATTTTGATAGAGGAGGCCAGGTTTCTGTACTGGAAGGTTGTTTTGTTTTGCTAAATGACTGTATTAGCTGTTTAATTTGAACTTTTTGTAGAAACTCTGCTAGAGATGGATGCTTATTTTGGACAATTTTATTTTCATTTGCTCTTTTTCTGCATTGCTTTCTACGGTCTTGCTTTCTGGTAGGCATTCTGTGGGGTCTGTTAAAACAAGAAAAAAGAAGGTATGGGTTGGGCTATTGTGCAATGTATATGTGCTGTATGCATGAGTGTCTGAGTATGATGGTGAAGATGTATGTGGTGGTGTGTGATTGTGCATTGGGCAGCTATAATTAGTTGGGAAGGCTACTCTTCTATTTGTGTGTTACTATACTGTGGTTCAGGTGACAGTAGAAAGTGAGCTAGTGGTGAGGATAAGCACTAATAGTAAATCAAATGGTATAAAATTAAAACAATTCTTTGTTTTGTAATACTAATATTCTAGGGGTTGAGTTATGTTATTTGTGCTCTGAAAAACGGGGATTTGCGTGCCATTCTGCGTGCTAATCCCTGTTTAATAAATGGTGATTTGTGGGCAGAATGGTGCACAAATCATCATTTTTTTGGTGCACAAATTACATGAATCACCCGCACAGTGTGTTTGAGTAACAGTAAGAATATTTGTATTTGTATTTCTATTTATTTTGTTTATATAGTGCTTTACACCAAAGTGCTGCACATTTTAACAACAGGATACATATAACAATTAACATTATAACAATAACAGTAAAAGCAATTTAAAATTGAGAATCAGACCAACAAAACAGTAAGTAGAGCAATTAAACTGAAGGGGAGAAGGAGAGTAGTGCAGTAGAAGTGAGAGAGAGAGAGGGAGGGACCGGGAAGAGGAGGAGTAGGGAAACGGATGGAGTGAAGTGTGAGAATGGGGGGGAGGGGCAGAGGAGGGAGATGATTAAGGAGATAAGGCAAGGGGGAGGGGGCAAGAAGGGGGAGGGGTTTCATGGTGGGGAATGGAGAAGGAGAGATGTAAGGAAGTGCAGAATGAGGAAAAGGTAGAAATAGAGCAGAGTGGGGGAGGTAAGGAGTTCCAGTGCAAGGGGGCTAGGAGATGGAAGGAGCAGAAACGGGATGTGAAACAAGGGGAAGGGGGAACAGTGCGAAGAAAGTGGTCAGCAGAGCGAAGGAAGTGTAGAAAGAGAGGAGAGAGGAGAGGTAAGGGGGAGCAAGATCGTGGAGAGATTTTAAGACTAGGCAGAGAAACTAATGTAGTGTTGTACTTACTCTTTTTTTTGTGGAATGAGCAGGTTTCTTTGTAGTTGGTGTTTGTAGTTCAGATGTTGCTGTTTTCCAGGATAGTGGTCTTCACTGCAATGGTAAAAGAAAGAAGTTAATAACTGTGTGTGTTTATAGCAGTGTTGTTAATTGAGAGGTTCATTTTTATGTGTTTGTAGTAGTATTCTTGTTTGATTTCTGAACATAGTGTATGCATGCAGTTTCATTTGACTATGTGCAGCCTTTATATTTTATTTATATTATGTTAGTTCAACATGCTTTGCAAATGCATAGAATATTAAGTGTATAAAATTCACTTGGTTTTTTAAAAGCTGTTTTATAGAATGTTAGGAGAAAGAAGAAATCATTATATATTTATTTTGTGATTTTTATGAGATAAATGGCAGAAATTGTATAGAAAAGTATGGAATATATGTATTTGTGAAGGTGTGGGTAATGAAGTAAAAGGATGTGATTTACAGGTAGTGGTGTTATTACAGCTGTGAGCATTTCAATGATAGTGTCTATGAGTGTGAGTGTATGAAGGTGCATGACATTTTACTGGGTGTGTGTAATTTTATGATACACTACTAAGTGTTTTTCCACAATTATATTGTTATTTCTTCCATCTTCTAATATTATAATGTTTTATATAGGTGTGTGTGTAAAACGAAATTTAGATAGCAGACAGGTTTGGAAGTGACAGTTGATTATAGCAGATGGAAAAAATGACACTAAATTCATTTTATAGGTTAGACAGGTTAAGTGGCAGTTACTCTATTTATATGCATTTATAAGAGATGTACATGTATTGTGCAGATAATATGCATACCTGTAGTTTGTATTCATGCATGTGGATATGCATGCAGCTACAAATAGAAATCTTGGAGATTTGTAGAGTACTTTTTGTAGTAGGTGCATTCCAATGATATGAGACTTGTACTCAGAGTGATCAACCGTACATTTGAAGTGCTGAACTCTGATGATGGAGTTAGATGTAGAGGTCTTGGATGTGATTGGTGGATGGTTGTGTGACTGCTTAGCTGTATCCAATGTGGGAATGGCAGAGAGTGTGAAGTGAAAAGTGTAGAAGGGCTGTCCAAGAGTTACGCTGTCCGCGGACACCGCAGCTGTCCGCAGACAGGGCGTGCCACATATGGGGTTTTCCAGCAAATCCAGCATGGAAAGGGGACTGTAGGGATCAGCCAATCAGATGTTGAGGTTGTGGATTTGTGTTGAAAGAGAGTGAGTGTAGTGAAGATGGCAGAGGTGGAAAAAGTCAGGGTGTTGGTGCATGGAGATATGTTTGTGCATGGTTTACAGCAGTAGGCTCGATGCAGGAATGTGGCAAATAATTTTGATGTTAAAGGAGTGGAGGTGGTGTGGAGCACTGTGCCTGATTGCAATGTACAGGGAATTGTACAAGTTTGTGAAGATATGGGCAGGATGAACAGTCCCCATGTGGTAGTTTTGCATTATGGAGTTTTCCATTTGCTCTATGTCAGTGCCCCTACTTTGTTGGCAGATTTGGAACACTTGGTCCAAGCAGTAATGAACATCTTTCCAAATTGCAAAGTGATTTTTTCTGGATTAGTACCTACGGCAATATGGGACAATAGTTCTGTTTTTTGTCCTCAGCAAAACATTGCTAGATGTGCAATCAACTGAGGCATGTGTGCTTTCCTGCTTAGAGCTGGTATGTTCTTTTGTAATAAGGAGAACATTGATTCCAGTAATGCTGTCAATTTTGAAGAAGATGGTATTTCCTTATTTTTTTGGGGAAATGCCATTCTGTTTGGAATGTAAAGGTTGCTTTGGATAAGGTTATGTAAATATTTTAGGAGTAAAGTAATCAAATAAAAACAAAAAAATACGAAATAACAGGTGTTTGTCATGCATCTGCAAAAGAAACGTCTCTTTTCAGAGCCAACCTCAAAGGGGAAATGGGGCACACTATTTAAATTTACATTCAGCACGCTTAGATTTACGATATGTCCGCGGACATGGCGGTAGTCCACGGACATCGCGTATTACATATGGGGATTTTGGGGTGGAGAGGCATGCAAATGAGAATGAGCAGAGTAAGTGATTGGTCAGTAAAGTTTAGTGGGTGTGTTGTTTAAGGAGAGAGTTTGTCAGAAAGTCTTTTTCCTGAGAGAAGAATAGTTAGCTATGTCTGTGTGTTTCAGAAAACAGATTATCTGGATTTTGGGAGACTCATGGATACATTGGTTGGAGGTGCATGCAGAACGCTGTGGAGTAGCTGCAGATCTTGGATTCCCTTATGTGGAAGTGCACTGGCATGGAGTGCGTGGAATGAAGTGGTTGGACTTGGTACCTCTCTGTGCTACTTTGGAGACAGAGCTTCATCCAGACATAATTATAATTCATTGTGGAGGGAACAGTTTAGGACGGTGTGTCAGGAATTTCTTTGCAATTTGCGATGAAAGAAGGACTTGGGAAGGTCATGGACATGTTTCCAAATTTCCAAGTAATTTTTTCTCATATTACGCAGAGACAAATCTGGCTGCATTCTTCTTCATTTGGTGCACAAATGGAGAAAGCAAGGCGGAATGTTAATAAGGCTGTTTGTTGCTTTCTAAGAGATCTTGGCATGTCCTTTTTCCACAATGAAAATATTATGTTTCGTAGTACATACATTTTTCACAGAGATGGAGTTCATCTTACTTATGCTGGTGATCAGATTTTTCTGAGAAATGTACAAAATGCATTGTGACCTTTTGTGGAATTACAGCCATTCATTTTGCAGTAGGTGTTGACTATTTCACGTTTTTGAAACACCAAAAACACCACCAAAAGGCTCTTTTCAGAGCCACCACTTCCTCCCAGAGAAAAGTGCAATGGTTTTGATAGGGCAGCACACCAAAATCTTAGATGTCCGTGAACTGTCCACGGACTTCTAAAAATACACAGGGCTCTGCACCATTTATTTGTCACTTCTATTTTTAGACTGTGAAAGGCGGCTCTGAAAATAGCCTTTTTTGGGGGATTTTTGTTGATTTATTTATTTTTTTTTTTTATACATGACACACTAGGAGAGGAGGGGAAAGGAGGGTAAGGGGGGGACACCAACCATGGGTATAAGAAAGGACAGATGGAGAGAGGAAGCTATAGGGTCGGCCTTACTTAGGTAGGTAGCAGGTCTTCTCATGCTCCGAGACTGCAGTCTCAAAAGCACTTCGAAGTCTCATGTGGGACAATGATATTTAATTTTTCCTTATATGTGGTCCTCCACAAAATGTTTCAAAAGATTGAATTTTCCATTAGCATGTCAATTTTTTCTTCCATGCGGTGCAGAGTATGTTCTAAGGTGTCTTTAGGTGTATTATTCTCAATGTTTGTATGGTCTGTGAAAAAAATAAAAATGTTAAGTACACATAAAGTTATGATTATTAATTTGGTTACATAGAGAGGTGTCTACCATTAGTATCATTATCTTCAGTCATTTCCTCATGTGGAACATTTTCCTTAACCCATTCCAAAGTACTGGCAATTTCTGTGTAAAAAAAAAAATAATATATATTACTTTTAGTGTACCTAATACAGAAACTTTAGAAATATATAAGAAAAATGAAGTTTACTTACTAGCTTCTGGTAAATTGTGTTCTTACTGTTTTGTAGGTCTGCTGTTGCTCCTCGCTGTGCAGTTTCTGTGAGGTAATTATGTTGGAGGTATATCTTTTCTGTTTTGGTATATTCCATTTTAGTACATATGGAGCCTCATTACACGGTAGGCGGTAAGGGTTTACTGGTACCAGTATTTTACCGGTACCGGTAAACGCTTACCGCCTTACTACGAGGTCCCTTTGCGGGTTGGTACATTAACGCCTGCTTTTAGCAGGCGTTAAAAAACTAACCCGCAAAGGGACCGGGGTGCTAATTACGGTACCGCAATTAGTGCCTTCCCCATTCCCATTATGCCCTATAGGGCAAAAAGGGGAATGGGGAAGGGCAATGGAGGAAGGAGGAATTACCGCCTTCCCAACCTTGGAATAGGGCGGTAATTCCCCTTTCCTCCAAGGCGGTACCAGTAAATTACTGGCATGAACCATGTCGCTAATAGCACCATGGTTTACCGCCTACCGTGTAATGAGGCCCATGGTATTTAAATGGATGGTTGATGTGTTACATATATAGGTTCTACTTCTTATTTATTATTACATATAATGTGTTTTTATGCTGCTTTTTGAATTTGTGCAGTGTTTATATGACTTAATAGAACAATTTAAGATACCCCTGAGTTTTTGGGTAGTGTTGTTGTCTGCTTCCATCCAGGGACATACGCACAGTCCGCGGGCATCAAAATCACTAGGTAGGGGTTCAGTATGTTCTATGTTATATGTATATAAAGTCAGGGACGTTATGGTTAAGTTGCGCTACTAAAAACCTATGAAATTCAATAAAAAAACGTTGTTAAAGGGACGTTATGGTTCCAAGTAAAGCCGGAAAAAAAATGAAATTCGCCAATTATGGTAAGCTAAGCAACCATAACTCACGCCACCACCGTGCACTGCTAAGACGTATACCCAGGACATCAAAGATGACATCACAAATGTCATTGATGACATCACTTATGACATCACATGTCTGGCTCTCTCTTTTTTTCTTTACTGATTTATCTAGGCCAGTAACAGTCAGGAACTAAAAATTCAAAAAGTACTATATTTGTAGATTTATACTTCAAATATGTTCTTGCAGTAATTCACTTAGGGTCCACTCACAGCATATGAAACATGTACAAAGGGGAAAACACAGACTTGCAAGACAGCAATACTTTCTATGTATGAAGATGATTAGTAAGGTTATCAACACTGTTTTATAGTTCTGTTGTTTTTTTATTAATGTACTTTCCCTGGATATGCTCATATGTGTACACATTGCACTTGCACTACTTTCCTTAGGGCCTAGTCACAATATGTGATAGTTATACATGGGGAAGTAGTAGCTTTGAAGCAGAGCAATCATTTCTGTGCATGAAGATAGTTAGGTTACTTTACTTTCCCTGTATATGCTCATATTTGTATGTGTTGTTGTCTGTTTTGTGTGTAGTAATGTAATAATGTAGTAAATGGGTTTTATTAGGTACTTATTAAATGTTTCACAGTATGCAAAACTCTAATAACAAAGCATTTATAATGTTAGTATTTAACATGGCAAGATTATTAATATTGCATATCCATCTTGTCTGTTGCACACTAAGCCTATGTTACTACATGTGTACTTTAGTATATTGGAAAAAACATCATAATACAATGCTATTTATATCAATGCATTGCTTAATGCACTACATACCTCATGATATTTATTCGAATAATCCTTGACACTTTTTTTATTAACATTACAATAAGAATCACTTGTACAGACTTTTCATGAAAGGTAAATGCACATGTGATGTCATCAGTGATGTCATCAATGACATTTGTGATGTCATCTTTGATGTCCTGGGTGTTAGTCTTAGCAGTGCACAGTGGTGGCGTGGGTTATAGTTGCTTAGCTTACCGTAACTGGCGAATTTCAGGGGTTTTTCGGTTTTACTTGGAACCATAACGTCCCTTTAACAAAGTGTTTTTACTGAATTTCATAGGTGTTTAGTAGCGCAACTTAACCATAACGTCCCTTTAACAAAGTTTTTTTACTGAATATATATATATATATATATATATATATATATATATATATATATATTAGCAACTTAACCATAACTACCGTGGCTGTGTAATTACACGGCCACAGCAGTGGCCGTGTAGTTATGGTTAAGTTGCTGTTTCCATAGGAAGAGTACTTTTTGGGCGGCTTATAACTCCGCTCCCCCTGGACAGATCCACACCAAACTTTGCAAAAAATGTATATGGGCCACTGTGATTTTTTTTGCAAAGTTTGGTGATGTTTGGTCCAGGGGGGGGGAAAGTAATAGGGGGGTTCCAAAACGTCTTTTTTTCCCATCGACTGAATGGGGGAAAAACTTTGCGCATGCCTACAGCCCAAACCGCTGGACGGATTTTATCCAAATTTGCGGCAGGAGTAGGCGCTTGGTCCCGAAAGCGTGCTTTTGTTAATTTGGTGCCAATCCGTCCAGTGGTTTTCTTTAAAATGACCAAAAAGTATGTCTCAAACAATTAGTGATATCTATATACGCTCCGCGGACACACTTCCCTGTTCACTCTGCAGACAAGATATCGATTGGCTAATCCATAGCGTCATGTCTGCGGACATGTGATGCATTCACTGATTGGCTGTTGAACGGTGTGAATTGCATCAGATTCTTTTGCTGCAGCCGCCATCTTTCATTTGTGTTTTGGTGTACGTGGACATCACCGCTAACACATATAAAACAACACACCATTGCACTTGTTAAACTTATGAAATACTGTTTCGGAAGGCGAGTGTTAATGAGGCTTGGATGGGATGTGGCAGCAGGAAGTCAAAAAGTGGTGTTTTCTTGTCACCAAAGTCATACGGTAAATTGGAAGTTGCTGCTCAATATAGTGTCCATTAAGTACAGGCGAAGATTTACTGCGTCTGTGTTACCATGTATTTTAAATAATATTGCAGTCAGACTGGCGTCCTAGAGTTTGAATTCTGAGGCAGCCACCTGCACTGTTCGATGGAAACAGTGGGTCTGCAAGTGTATTGGAGTAGCAGTTCCCATGAATGCATTCAAATATGTTGTTGCAAAGTCAGAATGTATTTTCATTCTGAGTGAAGGTCACTTGCTTTGCTTTTTTGGTTGCGGGCTCAGTAGGCCCACGCATCCGACTGAACCCATAAGGGTCAATTGTTTTTTGACCCTGAGCGAAAGGGAAAATTCAGTAAAAATGCAGGGAGTAAAACTTTGGAAAAAATACCATTTGATAAGGTTATGTATTCAAAACGTTTGTAAGACACATGTAATATCAGTTCAAGAAGATTCTTTGGTGCAAGTAAATTGCTGTCTGAGTTTAACGAAGACAATGGAGACGGTAAATATCATGTAAGTTTACTTTTGACGACTCTACACCAGAACAAGTTTCTATTTTTTATTACCAGAACAATAATTTTGGCAATGTAACTGAGGTACTATCTTCCTGTGTAGTTGTCATTTTTTCTTTACTTATGGAGAATGCATATTCTCAGCGTTTGTAGGCTATCACTAGATTCACCCATGTTCAACGCTAATATTTCTTTAAAATGTCATGTATGACCATGTCGATTGGTGTATCAGTTTCCACGTTCTTTTTGTCTTTTTTTAAATTGGTTGGTAAAGGTTGGGTATTGATACGTATTTTCTGTTACATTTTCCGAACAGCCACATTCTGCCATACTGTGATTGCCATGGATTCCAGATGCCAAGTGATGGCTTCTTTGCACGCCAGATGCATGTACTCGTGACCGGCTGCCTAACCGTCACTGTTTTGTGGGACGACCGGCCCGGACCTATTTGTCCATACGCTGCAGTGGCCATTAGGAGTAACATAACATCTTTTATGGTGGTGTAGGCCGAAGTTCATGCTGACGTCTTGGAAATCACTGTGCGACCGAAGCGGTTGCTTTATCGAAAACGAATACTTTGTGTATGCGAAAAGAACAACGTGTGCCTCACGATTAAGATTTTCGATGACGACCGAAGAAACAAAGTTACTATTTGATTGAAAATGGGAATACTCCAATGGTTTCAGACAGTTTATTGTGAAATAAAAGTACATTACAAATTCTATTCTATTCATTTCAAGTTCTAATGTTTTCTTTTAAAAACCAGTTTATTATTTCAAAATATAATGTGCTACGTTGTACATCGCTGTGTCTTCCTTTTCAGGTTCTGCGTCACGGCACGTAGGTGCTTATGGACGCATTTGTCTACACTGGAGAGGAACGTCATCCAAAAAAAGTGTACAATATCATTAGGGTTGGTTATGTGACAAGATGTGGGAGTGTTTTCGTATTACACAAGTGTCGTATGTAGTTAAAAAACTTAGCATCATGTATGCTACACAGAATACCTATGTTTCTGCATGAGTAGCTTAGTATACTGGATAGAACTTCATAATAGAATGATATTTATATCTATGCATTGCTTAATGCACTAATTAGCTCATGATATTTATTCCAATGACCCTTGACACTTTTTTGTCAACATTATAATAAGAATCCCTTGTACAGACTTTTCATGAAAAGTAAATGCACATGTGATGTCATCAGTGATGTCATCAATGACATTTGTGATGTCATCTTTGAAGTCCTGGGTGTTAGTCTTAGCAGTGCACCGTGGTGGCACAAGTTATGGTTGCTTAGCTTACCATAACTGGCGAATTTCAAGGTATTTCGGCTTTTCTTTGAACCCTAACGTCCCGTTAACAAAGTTTTTTTAGTGAATTGCATAGGTTGTTAGTATCGCAACTTAACCATAATGTCCCTTTAATAAAGTTTTTTTACTGAATATATATATATCTATATCTATATATATATATATATATATATAGATATATATATATATATATATATATATATATATATATATATATATATATATATATATATATATATTACATGGCCCACGGCAGAGGCCATGTAGTTATGGTTAAGTTGCTAAACCCATAGGAAGAGCAATTTTTGGGTGTCTTATAACTTTTCTCTCCCTGGACGAATCCTCACCAAACGTTGCAATAAGAAGTATATGGCCCACTCTGAATTTCTTTGCAAAGTTTGGTGAGGTTTAGTCAAGGAAGGGCAAAGTTAAAGGGGGGGGTCCCAAAATGTCTTTTTTTTCCCATAGACATAATGGGAAAACATGTCTGTTGCGCCTACAGCCCAAACCGTTGGACGGATTTTCACCAAAATTGCGGCAGGAGCAGCTTGGTCCCAAAAACGTGCTTTTGTTCATTTGGTGTAAATCCATCAAGTAGTTTTTATTTAAACAACCAAAATGTAAGGCAACAAAATGAGTGATATCTATGTCCGCGGACACACTTCCCTGCTCGCTCTGTGGACTGGACACTGATTGGATAATCGGGTTGCGTCGTGTCCACGGACACACGTCGTGTTCTCTGATTGGCTGGGATGAGGCATGAGGTGTGTCAAATTGTTTCGATGTGCCCGCCATATTGGATGCGTGGACATGCACTGGAAGTGAGCATAAATCCAATTTTGGGGAGTGTGTTGGTGTGTATGAGTGCTTGGAGAGATTGGGGGAGTAAGAGATGGGTCAAATGCTGTATTTGTTTAGGTGGGAGAAGGTCGTGATGTGTTTGCGGTGTCCGCGTACATAATAAACACTGGGCACACTACTGGCTATTTTTGTTTATTATGATGTTGGTTTTGGGTCGTTAAAAGAGCATTCGGTGAAGAGGGTATGAATTGAAGAGTTTCTACGTTGGTTGTAATTCTTTTTTAGAATGTTAATTGAAGTGGGTAGGTTTTGAGGTGGATGTGTTATGTTTTTGAGTTGTGGTCATTTGGTAGGTGTTTGTTTATATGGGTGTGTTATGCTGCTGTGGTTGTGGCCAGGGCCTAGAGTCTTGGGTGCATGGCCGAGAAGTGCCGTAAGCCTTCGGCCATGCACCCAAGACTCTAGGCCCTGGCTACAACCACTGCAACATAACACACCCATGTTACCAAAGATTTTGACTGTGGTATGGGGGCTGTTTAGGAGATATGTTTTTAAAAATGTGTCTACTAATTGGTAGTAGTGTAATAGTGTTTATAGGACAGTGAGATGGTGTATCTTAGTTTGTTTGTTGGATTGTGTTCAGAATGTTGGTATTGAAGACTCTAGGCATTTTGGGTTGTATTTATTGGTGAGATGTTTCGTTTGCATGGCTGTGTTATGTTGTTGTGGTGGTGAGTTTAATTATTATATACTTAGTGTTTCTTTTGGTGAGGCTGTATGAAGCCAGGCCATGCAGTCAAGATTGCAGTGTTTGTCAACAAGCGCTGCAGCATAAGATACCCATGGAAGAAACATTTTGGATTGCGGTGTATGGTCAGGTGTTGGCTTGAATGGGTGTGTTATGCTGTGGTGTTTGTAAGTCCAATTATTAAATACTTACTGTTTGACTTTTTGTGGTTGTATGCAGTTGTTTCATGCAAATTACCAAGAGGGGTCCTGGGAGTTTCAGCTAGACATTAGTCCTGCTTACCCAGTCTTCATCTCACTATCTTCCACAGAGAAGAAATATCCGAAACACATCAGTCTTTGTCCTGCCCTGAGGCAGTCCAGTACTAAATGCTAGGCATTTTCCCTCTGAAGAAGAGTACCAATAGCAATCCCAGGACATCCCTTGTTTTTTTTGCATATTTAAGTAACTTTGGGTTTCACCCTAAGTTACTAGGGGAATCCAGAAGTTGACCCCTTGGTCACTGTTATTACAGAGGCACAGCTCCACCCTACTGATGAGGTGCAACCAGCCCGAAACACGTGTATGGGGTTGCTGTTGGTACTCTTGTTCAGAGTACAATTGCCTAGCTTTTCGGTGCTGGACTAACCCTGGACAGGGCAAAGAGTTATATGATTGGGATATTTCTCCTCTGTGAAAGATAGTGAGCTAAAGAATCTAATGTCTGGCAGAGAGACTCCCATATCCCCCTTGTTTTTTGCATATTTAAGTAACTTTGGGTCCTACCCTAAATTACTAGGGGAATCCAGACATTACTATTACGTATTTACGTTCACCTCTTTAGTGACACAAAGTGGGATAGTACAAACACACGTGTGCACATTATAGGACATTCTGGTACGAGCACATTTTGTCAGAGCTCGAGATTTGCTCCTTGCGAAAAATGTTCACATGATTTGGCATGTGAAGAGGAGATGGGCTGAGCTGACAGGTAGTGTGGCCTGCCTGTGGTGGTCTGTGTGAGAGTGCGAAGTTCTCCAGAGGAACAAAGTAAATCCATAGAAATGTAGCCCGCCTTGGTGAATGGTAGCAAAAAAATCATATCTTTTTAAAATATATTTCGAAAAGATATGTTCTGAAGGGCTGTTGGCCCCCATTGTCAGTGAAGGTCAGCGCCGTCAAATTTTTGCTGCAGAGCTGAGAAAACCCATGCATCATACACAGTATAAGGTTTAATTGTTTTTTGACCTTGAACCAAAACGAAGATTCCAAAAGGAATGCATGAAAGGAGGGATGTAACACTGTCAAATATGATAAGGTTAACCATTCCGAAATTGGACAAAGGAACATGTAATTTCTCTTTATGAAAATGTGTTGCCCTCGATGGAGTGTCAACGTTACGCTGAGAGAATGGAAATGGCAAATATTATGTAAGTTTTACTTTCAACGATTTTCTAGACCAACGAGTCAACTTATAATTCGCCAACCGTTATTGCTGCCTTACATTGTACTCGGTTGTTGTTTGTGTCATATTGCAACGACAGACAAATACAACCTGTGTGTGTAGTGGCCTTTGTCCCGCCCCATGGGCAGTTCAGTATTGAGATGCGTGTAGTCCACTAATGGGACATACTCCATAGCACTAACCAGGGGTGTTGCTAGGTCTGTAAAAGATCGTGGGTATGCCAATTTTCAGACTGTCGGGACTGGGGGCTAGCTAGCCTTTTTGGTTGTAACCCCTGAGCTTCTATCCGGGGCTACAACCAAAATATCCGGTGCTATAGCCCCCGCAGCCCCCCTAGCAATGCCTCTGGCACTAACCTCTGAAGCAAATTGTAGACTACTTTCCAGGTTGTTTTCTCTGTGTTCCCATTGTTTTGACGTCCATGTTCATCACTGGTTTTAACACAGGGCCGATGGATAAAATGTTAAATTGTACTAAAGATTAGCTACTGAGACACATTTCAGTTATCGTTTTGTAAACAGCTACATCCTGCCTTTCTGCGATTGTCATCGTTTCCAGATACCAACTGCTGGGTTTTTCAACCGGCAGCTGCTGATACACCTGAATGGCTGGATATCAATGACTCTTTTTTGGGACGATCACCACAGGCGGATATGCCCTCACGCGGTACCAGTGATAAGTAGCAACCTAACATCGTTTACGGTGGCCTAGCGCCAAGCTGATACCAAAGTCTTGCGATTCACAGTGTGTCCAATGCACTTTTTATACCCAAAAGGAACACCGTGTGACTCATGATAAACATTTGTGGATAGAGAACGAAGAAAAAAATTACGCATTTACTTGAATATGGCAATCGCCGGACGTTCTCGGAGCGTTTATTGTGAAATAAAAGTACTTTAAAAATTGTACAGTTTTGCTTTTTCCTTTAAACATATGGTTTTATATTCAAAATTGGGATGCGCTGTGTTGTGAGATGATGTGTGTTGATATTCTAGGTTCTGCGTCAAGTAACGTTATCACGTATGTGATGACTGGGTGCGTTTGGCTAGGCTTCCCAGTCCTGGAGATAGATGGAGAATATCACTAGGTTTGGTGATGTCAGCCTCAGGGGCGGGGCGTATGAATTAGTGCCACCAGGGCAGTCCACCTTGGGCGATGCGGCAACAGATAAGATTATCACAAGATGGCTGCACCCTGTTGCCTGATTTCGCATGTGTAAAAAAGAGGAAAACTACGGTAAGGTGCATAGGAAATGTTTGTACACTTGATCAACGTTTGTTTAGAAACACATGCCCGACTCCTCGGGACAATAATATTTATGAGCGCACTATTGGTTTAATAGATCCATTTTTTGCTCCATTCGCTGCACATGATTTTCTAAGGTCTCTGTTTCTGTATTTTTTTTAATGGCTGTATGGTGTGTTTGAAAAAATCATTTGGTAAGTACACATAAAGTAATGGGTAATAATTGGTTTATATAGAGAAGTGTAGTGTCTACCATTAGTATCACTATTTTCACTCATGTCACGTTATGGTTACGTTGCGCTTCTAAAAACCTATGAAATTCAGTGAAAAAAACTTTGGTAAAGGGACATTATTGTTCCAAGTAAAACCAAAAAACCCCTGAAATTCACCAGTTATGGTAAGCTAAGCAACCATAACTTGTGCCACCACCATGCACTACTAAAACTAACACCCAGGACATCAAAAATGACATCACGCATATGGCCTCCGCCCATGCACCCAAAAACCTAGCCCTTGGCCACAACCACTACACAGCAATGGAGGCATGCGTGGGAACATTTGGCCACGTACCGTACTTGCCAAACCTACCACTGCCACCGGCAACCCTACCCACCGACACAACACAATGGAAACCCACAAAGACAACATAAGCACTGACACCCCTAGCCAACAGCATTACACATTGTCAATTTCTTTGCATCCTCTGCAATGCAGTCCCCGTTCCCAATGGAGCGTCCATGCAGTCACCACAGAAGGTTGTCACCTGAGGAGCTACCCGCAAATTGCCGCATTACTCGTGTACACCCCTCGCACACCACTATCTTCTGTGACCTAAACAAATATATAATATTTTCCCCTTTTCACTCTCCCAAACTTTTCATCCCCTCTTTCACCAACCCGATCCTGCAAACCATGTTTTACAACCCCTTACGACGCGGCTCTCTCCTCCGATGAACAATGGCAGCGTTTCCCAAAAACATTGATGCAGAGGACGATTCCCTCCAGCCAACCACCGGCCGCGTCCAATGTTCGCCGACATCACTGCAAGCCAATGAGCCTTCGATCCGCGTAGCGAACAGAGAAAAAGTTCTGTGGAGCGGAGCCAGATATCACACATTTTTTGAGAGGTACATTTTAGTTCTTTGCAACAAAAGTACTGGTCGGATATCCACCAAACACACACAAGCACGCTTTCTGGACCAAACCCCCGCTCCTGCCACAAATTTGGTTAAAATCCGTCCAAACGTTCGGCCTGTTGCTGTGCGCAAAGTTTCTCCCCATTCAGTCTATGGAGAAAAAAAAATGTTGGGATCCCCCCTATAACTTTTCCCCCCGCATGAAACCTCACCAAACTTGCGGAAATATTTCAGAGCGACCCAAGTACTTTTTTTTGCAGAGATTGGTGAGGATTCCTCCAGGGGGAGCGAAGTTATAAGATGCCGAAAAAGAGGTCTTCCTATGGATTTAGCAACTTAACCATAACTACACGGCTGCTACATCGGAACGTGTAATTACATGGCCACCTTAGTGGCCATGCAGTTATGGTTAAGTTGCTGTTTTCATAGGAAGAGCACTTTTTGGGTGGCTTATAACTCGGCTCCCCCTGGACGAATCCTTACCAAAGTTTGCAAAAAAAAGTATATGGGCCACTCTGAATTTTTTTCCAAAGTTTGGTAAGGATTCGTCAAGGGGGGGCCAAAGTTATCAATGACATTTGTCATGTCATCTTTGATATCCTGGGTGTTAGTCTTAGCAGTGCACGGTGGTGGCGTGAGTTATGGTTGCTTAGCTGACATAAAAGAAAGGGGTTTAAGAAGTGATGGCATGACATGAGTGGTGGCATCTGTTATGGTCGGGGTGGTAGTGGTAGCAGTGGAGAGTGCTGATGGGAAAAATGGGTGATTAGCCTACCATAACTCCCGAATTTCAGGGGTTTTTAGATTTTACTTGTAATCATAACAGCCTTTTTACAAAGTGTTTGTACAGAATGGCATAGGTTTTTAATAGGGCAACTTAACACACATGCACAAGTACATTGGTCTGTGGCTAAGAACCACGTGTCCCAATAGATTCTTCAGTGCAGATGTGGCCCTTCAAGGGGTTGGGGGCAGAGTTTAGAGGCCCAGTGGAGAGATGGGGTCCCAGAAACTTCCTTCTCATAGGTGTGCAGTATGACTGAGGATCTCAAGTGTGAATCAAAAGCATTTCAGATTTGTGTTTCAAGTGCCTTAACCGTTCTTCCCAAATGAACCCCGCATTAGGCAGATGGGTCTTAAGCTGCATGCAAAGGTGTAATTTAAGTTAGCCTCCATAGCTGTTTGAAACTTTATCCAAAATATGGCTGAAACACAGTGAGCACTTGCTTGGTTGATGTAACACACTCTACTTTCTTTAAATGTTGGCATAGTTTAAAGATATGATTTTGAATTTGTTGTAGCTTTGCAATTTCTTTCATTATGCCATTAGAGTGAACAATCTAGTGTCATTACATTCACAGTTTAATGCAATTAATGAACATATACACTTTTTATAAAGATTGCTTAAGTATGAGTCTTGCTTTTACTCATTGTGAATTCTAGTACACTCGTAATGATGTAAATGCATGACTATTTCTATGCCACTATTTATTTTATGAAATATTAAGGTTGTGAAGTTTAGATAACTACATGGCAATACTTAAATATATTCTACGGTGTATGATGGCTCAGTAAAATACTTTTTGAGTGGGAGGGTCTCTGTAAGAGAGGTCCTCAAGCAAGGAGCATGTAAGAACCAAATCTCCCCAGACTATCAGGGTCTCATATTGAAATACCTTTAGAAAAGCAGAATAATGGGCCAGACTCCCCCAGACTAGAATAAGTGTTGAGTGAGTGCACTCTCGTTTTTAGTGATAAAGCCTTTCACACAAGAAGGATATCATAGTGAGAGGCCCTCAGGCAAAGAGATAGATACCCTCGTATTAGGACTGTGCACAGGCCCTTCAAATGAAAAGGATACCATAGCTCCTCAGAACAATTGAGTGACAGAGGCCAAATGACTTTAACCTGGACAGGTGTCTGCAAACTGTGTTCTCCAGATGTTTCAGAGTATGACTCCTATGATCCTCTTGGTGATGCTGTATAGCTCCGGTGAGAGTTGTAGTCCAAAACATCTAGCTAGCCAGAGGGTGGAGACACCTGGACTGGGGGTATGACCATGTGCCTCGTCATAGCCTTGGCAGTATCCCGGCAGCAATTGTGCTGGGATACCGCCAACACTATTAGCGTTACCGCTACTCGGTCCAGCGCTATTAGCGCCATATCACGAGTACTGGTAAGGCAGTAATTCCCCATTTTTTAGAGTCCTGGTAAGGCCGTAATTCCCCATTTTTTTAGAGTCCTGGTAAGGCCGTAATTCCCCATTTTTCGTAGGGCTCTATGGGGATTTTCAGCTCTATTACCACCAGTGGTGGTAATAGTGCCAAAACAGGTGGAAAGCTGGCGATTTACCTTCAGCTCAGAGCTGGAGGTAAATCTCCAATTTTCTGCTCAAGCTCGGGATTTGGCAGAGCAGTAAAGTGGCAGTAATAGTGTTTATAATAATTTATGCTGCTGTGCCCAACCCCTGATGAGGCCCAGTGTGTTAACCCCTCACAGTAGGTTGGTGACAGAGTGGAAGGACCTCACATTCTAAGAGTATCCAAGTGAGTAACCATCAGACTCTCTCAAATTAGTACACTTTTGATTAGTACACATTTCACTCATCCCGATCACATATTTCAGCTTCTAAGATTTCCACCCTTGCAGTGAGCAGTGAGCTATAATTTAACCCTCCCTGTAGCTCACATTACAAGTCATGTCATTATGAAATAAAGGCGGGATGACCATACTCTTAGATCTTAAAGAGTGGATTGGTTTATGGTTGGTGGTCTGGGGTCAATTGGTATCTTGGAATTCAGGGGTCTAAGGACTGGGATAGTTGCAGGGGCCATAACTTGTGCTTCTCAAGGTAGGGTTTGGAGGCCTGTTTTGCCCTGTGTGTGATAACACGTACACCAAGGCGCCCAGTTCTGTCTCGTGGCCCTGCAGGGCACATTATTTCTTAGACTAACATGTTGGCAACAATGTTAGAACAAAGAAGGGTTTCTGTGGAAGTTAGCAGCATGGGCCTCTCTCATCAGTGCTTTGGCTTATTCAGATTTCTCCTTCAGGCTCACAGCCTACACATAAAACACTAAATACTGCACGCTGAAGCCCTCATGCTTTGACTCTGGCTACTTAATATCTGAAAAATGGTGTCTGCTTATATGCGCACGCTATGTCCAAGCATCTGAATCACGTATAATATTATGATCGTGTGGAGACCTTTAGAGCACCACTCTCCCCTCTGGACAGTTATAGCTCTTCCAATGGGACTAGCCTCCTTTCCCAACATTCCACCCTTTCGTTAACTCTACAGTTACAAATTCACTCCCACGCATGCAGTCATTCTCCCTTCTCACCGCCTCAGCATATGGTGGGGTTCCCTTTTGTGGTATTCAGGCTCTACACAAGGACTGTAAGCTTTCCCCTGGTCATGCATATTCCTCAGGAGTACATGTCATGTAGATACATCCCCCATCACCTGCCAGATGTACCCATACTTCTTCATAGTTTTCAGGGTCAGGGGGAGGGACAATGGTGGTGTGATACAAGTTGTCCACTTTGTCTCCATAGAGAATGGGGATCATGTGGGGGATGGCGTGGTCAGTTTGTATTGCACATCTTTTGTATTGCGAAGTACTTTTGGAACCCCAATTGATACCATCAGCATTGTGCTACTAGGCACTGCTTTGGCACAAAACCGGAGGCCTATATGGCCGGTGCAGAAGATAACCAAGATGAACACAATGACAGGTACCAGCATCCCAGCATCCCTGGGTACCAGCATCCAGTTATCCCTGTCTTCGGGAGGCATGAATGTTCAACAGGAATCCATGATTTCTTGGCACACATCTCCTTCCATCACTGTCAGCATATCAAGGACATACCTGTTCTGCATCGTAATCTGCCTTATGGCCTGCAGCTCAACCCTTATGATGTAGAACCCATGCTCAGTGGCATTTGCCAACTGGACCAGTTCCCAGCGTACGATATGCAACCACCGGGAAACAAAAGTGAGGTGAAGAATGTCTCCGCCAAACTGAATAGTTTGTACTGGTCAGGAATTTCCCTGAGCAATGTGGCTGAGTATCTAGATAGATAGTTTGATCATCTCTTCTTCCGCTGTAACTTCTCATATTGCACTCTTCTGGGCAGAATGTGAAATTCTGGCTGCAGTACCGGATTCTGTTTCTCAAATGCAGGAGAAATGGTTGAAGCTGTGCCGGGTATTGGACCCCCCTTGCAAGTGTTCTTCTAAGATTACTAGTAGTGCTGAGTGCAGCGTGGCCAGCAAACAGTAGCCCGTCCATGATGGTGGGAGGTGCAAGTACGCTTGTTAGTCACAGACCCAGTAGTAATTTATCACAGCTGCCGTGCCCTTCTTCAGATATGGAATCAGGATGGTCCTGTTGCATTTTTCATTGGAGTCAATGAAAATAGTTCATTCACTGTGGAAGCAAAGTTCATGTGTTTCTTCTCGGTGCACCTTCACTGGTCTTTCTATTGCTGCAATCCATGTCAACTTTGTAACATGCTCTGTCCAGATTTGTGCGCAAGTTACTTCCACTTGAGCCAGGAGTTCTTCTTCATATCCCAGGAGGCCCTCTGCGAGGCAGCTGAGTGTGGTCTCTTGCCATTTGCTGATTATCTATTTGAGTCCTTGGATCACTAAATATGGCTGCTGCAGGTATTGAATGTCTCTCAGATTGTCGTTACATTGCAGAGGGTCTGGATCGATGAGCTCTAGTGGTGCTTAGTGTGCGTGGAAGATGAACCAGTCACTGCCTCTATAATTGGTACTTCCTGTGGTACTAATACCTTGGAGGCTCCCATGCATGTGGGATTAGTGAACACACATAACAGCTACCATTTGCTATTTGTCTCCCTACTGCACTCTGAACTCTGTACCATCTATTCGCCATTTCAGGGCTAAAAACCACCGTCGATACAGTTTCCCCGCTCATCTCCAAACCACCCTGTAAAGCCAAGCGTACCAACTTTTGGTTCAATGAAGAGCTCATCGTTCGCCGCCGTCACAAAAGAGCGCTGGAGCACTCACACAAAAAGACTCCATCCCCTGACTCAGCCATCCGACTTCTAATAGCAAATTAAGCATATAAAGCAGCAGTTATAACACAGAAAGCCAACTCTCCGAATTCCTGCATAGCTAATACCTCCTCCAACACCAATGAGCTATTCTCCATGCTGAGAGAATTGTAAGCCCCCATCCCCACCACCACCGCCACCAACACTAGCAAAGGTTGGTGTACCACCATCCAAAATGCTATTGACTCCAAAATCCATACAAAAAGGAACTTCTTGGCCAACAAAAACCCACCCCCACTTGTGCAAGGCACTTGCACTGCAATAACTTCGACCCAATTTAGATTCACCAATGTCACTCAAGACCAGGTGCTGAACACTATTTCCACCTTGAAACCTTCCAACTGTAAAGGCGATAACTTCCCGTCTCGCTTAGTCAAACTTTGTGCCCCCACTCTAGCACCCATCATCACCAATTCCATTAATGCTTCTTTCATTACCAACTCTGTGCCAGCCAGCATCAAAGAAGCCTGGCTCACCCCACTGCAATAAAAACCTTCACTAGACCTCACCCTACCAATAAATTACACACAAGCCACCCATTGGGTAAAATCGAGACCCCGTAGGGCCCCCCAAGGCTCGTGCCTCTCTCCCACCCTCTATAATGCCTACACAGAACTGCTATTCACAGCACTGCATACCATGGTTGTCATCTACACACATTTCTCAGTTGACTCGGCTACCATTAATAAAATCGATGCCATTATTCAAAATTGGATGGCCACAAACAGTCTTTGTCTCAATGACGAAAAGACGGAGATCCTCATTGTAGGTCCCCCATCCAGATTAAAAACCCTACATGCCAACTATTCAACCATTACCATAGATGGCTCGCCCATCCCAGTGCTTAAACATGTCAAAACCTTAGGCGTCCACATAGACTCCATCGTCACGATGAGCAAACATATCAGTAGCCTTGCCTCGACTACAGCATACACTGCCAAACTTATTGCAGTTAGCCGCCAATTTTTCACCCCCAAAAACTGCCTCACCCTAGCTCGAGCCCTAATTCTATCAAAACTGGAATATTGTAACATCCTTTTACTAGGAACCACAAAGGCTAACCCCGAAAAATGCAATTGTTACAAAACAAACCCCTAGGGGCAGCGTTTGGTCTAAAATGAAATGAGCATATTTCCCACATCAGGAGAGATGTACACTTGACTATTGATTCTGGCTTCCCATCAAAGCCAGAATCCTATTAAAGACCCTCATTACCACGCATAAATGCATCACCAATGTAGCCCCCTTATACGTGAACAACACTGTTTCTCAAAAAAAGACTACTTGAGCCCTCAGATCAGGCTCTAGTACCACCTCTACGTCTCAAGATTCAAGAGCATCAGAGCAGGGGGGATTAGCTTTCCTGTAGCTGCACCTAAAATGTGGAACTCCCTCCCTATTCATATCAGAAATTAGCCCTCCCATCAACGCTTCAAAAGCCTCATCAAAACTTGACTCTTCAACAATTTCTAACCACGAGTTCTACCCTGGCCACCAAGTTCCTCACTCCCCTGTCTTACCCTGGTTCACGCTCTATCTGAGCTGCGCTTCCTATTTCTCTTTTTTGTATAATATCCATGCTATGCCATCTCAGCTCTCGTACCGTATCATATACTGTAATATTTTAATTCTCTTTGTAACCAGCTAATCATGTCTCATGTAACTAACGCTGTGATACCTCTGGGTTTGGGCGTGTAACAAATGCAATAAATAAACAAAATAGCGGTTTCTCCTCATCTGACGTCCTGCATTGTAGTTCGATAATATGTGCAATAGGCACTGCTGTGTATGGGGTGCTCTGCTGATTAACTGTTGGCGTAGTAACAACATACTCTGCAAGTGTGGGTGCTGGGAGGTAAGCCGCCATTTTGGCCACCGCGTCTGCGGCTGTGTTCCCCAGTGAAATGTCATCAGTGTGATTGGTGTAGGAGGCGCAATTAACGACTGCCACTACAGATAGTGTAGCGTGCTGTACTGAGGACCCGTCCACTGTCCGGAAACCTCTCCTTTTCCAACGCAACAAACCGTCATGCACTGTTGTAGTGACCTATGCTGAGTTGAAATAAATGGTCACGTGGCACCCTTGCGACACCTGCAGCGCTTCATTAAGTGCTATGAGTTCTGCTGCTTGGGCCGAATAATGCATCGGCAGTCGTTTCATAATTAGAGTTTCATATTCATCTTCCTTGGGGCATGCCACTGCGGCACCTGCATGTCTTTGGCTCATATCCTGCCCCCCCTCTTCCAATGGGCTATCTTTTGCCTTGGGGATGCCATCCTCCTCCCCCTCGTACATGGCACAGTCATGTATTGCCTGTTCTCTACACATTTCTGTCTAAACGGTGGCAGGGTTCACAGTTTTGCATCGCACAATATGGATGTTGGGGCTCTCTGTGTGGTCAGGGTAGATTTAGATCTCTTCAGAATGGCGAACACTGAGTGTTCTACATACAAAGTGATGGAACACCCCATCACGATCGTGGAACTTTTCTAAATTGCGAATGTAGCTACAGCAAGTGCCTGTTTGCAAGCGAACTGTCCCTGCATTACCGAGTCTAATGTGCCACTGTAATAGACCAATAGCTTGTGGCCAATTGTACTCTTTTAGGTCAGTATTGCAGTCACGAGTTGGCCATTAGAATGTGAAAATGTGTAGAACTCCTATTTATAGTATGGGGTGGTGAGCACCGGGGCTGTATATATTACTTCCTTTAAGTCGTTGAAGCTTTTTATCATGTCTGCTGTTCATTCAATTTTGTGATTGCTCTTTTGTGCTTCTTTGAGGGCTTGCAGGATCAGCCTGGTGTACTCTGCATAGTCTACAATCCATGCCCTGCAGTAGTTACATAACCCTAAGAATTTTTGCATGTCTTTTACTGTAATGGGTCTGGGGGTGGCGCGTACAGACGTTGCTCTGTCCGGTATGATTCTTTTGCCATTTGCTGATATTAACTGACCCAAGTACAGCACTACCTGTTGGCAGTACTGGAGTTTGGCTTTGTCAACCTTGTACCCCTTGCGAGCCAGGAGTTGTAGGAGTGTGATAGAGTCTCTTCAGCAGTTCTGCTCTCTGTCGCTACACACATGCAAATTGTCCATGTACTGGATGATACAGTGCTTGTTGTCTAAGTCAGCATGCAATATTCTGTTGAAAATCCTTGGGCTCTCGCAGTACCCCTGGGGAAAACAAGTGTGTTTGTAGCGCTTTCCTCCATGGGATACTGTGAGTCGGGGTGCAGAGGTATGGAGAAGACAGCATTCATCAAAATTACCACTGTAAAGTGGGTTGCCTCCTTGGGAATAATACACAAAATAGTGGAAGGGTTTGGAACCACTGGGAATTCTTTCTGTACTACATCATTGAGGGGGCATAAATCCTGTGTCATTCTCCATTTGCCTCCTGTTGCCTTTTTGACAGGGTAGATCGCTGTGTTACACAGGTATGTGGATGGCACTATTATCCCTTGGTTAAGTAGGGCCTGTATTGTGTCTCGTATTCCCTCCTCTGCTTCTCTTGATAGTGGGTACTTTTTCACCCGGGGCAGCACTGCCCCTGCCTTTAGTGTTATGTGTACAGGGGTTACCTCCTTTAAGAGGCCAACATCTTGCGGGTTGGTGGTCCATAACTGCTCGGGTACATACTCAAAGTCCGTCTCGAGGAAGGGGGGGAGGCCACAACGGCCATCAGGGGGCACTGAACACTGCTGTACTGCACCATGATTTCACAGAGGAGGCAAATTAATTTTTCCATCACTGTCATTGTTTTCAAAAAACCTCTTTGAGAGGAATAGTGGGGTCAATACAAAGCACTGTATGCCACTCACACCCATGCTTGTCTGTTCTTAGTACAACAACTCGCTTTGCTGATACAAACAACCCTTGCAGGTCGAGGGACAGAATTGTGCCCTCCACCAATTCCTGGGACACTACAGGGCGAAAGATAGAATCCGTCGGCACTCTCCAACAGCGCATGGCAATTTGTGGCACTGCCTCCACAAGCATTATTATCCCATAGATACACATGGCTGGGTTTACGGGTATCCCTCGGACACCACCTCCCCAGCCATGGCATGTATTAGCACCATTGCTCTCATTGCGCACATTCCTGCCGTGGCGCATCCAATACCATGATCAGTAAATGAGATTGTCATGTTCAACTTACTGAGCAAGTCCCGGGGCAGCAGGTTGACAGGAGAAGTCTCACAAATAATAATGGAACAGGCACCACCTTCCCTCCCACCTTTTCATCCAGCTCTTTAGTTTACAGAACCGTAGAAAGGGCCCAGAGAAGCCCTGCATATCAAATGTTTTGCCCGATAACGGGAAGTTCACCTCACTGATGCATGATTTCCCAGCACCTGAATCAACCTTAAGAATGAATTGCTTATTTCCTGTCTCTGCCCCCACCAAGTGTTCCTCATCAGGGTTGAGAGTCATTGACCGGACCAGACACGCAAGAATTCTCTGTGGTCTGTCCTAATCAGGATATGTATTTGTCCCAGGAAATGTAAATGGGTTTCCCCCCACCTGTGCCTCGGAAGGGGGCGACCTTACCATTTAGTGCTCTGTTGAATGGAGTTATGCCACCTACCTGTTGGGATGTGTACTGGGTGTGCATTTCTGTGTTGCCTGCTGCTGCGCAAGTTGCTGCAGCGCGTCCCACATCTGCGCCTGAATCTTTTTGAACAATGCTCCACTGTCTGCATTGTTCCCTAAATTCACTGCCGGATATCCTGCTTTTACCCACACATTTCCGGCCTGGTGTCCGGGACGCTACTAATAAACATTTTATGTCGCCGACTGCCAGGGGCACTCTGGCGGCCTGCTTTTCAAATGTTTAAATCCACTTGCCTGTATCCGCCGTTAGGGGCAGGAGTGCTTTAATTCAATTGTTTTTTCCCATTTACGCACATGGCACATAATGCAGCCTGCCAGACCCCTTATGTATAAGGGGCATCTGAATCTTCGCCCTGCCCCCGGAAGCTTTTTTTCCACTTCCTCTTTTCCCTGCTACCACCATCCCGCCAAACCTTCTCCTTAACCTACCATTCCACAAGCGTTCTACTCGGGGGGGTTTATTCAGGCACGTGCTCTGCCTCCTTGTCCTCATCATCTTTGTACTCCCTGTGCGGGAGCCTAAATTCTCATACCCTAGGCTGCCCGTTCACTCTCCTCTTTCTCCCTCTGTTTCTATATGTATGTTTTTCTATGGCTGTGCTATCTATCCTGAACAAAATGTCTCCTGCTTTCCACTCATCTGCTGGTTTATTTGTCTTCCCTTCACTCTTGACTGTCTGCAATCCCTCATTCTATGCTGCCCACAATCTAGTCAATTCTGTCAGGGCCGCTGCCATTGACTCTTCTAAGTCCCTTTTGTTGACATTAGCATGCGCTGGGACCTTTGGAGGGGATGCATATGGGGGTGGTGGTATTGTCGCTGTGGACATAGTTCAGGTTAGAGTAGCCTACTGCAGGGCAAGCTGGCAATGAGTATATTCCTCGCACTCTGCTGACGCCCCGCCCTGTACCATCTCCCTAGCTTTCATTTTGCGCTCCCCTTCCCCCGAGATCTTCTGTATCTTCGAGGTCTAATATTTGTTTTCTTTTTTGCATCTGTTTCCCCTTATACTTGGCTGTCAGAAATATGGACATGTGTTCCAAAAGTCTCTTATTATGGGAACCTTGTTCTGGCCACCAGCGGGGCATCCCCACTCCCTTTGTTTCTGCCACCCATTGTTTGTGGTATTTCTCAATTCTGTTACGATATAGAGGCAGGGCATTATACATGTATTCTATAGGTGTTTCTCCTTCCATTGTATTGATCCCTATGCCTCACTGTCTTACGCCTTTGCTAATGCGCCGCACACACTGCCGCTTGTTCATCAAAAATTTCACCGGTACATCCCCTCCCTCCCATCAAAAAATCTAAAATATCTTTCCCCACCCTCACTTTCTGCACACACCCCAACTCACACACTCAAACCACACCCTGCTTGGGCCTCCACCCTACACAATCAAAACACGAACAAAACAAACGAAAATAAAAAGCACAAATATAAACAACTACCATGTACATGCCCACTAATTATGTGGGACTCCTATTTGTTTCCTTTTTCCTCCGTCACACAATATACGTGGTATCAGCTTCTTCCCCCACTCAGTAAGGCTCCCTATTTTCCATTTTCCTTTCCTTAGTATTCTTCTTAAAAAGCTCAATAATAATAAAAACAACACAAACCACAACCAAACCACACCAATCTCGCTCTCCAAGTGCACAAAACCTTCAGACTTTCACAAATACCCGCCTCGTACTAGTTATCACTTACAAGGGTATACTCACATGTGCGTGTTCACCCAAACTCCTCCGTAATGGGGTTCCCAATAATATCAGCCTGCACTCTGTTCAGAGCCGCGCCCTGCTCTAAAGAGCAAATAGGAATTCTGCAAAGGTGGCTCCTGCAAAACCACTCAGGAATACGTGTTTTTCAGGACTGGTCGCTGTAGGTGGGTGCGGCTCCTCCAGAGAAGCAGCCTGGACACCTCCGTAAGTACGGGGGGTGTTGGGATCATGTCAGGGTCACCAATTGAAGGCATGCCCCTAAACGCTTACACCAGAAAAAATGCAAGCCGCTAGGGAAAAAAGACATGAGAAACTCTTGCAAGTATAACAAGTTTTATTTCAACAAAAATAGGTGCATCAGCAAAAAACTCTGCTGCTAACGAAAGTTTTGAGGAAAAAGGATGCAAGCAGAAGCTTAAAAGAGGACACAGCATCATTCATACACAGTAAAAACCTGCGTGGCTTGTTGGTGAGACCCTATACATGGCCGGCCCGCTCCACGGGGGATGCAAGGCCATTGGTCCCAGCACAGTCCGTCCTTCCATCCTCAATCACGTGGGGTCTGTTCGGCTCATCATCTCCAGGAAACCAAGCCCAAAGAAGCAATTAGTTATATATGTAAATAGTGCTATTCTATCATTATGTAGTGCACCTGGTATGCTTGGCAACTACCAGAAGGGGAGTCTCGAGGTAACACTAACCAACACACATTTCACTCAATCCGATCATGTCTTTCGGCTTCCAAGGTTTCCACCCTCACTTTGAGCTACAATGTATCCCTTCCTGTACCTCGCATTACAAGTCATGTCATTATGAAATAAAGGTGGGACGACCATACTCTTAGATCTTTCAGGGTGTATTGGTTAATGGTCGGTGGTCTGGGGTCAATTGGTAGCTTGGAATTCAGGAGTTTTATGATTGGGACAGTTGCAGTGGCTATAACTCGTGGTTGGCTGGCTAGGGGTCAGAGACCTGCTTTGGCCTGTGTGTAATAACACGTACACCAAGGTGCTCAGTACTGTTTTGTGGCCTTGCAGGGCACATTCTTTCTTAGAATAACATATTGGCAACAATGTTAGAACAAAGAAGGGTTTCTGAAAGTTTGCAGCATGGGCCTCTCTCATCAGCAAATGGGTTTATTCAGATTTCTCCTACAGGCCCACGGATTGTGTCTAACACACTAATTACTGCATGGCCGTGCAGGTCTCATGCTTCGACTCTGGCTAATATTCACCCAATGTCGTCTGCTTATTTGCGCACGCTATGTCTGAGCAACTGGATTATGTATAATATTATGATCGTCGTGGGGCCTTCAGAGTACCACTCTCCCCCTTGGACCGTTGTAGTTCTTCCAATGGGATTCGCCTCACCCTAAAGCACCTAGAGGGTGGGATGGGTTGGTCTCCTTCTCAACAATACGATAAAACCTTGCGGTACTCTGCAGGTACACAGTGAGATGGTGGAGTACAAACAGCCCAGTTGCAGCTGGGAAGGGCGGTTAGTGCGAAAAACAGATCAGCCAGTCCAGTGCCCAGTCCGTGATGCTAAAGGTATCATATAACCATTTAATGAGGATACAATGGTTCACCGTAGAAAAGATGGACAAGACATCAAGGAAAACTATCCTCAATTGTAGTACAATCATAAATACTATATACACTGTAATTATATCACTCCACCATATTACAAATACTGTATACTCCCCGCATTACCTATAATTACACCACACATATTACTATACTATGGGCCTCATTACGAGTTTGGAGGCAGCCATGGTGCTACTAGCACCATGGCTGCCGCCAAACCGAGCTCCATTGCCGGGTTCCTTCACTGAGGAATAACCGGGTCATTCCAACATTGGAGGACCCGGTAATTCCTACTTGAAGGAACCATTCCCCATTCCCATTGAGCCCCTATAGGGCTCAATGGGAATGGGAAGGGATGTAATAATGGGCACATTACGAATGGCCCGTTATTACCTCCCTCTTCCCCTTGCGGGACCCGGAAATGATGTCTGGTTTTACCAGACGTCTGGTCCGGGTCCCGCAAAGGGAACCTCGTAATCGGCGCTCCCGTAATGAAGGGTGCCGGTCCCGCACCGGCACACTTCATTACGGGAGTGCCACCCTTGTTATGAGGCCCTATGTGTTGCCAGTGGGCAGCTTTTTGGGAGCATGGAAAGTACTTACAATCCACCTTCAGATAACAGTACTCACCCAGAACCCCATCCATATAATGTCCGCGGACAGTAAAAACAGCATCATATTATCTCCATTCTAATCCATTCCATTCCACTCCCCTGTCCTTTCTGCGCCCACTTTCAGCCATCAAATAACCCCAGATGTGTTTGCCAAATTGTTCGTTCTGAGCACTGCCCACGGACTACAGTGGTTTCTGCGGACAGGGCTGCACTCGCACCCACTTTTTTCCAGACTTTTTCCCCACTGTCCTATCCGCGGACACCAGCGGCTGTCTGTGGATCTAACATGGCAAACATTTCAAATAATATGACGAACCTCACACTTTTCACCATCCAATCAGCGGGTGCGTCCGATGTCCGCGGACATCAAGCCATCCCCTGATTGGTCCAAGGGGATGTCGCGGACCAAATAGGGAAGTGAGTCCGCAGACCGGACCCAGATATCACAAATTTTTTGTACCTACTTTTTGGCTGTTTTTTACAAAACCACTGGACGGATTTACACCAAATTTACAAAAGCACACTTTTGTGACCAAGCCACCACACCTTGCGCAAATTTGGTGAAAATCTGTCCAGCAGTTTTGGCTGTAGGCATGAGCAACATTTCTTTTCATTGCATCTGTGAGGATTTCCACACATTTTGGGATCCCCCTATAACTTTGCCACCCCTTGACAAAACCGCACCAAGTTTCGCAGTATCATTCCAAGGGGGCCATATACTTGTTCTGCAAAGCTTGGGGAGGATTCATCCAGAGGAGGTGAAGTAATAAGCTGCCCAAAAAGTGCTCTTCTTATAGGTTGAGCAACTTAACCATAACTACAGGGCTGGTACAGCAGGCCCTGTAATACCTTCAGGGAAAAAGACTTTAGTTGCAAGGATGTTAAGAAGCAAGCCTAATGCAACAAAAACCCTGAAATTTAGCTAAAGCCACCTTAATTTCGTGTCCCCTGTTGCACAGCATATGACCACAATGATGACATCACAGAACACATCACTGATGAAATCACTAATTACATTACAACAGTAACTGGCATTAAGCATGACCTTCAGCCATGGTCTTGTGTGCATGTCCACATATATTTTAACACATGAATGGGTAGTAGTCATGGCCTTCAGTTGTGGATAGTGGTCACAACCTTCACCCATGTGCACTGAATATTTTAAAACACTAACAGGCTACCCCCCCATAGATGTTAGCCTTTACCAGTGGATACAGCTTTCAACCGTGTCCACTGTGTATTATATAAACTGATCAGGCACTAGCCATGGACTTTAGCACAATACTGGCCAGTGGCCACAATCTTTGGCTGTGGCCACTATATAGTCTAACATTTAAATGGGCCACTAGCCATGGCCTTTGACCTCGAGCAGTTTGTATATATTTTGGCCATGGCCACTATATATTTTAAAATAATAAAATACCATTTGTGATGCCCTCCGGCCATTCACACTGTGTATTATACAACACTGACCAGCCACTAGCTATGGCCTTCAGCCGTGCCTTCTGCATATTATAAGCATTAACCAGCCACTAGCCATGGTCTTCATCACAATACTACCCAGTAGCCACAGCCTTTTTCTGTGCCGACTGTATAGTCTAACATATTAATGGGCATTAGCTATGGCCTTTAGCCATGGCCACCGACGACAGCTTTCAACGTTGCCAACTGTATATTTTAAAACAGTGATGGACTACTAGGCATGTCTTTTAACCATGCACATTGGTATTTTTCTAAAACTAACTGACCACTATCTATGGCCTTTGGTGCTGGTCCGTGACCCCAGCCTTTGCCACGGCCAAGTCCACAGCCTAAATTGTTATTAAGGTAATCAAAACTTGTGTGAGCTAACTTACAAATGATGTTACGCCCATTATTGATGTAATCAGTTATATGCAATGTAATTAGTGTTGTCAACGGTGATGGCATCAGTGATGTGATTTGTAATGTCATCAGTGTTCTCATATAACATGTAATTAGTGTGTCAACAGTGATGTGATCTGTGATGTCATCATTGTGGTCATAAGCTGCGCAACAGGGGGCACAAAGGTAAGGTGGCTTTAGCTGATTTCAGGGGTTTTGTTGCGTTAAGTTCTCGCCTTAACATCCCTGCAACTAAAGTTGTTTACTTGAATTTTAAAGGTTTTGTTATTACAATGTATTGCTCTCCTTAAAATCCCTGCAACTTAAGTTTTTTCTTTGAATATCAAGGGTTTTGTTATTCGATAGATTTTGAGAACGCTTCCAGACCACTAGCATGGTCATCGCCCACGGCTGGTGGGCATGGCCGAACACTACCAAACAACTAGTATGGCCTTTGGCCATGGTCGGTGGGCACGGCCACTCTATATTTTAAAACATTTGCAACCCATCTCTTAAAGACGTTTAACAATCACAAACTGATTTTTTCCTATTTTGACAGTGGTATTGTTATTTATAAAAGATTGCAGGTTTGAGAACTCGCAATGTTTTAGGCAATGCGCAGTGATATTAAATTATTTGCCATGGACCACACACTTTGGTTAAGAAGCGTGCTCCAAACCCCTTGTTTTATGGCCGGTCTCTTGGTGACTGTTGTGATACATTGCATAACCCCAACTAACCACATTTAAGCAGCACGGAAATGGGAAACAAATGACCGGCTGCAAGAATAACATATGCCCAGGTACTTTCTGCACCCATAGTGAAAATCAAAACTAGCTCCCATGAAGTACAGTAAGTGAACATATATCTTAAAGTGAAATATACAAATGTAGTTCATTTGACCTTCCCCTTAGAAGAAAGTTCTGAAGACGAAATAGCCGTGGACTTTTTAAAAACATAATGAACACCAGAAAAATAAACTGAGAGAGGAAATGTTCCAATAACTATGCTGGCAAAGTTTAAAAGGGGCTCAACCTTTAAACCCAGCAATCTGTCGTGAAATATTTCCTGGTAAACAAAATCCTAATACGAAACAAGTGCTTGTGCTGTTGTGGGTAAGCATCTGCCCTGGGAACATGGCAACCTAAGTAAAATCCTGGTAGCCAAAACCTTGAGCAAGCTTGCCAATCCAAGAAAAAACAAAGTGTTGCATCTGTTCTCTGAAGGAAAGTTCCACTCTTCACCCTTTATGTGTCCTTTACTTGTGCCCTGAAAAGCAACTACAAGTAGGGGAAAATAACTGCAACAGTGTCCAGGATTGCAATCTCTCTTGCCACATCCTGGGAAAATATTCATGACTTACTTACCCTCTCATCATTTCCCCTCCTCACCCTCATGTCTGGCTTTCAACAATACTCTGCTTTATAAAGATAACTTGAAAATTACACATACTATAGTGTCACGCACATATATAAATCCTTATAGAACTATGTTAAGCAAAAAGTGTACAATTGTAGCATTATTCCCCCCTCTTGACTGGGAGACTACAGATATGAGAATGCAATTCAGCAAAAGGCAGCAAATATTGTCTATGAGTGCAAAACCTTCAAGGACTGTCAGTAGCACGGCCTAAAAAATATAATGTGGACTCTGTTTGTTAGGAGATAGTTAAAACTAAGATAGCACACAGCATTTGGCACTGTGGACTGTCTCCTATCCATGCAGTAACCGGGGCAGACGCTGTATAGTTTCAAAGCAATGAAAGATCCATCCCCCTTAGGCCATGTTTCTCTAATTGGTCTTGTTAAGTGTGTTAATTTATTAGGCAACATGGCCTTAGGGGGCGGACCCCTTCCTCACTTTGAAGTTAAGCAGGGTTTGTCCCAGTTACTGCAGGTATGGGAATCCCACTGTTGCTGTAAAAACATATTTTTTTGTATTATTGACTAGGAGACTACAAATACCCAAATACAATTCAGCAAAAGGCAAAAATGTTCTCTGAGTGCAAAACCTTCAAGAACTGACAGTAGCATGGCTTAAAAAATAATAATAATTCAGATGCCCATGCGGTCACCCATCCATGCATTAACCACGACTGACTCTGCTTAGCTTCAAAGCAGCACTGATTCTGCTTAGCTTCAAAGCAAGGAAAGGGCTGGGCTATTTCTCTAAGTGGTCTTGTAACATTGGCTCATTTATTGGGCAACATGGCCTGAGAAGGCTGGCCCCTTGCTGAAGCTAAGCAGGGTCAGTCCTGGTTACTGCATCGATGGGAGACCTGGATGGCAATTGTGTCACTGGTCATAGCCAGTGATTGTTCACCCCGACCTCTCTATAGCTGTAAAAATTTATTTTGAAAAAAACAGTATCTGCGGGTACCAAACTACACATACCAAGTTCAGTCCAAGAATTCAATTGGCATTTTTATTCTCATGATATTTTTAGAACTGTGATTTTAGCCTGTTAAAATTTCGATTTTTAGAGCAACTGCATTTTATTTACTGTTTGGATCGTTTTGGCTCCTGACTAAGGAACCTCTGAATCAGGACTTAGATGGTAGCAAGCTAGAGAATTACGACGTTTGTAAACAATAGATTTGTGCTTTAAAGTTCACGAGCTACTGCACGCGCTCCTAGCACCAAAGAACTACAATCCCCAAAAGAATTGTAGTTCTTTGGCACTACTTACCCAGAAACCCGGCGTGAATGCGCCGGCGTGCACGGGCAGGCACAGTCTGTTTCAGTACAAATAGACTGTGAGCCCGGAGGAAGTTGGTCAGTCCAAGAATTCAATTGTGCATTTTTATTCTCATGATATTTTTAGAACTGTGATTTTAGCCTGTTAAAATTTCGATTTTTAGAGCAACTGCATTTTATTTACTGTTTGGATCGTTTTTGTGCTCTATACTAAGGAACCTTTGAACCAGGACTTAGATGGTAGCAAGCTAGAGAATTACGACGTTTGTAAACAATAGATTTGTGCTTTAAAGTTCACGAGCTACTGCACGTGCTCCTAGCACCAAAGAACTACAATCCCCAGAAGAATTGTAGTTCTTTGGCACTACTTACCCAGAAACCCGGCGCGAACACGCCAGCGTGCACGGGCAGGCACATTCTGTTTCAGTCTGTGCAAGGAAGCGCAAGGGAGTGCCGTACACAAACGAGCGTAAGTTTTAATTTTCCATTGTTAATCCTCACACCACTAGGGCCTTTCCGTCCCATACCACCAATTAGTGGTAGTAAGAAGTAGAAGTGAACTAGGCTGTAGTCCATAGAATCCCTAGTAAAGGAAAGAGGAAGTCATGGACCAAGTATATACCTTTAACACCAGTCAAAAAGGGAGGGAAGGAAAAGGAGGAAAAATGGACGTCAACAATAGTCTGCAGAGCCTTAAAGTGGGGCTTCTCAATACGCGATCACTAAATAAAAATGCGTACAACATCAATGACCTCATAAAGGAGAAAGACCTGGATATCTGTTGTATAGCAGAAACCTGGCTAAAAGAACCTATCGGCCCCGAATGTGAAGCCGCGGTTCCAGAGGGGTACATTATGTACAACACCAATAGAGAGACGGGAATGGGAGGAGGGGTGGCCGTTATAGCCAGAGAAACTTTGAAACTTTTTAAAGTGGACTTTCCGTGTATGGGCTGTGAGACTATCCACCTAAAATTAATCTATACACCAAATGATAGCCTAAATATTATAGTTATATACAGACCCCCCTCATTAGTCTCTGACTTTTGAAAATGAAGTTACCTCTCAAGCCTCAAAACTTATATCCACTAACTCATCCACGCTGCTAGTTGGTGATTTGAACAGGTGGAGAGGAAATAAAGAGGATAAAGAGGCCATAATGTTGGAAAAAGCAATGAACAACATGGAATTCATTGTAGCCAACAATGAACCCACTACCCCCCAAGGAAACCAACTAGACTGGGTTCTTACTAATAACCTGAAAACAGTCAATGTGCTCACAGAACCATGTATATAGTCTGACCATTACTTAGTCACTCTTGAAGCACAAATGAAGAAACAGGCACCGTACCCTGAAAACTCTCACATTAAAACATGGAGCAGAAACTTTAAAAATCTTGGACCTGAGATCCTGAAATCATGCCTACAGAAAATCGCCGGGTCATTCGCAGAAAAGGACAACTGCGAGTGTATGCTGGGAAAATATAATAAATACATGCAGGAAATGGTTGAAGAAAACGCTCCTCTTAAACAAAAACTGGTTAGAAAAAATAGTAACCATCAAAACTGGTACAGCGAAGAGCTAAGTAAGCTTAAGCAAGAAAAAAGAGTGAAAGAAAGGTTATGGCATCAACAGCCTACACCAGCAAACAAAGAACAGTGGGAAAATGCCAACCACAGTTATAGGAAAGGCATAAGGGAAGCCAAAAGAAACTATTACAACAAGGAAATAGATGGAGCAAATAATAAAACCAGAAAAATCTTTGAAATCCTTAAAGGCTTCGAAAAACCAATATCACTTTTCCCGCCACACACTCCCACAAAAGAACAGTGTGATAAAGCCCAGGAAGCTTTCGCAGCTAAGATCTCGAAGGCACGTAAAAACATCATCCTAGCCAGGAAAGAAGGGGAGGCCATATCCCCCAAAACAAGATTAGCATTCCTGAAGGAAGAGAGAGCTTTAGTTTCCTCCCCATATCTGAGGAAGAACTTTGTGAAACCTTAGCCAACATGAACCCCACCTCCTGTGCAGAGAATATCTTACCGTCTAAAATTATACTTGACAATAAAGAAATCTTTGCACCAGTATCGACAAGGATAATAAATGCCTCTTTTAGTGAAGGGGTAGTCCCAAAAGAAATCAAGAAGGTAACAATAACCCCCTTAGTGAAAAAACAAGGGCTGGATCCAAAGGACCCGAGCAATCTAAGACCCATAACAAACTCTAACTTTATATTGAAGGTCTTAGATAAAATCGCCATTAACCAATTGCAAAAACATTTCGAGGACCAGAATTTATTACATGAACAGCAATCAGGTTTTCGAGCTGTACACAGCACCGAATCGGCGATGCTTGATCATCAGACTCATATGTTAAATCTGATAGATAATGGTAACACCGGGATCCTTATGCTGTTAGACCTAAGTGCAGCTTTTGACCTGGTTGACCATCAACTCCTGCAGGAGGCACTGGCAAGAATAGCCGGGTGTTCATCCAAAGCACTGGAGTGGCTAGCATCCTTTTTGAAGGATCGAAGCGCCAGGATTCATTGGTGTGACACCTTCTCTGAGGCAGCCCCAATCCTCTACGGCGTTCCTCAGGGTGCTAGCCTGTCTCCCTTATTATTCAACCTGTACATCAGAGGTTTATGTGAGCTTCTAGAACAAATCGGCATGTTCTTTACGAACTACGCCGATGACACACAGCTTGTGTTTGAACTTAAAGGAGAGTATAGCATAGACAGTGCCAAAATATCAGAAGTGTACAATATTATTGACAATTGGATCCAACGCCACTGGATGTGTTTTAATAACACCAAGACTGAGCTGATGATCTTTGGGACTCAACAAGCCAGATCTAGATTAGGGATAGAATATCAGGCATTCACTATTAAACAGGCCAAGATCTCAGTGATGCCGCAGGTCAAAACCCTGGGGATGATTGTGGAGGGCTCACTAGGATCAGAGGCACAGGTAAATTACCTGCAGAAAAATAATAACTATTATATGCGACTTATGAGAGCCATAAGACCATTTATAAACTAAGCGAATGCGGCTACCATAGCAAGAGCAGTCATACTGTCTCGTTTGGACTATGGAAATGCCCTACTGATTGGAGCCTCAAAAAGAGAACTTCAAAAGTGTCAGGTTATGGAAAACGACGCAGTTCGTAGCATTAAGAACATAAAAAAAGGGAGCATGTTACAGCAGGGAGAAGATCCCTGCATTGGTTAAGAGTGGAGGAAAGAATCCTCTTCAAATCTATGGCCATAGTACACAGATGTGTATATGGAGAAGCCCCGAAGTACTTCAAAAAACAGTTTTCACTGTACATGCCCCAAAGGAGCCTCAGATCAGAGAACAAGGCTCTTCTGAAAGTCCCCAGAGCAAAGCGCGCGCATGGAGGGGGAAAATCCTTTCCAGTCATGGCCGCAATCTGCTGGAATAAATTACCACCAAACCTAAGGCAGGAAGAGAATTACTTAAGTTTTAGGAAACTACTGAAAACTCACCTCTTTAGGTGAAAACCAGTACGACACCTGCATGTCAGAATGGCTTTGAAACTTGTGCTACTATGAACTAATTTGGATCTTGCCCCGTGCCGTGATGCCTGCGGGCGACCGGCGCGTTATAAACTAAAATACATACATACATACATACCCTTGCTATCTGTAGTCCTTTATAGCCGTGAATATCGGAAAAACAGCCCAAACTAAATGCTTTTCTGCCCCCATGCCTTCACCAAGTGCACAAGTGCCCCCCTCATCTGTGCCAGCTCCCCCACTCCCCAGATGGCCTCCTCACCTCCCCTGCTCTCTCCCTTTCCCCCACAACACATGCTCTTTCTGTGACGCAGTTTGTTTTGAGATGTTGGCTATTTGCGACTATAGCCCAGGCTACAGAAAGCTTTATGTTGCAAACTCAGTCCCTAGACCCCCTGCAGCTCCCAAATTTCACTAGGTGCCCTCTAGTCACCCTCAACCCCCACCTCTAGCCTGATGGAATGGGCATATTTTTGAGCTGGAGATTACTTTTTTCCTGCATTTCATTTTCCTATATCCTCGGATATAACGTCGAATATCTCTCACAAAGAGAGAAAACAAGATGGCGGCTGTTTAATTTGTAAAAACACCTAGTTTTGGGTAAATCCTTGAGATGTAGCTATCTATTTTTTAGAACGGGGTACCACATTCTCCATCAAATATTTAAATAACTATTGCATGGAATAATCCCAAACCAAGCATGGATTGAGAATCAATGCTTCGTGTCCAAGTTGTTTTGGACCTTGTCCAAATCCGTCCAGCGGTTTGGGCTGTGCGCTTTGCAAGAATTGACCTTTCTCTATCAGAAAATGAAAGGGAAGTAGGCCGCAACTTCGAAAAAAATGTATTTTGTCTTCTTAATAACTTTCTTATTTTTGAACGTATATTTACGAAACTTTGCAGTCTGGGGGGCCCGCAAGTCCGAATCACTTTGGGAAAATTTTGGACAAATCCATTACTCTAATCATACGTTATGAACAATATCATTTTAAAGGGTTACTTTGGGAGTCTGACTCACCTTAACTATTGGGCGGCTATCGCCACCCTATATATGTGTATGAAGCCTTGATTGGACATGTTTTTATATTGGTATCTTTGTACTATTGCTATTTACGGGGCCACTGTGATCACTTAACAACCCTCCTGAGAGTATAGAAGCCAGAATTTCAGGAACCCCCCTGAAACGGTTCTCTTCCTTTCTCTCCAACCGCCGTCAAACAGTTTCTCTTCCTCCATTTATCTCGTCCCCTACGGTGCTTGACTGCGGGGTTCCTCAGGGATCCGCTCTTTCCGGTTTATAGTCATAATACCGAAGTTCTAAATCTCAAAAAAAAAAATCTCGAAAAAAAAGGTTGAAAAAAAAAATATCGAATTTTTTTTTATGACTTTTTTTTTCAAAATGGGGGGTTCCCCCCGACCCCCCTTTTTTCTATTTTTTTTATTTTAACCCTTTTTTTTACTTACCTGACCCAAAAAATACATATATAAAAAAAAAAAAAATCGATATTTTTTTTTCGGCCTTTTTTTTCGAGATTTTTGTTATTCAAGATTTTTTTTTCGGCCTTTTGACCGACCACCGCTCTTTCCAGCCTGTTGTTTAACATGTGTATTCTGGCTCTGGCCAAACTAATCTCTAGCCACCGGGTACACTTCTTCTCGTATGCCGATGACACACAGATTCTTTTCCAGCTTAACGTCGCTGTGACAGATCCACCCCAAAAGCTGAAGACTGCCTCTTGGCTGTTGGGATCTGGAGGTTGGGATCTGGATGGCCAATAATTGGCTTAAGCTAAATGGAGAAAAGTCTGATATTCAATTGGTTGGTCCCAATTGTGCAAGACAGTCCTGGACCTCCGAATACTGGCCTACTTCTTTTGGTCCCTGCCTTGAACCCTCTCCATTAGTCAAGAGCCTAGGAATTAAAATCATGTCCTCAGGATCCAGAGAAACCCAAAGTTCATCAGTCTGCCAATCAGGCTTTGCTAAACTCAAAGTGCTCAAGAAGGTTCTTCCATTTTTCCCAGCCGACTCCAGATCATAAATTGTGACCGCCTCCATTATGGGATCAATTGACTACTGTAATGGTATCTATCTCGTCAACATGAGGCCCTGCTTCAACATCTTCAGATCCTTCAAAACTCAGCAGCCCGCCTTTCCCTAAATACCCTAAACTGGCTCGCTCTCACGACCTTCTTCGCACCTTCACTGGCTCCCTGTTAGGAGCCGAGTCAAGTTTAAAATCTTGTGTATTGTTCACCGTGCCCCCCACTATACCGGGGTTGAGTTTCTTCAATCCAGACTCACACCCTATCAGCCGAGTAGACACTGCCGCTCGGCCAACCAATCATTGCTGGTCATCCCTTGATTTCAGCTGGCTTCTGCTGGAAGAAGGTCCTTTTCTGTGCTTACCCCTACACTGTGGAATGCCCTCCCTCCACAGATTTGTGGTATTCCTGACTTCATCTCCTTTCGAAAACAGCTTAAAACCCTTCTGTTCTAGTCTTTGACTTGCAGCCCCACTTTTCTCTTCAGCGCCTTGATGCCATCTGGTCTTGTTGCATTCTATAAATCCTGGTACAATACAATAGGCTGCCCCCAGTCCACGTTACCACAAAAGGCGTAGTAGATATAGCCTTCGGGCTGTGTCTGTTTTACCTTTCTGATAGGGATCACTGCCGGTTTTGTAGTAGTGTGGGGTTGAGTAGGCGGTTTAGCCACTTCTCCTCTCTGTACTCCTGTGGGGCATAGTAGTCATTTCATCACAGTGCCAGGAATCATTATTGGAAACCTAAAAACAAAACATAAGGTACAATATTTATTTTTATTGTTACTAAGTCCAGAATATTAATCAAGGCATGCAATCAAATTATTTTCTACAAATCTGGACTGTGTTGAGAAAGTGTTGGTGGGAGAGGCCTTCCTGAGAGTGTGCCACCGTGGGGATAACAAGCCACCCTCCATCAGGCCTTGTCAACGAATTAAACCCAGATGTTTAGGTGGAAAATCACGGTGGCCCGCTAGAAGGCTGACTGGACAGAGGATTTTATTTAAAGAGTAATGACTAGTTTTATGATGCAATTGAAATCAACTGGAGTTTTCTCCATAGCACATCATAGCAGACATCCAAAAAACTATATGATCCGGTAGAAACCATGTATCACTTGTAAGGAGGAAATTCAAGCAGCGGTTACCGAGAAAATAGTGGACATGATGATGTTATTGTGTACATGCAACAGTTTGTTTTCCTTCTTGCAAACCAAATGCTGGTATACAGCTGCATGAATTCAAATGTTCTCCAAATATGCCAAATTACAGTCAGTAATTAAAGAGAGCAATGCATTTGTCACACATTCATTTAACACCCGCCCAAAGGACCACAGTTATGTAGAGAAAATTATGTGCATGCTAAAACAGTGAATCACTAACAAAGCATCGAGTTGTGCAATAGAAATTAAGTCATGGAAATAATGCCTATTTATATTTCATTATGTAATCAGCATGATTGTCGATCATGCTGGAAAGCAAACAGAGGAATGCCAGAATAGAGTCTTATAAAATATCTGCAAAACAGTTCACCTCTTCCTTAATTTAATTGCGAATGTGGGAATTTAGTGGGATCAGATTGGAGGGTGTTTTTTGTAAAAGTAGTTTGCTTCCTAACCGGGTATTTACACAAAGCTCTTGCATCAAATACAGAGTCATCCAACGCCAAAATGATGCAACAGAAGTGGCAGCACACGCCCAGTCATCGCCTGATAGCCTTGCGTGACCTTTTAACACCAAGGACATCGCAGTAAGTGGCATCAAAACTCTTTGATTAAATCAAAACAGAGGCGTAAAAATACACTTAGAATAAAGACCTCATGCTGAGTAATAGCCGTTACCACATGTGATAATCTGAGAGATTCCACTGTATGTAAGAGCGCTCTGACTGCCTGCACAACAGTGTTAGAGGTGGCGTGTGACCCCTGGTGCCCCCGTGCACACAACCACACTCACACGCAGTCACACAGGGACAGACGCGGGATGGGTGTTGCCGGTACGGGGTCCCGGCTGCAACTGGCGATCAGGACCTCATTTATTCAACAACGCATGCGTGAGCCATAACGAGGCTCGCGCATGCTCACATAACTTGCGTACTACGCAACATCCCTCCTTTTCCCCTGAACAACAAACATGTGCAAACCATAACTACAACAAACACAACGTAGGTGTACCGGAACAGTTCTCGACAGCTTACGATACCGGGTCCATGATAAAGTCCTGGAACCTCGACGGGCGTTGTCACCCCTCCCGGCTTGGGTACTGCCTCTCATCCTCTCGAGGGAGCCTCGGGGTTCCCGAGGCCTCTGGAGGTCCTTTGTTCGCTGGCGGTGGCGCCAGTCGTGGCCCCATGGCGGAAGACTCTGGAGGTGTCCCTGGCTGGTCTTCCGGCGGACTGGCCTCTATGCGCTTGAAGTAGGACACGTTCCTGGTGATGGTGCCCCTCCGGTTGGCCGCCGTGACCATGGACCCTTTGACATGGGTCACTCCTGATGCTGGGCCTCATACGTGAGGGACATCTTCCCTTCCGGCCGCCTGCTCCGGACCAATACAGTGTCCCCCACTTCAATCGTCTTGTACTGCATGTTCCAGCGGGTACTTTCCTTTTCGTTCCGGGCCGCCCGCTCTTGGCACACGCGTGGTTGTCAATCACCCCGGGGCGTCGCCCCTCAACCTCAGGCAACAACCCTCTGGGGCAGCGCTTAAACAGGGCCTCGGCCGGCACAACCCCCGTGGACTGATACTCACGGAGGAACTCGAAAAGGTTCTGATGCAATTCCCCTCCCCCATCCAGCGAGATGTGGAAGATCTTAAGTGTCCACATGAAGTGCTTGGCTTCGCCGCTCGACCTGGGCCAGAGCGGGGAAACTTTCCGATGTTTGATCTCTCTCTCCTCACAGTACCTGGCGAACTGCTGCTCTTGGAATGGCGGGCCATTGTCCGAGCATATTTCTGTGAGAAAACCATGGATGGCGAACATCTTCTCCAGTGCCAATATGGTGTGGTCGCTGGCCATGGACTCCACCAGTTCGACCTCAGAATAGCGTGACCACTGGTCCACGACCGCCAAAAATTACATGCCTCGACCTGTGGAGCCAAAATCGGCATGCACCGTGCCCCACGGCTGCTCACTCCTTTCCATGGTCATGATGGGCGGACCTCTCACCACCGGACTGGCCACCTGGCACGGAATGTACGTGCGCACAAATTTGTCCACCCTTTGTCCGTGAACCACACCTTCAGCCTCAGGCGGCACCTTGGTGTCCCTTGTGCGCGAGATGGAGTACCTTGGTCACCAAGGTTCGCGGGATGACGATCTGATGACCCCGCAGCAGAAGGCCATCCTCAGTCACAGAGAGCTCATGGCGCACCCTCCACAGTGCCTGAAGGTCCTTCTGAGTTTCGGCCTGCCGTCAGACGTTTTTGGCGAGCACTTCCTTCCACTCGCCTCTCTCCATCGCCTCCATGATTACCAGGAATATTTCATCCTCTCTGAAAGCGCTTGCAAATTCCTGTCATGCCAGGGCCACCAGCAGGGCCGCCTCCACCACATTGCGCACCATCTCGATACAGTCCACCACCTCAGCGGTGTCATGGGGCCGACCTGCTCCTGGATGTCTGGACAAGTAGTCCGCCAGGTTGTGGGTCCCCAGGCAAAACAGCAATTTGACGCCGTACACCATAAGCGACAGCAACCACCGCTCGATGCGTGGAGGTGGCTTGGAGGAGGCACCCACCATTATTGGGATGAGCGGCTTGTGGTCAGTGACCACCACAACTTGCTTGCCAAGAATGTATGTCCTGAAGTACTTGCAGCCCCACAGGATGGCCAGGGCCTCCCGCTCAATCTGGGAGTATCGTTTCTCCATTTCCGTGAGCGCCTTGCTGGCATACGCTATCGGGCGCATGAGACCTTGTGAGTCCGCCTGCATCGGCTCCGCCCCTAAGCCAACTGGGCTGGCATCCACTACTATATCCGACTCCTTGTCCGGGCTAAAGTATGCCATGGTCTCCTGACCCGACAGGGCGTTCTTGATCTCTGCAAAGGCTCTCTGCTCCTTGGGAGTCCAGGCCCACCCAACATCATATCTCGTCAGTGCCCGCAAGGGCTCCGACAGTGAGGCTAGGTCTTGAATGAAGCATCCGCAGTAGTTCACCATACCAAGAAAGCTCCTTATCTTGGCTGGTGACTCGGCGGGGTGCCTCACGAATGTCTCTCACCTTCTCCGGGTCGGGCGAGAAGCCCCCAGCGTGGAATACGAACCCGAAGAACTCTATCCGGTACTTCAGAAACTCACACTTCTTCCGGTGCAACGTCAGCCCCAGATGTTAGAGTCTTTCCAATGCTCTTTCCAGCCTCTTCAAGTCTTCGGATTCCGACTGGGCAAAGACCAGAATGTCATCAGACATGTTAATGACCCCATTGAGTCCCGCCAGGGCTCCACGGTTGACATTCTGGAACACTTCTGCCGCTGATGAGACACCAAAGCTAAGTCTTTTAAATTGATATAGCCCCTCGTGGGTCGTGAAGGTGGTAATGTATCTCGACTCCGGATGGTGTTCTAGCTGATGGTACCTCAACTTCAGATCGAGCTTGTAGAAAACATTTGCCCCCTGGAGCTCGCCCACAATGTCATCCAGCGTAGGCATGAGGTGATGCTCCCTCTTGATGGCAGCGTTTGGCAGCCTCATGTCCACACAGATGCGGACAGCCCCTGGTTGCTTGGGCTTTGGCACCACCACAATGGGGGAGACCCACGGAGTTGGACCCTCCACTCTCTCGATAATGTACAGGTCCAAAAGCGACTGGAGTTCCTTCTCTGCCTGGGCCCTCAGATGAAAGGGAATTCTGCGGTGCTTGAGAGCTGTCGGTCGATCTGAGCCATCAATGTGGAGTCTAATGGGGTCTCCTTTCAGCTTACCAACACCCTAAATGATACTTTCAAATCGATGCAGCAGGTGATCAATGTCTGTGTGGTATACTAACAGCGTGAAATGCACAATATCAAGGGCTCCGGAAGCGGCACAGCTCAGTGGGGAGTACGGGCTTACATGAGTCACAAAAAAACTGGCCTTGATTTTGTTCAGCCCATGTGACATGGGACCCACAAATACGACTTGGATGGGCAGGGGCGAGTCCCCACCAAATGAATATATTCGAGCTTTTGAGGAGACCGACACCCCAGTGTCAATCAGGATGAGGATGGGCACCTCACCAATGTTCACGGTCCATATCGGTTGCCTGCACTGCTTTGCCCCCGTGGCAATGCTGGAAATGAAAAAAATTTCTTCTTCATCTTCCTCCTCCTTGGCAATGTCCAAGTCTTGCACCCCCTGCTCTATCGTGGACACGTTCCTTAAACGCCTGGGGTTCCCCCCTACTACTCTTGCTGGCCCCCTGGATGCCGCCACCGGGGTCGTGACCCTACACACTCTTGCGCAGTGTCCTGGCGTGCCACACCTTCCACAGACTCTGGTTTTTTGCGGGGCACTCTCCCACTTGTGGCAAGTCGTATCCACAGTATGGGCAGGATTGCGGATCACCGGGTGCTGAGGTACTGTCCACCCTCTTGGGGGCCCACCGTGGCCTCCCTGGGGCAGAGCGCCCAATGGCGGAAGCGTCCTCACTTTTCCCCCGGTGCACTGCAGCGTCCATTTTGGCACTTCTCGACTCAGCAATTTCATAAGCCCTTCCAGTGTCCAGGATTTGTGCCAGTGTCAGGCCCGGTTCACTAAGCACTTGCCTCCGCAACTTCCGGGAGCTGCAACCCTGTATCAGTTGTTGCCTCACCATTTCCTCCTCATTCACCCACCTGCAGGTTCTAGCAAGGCGCCTCAATCTAGCACAGAACTGGTCCAAGGATTCCTCCCCTTGCTGTTTCTTAGCACACATCACAAATTCGCCATGGGAAGGAAGTGATCCTGGAGGGCCTGTTTTACCACATCATAGGTGACCACCTGAAGGTTAAGGGAGTCAAAAATTCGATGAAACTCTGTGCCAGCTGAATACACTAACATGGCCACTTTCGCATCATCATCCGTCTCACCTGAGGCTCTGAAAAACATTTCCAGTTCCTTCACCCACAGTGACTATGAAAGATTTTTAGCCCTGCGCTCGTGCCATAATAAAATAAGAAACTTGTTTGTGTTTTGTTAAATCCAACTAGTTTAATTTGATTGTTTCTTCAATCATACATTTGCATAAAATGATGACAGTTAATTTCCTTAACCTTGATAATCATTCTTTGCTTGTTTTAGTTTCTTCACTACGACAATTCTGTCTTCCCAGTTACTTCACTGGGACTTGAATGGTTTGTTTGAAACGAAATCCTTGCTGGTTAGTTCTGTCTTCCCAGTTACTTCACTGGGACTTGAATGGTTCTTATTTAGAGCAATGTCTTTTTCAGTTACTACTATTTGTCACAATTCCTCTGGTTGTTGTAATGGTCTGATGTTTGATGGTTCCAGTAACTTCACTGGCACAATATTAAGAGTGACATTTTTGTTGGTCAGTTCTGTCTCCCACTTGGTTGGAACAATGTAAGAAATGAAATCCTTACTGGTTGGTTCTGTCTCCCGACATGTGGTTCCCCTCCCCTTTGGCGGAGGTTCTTCAGGGGAGGGGATTATGGTTTCCCAATTTGCTGTATTGGATGCTGGTAATCCTTGAATCCGATGTGATGATTGGTCTTCAATTCAGTTTGTTCGTGCAGAAATTGTAAAGATGTTATGTCCGTTGGTTTGATCCGCCTTGCCGCTCATCCGTGGTGAGATTTGCCTACAGTAGCTACTTCAGCCCCAGTTTGGACAGCGGGCCCGAGGTGTCAAATTCGGGCATGGGCGCCAGAGTGCTATGCATCCTCCGTGGGACTGCCATGGGTGCCCCCTCTTCTCCATCCTCTTCACCCATGGTGTCAGTTGGGGTGTACTCCGCTAACCTTCCTTGGGCAGAGGGAGGTGCCCACTGTCGAAAAGCCCCAGCTGGTGATGTGGTGGGCCAGCAGCTGCAGTGGATGGTGCCTTGGGAATCCCCATAGTCGAAAGTCCAGGGCCCCTCTTGCACTCAGGGTCCTGGAATGTCCAAAAATTATTTTTTCACAAGGTGTGAATCACGTCTGGCGCACGAGCACCCATGTGGGCTGCAACCGCCGTGATTTGCGTGTTCTCAAAATGGCCGCCGGCCATCTCCGTAGATCCGTGACAGCGTGAGGAGAGACACTCTCTCCGACAACCAGCCGGAGCAATGTGGCAATCGCCTCAGCGGATCCTCGTCGCCAATGTTAGAGGTGGCGTGTGACCCCCAGTGCCCCCCGTGCACACAACCACATGCACACGCAGTCACACAAGGACAGACACAGACGCGTGTTGCCGGTACGGGGTCACAGATGCAACTGGCGACCGGGACCTCATTTAACAACGCATGCGTGAGCCATAACGAGGCTCGCGCATGCTCACATAACTTGCGTGCTATTCAACAAACAGTAATTAATTATTGGAATTTACTCAAACACTGTTATGAGGATGGAAAAGGATTTGGTGCAGTTGCGGATCATATCGCTACTGCGTGATTTTTTTATAATGCAGGAAAGGGTCACTATTGACTGTTCTTTATGTTACTTTGTAAAGGGGGTGAGAAAGTGGCTATCAGAGAGCCCCACTGTTTCATCCCATGAAGATTTGTTATTTACCTGCAGTGAAAAAAATCTTTAAAGAAATGAGGGGGACATTTTATAATTTGGGTGTATTTAATGCAGTGTCCCACTTCATAACCAGACAAGCATTCACTGTGAATAAAGTATGATATAAATACCTTCAACCCACTAATGCGATAGGTCGGTATTTGAAATTTCCCCCATGTATACTGTTACCACTAGACTAATAATGAAGGCCTGGTGTAAAACAGACACATATCTTCAGTAATTAATGTACATTCTAACAGTTTTGGCTTTTGTGTAGTCATGGGAAAGGCATTTTCCAGGCACTGCCATAGTGGTATTAATGGGCAGTCAAAGGTAGCAGCTGCATTATGGTGCAAGTCCCTAGGCATCTAAGAGCAGGGACTGTCAAAGGCCTAACAATTAGGCACAAGCCAAAACTGCAATCTGAAATAACCAAAGTGAGTTACGGTTATGTTGAGTAATAAGGTGTATGTTTATTGTCTTATAGCCCGTGATAAAGAATGATCCCTTACAGCAGAGGTCAGCAAGAATATGACAATTAAACTATCATTACTGAAAACGTCATGGCTTCACGTCACAACTTCGGTGCCCGAGGATTACTCACGCAAGGAACTCAGCGCATGTCATCTTGCGCCCGTGATATAATACATATGATCCCCCTTATGGATAGCAATTAAACATATAAATGTACTAAGACCATATAAAGGAGATAAAAAAAGTCACAAAATAAGCTTAGGTGCATGAGTTACTTGAACGGTAGCATGAACATATGACCTAAACATTAAAATATTAGAGAGATCTAAGCAGCACATGTTTTGCTCATCATGCCAGGATGAAGAACATCACTTATACATTTCATAATCATTACATTTCACTGGTCTTTTCCTCATGCAGCATTTGGTGTCCATACCGCTATCCTGGCCATCCCATTGATGACACATCCTTCACTACATGTGGGTTGATACCCGTTGGCAATTACCTCTTTTGGTAATATTATCTGATCACCAGAGATTAGCCCATCCTCAATTTCACTTCCACTCTCATTTCCACTTGTTCAGGAACCCCCTTGTAGCATTCACCCACCACCCCATTGTACGTGATGTTACACCTGTTACTATGTCAAGCATCAGGGAATTTCATGACCACCACTAGGCTCATGCTCCATCGTTTACAATCACTGGTCAAAACGTGTTTATGACCCACTTTGGTAATTACAATTGGGTCAAAGTATTGAGAACATCCTTTGCGTACTCTAAAAGGCTTTTTTATTCTTACTGTGTCACCAACATTTAATCCTTGCTCCCTACTCACATCTCTTCCCCTAGTACTTTCACGCTGATTCATTAACCAATCGGGAAAAATGTCAGAACCCATATCTCTAGCTCTCATCATGCAAATTGGTGAAATGCCAGTTAATCCATGTGGTGTGTCAGGATGTGCCAGCAACATGTCGTGTATGCCTTTTTTCCATTCCAGCCCACTAGCCAAAGACAGTTGTAAACATTCTTTGATTATGCAATTAGTACGTTCCACTCAGCCATTTGCTCTTGGGTTGTACAAAGCTGTACAATGGTTTTCAATTCCATGATGTTCTAAGTACTGCTTTATTTCATTAGATACTAACTGAATACCATTGTCAGATACTATCATTGGTATAACCTTCACACGCAAACAACTTTTCCAAAAATTCCATTACAGTGCCTGTACATATGTTCTCTACAAACTCGACTTCAAACCACCTGGAAGCGTTGTCAACTACCACAATCGCAAAACATATTCTCTTGCCCAAGTCTGCACATGGGACCCATAAAGTCTATTGCAATCTTCTCTCAAGGCATCTCTGGAATGTCCACATTTCCAGTCTACACTTTCAGTGTTTTCAAAGATTTGTCACTTAGCAAACATGGGATACTGTAAGGTATTTTGTATAAACTTGGGGCTTGGCAGTATTTTCTTACCGCCAAAAACAATGGTAATTTGACAGTGACTATTCCTTGCATTCAGATTGGGTTTGGCTTTATAGTGGAATACATTTTGTTGGAGGTATTTTGGTGAGCATAATTTCTTTGTTTTATTTGTGGCCTCAAAATACAAAACTCCTTTCTTTTGTTTAGACTGTTCTTGTGATCTCTAGAGGCCTCGGACTTCTACATTATTCAGAAACACCACATTTTCATATGGGGTGCCACCTATGGCTGTTATCACTAATTTATTTACATTAGTGAGACTATGTTTCCATGGAGTATTCACAATAACATGTGGTATTATCACTAATTTATTTACATTAGTGAGACTATGTTTCCATAGGGTATTCACAATAACATGTGGTATTATCACTCATTTATTTACATTAGTGAGACTATGTTTCCATAGGCCTCTCTCTGCTGATTCATATATGCTCAGCAGACTATTGCATTATTTTCCACTCAGAAGCCACACACACATACCCTGAGTGGAATCACACGCACAACTGTTTATAATGGCTCATGACATTACTTCATCCGTATAAGAAACTTGGCACATTAAACATCATTCCCTCCCCTACAGAGTATTTTCTTTTTTTTTATAGGCACCAAATGAAGAACAGAAGCAAGAATACTCTCAGGCAGACTTTGTTATCACAATTTCATTTCAAAATGATACATTACCATTCTGGTGAGACAATCCTTTCTGAAATAAACATAAGAGAAACAAATGCAATAATACCACAAATTTCAGTTTACATTTTCAACAAGCAAAAGAGAGATTATATCATGTGGCTTGCAACATTATAACATGGCAGTTCAACACAGGAGAATTCCCTATCGCTACACTGCCTGTCTAATTGTAGATTATTCGTCCGGCAGTCACAGCAATCTCACTTCATTTGTATATTTACCAGCTATTTGTAGCTTTTCAGCACGCGAAATCTCCTGGCTTGTCGTCTTTGTGCAGTGACCCAGGGCTCTCTTTTTTTTCTTTCTTTAAAGCACCCAGCGAGAACATGCAGTTCAATCTGCAATCTGCAGTTCTCAAGCCGGTGCCAAGTGACTAGGAAACCCCAGTCTCTGAAGGTCAGTGGTCCAGCTCCTCACAGCAGCAGAACGAAGGCGACCTCACTGCAACTCCGCAAAATGTCTTCTTCTTGTAATTCTGTCAGAGACACTCCAAAAAACCTCTCTTACCTCCCCTAAGTCTACGTAGATTATTGCCTCCTCCTTCCTCAACAATAGCTCACTTTTACAGAAAGCAACTGTATCTAACTGATTTCCTGGCATTCGAATTTTGCTTCCTGCAAAGACAGTGAACAGGGCAAAGAAAAATTGCCCGTTTAAAAATGAATCTCAGCCTGCCTCATTTTGCACATGGAGAACACATTATAATGTTAAGTAGTTAGAATCGTGTTAGTATTTGTTAGTTAAGTTAATTAATCAAGTATCTAATGTGTCTCCTGTAAGTGAGGTATTTCAAGTGAAGAAAAAAAATTGTGTGCTTTTAAATAGATAGCCTGTCTTCATATAGTGCTTTTAAAATAGATAGCCTGTCTTCATATACATGTCCATATGTTACCCTGGCAAAACATGGCCTGCTGTACCACAGCACAGTAATAATGTGATCTCATGCAGTGGCGCTGCACTCCAAAACACGCTAAATTATACTACATATCGATGTCCCACCTTAGCTTCTACCATAGAATCCATTCCCGGCCACCAAAACCTTGACCTCAATCTTCTTTTTGTTAGACTTATTCCCAAATGACCATTGTGTGCTCTCCCAGTAAGTTCACCCCGTAATGATGAAGAGGGAATCAGCCTCTCCCCTGAGCTAGACCCCACTCTGAGCTGCTCAACTCATCTCTGAATTTGTAATAGGTACTGTGTTTTCCTTCACTTGTACGCCACCCATCCTCCATTCCTACAACAGTATCTCTCATCTCTTGATCTTCTTTTACCCCTTATAACAACACTTTATTCAAAAAGACATCACAAACTGAACTCTAAATTTGTACAATTCACTCATCTTCCTGATGCACCACCCCCTCTATGGGTGCTCTAGATAAACAATCTCCCACCAGATTGCATTTCCCTGAAATATACTCAACGGTGAAATTGTAACTCTGCAATGCTACTAACCACCTAGCAATTCTAGGTGTAGCCAAATCTGATAATTTTTTAGAGAATAGATGTGCCAAAGGCTTGTGCTCACTACTAATTTTGTAAGGTATGCCCCAGATGTAAGTCTTAAAATATATACAGAAGCCCAATAATATGCCTGGCTTTCTCGTTCAATGGTCGAGTATCTAGATTTTATGTCAGGTAGAGTTCTCGATGCAAAAGCCACCAGCACTTCTCTGCCTTTCCTGACTTGGCTCAAGACCGCCCCCGACCCTGACGCACAAGCATCCACTGACACAACGGTCTTCGCTAAGGGATCAAATCTATACAGAGTGGGTGCGTTTGCAATTCCTTCCTTAAGACCTCTGAAAGCAGTTTCTTCCCCCATTCAGGAACTGAATTTCTTCCTCTCTTTAAGCAATGCTCTAAGTGGTTTGCTTTTTACCACCTGATTCCCCACAAATTTGGAGTAAAACTCTATTTACCCTAAGAAGGATTTCAGCTCATCTTTGTTTGTAGGCGATTTCACCACCCCAATGGAATGCTCCATTTCCGGGCATGGAATCATCCCCTCTTTGGTGAGCCTATGCTCCAAATATGATACTTGGTGTACTTTAAATTGGCCCTGGCCTAACCTGACCATCAAACCAGCCTTTTCTAGTCTCCTTAATACCTTATACACTCTGGCATTATGTTCACTTTCATTTTGTGCCCCAATTAGTGTGTCATCCTGAAAACACTTCACTCCCGGGATGTCCCCCAACATATCCTCCTTTATCTTTTAAAATACGTCTGATGCCGATGCTAACCCAAAAGTCATCCTTTTAAATTGTTAAGTGCCCATCGGGGTGATGAAAGCCGTTAAAGCCCAAGATAAAGTGTGTAGGTCAATCTGGTAATATGATGATGAAAGATCCAGAGTAGTGAGCCATTCCGCCTCCTCCGTGGTTATTAGCATCACATTGATCTTAGGTAATGGGTGTCTATTGACCCAAATGGATTTATTGAGGTCTCTTAAATCCACACATAGCCTAATGCGACCATCCAGGCATTGAGTGACCACAATTGGTGATAACCATTCACTGCTTTCAATGAGTTCTATTACGTATCAACCCTGATGTTCCTCTCTCACTTTCTCTTTCACACCCAATGGAAGGTTGTGTACTTTGGGCATAGATGGTATGGCATGGACAAACAATTCAATTTTATGGCAATATCCCTTCAGTTTACCTATGCCGTGTTGAAATACCTTCTTGAAACTGATTCCCACCTCTTTGACAAATGTTTCCACCCTGTTTACCGCTACTGCTTTGACCTGCATCTGTTTGCGTGGATGTAACTCAAGGCCCAATTTCCCCTTGATGCCACCAACCTAATAAAAACACGCACCTTTGGCAGCAACTTACATTTTCCCCCCACCATATGCTCTTTGCATGATGTCAGTGTTGTGTAATATATGGCTTTTGTCGCTCCGGATTTCCTTGTATTTACCTTCCGAAATTATGGTGTATGGGAATCCAGAATCTGCTAATGCTTTCAATAGACACCCTGCACATAATTTCCACTTCCAGAGGGACATACTCTTCTTCATCATCATTCTATAAACCTCCCACAATGTGTACAACTTTGTTTGGCCACTCACTTCTCCCTTCATCCACAAATTGAACATATTTTTCCATCTTAATAGTTTTGCTTTTAAATTTACACAACCTAGCGAAATGCCCCATCCTGCCACAACATCTACATGTCAATCTCATGGCTGACAATCTTTGGGATTCATTGCGTGTTTCTCAAACCCACACCTAGTGCATGGTCCCTTCCGGTTACCATGTACATTCGCATTATTCCCGCCAGACAAAATCGATCCACTCCCTCCATAATGACCCTACCCATTTTGGTGTGTTTTTTCACAAAACATACTTTAGATTCATCACAAGCACACACATGTTCTTCCTCATTATCTACTATAGCATGTACACTTTCCTTGTTATTCTTGGAATTTACTTCCTTTAAACACATGCTAGTTAACTCCAACCCCTTGGTTATTGCCAATGCATCCAGTAAAGGAGGATGCTTTGCTTGCCACAACGTTTCTTAAATTTTAGGGTTAGATGTATGCATCATGAGTTGATCTCTTATATACGTATCTTCATTTCCTATAAACTCACATGATGCCAATAGCACTCTTAAATCAGCTACGAAAGAGTCGCGTCCCTGTCTTCTTGAGAAGAACTTATGCCGCTCTAAGACTATATTGATCTGTTTCCCAAACTGTACCTGTAATTTCTTCATTGCCATTGAATACAAACCTTCACCATCATCTCTGCCACCCGCAGCTGCACTTTCACCTACAACATCAGGCAATTTTTTGATAATGCGTACAGCCTCTGACCTCAAACAACACACTAATGTTGAATACCTCCTCTCATCCGAGTACCTTTCTCCACCCAATACCACAAAATATAATTTATACAAATCTCTCCAATCCTCCCAAGGAATTGAGGGTTCACCAGGTGTTGCCACAAATGTGGGTGGTGGCTCTAGATGTTACATGGTGTTGTTGAAGCCTATTACTGAAAAGTTCCCTAAATTCTTAAGATAAGACTATCTGCCACCATCACTGTTCTATGGGAGAAGATTGCCTGTTTTCTTTTTTAAACTGAATTCTCTCTAGACGCAAACACCAGGTCCAAGCTATCTTCAGAGTGTAGTCCCAACCACTGTCACTTCCAGATGGTGATGGGACAGTCAATGTAGTGCCAATTAATTCCTGAACCTTCCTTCTTCCCAACTATCTTCAGACAGGATACTTCCCACTGTCACTTCCAGATGTACTGGGATAGTCCTTCACACCGTGAAAATCCGCCTTGGATGCAAATGGTACCAACTCCATAAGATTCCACCAAAATAAGACCTTGGATACCGATTTAGCAATCCAAAAGGTGAAACTGTAAATGATAAAGGTCACCTCCACATATTCACCATTTATATTCACCCAAATCTCACCATCCTTCCTGAATGCTCTTTAAAATGCCCAGGAATAAGCTTGAAACCAAGAAAAATATTTTTTTCTTTTAACCTCCACTAGGGGAGCTGTGGTATGATATATGCAACTCCACAATATTTGGAGAATATACTTAAATCCGCCACTAGGGGAGCTGGATGTAGAACGTAGAAAATGTGATGCTGCCTCTCTCATAGACGGAGAAAATGTTACGATGGAAGGATATTATGCAGCACACCAGCTGAGGTAAATCTCCTGCTGTGTTCCTCCTGTTCCTGTCCGTCTCCAGCTGCCACCGCAATCAACACTGAACAGCCCTTAAACACTGCGGCTCACCTACACCTAAGCTGCAGCGCTGACTGCCCATGCTTGGTGGTGTGGTGTCCCCAGGAATGTGACCAGGTACGTAGGCTGCACAAAACAGATCGAGGGTGGCCAACTGGTCCTGGGTGACATGCGGTGCCAGAGGGTCTTTGCTCCTCGTCTCTCACCTCGTCGCCAATGAAATAACCAAGGTGAGTCACGTATAGTTGAGTAAAAAAGTGTATGTTTATTGTCTTATATTCTTTGATAAAGAAAGACCCCTTACAGCAGAGGTCAGCAAGAATATGACAGTTAAACTGTCAATACTGAAAACGTCATGGCTTCACGTCACGACTTCGGTGCGCGAGGATGACTTGCGCGAGGAACTCAGTGCGTGTCATCTCGCGCCCCGTAATATACTACACTGTCTTTGACAATGCTTGTTTTTAACAAGACTTCAGCGAACAACATGCAAAGTGCTTATAAATGGACTTGCTGAAGGCAGACCTGGTTAAGACATTTTATTACATCAGTAGCGCATTTACAGCTCCAATTAAGTCATTAACTCACAGAAAACTGCTTTGAAAGAACACTGGCCAGACTTGAGTACAAACATTGTTGGTAAGCTTGAATAAAGTAAGCTGAAAGTGATCCCAGGAGGATGTGATTTGGGTGGGTAGGGCCAGGAAGTGGATGGGAATGGCCAAATGGATTAGCATGGCCACGTGCAGTCAATGAATGGGTAAATAACCAAACGACACCTACAAGCTTTGTATCCCTTCTCGTATGCCATACCTTCCTAACTGTACTCTAATGCAATCGTTTTGGATAATAGGTAATAGCCAATCTATTTTTATCTATCTGGATAATAGGTAATAGCCAATCTATTTTTATCTATCTATCTATATAAATAAAAATGTAAATGTTTGTTTGTTCAAAATCTTAAATCTTGGAAAGTTCTTCACCGATTGCTTTGAAATTTTTACACAACGTTGAATTCAAATAGGCAACTGTTTTTATATACCTACTATACATAGATGTCACACCTGCGACAGGCAAAAATATGCTTTTTCTGTAAAACAGTGTCATCTGTTGGACGTAAAAGAAATCCACGCTACACTAAATATCTTACTGAAAAACAGCGCCATCTGTTGGACATAAAACCAACACACGCTATACTGAATATTTTACGATTCCATTTCAATGTTTCTGATATTGAATGGCTCAAATACGTTCTTAGGAAGTAGCAGAGCGACGTGCAGCCAGACTTTAGGATGCACGGTTACGAGCACGCCAATCGCGATCTGCAGCTTCAGATCTGCTTCGTTCTCAACAGAATGAACACGACAGGCGGAGAGTGGCTGAAAGACGTCAACGAGAAATAGCAGGTCAGCGTCAAACACGACTCCATGCTCAGCAATCACGCGATTACAATCACCTTGCATTCCGGTACATCCCAGCTGATGATAGTTTGAACCGGCATGTTCTCATTGGCACCATGACTGAAGTGTGTCATTATTACAAGGGTCTGAAATTTAATGGAGAAACTAAAGGAATGTGTTGCGCCGCCGGGAAAATTAAACTGCCTCAACTTGGAGAACCGCCAGAGCCATTCAAAACTTTGCTTGCCGGATATACCGCGAATCAAACCATTTCCTATCTAAAATCAGGAAATACAACTCATGCTTCCAAATGACGTTGTTCGGCGCAGAAATCTTAACAGCTCAATTCATGCCAACCTGCGTTTGCAATCACCATCAACAAAGCTCAAGGCCAATCGTTAGAATTGTGCGGTTTAGATCTAGACACAAATTGCTTCTCTCATCGACAATTATAAGTTGCATGTTCTATAGTCGGCAAACCAGACAATCTCTATATCTGCACAGACAATGGAACAACAAAAAATATTGTATACCCACAAGCATTGTGAAATTAAACATATTAGAAACGTGCGCTTTCTCTTTTCTTTCTTTTCCATTTAACCATACTGAGCCACAGCAACGTGTGGCCGGGGTCAGATAGTACTAAATATTGACAGAATCACCCAACTGAAAACTATCTATATCAAACAGGCTAGTTTGAATGAATTTGTCCTAAAGATGTTTCCTATCAAAACTAACGATGGGTTAAGAAGAAGCCAGCTCATCTTATAGTTTTGATAGCCACAATTTGGCCAAAGCAGCATGTGAAATAATTTCAAGTATGGGATGCCAGCACTGCACTTCAAACATTTTAAGCATGCATCTTCATTAGAAATAGTAAATGCTAGGGCGAACGATATGTGTAGGTCGTGCAATTTCTGAAAAAATGATTACAGCAGGCAACTTAATGTATCTAAGACCTACTCTTCATTAAGGCTATGTAATGTATGAATCTAGGCAGCCAAGTTCTTTCCAGAATAGGTAAAGAAGACATTTTTATTTCCTATGCACTATTGCTACGAAGCACAATGTAGCAAGAACTACAATTAATTGAGCCAAATTTAAATTAATTCCTAATTGTATTTGTAGTTTTAAACCGCACAGCACAGTTTTATACTGTTTCTTTAGGTCCTTATAATGTAGCGCCGTAAGTGAACTTTAAGCAAGTTTATATTTAATTTTGACATCACGAAGAGGTTTACATAGTTGTTTATGTATTTTTAAAATAGACGTTCTTTGATTATGATGCTATAGAACAGACAAAAGACAGGCATAGCAGTTGCAAGGGGAGATGTGCATAAGGTTCACAGTTATTATTATTTGTATTATTAATATTATGGTATTTATTTGAGAAGTAACAGAGTGCTTTAAAGAGGTATACAACAATGCAGATACACAACAGAACACTTTACAGAGGTATACAACAGTACATATGCATAACAGAGCGCTTTTCAGAGGTAACAACAGAACAGATATAAACCAAGTGGTAGGACACAGAGGGGCACAGAGGAGGGGGGACAGCTGTACATGGTGACGGGAGGAGAGGGGCGGACAGCGTCTAGTAGGTTAGGTGGTGCAGGAGGGACGTGATGGCCTAGGTATGGAGGCGGAGAGACCCCTTGAAGAGGTGGGTCTTGAGTTCTTTTCTTAATTGTAAGAGGGTGGGTGTGAGTCTGACTGATGGGGAAGAGGATCCATAGTCTTGTGGCGTAGGCAGAGAAGATTTGTTTTCTGGTGCTTGCTTTTTTGCAGCAGTGGATTTCAAGTCTGCATGTGTCCTGGCCTCTGGTGGTGTAGTGTCCACCAGAGATGCTTAGTTTCTCTGCAAGATAGCTGAGTGACTTGAGGGCTACTGCCTTATAAATGATGCTCCAAGACTTGAAGGTGATACATGCATGCAGTGGGAGCCAGTGAAGGTCGATGAAGGCAGGGGTGATGTGGTCGTATCTGCGTAGACCCTTCATGAGGTGTGCAGCCACGTATAGGACATGTTCTCAGGGGCCCAAGGGAGGTTGATGGGAGGCCTTTGAGGAGGGCATTGCCCCGATCCAGGTGGGACAGGACCAGTGCTTGAACAGTGGATCTAAAGCTGTCCGGAGCGAGGGAGGTGAGCTCTAGCACCTTGAAGCATCTCTTGTGCTAGATGGAATTACCAATAAACGTCTCATAACAAATAACCGGAGAGACACAAAAAATATGGCAAACTACTAATTTATTCCAGTTTAATAAAGCAGGGTCAACTGGCAGACATCAGACAAATGCTTGCACACTCACACACAAAAAGATTACACAGAGGTCTTATACCACAATAGGTGTCATCTATGACATCATCCTACGTGGCAAACCATAAAGAGTATTAGTGGGAGTGATTGGTTAGGGGAACATGTCTACTTATAGAATGTATACAGGTTAGTACTACCATTGGCTGTCTCTTATCTGTAAGACACACCTCAAACTATCTCCAAATACGTATAATACTGATTATAGCGAACAAACTAGCAGCTGATTGGACTATGCAACATTGTATAGAAGGTTACCCCATAGAGCCACTGATTGGTTGTCAGTCCCACCCAACCTTGGACTTTGGCTCGGCTAGCAGCACGTAAGGAAACTGAAACCCAGGTGCTTGAATCACATCAGATTACACCCCAGTTTCACAATTAGTCCATCATCTCTCATCAGTCCGGCCATGAGCCAAAGTTTCCCATCTGTAGTTGACATTGTAGCCTGCTCTCTGTTCTAGGACATTCAAGGGAGTGAAAGCACATCACTATCTTCATTCCGAGGCTTGATGAATAGCCCTTGTTTTTGACTTCTGAGTCACATGTGAAGAGACCACGAATCTGTCCATTTCAGCCTCTTATTTACTGCTATTTGATTTAATTATATTCAGTGTCATTTCTCCTCTTGGCCTCTAGAAACTTGCTCACTCAACATTGTATAGACTTTATACACGTTTAATTGTCCAATACTTGGCTCTTGCAGATGTTTTCTTCTTCTTTAATGTAAGAGAAATATGTCTCATCCATGGCTTATCCGTCTGCCTCCCTTCGTGCTTTGCAGCTATTCCTTAAAAATAGCATCTTTATCCCAAGCCAACATAGACTCTTCTTTGTTTTGCACACAAAGCTGTTCTTCCAGCATCTCCTGGCTCTGCAACCCTGATCTGTTTCTGAGGTAGTTGAATTAAATATTTACACGATCCGGTGTCCATGTTCAAACTATGGCTGTCCTTGCCATATTATATATTCCTCTATAGCTAGCTTCTATGTATCTTTTCTACCTTGTGTTACTACGTGTTTACACTTATTGGTCAGCAGGTTACTTTATCTTCTTTTGCATTCATGATTACTTTATCGTTTCGTACATGTTTCTCCTATCTCTTCAGTTAGACCGTCACTCTTAAGTATTTTCATATTGTTACAGTATGTCTATGTATATCTTCTTTATGACATCACTCTACCCACATCAGATTTCACTCAGCGCTCCATGATGTCCAATGGTGCATGCTGACATCCTTCCATACGACATCCTTCCACACTTTCAGTGCAAGTGTACATTCGATACGGTTCACTGACTGCATATCGTCTCTCGTACACTTGATGCAGTATAGGCATAACACATCGAGTCTCAAATAGGGACCTTCTCCTATTATTCTAGTATGATGGCGGTGAGGGGGTCACCGAGTACTCGACCACATTCCTCTCTTCAATCTCCTTTATCATCTCTTCATACTTTCGTTTCTTTGGGACCCATATCTTTGTCACCCCCTAAGGTGACCTGAATTCTTTAGATGCTCATCCACACTCCAGGTCATGTGGCAGCAATCTCCTGATGGTGGACAGAATATCCATTGTCATACATATTTTTATGCTCCTTAGGGTAGTAGAACATTTGTTCCTGGAGGTGCAAGAATACTTTTCTTCATATTCTGATGGGTACTTTCCTCATTTTGCATCTGCTCACCAGTTCCAGCGTCTATATCAATCATGATCTTCATTGCAAATGCTTTCTTGGCTGTCTTTTGGCACTGTCCCAAGATGACCCTTATGAGACAAAATCCTAGCAATACCAACACTAGTACTGCTTCAAGTACTTTGAAGGTATTTACCATGCAAGTTGTGTTGCATCTGGTCTGAACCAGGATTGGTAGGTTTGGAGGAGATAATTTTTGATAATGTGTTTCTGCAGTTGCATGGCTACCGCTTTCTCGATTATCTAATCTTGGATGAGGTGATAGTTACCTCGGTTGTCAGGATCCAGAGTGGGTTTCTTTAGTAGAGAGAGGATTTGTCCTGTCTTTAGGGTCGATGGGAATGTGCCTCGAGTTAGGGAGCTGTTGATGATCTCCAGGTAAGGAAGTAGAGCTTCTGCAGGGAGGGTCTTGTTGATGGATGCAGAGCTGGTGTCTACGTCCTGGTAAATGTTGCTGATTTTGTCGATGAAGAAGGTATTGTGTTCTTATAGTAGAAGGCCTTGGCTGTGTTGATTAGTTATCGTCGGGTTTGCTTGGATTTCCTTGAGGAGTGCCAAGTTGGATGCGGTCCTGGAGCGGCTCCAGGTTTTCTCTTGTTTCCTGATGATTCTTTTGCTGAGGTTGAGGTCTTGCTGATAGTTTCAGTTTGCAGGTGCATTGCTTCAGAGGTGCGTGTCAGTCGATGGAGGCTGAGAGGGTGTCGTTGAGTACTTCCATTAGAGAGTCGCAGTTTGGTTGCATGTGTTCGGTCCATGTGAGGTGGAGGTTGGCAAGTTCTTCCGTGAGGGCTTACGCCAGAAAGTTCTTGAAGGACCTGAAGGTTTGTCTGATGGGTTTCTGCTGGGGGTGCTTGACTGGGGCAGTGTGCAGGATGTTGAAAGGCACAGCCAGGTGGTCAGACCAGTCAAGCAGGAGAGAAGAGCTGTAGTGGAGGGAAGGCAGTGTGGTGATGATTAGGGTGAGGATGTTACCTTTCTCGTGCATTGGGTCTTTCATGTGCTGTGTGAGGCTGAGGATGTTGAGAAGGCCAAGAAGAGCTACCTTCATCCATTTGATGGCCTTGCTGCCTGGGAGGTTGAAATTGTTGTTGGCGTATGTAAGGGACATGTTGGTGATCAGGCCAGTGAAGTCTCTGATGAAGGCAGCATTATGTTTGGGTGGATTGAAGATGAGATGGAAGGTGACTGTGTCCGTTGGGGAGAGCGGGAAGTGGCAGGAGTGGACTTTGAAGGAGCCAATGTTGTCGTCATCAAGTCTGGTGAAGGGTCACAAGGTTTTGTGGATTTATCTATGTATTTATTTATTTATTTATTGGGTATTTATAATGCGCCTATACAGAAATGGTGTTTCAAGGTGCAACAAAACAGAAGAGGGGGCGCGGGGAACAGAAGGAGAATAGCAATAAATGGTCCTAGTACGCCTTGTTTGTTTGTTTGTTTGTTTGTTTGTTTGTTTGTTTGTTTGCTTGTTTGTTTGTTTGTTTGTTTCTATAGCACTCCAAACCCGGAGGTATCTTGGTGCATTATGCAGGGAATTTTCACATTAAAAGTTACATATGTAGTACAATACAGAACAGATTACAGACAAATGTTACAGTGTACAGACGATTACAGGCGGATCGTGCATAATTTGCACATAGGCCTACACATAAATCTACATACAATTAACGGACAAGCAGCTTCAGTAGTTACGAGAAATATGAACTATAGTAGGATCACATGGAGGTTGTCTAGAAGTAATTATGAATCATTGGCAATGAGCCATTTTTTTTGTGATGTCTAAAACTACGGAAAGACTGGTCGGCTCTTAAGGTGGTAGGTAAGGAGTTCCAAAGCTGGGTGGCCATGCTTGAAAAGCTGCTGCCCCCTGCTTTTTTCAGCTTAACTCTAGGGACCTTTAGGGAGAAAGAGTTTGATGTCCGGATCGGTCGTGTAGAGGTAATTCTAGTAAATTTCTCCATTAAGCATTTAGGCACAGAGTTGTTTAAACATTTGTGTGAGGGAAACAGGTTTAAATTGTATCCTATTCTTAACTGACAGCCATCTATCTATCCTCGCAGATCAGTTGTCTTTCAGGGATACTTGGCACCATTCTAAGTCTGTTGTTTTGTAGTATTTGGAGTTTGTTGATGGTGTATTTGCAAGCACCAAGGTAGAGTACATTACAATAGTCGAGTTTGGTGAGAATGAGAGCTCTCGCTAAAGTAAGGCAACTGTCTGTCGATAAGTAGGGTTACATGCATGGATCAATTTACAGGTATAAACTGTTGCTGCTGCTATAGCGTTGACTTCCTTGCACATATTTAGAACCAAATCTAGGTAAAAACATAGGGTTTTTACCTCTTTCGCCACATTAATGTCAATGCCTTCAATGTTGAAGGATAAGTATTGGTTGCTAAGTTTGTTACGGCTGGGCGGTGCCCCTAGGAGTAGGAGCTCCGTCTTGTCGTCATTTAAGCATAAGCCATGCTGGCCCATCCAAGCCCAGATAAACAGATAGATATTATTAACTGTGGCTAAGTCCCGGTCGTAGTCGCCAGTCAGTGGTATGAGGATCTGGTTGTTATCTGCATAATTAGTGTAGGTGACACCCAGCTGGTCCAGGTCATCGAACAAAGGCTTCGTGAAGATGTTGTACATAGTAGGCAATACGCAAGACCCTTGCGAGACTCTGCAAGTGATAGGTATGGGTTCAGCTGAGGCCGACTTTGAGAAGACTCTCATAGATCTATTATTCAGAAAGGATTGAAGCCATGCTGTGGCTTCCGGTGAGAAATGGGCCGCTGAGGATAAGTGCTTGCAAAGCACATTGTGATCAACCCGATCAAATGCGGCTGACAGGTCTAGAAGGAGAAGAGCGCACATTTCCCATTGTCCTTTAGTGCATTAATTTGATTGTTCAGGTCAAGTAGAGCTGTTTCTGTTCCATGTCATGGCCTGAAGCCAGACTGCCGGAACCCTAGGAGATTACTGGACTCAAGATATGATTGTATCTGGGGGTAGGCTGCTTTGTCGATTATCTTTAAGAGAAATGGGACCGTTGTGATGGGTCTATAGTTAGTCGGGTTATTTGGGTCCATGGACAGTTTCTTCAGCAGTGGAAGGACCCAGGTGTCCTTAAGGTTAGTCGGGACTGTGCAAGTTTGAAAGGAAGAATTGATTAAGGTAGTGGTGAAGGGGGCTAGGTCACAGGCCGCTCCCTTGATTAAAGAGGACTGGCAGGTATCTCCCTGGCATCTGGACAATTTGTGGGAAGCTATGATGTTTTCCACCTCATGAGTAGAGACATGGGTAAATTTGAATCGCTGAAAAGGTTTAGGTTCATTAGCTAAGGCACTCTGAGGAGTGCCTGAGTTTGGCAAATTACATTTTTTAGCTGCTATTTTATTTTGGAGGAGGGATATTTTGTTGGGCAGGGCATTTTTTATATTAGTGCACCAACTTTTGTCTTTGATGCAGGTGTCTGTTAGAGGGGTGGAGGATTCCATTTCTCTCAGGATGACAAAGAGTTCTCCAGTGCTAGAACTAGCTTTATTTATTCTATCATTATAGGTGTCTCGTTTTGTCTGTAAGATTTCCAATTTGTAGTCGGTTGTGATTTTCAAAAGGTTATCTTTATTAGCTACTGTTGGGTATTTTCTCCAGATGGCTTCCAACTTCCTTTTTTCTGCCCTAAGGGCTTTAAGTTCACAGGCGAACCTAGTGTTCAGGTGGGCTTTGGGTTTATCTTTGCGCAGTTTAAGGGGTGCTATATTGTCAATAGCATGGGTGATAGTCGAGTTATATAAATCTACTGACAACGCTGGGTCTGAGGATGCAGGCTGAGCGTTTAATATTGGACAGAGATAAGGTCTTTGCCTGTCCAATGTAATATTCCGCTTATTCCTAGTTAGAATAGGAGGAGCTTGAAGGTTAGTTTTGGTAGGTAGGCTATCTTGAATAGAAAAGGTCACCAAATGATGGTCCGTCCAGGCGTGAGGTTCAGTGGATGTAATTACTGTCTCTCAATTCAGGTTGGCGGACCAGTCTAAGGTTTTCCCTTACACATGAGTGGGTTGACTTATTCTTTGTGTGAAGCCTAATTCCTTAAAGGAGTTAGTTAGATCCAGGGCCTGCAGATCATTAGGGTCATTGAAATCAAGATTTAAATCTCCAAGAACCAGGATTTGCGAGGGGGGTTTGGTATTCAGAGAGAGTGTCGTGTGATATCTTTCTCAAACAAACCCATAGGGCCAGGAGGTCTATATATCAGGTGAGTCGTTTAGGTACGAGATTTAGAAAGCGGTAGTTTCACTGTCAGCAATTTGCATGAAGTGACTGGAGCCTGCGTGTATGCTCTGAGTCCTAAGCTAGACTTGGCAATAAAGGCAGTGCCCCCACCTCTGGATGATTCTCTATCAAGTCTCAGAATAGTGTAATTATCTGGGATGGCAAGAAGGAGAGAAGGACCAGCAGTTGCATGGAGCCATGTCTCTGTTATTTCCAAGAAGTCTAATTCATTGGTTGTGATCAGTTCGGCTATGTCGGCAGTATGGGCAACCATAGATCTAGCATTAATCAGAGCGCCTTTGATAAGTTGGACATAGTTACTTGTGAAGATAGAATTGGGGTATGCATTCTTATTTTGTTGATTTTACGTTTAGCCTTCTTCTGTGCCGAGGTTTTTCGAGCAGGTTCTTGAAAGTGATGGGTAGGTAAAGGGAAACATTTAGTTCATCTATAGCCTAGCCTACTGTTTCTTACCAAGGTGGAGCATGGTGAGTTTAGTTAGGGGCTGATGACAAAACGTTGAATCCATTGCTTCGGCGTCAAAGTACAATGAGCCCCGACCGGAGGTAGGAGATCTGCAAACTGCGAGTTAGTTTCCTGAACTTGCTCAGGCAGGAATTTTGTTTGTCTGATGGTGGTAGGCTGGCGTAATGTCTTAGACAGAAATTTTGTTGGTTTTATCCAGTGAGGTGGAATAGTGGGAGTGTTCATGGTATGCTGCAGAGTTTTAATAGCAGCCCGTGACTAGAACAGCAGTCTGAAAGTCCCTCTGTGGGGGGGATTGTCAATTATAGGATATGTACAGCTATATCAAAAAGGCTAACAAAAGTCTAACAAGGACTATGGCAATGCATATATTGTTGTAGTGTGGTGGATCAATAAGAAACAGTGCGTATCAATAACAAGCAGTGGTACCACAAGCGACCGATAATGATGTAAATAAGGACTCAGAGGATGCAGACAAAGATAGGATACAGCTAAGCATACATGATAAACTTTCATATAAAGGTACATGGGTTATGAGGAATGAGAATACTATGAATATTTAACTAGTAATGAATTGACATAATTAATGTGGGAACAACACAGTATGGGATAGACATCAATACATGGTATTAGGGGTAGCATTCGATGCAGTGAGAATTAGATAATGGATTACAGATCTCTCATAATATGAGCGTATCGTTCTGGCAATAGGTATCACAAGCCAGTACTGGAGGTGGACGGTATGCCACTAACACACGTTATGGTGAGTTATGCTCATGTTACAGAGGCCGGATCAAGCCAGGGGACAGCCCTTAATCCGTACAAGATAGGAAAAGTGGGTCGTCAGCAGAAACAGCAGTCAATAGTATGGCAAAATAGCAACACAAACGGCAAGCCTATGCAAAGCATTAGACATTATGCCTTGTAAATGTGCTAACCGTGTGGATGAAGGCTATTCATGTGGATTGACATACAGGGAGAGAAAATAAGGTGAGGGCATCATTGTTATGTAACAGGTACGGACAGGAAACCTTTACTATTACGGTAATGGACTGGTGTCGCGTTAAACGGTTCTCATATTGTTAGTAGTGTTGGTGGCAGAAACGGTGGTGGTGGTGGCAGAAACGCAGGCAAGGCAGCTATATCTGGCTCCCTCTTGAGCATGAAATCTTACCAGAGGTTACAGCCATACATGAAGAAGCAGACACATACTGGTGGCCAGTTCGTAGCAGGTATAGAATGTCCAAGTTAGAAGCGAATGTTCCAGGAGAAGTGTTCCGCCAACAGTATTTTATGTCAGTTCCCCAGTCCTCCCGGATCTGACAGGCTCTGGACAGGGCCTTAAGCTGCAGACATTGGTGAGGCTCATTGGATTAAGAGCCTCGTGATGCTTACCGTTGCCTAGCAACATCATAAACAAAGTGCAACATTGAAACGGCAGCCATTTTGGAGTCAGCTGTGTGGATCCGAAACCGGCGGTACTCGTGGCAATGTCGACGAGACCTCAAACCTCCTCAGATATGTCTGCAAACAGGTGGCAGAATGGGTGAAGAAGCAAGAAGATGCTTCTTGCAAAGTTGCATTCAAATTTCGGCTCAGTGGTTACAGGGCTCACTCTTAAGTTTCTGCAAAAGCTGCACGTTGGGCGAAGCACAGGGGCCTCCTCTCCTCATCGCTGGATGGCGGCAGTGTGCAGGAGTGCAGGGCTCCTGCCCTGATGGTGAAATGAGCCACACAAAGGATCGGGGCAAGGCCTTAAACTGCGGGCCTTGGGCAAAAGGGCCGGCTTCTGCCTGCAAGCGAGGGCTATAGGCTTAAGAGCCTTGTGACGCTTACCGTTGCCTAGCAACATCATAAACAAAGTGCAAAATTGAAAAAGCAGCCATTTTGGGGTCAGCTGTGTGGATACGAAGCCGGCGTTCCTCATGGCAATGGCTACCAGACCTCAAATCTCCTCAGATCGGTCTGCAAACAGGTGGCAGAACGGGTGAAGAAGCAAGAAGATGCTTCTTGAGAAGTTGCATTCAAATTTCGGGTCAGTGGTTACGGGTCTTGTTCTTCAGGTTCTGCCATTCAAATTGTGCAAGTTCAGTAACAAGAAGTGCAGGGGAGTGGGGACTGGGGGAGTGCTGGTCAGAGCAGAAAGCACTAATGCTACGGAGGGAAAGGAAGTTCAGGTCGGAGTGGAGAGCATGCAAGTGCAGGGGGAGCCAACAGAGAAAGAGGACCCCTAGGCTAGGCGAGTACTAAGGGGAGGACAGTTCGATAAGTGCAGGGGAATGAAGGTCCACATGCCAAGTGCGTGGATGGGGTTGGACGGGGCTGGATGGGCTCAATGAGGTGCAGGCCCGGCCAGGCTAGTGCAGGGAGAGGGAGTGTGGTAGGGCAAGTGCAGGTTGGGGGGGACAGGGGAGACCGAAGTTCTGGGTTGACTCGGTGAGGAGGGCCTGATGCCATGTATGATTCAGAAGGAACCAGGCAGCCAGTCAAAAAGCAGCAGAGTGGGACATTAGCAGGGAAAGGGGGAGAGGGAAGTTAGAAGAGAAATAGTGTCTTGAGGAGCTTCTGGAACTTAAGGAGATCTGGCTCAAGTCTCAGAGGGGCAGAAGGCCATTCCAGTGAGATCCTCCTGTGGAAGAGAGTGATCTACCCCCACTCTCTTCTTAGAAAAGCATCTGATCTGCAGAGAGTTGGAGCTAGACGACCAACGGGCACTAGCAGGGAGGTATTTAGGGTGAGAGAGTTGGATGTAGTGGGGTCCCAGAGCCCAGAAGCTTTGTGGCTGATGCCGAGGGTCTTGGACCTGATCCTCGCAGTAAGCGGGAGCCAGTGGAGAGGTTTTAGGGCAGGAGAGTAGCGGTCCCAGGGCTTGAGACCAAGGATAAATCTTGCAGTCCTTTTCTGGATTATTTGAAGGGGGCAAAGGCAGGATTTAGGCAGATTGAGAAAGAGGATGTTGCAGTGGTCATAGAGGAACTGAGCTCTGGAACCATGGGGCCTCATTACGACCCTGGCGGTAGGGCGTTAACGGCGCTGGTAGAGCTGCCGGTGCCGTTAACCCCCTACTGCCTCATTACGAGGTCTGCTTGTGGGTCCCGCTAAAGATGCCTGATAAAACCAGGCGTCTTTAGCGTGTTCCGCGAGCAGACTAGGATGCTAACAATGGGCCCAACATTAACAGACCCGTTGTTAGTATCCTCCCAAATTCCTATTGAGCCCTTTTGGGGCTCAAATGGGAATGGGGATGTACCGGGTCTGGGTATTTCCCCATTCAAGGAACCCGGACCCGGGTTTGGGGTTTGCCATGCCCTTATTAAGGGCATGGCTACCTCCAAACTCGTAATGAGGCCAATGGATTTTGTGGGGGAAGGTGAGGAAAGGGAGAATGCCTCTAGGGAGGTGCAGCTGAAAGTGGACCTTTGCAAGGTCTGTGATGTGAGGAGAGAAGGAGAGAGAGGAGTCGAAGATGACCCCAAGGGTGAGGGGAGGGTGCCCATGGAGAGCAGTGAAAGAGAAGGAGGGAAGGAGGGAGCTGGGCTCCCAATGAGAAGGATCTCAGTCTTGCTGGCATTAATGCAGAGATCTTTAGCAGTGCACCATGCCCGAATAGCAGTCAGACAGTCAGGAATGAGAGAGGAGGAAGAGAAGGCAGTGGAGGGAAGCTTGAAGGAGAGTTGCATGTCATCCACATAACACTGGAAGTGAGGAGAGAAGGCGGAGAACAAATGGGCTAGAGGGGTAAGGTAGATGTTGAAAGTCCATGGCAAGAGAATATACCCCTGAGGAACAGGTGGAGAGTGTGATGGAGGAGAGAAAAGGGCCCAGTTGAACCTGGGAAGGTCTGTCATAGAGGAAGAAGGTCAACCAGTCCAGTCACAGGTCCAGGATGCCAAGGGTATCACAGAGCCAATTTATAAGGTTGGAATGATTAACCATATCGAAGGCAGAGGAAAGATCAAGAAGGATGAGAATGGAAGGAGAGTTGAAGTTGAGATTTGAGAGCAAGTCTTCACTGGTGCTCAGGAGTGCAGTTCATGTGACTCTGGTTGATCTGAAGCCAGACTGGTGGTAGTGGAGACAACCAACAGATTCAGTGTGGTGGATCAGCTAGTAGATGACCAGCTTCTCCAACAGTTTGAACAGGAAGGGTCTAATGGAGATAGAGCAGCAGTTAGCTGGGCAGGAGGAGTTGGCAGAAGGCTTTTTGAGGAGAGGGTGCACAGGGGAGTGCTTGAGGAGTAGCGGGAAGGAGCCAGTGGCAAAGGAGTGAGTGCAGAAATCAACCAAGACTGGAGCAAGGGAGGCAATGTTGTCCTTGTTAGTTCTTGAGGAGCAGGGCATCACCTGCTTGGAAGAGATTTTCATAGAGAGAACTTGTCAGAGACCTCATCCGGTGATATGGGTGAGAAAGAGAAGAGCAGGAGGGAAGGGGGGAGGGGGGCTAAGGGAGGCCTGAGAGTGGGTGAGGGAGAAGTGAGGGGTGTAGAGGAGAGTGAGGACAGAATCTCCAGAGTTTTGGTTATGAAGTGAAAGTCCAATGCAGTGCAGAGGGTCTGGGATGAAATGGAGACCGCAGTAGGATTGGTGAGTTCCTTGCAGATTTTAAGCAGTTCAGACGTATTGTTAGTGGCCCCAGAGATGCAGGCTTGGATATAGGCCTTCTTCTTCGAGCAGATGGAGAGTTTGTATTGCCTTTGGAGCAGGTGACAGGCCAGTCTGTATGCAAGGCCTCCACCTGTCTTGTTTAGCTGGTCTCTGTTTTGGATGCTGTAGCCATCAGGGGACAAGGGCATCTAGAATGTGTGTGGAGGTGGGTGTCAGCCAGGTCTCGGTAATGAAGATGCCATCAAAGTAGTGTGTAGTGATGAGGTCGTCGATGTCTACTACATGGGGGATAGCTGAGTGGACATTGGCAAGCATCAACTTCCATGTTGTGGATGGTGACGGGGTGCTGATGGGCTTGAGGCTGGTGCGAGTGAGGTTGCTGCATTACAGCATCCATGCCTTAGAGGAGGGGCGGTGTCATTGACTAAGCTGATGCCTGGTGATGGTGTGCATGGGCTGCGGGACAGAAGGAGAAAATACATGTTGGCTGCTTACTTGTTGCCTGAGCAGGTGTTTGGGTCCTGGGTCCTCTCAGTCCAAACAGGTCCAAACAGGAAATGCCCTTTTCTTTGTCTGCCCTTTTTTTCGTCTGCCCTTTTCTTCATCTGCCCTTTACTTCGGATGCCTGGGCAAGAGACGTCCTTGATCTAAGAGTTAAGAGCAGAAAGGAAGAGGCAGGGCTGAGAAGGTGGGTGGGGCTTAAGCCATGTGACCTAGATCTACTTGCACCTGCTCACCAACTGCAAAGGAAAAAAGGTTGCAGGGCTGCTTAAGTAGGGAAAAAGGACAGCAAACCAGGAAGGCACCAACGGTTTGGCAGTGATTGACAGGTGGGCAGGGCTTCCAAAACCTAGATCCACTTCCACCTGCTCACGAACTGCAAAAGAAAAGAGGCTGAATGACTGCTTTATTACAGAAAAGAGGCAGCAAACCAGGAAGGCACCAACAGTTTAGCAGTAACTGATAGGTGGCCGGGGCTTATGTAATGTAGCTCCACTTGCACCTGCTCACCAACTGCAAAGGAAAAGAGGCTGGAGGGCTGCTTAAATGGGTAAAAAGGGCGGCAAAACAGGAAGGCACCAAATGTTTGGCAGTGATTGACAGGTGGACATGGCTTAGGCCACGTGACCTAGATCCTCTTGCACCTGCTTACCAAATGTTCCTTTGCTGGTTCATGTGGTTGGGGTGGTTCATGTAAGCTACTGTCCTCTCCCATGGGTGCCAGGGACTCAGGGGATGGTGTCTTTGAATGCTGAGTGTCTAAGCATCTGGAGAGACTAGTGTCGTTCCCCCATGACTTGTAATTTGCTAGTGCTTATAATAAAAATAATAATAATAATAATAGGACGGTAAATGGGACCCCTAGTGACCCAAAAATGAGGGTCACATTACAAGGTAATTTGAACCAGAATTGTTTTTATAACAACCCTTTAATGTAATAAAAATGTACTTTTCAGCTTACTTCACTGATGTATGTAGAAAATAGCACGAACATTGTATTAGAAACCCCTTTTCTATTGGGACGTTTGACGTTTGATGACGCTACAGTTTGAATGTGAATCTCAACGGAACGATGGGTTTCCTGTGCCCACTCCTCGCATTTGGAATCCTCTAACCACATAAATTCGACGACTAAAACAATATGTGGCCTTTCGTAAGTCATTGAACGCGTTTCTATTTTGCTAATTGTGCACTCATCTTTTTTCTCACCTAGATCCAGTTAAGTTTGTGGTGTTGTGCATTATGCATGTAATAACCACATGAACACGGTGTCCAGTGTGATGTTTTCTGAAACATGCCATGGCCCCAGCTATTCCTAGGAACCCCTTAGGAAGACCGCCCTTGATCACTCATCGGCAGATAACTTCTCTGCATTACAGTTCCTCTATTTTCTAGTACGTCTCTTCTTTTTCTGATAATATGCACTCTACTATTTCTGGCTGTCTTCATGCTACTTTTCATCCTAACTCTGATTAAACAAAACATCTATTTTTTCCTGCATCCTCATACACCCTTCTCCTGCTTCTGAAATGTCCTGCGGCCCTTCTTTTATCTCTTTCTGCTAGTGACCTAGTCATTTTCCTCCACCACTCTCAGAATATTTATGAAGTTATCAGCGGAGCATCGTTCGTACAATACACCCTTCACTAACTTTCTTTGGGCCTCATTACCAGTTTCGTGGTGCAGTTAAAATGTGGCAGCAATTCCATTGGCACCACTTTTTTGGGTGGTTACTGAATTACTACTACTTTTCCTGCAACGCCATCTTCTGAAACGCTGGAGGTGAATCAACCACGTTACCTCCAAAAATCAGCAGATTTACTGCACAGGTTGCAGCTCACAGTAAAGCCACCAAATATCCCCATGGAGTTCTATGGATTCCAGCAATAGGGATTTACACCACCACCACTCGTAATCCTGTGGTAATGCTGTAGTAATGCTGCAGGACCGAGTGGCAGTAGCGATAAATGAGTTTGGTGGTGGAGTGATAGATTTACCAATGATATACCGTCAAACTCGTTAAAAAACACACACACACACACACAAGACATTGCTGATATGAATGGTGTGATGTGGAGACAATTAAACATTTTGTTTTCTGTCAGGGCATACACATCTATCTCCATAGAAACAAATTCACAGGTACACACATTCCTGCCATACCAGAATCGGAGGCATCCAGGTTAATTCTGTGGGATTCCCTCCCTTCTAGGAGGTGCAACCTTAATATGTCCTCGTACACTGATACCAGAAGGTGTGCCAGATACTCCCAGCGGAACTGTGATTGACTCACAGTGTCTGAGATGCACAGATAGGACATTCCAAACGCGTACTGTGTGCATAGCTGATCCTAAAGATAACTGAACAGGTGTGACAGCAGCTTGTAGTTCAGGTCACTGTCACACCCAGGAAGGCATTACTGCCAAATGACTCAGAGATATGAAATGGGCAACTTCATATATGGGGCATACAGAAATCCAAGGCTGAAATAAAGAGGATAGGCGTTAGCATTCCGTATGCATATGCATTTATAATCCGGTGAATCCTTTTTAAAAGTACCACCATCTGTAAAGTTTCACTGTTCCTTTACCTTTGAAGACTGTCGGACAGGCAGTAAATTAATAAATCTGCTGCAGAAATCTGTGCTTAACCTGCACCAACGGACTGGAACACTATCAAGGCTGAATGGGCTTGTACCCATCTGGCCATCATAGTATTGTATTTAAGAATATAAATTAAATTAATAATTACATGCTCCCAGTTAGGATAAAGTACCACAAAAATGAGATTTTAAATGCCTGTTATTTATAGTAGTATGAAATGGCAAAATTGCAGTTTCAAGGGCTGCATGAAGAAATACTTATTTCATGCTGACCTCATTATGCATCTACCTTGCTCCAAATAAAAAAAAAAAATCTTGGGGAAGAAAGCAGGACACCAGGAAGACACCTAAACACACATGCATTGGAAAAGCCAATAAAATTGGCTTTTCCAGTTGTTCATTTTATATTACATTTATAGGTATGCATTTGTGGTGACCCCAAAAAGAATGAACCCAGCTCAACCAACGTTTACCCTGGCGTATATGCCATCACAGGACTATTATTAGGTGAGCTGTTAGCCTCTCCTGGCTGATGAAACACTTTTTTAAATTAGCCTTGGAGGCAGGGAGCCTGCAGCGTACACAACCTGCTATTCAGGCACATAATATGCGTGTGATCTCTGTACCATTTAGCATGTCAACATCAATGTTACAGCGCAGGTTTAAGTCTCAATTACCCACACTGTAAATTATGTACTACCGAACTGCCTAACTCCTAGAAATCTGTTTATTACAGAGCCAACAATATGACTATACCATTCTGAAATACAATACAGACATGCATGTTATATGAGATCATGAATAGGAAGTAATGGACTGCTTGGTAATTATTGTTTGCAGCAAGATGACAATATTGTGCTGTACTATGTCCTGGCTTCGGTTTACCAGTCATGCCCATGCAAAGACGGCATCAACATTCATATACACATTCTAGTTATAATCAATTGTCAATAACTACAGGTATATGATGAAATCAGACTTTCCTTGTGAGAGCACTGTTTCCTTCTTACATTAACAGGGATAAAGTGGGCTCGGATAAAAAGGCAGGTGGGAAGAATGCAGCCTCGGCTCTCTCCCAGTGCAAAGAAGAAGAAAGGGTTAGCAAACCACTAACACAACCAAATACTCTAACAAACACCATAAGGAGAAGTGCAAATACCTGGCAGTGTTCCTTGTGCACTGTATCTGACAAGGGCCCAAGGGTCCAGTAGGGGTGGGGTTCATAGGGCAGGGGTGCTCGATAGATATCGTAGCTAGTGGCAGAGCAAGCAGTCCAAAGTCCACAAGGGGATGACCCGAACAGCATGAGGACTGTGAGAAACCTGAATGTGTCTCACCCGCTAGTCCCCGGGGATCTGTCATCCAGGTTGCCAGGACACAGCCATCGCTATTGGATCCCGTTCCTAGGGGTGGACCAGTGTGGGAGGATGACCTGGGTGGAGGGTTCTCGGGGAGTGGAAGTGGGACACCGATGGGTGAGACGCGGTACCTCCTGCCTTACAACACCTTTGCCCCATCCTACCCCAATGGATATTTAAAATTCTACCCCACCCAATTCCAACACAAAAGCTTTCTTACACCATGAAAGACAATGGACTAACACCAGAGCCATTTACCTGACATGTCCCAACACACGGGTCAGACAGAGTCAGGCAAATGACAATAACTACGCACACCTGGCAGCCCTTTCCCATCCCCACAGGGATAATTGTCATGATGCCTACCCCCGGAGCACCAGGCCAGGCCCAGCAACCCCGGAAGCAGGCATCATGCCCTGGGGTAAAAGCCCAGCGGCCCCTTATAGGGGCTCTTTGGACTCAGTCCTGGCGCCTTTGGCGCCAGGCTCATAAAGGGAGGTGTTTTGTGCACTTACCTGATGCAGACCATGCTGCATGCTTCAGGCCTCCCTGAGACCAGAAAGACCAGAAAGGGACTATTTTTTCATAGGGACTATTTTTTCACTCGGGCGTGGCCAGGGAAGGCATTCAAGCACGAGGCATTCAAGCACGAGTGAAACAATTCCTGGACTCTTCAGCCTTGCAGGATTGGATCAAAAGGGGGTCTAACTTTTCAGTCAAGGATGGCTTACCTTACTTCCAAGGACGCTTATTTTTGCCAGAAAAGGAATTGCAAGAACTGGTTATTTCCCGTCATCATGATACCCTGATGGAAGGACATCCTGGCATTGCCAAAACAGAGGAAAAGGTTAAATGACAATTCTGGTGGCCTTCCTGGCGAAAGGATATTAAATCTTTCGTGATGTCCTGTGGAGTTTGTGCCCAAAACAAAGGTCAAAAGAAAAGACCCCCCGGTCTTCTTCAGCCCTTAGACATTCCACCAGCACTCCTAGGCAAAATTGCCACACTACAAGCCAAAATCCTGACAAAGAAAGAAAGCCTCACCCTCACTGATAACATCACCCCCTCTACACACACCCACACCACCCCCCAAAATGATGACAATAACCTCTTTGAGTTTTCCACCATAACCATCAAAGAGGTTGAAGAAATAATCTACTCTCTTAAACCGTCCAAATGCCAAGGCGATACCTGCCCAGCCCCAGTCATTAAAGATGCAGCCAAACAACTTGCTCCCTTCATCACTTCCCTCATCAACTCATCTTTCACCTCCAACATAGTGCCCAACAACCTCAAGGACTCCTGGGTTCTTCCTTTACTTAAGAAGCCCACCCTTGACCCTAATGTCCCCACCAACTACAGACCCATTACGACCATACCCTTCCTACTAAAAATCCTCGACAGAGCTGCCTATCTTCAGATACAGAACCACCTTGAGAAAAATAACTTACTAGGACTCAGACAATCAGGATTCCGCCCCAAACACGGCACTGAGACCGCCCTGATTGACCTTAAGATACAGATGGACAACATTAAAGACAATGGTAAACTAGCCATCCTTCTCCTTCTTGACTTATCGGCCGCCTTCGACCTGGTCAACCACGACATCCTCTGCAAACATCTATCCTCAGCAGCCAAATTTTCAGATAACGCCAACGCATGGATCCATTCCTTCCTTAACAACAGATCCATGAGAGTCTACGCACCCACAGCCTCTGCCATCCCAGCCCCAGTCACTTGCGGTGTCCCCCAGGGCTCCTGCGTCTCCCCCACTCTATATAATGTGTTCACGAAACCCCTCTTTGACATATTGGACCGCTTGGGTGTCATCTACACCAACTACGCAGATGACACCCAAATACTGATCCCTTTAACAGGCGACTACTCCACCGACCTCACTGCTCTCAACAACATTTATTCCATTATCCAAGAATGGATGGCCAAGCATGGCCTATGCCTCAATGACGACAAGACCGAACTTCTTCTCCTAGGTTCCCAACCCAGACTTAATAAACTCGACAAACTCTATCAAGCATTGACTATAGACGGCAATAACATCATCGTCTCTAACAGCGTCAAAACCCTAGGAATCTACCTCGACTCCTCCCTCACACTGTCAAGACAGATCAATTCCATATCATCAGCCACTGCTTACACCTGTAAACTCATCAATGCCAGCAGACCTTACCTCTCACCATCCAACTGCATCACCTTAGCCAGAGCGCTAGTCCTTTCCAAAGTTGACTACTGCAATGCGTTATACTTGGGAACCAGTCAGAAAAACATCAACAAACTACAAGTCATACAAAACAACGCCTTGCGAGCAGCCCTGAACATACCCAAACATGAACACATTTCGGACGCCAGACGCACCTGCCATTGGCTATCCATACCACAAAGAATTGAATATAAAACCATCTCACTCACACACAAATGCCTAGCTAACCAAGCACCCAGATACCTATCCGACAATCTCAATCACCACACCCCAGCGCGCCCTACCAGATCAGCTCAAACACATTGCTTAAATATCCCAAGATTTAAGCTCCAAAAAGCAGGTGGCTCCAGCTTCCCCGTGCTTGCCTCCAAACTTTGGAATTCACTTCCACTCGAGCTGAGATCAGAACCTTCCTTTCACAGATTTAGACACAACACCAAAATTTGGCTTCTATCCAAAGAAACGTAAACTGCCTAGCCCTACCTTACTAGCATGCACCAAGACTGTAAATTTGTAAATATGTAATCGGTTTGTACATTTCTGTTGTATTATTCTTGTTGTATTCATCGCAAGCGCCTGGATGCCCTTGGGCCAGGCGGCGCTATACAAATAATAAACTAAACTAAACTAAACCTTGCACACCCTGCCACTAGATTTTATCACGGACCTGCCCTCTTGTAATGGTTACAATACTATTCTGGTCATGGTGGATTTATTTTCCAAAATGGCCCACATTATTCCGTTGAAAGGATTACCTTCAGCCTTTGTTCTTGCCAAGGGATTCCTCGAAAATATCATCTGTTTGCATGGATTCCCGTCCATACTAATCTCCGATCGGGGAAACCAGTTTATTTCTCATTTTTGGAAAAAGTGTTGTCAACTGACACAAATCGACGTAAGACTCTCGACCAGCCACCACCCACAGACCGATGGTCAGACAGAGAGAACGAACCAGACCCTTGAACAATATCTACGATGTATGTTGCACCAATCGGAGGGTAATTGGAAGGACATTTTATGGGTGGCTGAATATGCATACAATAACTCAATACACTCTGGAACTGGTCAGAGCCCCTTTTATACCCTATATGGACATCACCCTTGTACTTCAGACTTGGACTCACCTCTGAGCCTTGAAATGCCCGCAGTGGACCATTTGCATTCTACGATTACTCAAGCCTTCAAGGATGCAACTGCACATTTGCAACATGCGAAAGGGAAATACAAAAAGAATGCGGATCTGCATCGAAGAGAGGCGCCTCCATACCAAATAGGGGATCAAGTATGGTTGGCTACCAAACACCTATCACTCAAGGGGCCTCGAACTTTTAATCCAAGGTATTTAGGCCCTTACTCGATCAAAGCTATAATCAACCCAGTGGCAGTCAAGCTCGATCTACCAGCTAACATGCGGATTCACCCCGTTTTTCATGTGTCACTTTTGAAACCAGTGCACCCAGGAACCAGATTAACAAAGCCACCAGAACCGATTCAGATAGATGGGGAGCCTGAATTCGAGGTGAAGAACATTTTGGATTCTAAGATCTCAAAATCAAAACTTTTCTATCTAATTAATTGGAAAGGGTACGGGCCTCAGGAAAGGTCTTGGGAACCCAGTGATCACGTGCATGCACCTCGGCTGGTAAAAAGGTTCCATCGGAATTTCCCAAACAAACCGAAACCTCCAGAAGGAACGACCTTGGGAGGGGCCTTGGGGGGGAGTGCTGTCATGATGCCTACCCCCGGAGCACCAGGCCAGGCCCAGCACCCCCGGAAGCAGGCATCATGCCCTGGGGTAAAAGCCCAGCGGCCCCTTATAGGGGCTCTTTGGACTCAGTCCTGGCGCCTTTGGACATCAGTCCTGGCGCCATAGGCACCAGGCTCATAAAGGGAGGTGTTTTGTGCACTTACCTGATGCAGACCATGCTGCACGCTTCAGGCCTCCCTGAGACCTGAAAGGGACTATTTTTTCATAGGGACTATTTTTTCACTCGGGCGTGGCCAGGGAAGGATACATACCTAGTTGGAGAAGGATACATACCTGGGACTTCTTTGGAGGCTATTTAAGCCACGCCCAGACAGCAGCTCATGCTTCGCATTGTTCTGCTTCCTGCAGCTTAACGCTCACCGTGTCTGCTCCTGCTCCTGGACTCCAGCCACGCCCGCCTCGAACCTGGAAGACCTGCAAGGAAGGAAGAGAAGAGAAAGGTGAAAACCAAGGACTATTTCAAACTTCTTACCTGCATCCGGAATCTTCTCGCCAGCATCCCTAAAGAAAGACTTCAATTTAAAAGCATCGCGTTGCTCGCTGCAGCGCCACGCTTCACTCACCTGTCCTCGAGACATCTGCCAGCTCCATCGCGACTGTCAGCATCGGGCGCCACATCTCTGCACCTAGGGGAGAGAGGAAGAAAGAAAAGGTGAGCAGAAGGAACACAGAAGGAAAGCCTGATTAACAGCCATAATACTTACCGGCTTTTCTTCCACATTTCGGGTCGGCGCCGCCCCGTTGGCAGGTATCGTACCCCGGCCCCTATGGGGAAAGGACAAGAGACATTTCTGGGGAATGATAAGGACATTTAGAGGGATCGCCCTCATCACTACTCACCTCGGCAGTTTAACCCCTCGACGCATCGCCTTCATTCTGCACCTGAAATAAAGGACAGATCACAGGTTAGAAAGACAACATAAAGGGGGCCTCACTTGAACTTTGAACTTTCATACTTACGGCGCATCGCTCAGGAAATTCAAGTGGATTTTGCCAGCGCCATTCTGAAAACCAGTGAAGTAACTGGACGAACGCGCGCCCCTGCACCAGAAGCAGGATGGAGAGTTCATCCTTCCAAACCATAAGGTGAGCTTAAACTGGGGTTTGGAGGAAGTTAGAGACGAACGAAGGGGGCAAGGGGGGAGCTAGCACACTATTCGGCAGACTATTAATCCACTTTCTCATCTGCAGAAGGATATTCCTACGGGCCAGGCAAGCACGATTTGGAGGTCCTGTCCAATCGGTGTTCCGGGTCCTGCGCATCACGCTAGAAGAGGCCACAGCAATCCAGACTAGACCAGCGCCCCCGTGGGAACCAGGTGAGCGTTACAATAATAGGCAGAGCACAAGTGCACACTTCGAGCAAATCCAAATGAAGGAGGAAGCAGATATTAGGGATCAGCAGTTTAAATGGACGAGAAAGGCAGAGAGACCTGGAGAGACGACGAGGAGGGAATTACCCTTGCCCTTTTCAACTCATACCCACTAAGCCTCCGAAAGGGAAATCATAAGATTGGGAAGCACATCTGGCGTGTGGTGTAACAGGTGTCAATGGCACTCGGGGTCCTCCCATGCTGATAGCCAAAGCGGGGAGAAGCGATTGTCGCTGTGGTGCTGTCCTTGTCTCCCTAGGCAAGAAACTACAACAGCTAGTGAGTCGGAGAAGATAGATAATGAAACCGAACTGTGCTGGGCCCAAGGTTGCAGGCAGACAAAGAACAGGTGTAATTCAACTTTAAAGAAACCCTAGTAAAAGGTCCGGAAGCAGAGTGGTCAGGTGTCGCAGGGCGCTCATTTGAAGGACTCTGACTGAAGCCTTTGTGTGTTGTGTTGTTGAAACTACGAGAACCAAGAGAATTTAGGAGAGGCCAGTGTGAAGTGTCAAAGTGGTCCTACGAGGGTCGAGCAAAACCTCTTGTGCACTCCAAAATCTTTGACACATTGGAGAAAACTGATTGAACTGTGAAACTGGCAAATGTGAACCCGACAGGTGAATGCCTGCGAATTGAAGTAAACAGTGATATACCCATGAACATTGTGATTACAAGTGTGAACCCGGCTGACGGATCTCCACAATGGATGTTTTTCAGTAAAAAGGCCATAGTGAAAACAATTGAGGGAGGCTAATGCTGCAAGAAGGATCAGAGCCCAGCTGGGGGAATCCAAGGAGCTAAGAGCAATCACCCAAAGTGAAAGATTACCAAAGGAACTTGTGTTTGTTTATTGTTTATGGTACAGAAGGCCTTCTAAGGCAAGAGATTTTGCAGTAAAGAGACCTGGCCCCAGAAGGTCCTGACATTGTTGACAGGAACTGTAACCTTGTGCTGGTGAGGCACAGGAGTGTGCTGTGCTCAAAGGTTCTGCCTTGTCCTGTGCTAAAAACATGTGGAAGGCAGACCCCAGCCATACCATCCTGACTTATCATTTGGTGAACACTTCTTTCTTTTCTTGTGAACATTATCTCACAAAATTTTGTAACTTAGTTGTAAGGATTGGCAATAGTTTGTTTTTAGTATAGGGCCTTTTGATTTGACAAGAGGCCACTAGGACTGTTTTATTATTATTTTATGGTCATAGCTTGCTCCCATCATATATTTATATTTAGATTAGATGTTTTCCTCACCCATTACACAGTTTAATAAACACCCTTGAACTGTGATCACTTGTGTCCCGCTTTACTGTTGCCACCATGAGTTCCTTACAGACTGCAACTACTGAAATAGAAAGAAGAGGATGCCCCTAAAGGACCAGACCAACATCCAGCACTAGGAAATGGAACAAAGAAGTAAACAGATATAGAACAGGTTTGAGAAAAGGACTAGAACAAATCTTAAGAGAGGACCAAACATTGTAGCAGGGGAAATCCAAAAGGCAATCCAATATCTAGGCCACGTAGAGTAACAGGTAAGAAGAGCTCTGAGGCACAAAGGCTAATCCAAAAGGCAATCCAATATCCAGATAAGGTAATGTAACAGGTAAGCAAGGCACAGAAGGTCATCCAAAAGACAATCCAGAGAAAATAGCAATCGGATGTCTAAAATCCACAAAATCCACAAGACTACAGGAATAACGCTCCTCACAGGTGTGGTGACATTGAGAAGCATTTTTTTACTCTTGGTTCCTGCTTAAATAATGCACATCTTCTGGCACGTTCGGCACCATTGGTTTGACATCATCACATCACCATGATGATTTCATCACATTTGGCGTTATTGTACTCGGTATGTGCTGTGGTGTTTGGTCTGGCACCATGGCAACAGCCATGAAAGTCTCCAGGCACTGGGGTGCAAGCTGTGGATCAGACAGCTCCTGACAGTATTTTTCCACAATGGCCCCTCCCACGGGCAGGTACAGAGCACTCCTGAAAGAAGCAGCAAAGAAGTGGGGGGCATGGATGTTCTATGCCAATTTGCATTTACTTTCTTCCGGCCCGTACCCCTTCCAGTCCACCAAGAAGTACCTTACACCCTGCTGAAGCTTGCAGTCCAAGATGGCCTGAACTTTGTAATCCGGTTCACCTTGTGTGGGATATTATGCCTGACTCCCACACGACTGAACGTCACGCTGAAGTCGGGGGGTGATGTTTGGGATATTTTTACCCATGCCAGTGCACGCCCCACTACACCCCTTTGCCAATGGGGGAAAGGAAACTGCCAAAATGGATGTGCTAAACCCTGTGCGCGCCAAATCTGAAAAACTGTGCATGGTTCATAAATCACAAAAAGCCTGCACACCCTGCCACACAAAGTCAAAGTTGGTGTAAAAACAGGACTCACTGAATGTCAGTGGGTGCTGTCCCTGTCACATGAAGCAAGGCCACAGAAGGGCTAAAATCCGAAAATGCTTTTAAAATACAGCTTTCTTAATCAATTGCAACCTTCAAAGTGCTGTTTTGGCACTAATTTCAGTCATTTTCCCAGTGAGCTATTGAAATGAAAAATGGGCTGAAATCACAGATTCTCCAGGTGGCTCTCAGAGAAAACCGGGCCTCACTGACTACAGCAGCTAAGAAGTGCATTTTTCTGAAACACAGTCCAGCAAAAACCCTGTGTAAATGTATTTCTTTTTCCTGAAGAAATTGCAAAATTCGCCTATTTAAGACATGTTTATGAAGGACTTAATTTTTTTAAATGGTTGAATCCCTTATAATTGTGCTTATTTTTATAAGTGTAAATGAAAAGACTTTAATTTAAAGCAACTCAGTATTGGAGTTAAGTAAATACTTAATTCTGACCTGACAGTGACAGCCTGGGAAAGATTGACACTTCAAAATTGACACTCCCTTTGTTAAACGGGAAATCATACCGTGCCTCCTTCTGATTTATATTGGCCAAACCTAGTCACTCTGCGAAGAAAACCGCGTTGCAAAGTTCCGATTTTGGATCGACTTCGCCGCCATTTTAGAATCGTCTGCCATTTTGATTTCTGTTCATATGTGAATTCTCTGTCCTAAAATGGTGGACTATGTTTAAACTTGCAACCAAGCCTTCCCGACCTTTGAGCCTTTGTTAATGGTTAGACTGTCCGAGGGCCGACTGTTTAGGCTAGGTAATGCGACGTTGCATCAAGTTTGACTTGTCCTAGGATTGTCTGTAATAACAAACCTAATCCACGAATACACATCAAGGACAAAACTATGTAAATGTTGAGCGTGGACATGGCAGAACTACATTGTGAAGGGATATGTACTAAGGCTCACTGCTAAATCCAGGAATACACTTCGCCATTGTAACTTGTTGGAAACACAAACCTATGTAATCCAGGTGTATATTATTGTATGAGCTATATGTGAACTCGGCATGAACTCTAGACCGCAGATTATTAACCTGTAGAGGGGCTGGACAATATTGTAGGAAATGTATAAAAATGTAAATGTTTAGATGTCCAGCACTCTCTCTCCTCACTCTGACGGGCTGGTACTCATTGCGGGGTGTTGAGAGCCAGATAACTATCTGTATCAGCTCTGTGTTTCTTTGTAACTGCGCAGAATTAAAGATCTGTGAATCTTTATAGCCCGTGTTTGGTGTATTTCCTTTTGTGGTACTCAGCCTCAATATTTCCTTGCTTTTACACCTTGCTGCAGGAAGACTTAATGGTTCCCACATATTGACTACAAGGAGCACAATGGACTCATTAGACATTCATCTTTAGCTGAGCCAAGAACAATAACAAGCTGCCTACTGATCTCTACAGGGGAGCTTCCCTTTCCCGGATGAGGACACACCTCCCTGATCAAAGGACTGTGACAGCTGTTGCCTGTGAAGGGGAGTTACAAAGGATAAAAAAAACCTGCTGGAACTTTTTGATGTTTAAACCTTTATTTGTGATTAAATCTGAAACTCTTTAACTGTGCAACCTGAAGGAGGATAAATCTAAAAGTTGGTAGATGTTAACCTAATTTTAGGCTTTTGCTTTGAATACATTAATGGACCCTGTATCACCTAATGAACCAAAGTTACAGGAAAACCCTGATTATAGCAAAACTATTAATGTTGCCCATCTAAGATTGTATATACATAATCCAGTGATAATCGCCCAGATCTGTACTGAATTAGAAGCAATTAGTCCAGACTGTTATGATTAAAATTGATGAAATTCTATAGAATGATGAAGGCAACTCTCACAGAGATGAGGATTGAATGTGAACATAACCAATCAAATATACAATGTATGTGTCTAATTTTATTAGGGGACATCATTTTAGAAATGTACATTTGTGCAAAAGTTAAGTTTTGGGTTAAATCAATGTGGGAGTTCCTAAATTCCATCATAAAGATGACAGTTATGTTCTAACTGCCAACCAGAACAGGGCAAGTGTCCGAGGCCACTCACAGCCATGGGGGTGTGTTTTGAAATTCTGCCCACACCATAAACTTGGAGATGTCACTTGGTATGATAAATATAGGATCTTCACCACACATAGGACACACACACTGCTTCCTGAAAAGACACTGCTTCCTGAACAAACTGCTTCCTTAACACATCCAGATTTCCACACAGCGCTTTGTTCCTGACTTCTTCATTCTATCCAGAACTGTTCATCCTGCAGCTGACTCCAGACTTCCTTGCAGAATCCAGACTTTAGCATTGCAGAACTCTTTCTAGCTAGACCCAAATGCAACCATCCCAAACTTGAGGGGGTTGTCATGATCTCTGCTTCCAAAGGGTCAGGGCTTACCCAACTCCCTTGGAAGCAGACCCATAACCCCGGTTCCGGGTGCTGGCCAGTCCCAATTGGGACCTTTTGGACCCTGTCCTGGCGCCAGTGGCACCAGGCTCATAAATATGCCCAGTCCCAGCGCTGGAAGCGCCGGGCTCATAATGCTTGGGTGGACTTACCTGCAGCAGACCATGCTGCTTACTTACCTGCCAGTTGAGCCCCTGATCCTCTTCTGTTTGGGACTACTTTTCCTGTTGGGTGGGGCAGGAGCCACTCCCTAGGTTCAGAACACTGGAACTCTTCTGGAAAGCAGGAACTCTTTTCTTACCTAGGCGAGGCCGTGGAAGGAGACACCTAAGCACTACAGGAGGCTATTTAAACCACACCCGATGGATGAATCTTGCTTTGCGTTATTCTGCATTCTCTGCAGCAGAACGCTCACCGTGTCTTCTGATCCTGTGCCTAAGGGAACAAAGGCTTACCATCCTGGAATCCAGTCTTCAGCAGCACCTATAAAGACAAAGAAAGAACAGGTTAGCACTACGGTCTTCAGTGGCAGCGCATCTCTTATCTGGTCCAGCGGCTGTCATCAACGCCTCGCGCTGCATACCTGCATCTGAAAGACAAAGGCTTACCGACTCTTCGCACGCTCCGGAGGTCTTCGCGCTGCATTCCGGCATCTGAAAGACAAAAGCTTACCGGCTCTTCGCACGCTCCGGAGGCCTTCAACGCTGCATCCCGCATCTGAAAGGCAAAAGAAGGTGCGTTTAGAGACATTGGGCAACTTTACTACTCACGCCGAAATCAGCGGGTATCCTAGCACCCTTCAGCTTCTCTAAAGCTCCGAACTTGTACCTGCAAGGTAAAAGAGACAGTTAGTGCGCATCGTGAAGCAGGCAACAAACGCTCAGTTACGTGCTTCCAGGCGCTTCTATTCCTCACGCGGGTTCGATCCTCAACTCTCTTCAGCCCGCCATCCGCCATCGCCGGAACCCTGCAAAACAAGAGGTATCATTACAAAAGAACTTTACATAAGTCAAAAGCCATACTCACGTGCTCCTCGGCACTGCTCCACAGCAGCTACGCCTTACGCACTTAAAGACTTTTAAGACATTTGACGTGCCCAGAACTTACCGTTTGTGCAGTAAACGACGGACAGCAGTCCTCTGAGGTCAAGAGGCCTGCACCCTTATCCAGTGAAGAAACTGGTTACGGCACCCTGCCCCCGAGGCAGATGGAGAGCTCGGCGTTCACCTACCTAAGGTGAGATCGTTAACCTTTGGGGTCCTACAGGAGAAGAGAAAGGGAAGAGGAGAGAGGCACCCAATAACCCCAGTTCATTAATCCCATATTTTCTATCTGCAGACATCTTACTCTCCGAGTCAGACACACAGTGCACAGAGGTCCAGCCCGAGGAACCAACCGTGTGTTACACATCACCTTTGAAGACACGGCATTCACCCAGTCAAGACCGGCGCCTCTGCGGGAATCAGGTGAGCGTTACAGAACGCAAAGCCCACCGCAAAACTCCCACCTAGGCGCTATGGAAACCTCAGATACCGACCAGCTAGCCCAGTTACTTGGGGAACTAAGAGCAGAAGTGCATGCAGCCCGCCAGGAAATGAATGCTCTAAGAAGGGAACTGATTATTTCCAAGGAGCGAATTGATGATCTCGCTAGACAATTGCTACAGTCACAAGCCGGACAAACTCAGTTGCCCGCATCAGGGGCAAATCATCCTTCAACATCCTCTACGAACCCAGTGCAGATCAACCTACCCGGGAATGTGCCTCTGGCTCCGCCCGAACGATTTTCTGGTGACCCAAAGAGGTTTGCAGTATTCATTAATCAGTGCCGCTTGTACTTCTTATGCCGGCCAGCAGCCTTCCCAACAGATCAAGCTAAGGTAGCTTTTGTGCTTTCGTACCTCAGTGGCAGTGCGGCAGATTGGTCGATCCCTCTAGTTAATCAGGATGATCCGGTTCTCCAGGATTTTCAAGCTTTTCAGCTCAGCATGGAAAAACTGTTCGCAAGACATTCACTGGGGCAGGCCTTGGACAATGAGCTCCTTTCATTACGACAGGGTAATCAAGACCTTTTGGCTTATATTTCGTCTTTCAACAGACTGATAGTGGAAACCCAATGGCCTGAGGACAAAAGGATTACGCTGTTTTATAGAGGTCTACGTGGAGAGCTCAAAGATGTGTTAGCCCAAGTAGTGAATCCCCCGCAAGACTGCTCGGACTATAAGGACTTAGTCGTTCAAATAGACCACAGACTACATAACAGGAAGGCCGATCGTTCCAAGTTTGATGCTCGAGTGTTTTCCAAACCACCAACTCCTACTAAAGCAGCAGACTCCGGGGAACCCATGCAAATAGGGGGCTTGAAAGGACCACTAACCCAAAAGGAGCGGGAAAGGAGAAAACAGCTGCAATTATGCCTCTATTGCGGAAACTCGGGGCACTTTCTTCGAGACTGTCCGGTGAAACCAGCCAAGAAGGCAGTAGGAGCTGCAGTTACCAGGGTCACAATCTCTGAGCAGGGAAACGACCTAGCCCGACAAGAATAGAGGTCCTCTTGCCGAGCGTTAAAACCAGTTCCGTGACCTCGCATTTCGTGATACCTATGGTCCTCATTAGCCCTGAACGTCCGGATCGATTACATGCGATTGAAGCTTACGTCGACAGCGGTGCCATCGGCGATTATGTGGATCATGAAATGGTATTGAGGATGAATCTGACTCTTTGTCCAAAGGCTGTAAAGGACGTCATTACTACGGTGGATGGTACGGAGATAGCTTCCGGACCAGTAACGCATACCACCCAAGAAGTGACGTTAGTAAGTCAAGATGGACACTATGAGAAGATCATGTTCGATGTGATCAAGGCCCCTCAGTTCCAGATTATTCTAGGAATTCCTTGGTTAGAGAAGCACAATCCTCAGATCGATTGGCGAGCAAGAACGGTTCAGTTTCCAGAATGTGTCTCCATTTGTTACCCTCGACCTGATGTTGCACTGGCAGCAATTTCTTCGGAGGTTCCCCAGTTACCTCCCGAATACCTAGAATTCCAAGATGTCTTCCGGAAGGATCAAGCTAACTCTCTACCTCCTCATAGGTCTTATGACTGTCAGATAGACCTGATACCTGGATCTACCCCTCCTTGGAGTAGAATTTATGCCCTCACCGAGCCTGAGAATCTTCACCTCCGACAATACCTGGATCAATACCTAGCGAATGGGTTTATCCGTCCTTCCAAGTCCCCTGCTTCCTCAGCTTTGTTCTTCGTTCCAAAAAAAGAAGGGGACCTTAGAACTTGTATAGATTATCGCGCCCTGAACCAGATCACCGTTAAGAATAGAGATCCGTTACCTTTGATCCCTGAACTCCTGGACCAAGTCAGAAAAGCATGCATATATACAAAGCTGGATCTTAAAGGAGCCTACCACTTGGTACGAGTAAAAGAGGGCGATGAATGGAAGACGGCCTTCCGCACCAAGTATGGGCTATTTGAATATCAGGTCATGCCCTTCGGACTTTGCAATGCCCCGGCCGCCTTTCAATATTTTATGAACGACGTCCTCAGAGAGCTCATAGATGTGTGTGTCGTTGTCTATATTGACGACATCCTCGTTTATTCTTCATCGGAAACTGAACATCGGAAACACGTGAAAATGGTCCTCGGGAGGTTGCGTCAACACAAACTTTTCGCTAGGTTGGAAAAATGTGTTTTCAACGTGACTGAAGTTGAATTCTTGGGATTCATATTATCACCTAGCGGAGTGCGTATGGATTCAAAGAAGGTCGATGCAATTCTCAAGTGGCCTTTGCCATCCTCCATAAAAGGTGTTCAAAGCATGTTAGGCTTCGCTAACTTTTACCGCAGGTTTATCCCCGAATTCTCTCGAATAGTCCAGCCCATCACCGCCCTGTTAAAGAAAAACAAAGTTTTGAATGGTCTACCGAGGCGGAACAAGCTTTCCAGAATTTGAAGACTAAATTTATCTCTGCACCGATCTTAAAACATCCTCGCCCAGAACTCCCCTACATTGTTGAAACTGATGCTTCGAGTCTTGCCATGGGAGCAGTTTTATCACAAAAGGACCCAGTAACCAATCAGTTGCATCCCGTGGCATTTTGGTCCCGCAAATTCTCGCCTCCTGAAATCAATTACACTATTACTGATAAGGAACTTCTGGCTATCAAGTCCGCCTTTAAGGCTTGGCGGCATTATCTTCTGGGGGCCCGACACACCGTTACTGTGATCACAGATCACCGTAACCTGCAATATTTGAAAACCGCGAAAGCTCAATCCTCTAAGCAACTCCGTTGGGCACTATTCTTTGCCGAGTTTGACTTCATAATTACCTACCGACCTGGTACGAAAAACGGTAAAGCTGACGCCCTTTCTCGGATGGGAGTGGAAGAACACTTGATCAATCCTAAACCTGTACCTATCATTCCCGAACAAAGAATTCTGGGTGTAATCGCCACACAATCCATTGAAGAAGTTAAGGATAAAGCCAGGCAACTGGTAACTCCAGCAGACATACAGAATTGGCATCTGCAGGGAAAGGACTTTACGGTGAAGGACAATCTATTGTATTTCCAAGGACGGTTATACCTGCCCAGCACAGATTTACAGAAAAAGGTAATCTCCTGTTATCACGATTCTTTAATGGAAGGACATCCCGGTATGGCCAAAACCTCGGAAAAGATCAAGCGCTACTTCTGGTGGCCGTCTTGGAAAAAAGATATCAGAGACTTTATAATGTCCTGTGGAGTATGCGCCCAAAACAAGAGTCAAAAGGAAAAACCAGCCGGCCTCTTACGCCCTATTGACATCCCACCTCGCCCTTGGCATACGCTTTCTATGGACTTCATCACCAATCTACCTCCATGCTCCGGATACAATACGATCTTAGTAATCGTGGACCTATTCTCCAAGATGGCGCACTTCATTCCACTCAAAGGCTTACCATCAGCAGCAACTCTGGCCCTAGAATTTCTCGAAAACATCATCCGACTGCACGGTTTTCCTTCGGTTCTAATTTCGGATCGAGGAAGTCAATTTATTTCTCATTTTGGCGAAGTTGCTGTCGGTCGGCTCAAATTGATGTGAGACTTTCGACCAGCCACCACCCCCAAACCGACGGACAAACCGAGAGGACCAATCAAACTCTGGAACAGTATTTACGCTGCATGCTGCAACAAACTGAAAAAACTTGGAAAGATATCCTTTGGATAGCCGAATATGCCTACAATAACTCTGTCCACTCGGGAACCGGGAAGACCCCGTTCTTTCTTTTATACGGTAGTCACCCTCGAACCTCGGATTTGGATCCACTCCAAGATCTTGGAACACCAGCAGTAGACCACCTGCATTCTACAATCACCCAAGCCTTTAAGGAAGCCGTTTCTCACCTTCAAAGGGCTAAAGAACAATACAAGAAAGGAGCAGACCAACATCGGAAGGAAGCCCCCCAATATCAAGTAGGAGATCAAGTCTGGTTATCCACCAAATATCTACCTCTAAAAGGACCACGCACATTCAACCCAAGATACCTTGGTCCCTATTCAATCACTACCATAGTAAATCCGGTAGCGGTCAAGTTGGACTTGCCCCCTCACATGAAGATACACCCGGTCTTCCACGTCTCTCTACTAAAACCCGTGCAACCTAAAACCCGACTAACTAAATCTCCAAAACCTATCCTAGTTGATGGAGAACTCGAGTTTGAAGTCAAAAGTATCCTGGATTCTAAGATCTCCAAATCTAAACTATTTTACCTGATTGACTGGAAAGGTTACGGCCCCCAAGAAAGGTCCTGGGAACCTGCAGAATATGTTCACGCGCCTCGTCTAATCAAAAGATTTCATCGAACATTTCCTAACAAGCCCAAACCCCCGGAGAAGCCCGGTTTGGGAGGGGCCTTGAGGGGGGGTGCTGTCATGATCTCTGCTTCCAAAGGGTCAGGACTTACCCAACTCCCTTGGAAGCAGACCCATAACCCCGGTTCGGGGTGCCGGCCAGTCCCAATTGGGACCTTTTGGACCCTGTCCTGGCGCCAGTGGCACCAGGCTCATAAATATGCCCAGTCCCAGCGCTGGAAGCGCCGGGCTCATAATGCTTGGGTGGACTTACCTGCAGCAGACCATGCTGCTTACTTACCTGCCAGTTGAGCCCCTGATCCTCTTCTGTTTGGGACTACTTTTCCTGTTGGGTGGGGCAGGAGCCACTCCCTAGGTTCAGAACACTGGAATTCTTCTGGAAAGCAGGAACTCTTTTCTTACCTAGGCGAGGCCGTGGAAGGAGACACCTAAGCACTACAGGAGGCTATTTAAACCACACCCGATGGATGAATCTTGCTTTGGGTTATTCTGCATTCTCTGCAGCAGAACGCCCACCGTGTCTTCTGATCCTGTGCCTAAGGGAACAAAGGCTTACCATCCTGGAATCCAGTCTTCAGCAGCACCTATAAAGACAAAGAAAGAACAGGTTAGCACTACGGTCTTCAGTGGCAGCGCATCTCTTATCTGGTCCAGCGGCTGTCACCAACGCCTCGCGCTGCATACCTGCATCTGAAAGACAAAGGCTTACCGACTCTTCGCACGCTCCGGAGGTCTTCGCGCTGCATTCCGGCATCTGAAAGACAAAAGCTTACCGGCTCTTCGCACGCTCCGGAGGCCTTCAACGCTGCATCCCGCATCTGAAAGGCAAAAGAAGGTGCGTTTAGAGACATTGGGCAACTTTACTACTCACGCCGAAATCAGCAGGTATCCTAGCACCCTTCAGCTTCTCTAAAGCTCCGAACTTGTACCTGCAAGGTAAAAGAGACAGTTAGTGCGCATCGTGAAGCAGGCAACAAACGCTCACTTACGTGCTTCCAAGCGCTTCTATTCCTCACGCGGGTTCGATCCTCAACTCTCTTCAGCCCGCCATCCGCCATCGCCGGAACCCTGCAAAACAAGAGGTATCATTACAAAAGAACTTTACATAAGTCAAAAGCCATACTCACGTGCTCCTCGGCACTGCTCCACAGCACCTACGCCTTATGCACTTAAAGACTTTTAAGACATTTGACGTGCCCAGAACTTACCGTTCGTGCAGTAAACGACAGACAGCAGTCCTCTGAGGTCAAGAGGCCTGCACCCTTATCCAGTGAAGAAACTGGTTACGGCACCCTGCCCCCGAGGCAGATGGAGAGCTCGGCGTTCACCTACCTAAGGTGAGATCGTTAACCTTTGGGGTCCTACAGGAGAAGAGAAAGGGAAGAGGAGAGAGGCACCCAATAACCCCAGTTCATTAATCCCATATTTTCTATCTGCAGACATCTTACTCTCCGAGTCAGACACACCGTGCACAGAGGTCCAGCCCGAGGAACCAACCGTGTGTTACACATCACCTTTGAAGACACGGCATTCACCCAGTCAAGACCGGCGCCTCTGCTGGAATCAGGTGAGCGTTACAGGGGTTTAATACTGATTCAGTCTGTCTTGCTACCATTAAGGCGTGCCCACTGAAACTTGCATCCTGTGAATCTGCCTTGTCCAGTGACCAGAAGGGCCCATCCAAATCCAGTATGAGGTGCAGTCTAAAATTGACCAGAACCGCACTGCTGATCCAATCCCGCCAGAGGTGCCCTTCTGCCGGTAGACCTGACCTGATCCAATGACCAGAACCTTGACGCTCCAACAAGAGACTGTAAGTATTAATAGGAAGAACAGTGAGCCATAATATATTTGTATTGTCTTATCCCAATCTCAACCCATCCTATCTTTAACTTCAGAACCACAGTATTGTTAGAACCATTCTTGCACTGATTTTTCTCATTTGTTTTACAAAACCATAAACCGTTAGTGATTTTGAGTAACTAAAGTAAATCCCAGTCAGAAATAAAGTATCCACCATGCAAAAGGTTACGGTGGCCATGTAACTGTGAAGATTCCTGGATGGCATTCTCTTTTTCATAGTCATAAATATAGTGTAATCAAACCAATCTGTCATTTTTAAAACTGAATTTCTGTTTTCATTTTTGCGCCTATTTTGCAAAAACGCCCCTCACTAAAACCTCCAAAACGTCTTCAATTTTATAGATAGAACCGAAATTTTCACTGATACCTAAAACCCTTAGCTACATCCACAACCTGTTTTCAGCAAAAAATGCATGGTGATATTTTGCCACTTATTTGCAGTTTTCAAAAGTTTACACGTGTCTTTTTCCCATGTAAAGTGTTTCTCAACTCCCATCCAGATTTTAAGCGTGTGCTGTTGTTTACCTTGTAGCTCCTGTGTGTTAGGACCTGTTTAGTGTTGCTTAGTGTTGCTTTCCTAAGAATTTATCTACATGTAAGCATGTTTGCACACTTTTGCCTTATGTCACAAAGCCAATTTCCAAAAACGGTTTTCTTTCTTGTTTGGGGAGGGAAGATTGTATTTAAACTCTAGACATTGTTTTTCATTCCTGAATACCTGCTGATTAATTACATCTGTGTAGGATTGCTCATTTGTACCTTATAGGGGGAAATATTAACCTAAATGCTATCTGTTCACAAACCAAAACTGTTCTTTTTCCTGTGTTTTATATTCTGCATTATTATAAGTGAATTAAATTGCTTTACTTATTTTGAATTGTATTGTCACCGCTTGGTGATTGCTGCCCCCTATATATATATAACAAAATGTATGTGTGATTTGAATATTAAATAAATAAATAAATATTTACCTTTACAAACTAGCCTGATTCCTGGTTCAGTGTGACCTAGGGGGTATTTTGAGAAGGGTGTGATATGAGTGGTATATCATTCAGAATATTGAACGTATAGACACAAATAAATAAGCATTTCATTGTGCACTACATGCTAGGTGAGACCTGGGTCTGTGCCTGATTGAAATCCTTAACAGATTTTGGGGGCTTGTGCCGTGATTCTGAATTTGAGATACCACCCGTGACAGTCTAGCACAGCATACTAGCCTGCAGGGTACAGACACCTTGCTGGGTTGGTGTACTGTGCTACACTGTACAAGCACCTCTCAAAATAAATATTCCAAAAATCAGGCCTACTTGTAAAAGTAAATTAACTCTAAAATAGGTCATAAGGAAATTGATATTTCTGAAATGGCGATCCCAGTAGAGATTAATATTGCTAGGGAACACCCCCTGCACAAACTGTTTGTCAAGGGTGAGTGGCCAGCACAGAATGAGCAGATCTGGCTGCAAGAAATCAAAGAACAGGTCACTGCCATAGACCTAGATACATGGCAGGTCAAGGGCCCATTACACCAAGCGCTTAGTGAACTGTACATGGCCCCAAAAGAGGAGCAGTGTAAAATTGCCAAATTAGCGGCCTACCTGTACCTCCACATATGAATAATACAGGAAAAGCATGCAGAAAACATAGTTCTGGCAAAGAAGCAAGGGAAAACACTGCAGAAAATCCAAACTGAGCTAGACTCTGCAGGGCAAAGGCTACAGAAGAATCAGAAACAGAGGCTAGGCAGAATATATTAACAATTTAAAAGAAGATCTGCCTCTCTTACAGCAAGAGAAGGCAGAGCAAGATACCAAAATACAGACACTGCAAAAGGGGTGTCAGGAAAGGGTTGACTCTTTACAACAGAGTCAACAATTAACTTTTAATAGAGTCTGCACAGAACAGGTGGTCATCATACAGGACCAGAAGAGGAAAACAATAAATTCAATTATTAAAGATGTAGAATCTCAAGCAGAATTTGATGAGGAGCGCCAGAAATCCCATGCATTTAAAAGACAAAGGGATGACCTGGCTGAACAGAGGGGCACTCTAAGTCAGGAGAGGGAAGCCTTAGGCCAGGAAGTCAGCCAATTAAAAACTAAGTTAGAGGAAAGGAAGCTGGCCCTCCAGGAGTTTAGTGAAGGTAAAACGGATATGTGAAGCTACTAGAGCACACCAGGCGGGTGGAAGATGCTCTAGAAAAGAACACTCAGACCAATAATGACAAAACTCAGTAGGCAAGTCTCCGGCAGCAAAAAGTGGCCCAGTATTTCCAATCCAGACAGGAAGCACAGAGAGACAATGAGGTTCTCTGTGAAAAGAATGATAGGATCCACAAACAGATAGCCATGCAAGAGCAAATCATTGAGACCAGTAAGGCCTTCATAGAGGAGCAAAAGAGTCAGATTTTGGCATGTCACCAGGGAATAGGGGCTGAAAGAGAAGAGGTAGGAAGGGACAGAGAAACCCCTGAACATAACATCAGGACCCTTGTCACCAGGGACTCTAACCCCTTCAGTACCATGGACTCTGCCGCCTTCATGTCCACTGGCTCATATGAACCAAGGGCCACGGGGAAGGTAGACTTCAGCAGAATTGGCAACATGTGAATGACAGATCAGTGCCTCCCAGAAATGGATGGGTGGTGTCTCTGTACAGATTCCCAAATGTTAGGGCTAGCCTCTCTGATCAGGAAGACTCCAGTGAGGGGAGAATCAGGGAATTGGAGCCCCAAAAATACTGCCTACCAAAGGATCAATCTGTCAAATTTGGTGGGGAACTCCAGGAAAACAGGCCCACAAAGAGTATCTTAAAGACCTCTTCCCAGCTAGGGCAGTGGGGGGGGGGTACTCAGCCAATCCTTGGAGCAGGGGAGTGTCAGAAGACTCTTCTGGGCGCCACAGGCAGCAAGAAACTAGGCCCCCACATTCTGCCAGCCATTCCCAAGCTTGCAGAACCAGGGAGAGCCTAGAGGATCAGATAGCCACCTCCTGTACAGTGACTCTGCGTCAGAGGCTGAGTGGACACGGGTGACTAAGAATAAAAAGGCCAACGAAATTAAGAGGGCTATACTAAAAAATCCCCTGAAACAGATCCAGGACATTAGAGCGTCATAACTCCCTATCACAAAAATGCCAAGTATTCAGTCTGGGAGCACCTTGAGTTATACGAGCAAACGATGGATACTTTCCATCTGAAAGATAGCCAGAGTTGCATCCAATATGTCAAGTGGCCATTTTCCCCTGAATACTCCAGCTTCTTTGCGCGGCTGGAGGATCAGAACCACTCGAGATGATCCACCTACAGTGTGGCCATCTTAAATCATTTTTCTGTACATAGGAACCCCCAGGAGGCCAGCAAGGCGGCCTACAATCTGCAGTGTGGGGAAGACCAGGTCCCACAAGAATCTGTGCAAGAAATAAAACGTGCCTTTGCCCAGACCACCAGGAGTGTGCGCACAGACAGTAGGGAGTTCATTAATACCTTCTTTCATGCACTCGCTAAATACATCATGACCCAGCTGGTGAGGGACTTTCATGAGAAGAAATCACTAGACTGGGTTATTGAACAGGCGACCCGTATTTATGAAGTACAGAAACCGGTAGAGAATAAAAATACAAATAAAAAACCCAAACCAGCCAACACCCCTGCTGCTGCTAAGGTGGCGGAGGTGAAGGTTGCCCACATTTTAGATCTGGAGATGGGGGGCCTAAAAATATTCCTGTACAGAATCCATCTTCGAACCAAAGATCCAGCAGGCCCTCGGGCCAATCCCAAGCAGGTAGTCAGGGAGGTAATCCCACAAATGGGACCCCTAACTCCCCTGATTCTATTAGCCGTTACAAGGGCAACAGACCCATCCTGGGGTATGTGTGGACTCCCTCAGCCTATCACGCTCGCCTTTGCCGTTTCATTCTAAACACGGCACTCGTCAGAAGGTGCATGCAAACTAGAAGCCTGGGGACTGGTCAGTCATGTTGTGCCCCTGTTTGAGGTACATATCCAAATTACCAATTGAAAGGGAACTTAACATATGGCTCCCTCCCAGACTGTTCAAGGCCTATGACACCTACGGCAAGGTGGTAAAGTACTATTCCATCTACCGTATTTTGTTTCTCATAAACTGGTTATCAAATTGTGAAGTACACCAGCTTGGAGGAACCTAAGACTGCCCTGATGAATGTGGCTCTATTAAAGTTATGCCACTGAAACCGGTCGACGGTGTTTGCTACACTTAAAAAGGGGCCGATTAGCCTATTGTTGAGAGTTTGAGCAAACGTTTTTTACATTGTCCTACTTCCCCCCAGTAAAAACCAGCTCTAGACGGGAAGTAGTGATTGTATTGTCTTTGTGTTCTAGGAAGAGGAAATTCCTTGTTCCTTGTATTTGTGTCTTTTTAACCTTAGCTAACCAGGGTCAGTGTGACAATCTATGGGTCATTAAATGTTTGTTATCCCATTAGATGCCCCACGAGTGTTTAAAAAGGAAAAATATCCTTTTTATCTTCCCTGGTGCGCTTTCTCTTTTCACTTTAGTCTCTTCCAATTTATATATATTTGGAAGAGAGTGGTAGGGACTTATAAGGCTGAATGTGCTACATACTATAGAAGTTGGTAATTTCACTCTTATTCTGTCAATACTAGACAGGCGTTGTAACACTGCAACCTAGTTGAGGGTGCACTTTAGGTAGGGATAGAATAACCTTCGCTCTATCCTTCTGTCTTCCCCCACAGCCTTGACTCTACTTTAGCGATAACCACCATTCTTTTTGTAGTCCATACTACAGGTTTTGGCCTTGCCAGCTGGACCAATCCCGGGTTCCATTTGGCTGCTAACAGTTCATAACACAGATGTGTCTTGCCTGCCTATTGTGTGAATGGGGGAGGGAATCCAACCAGGTAGCTACCAACTCAGGAAACTTCCCACCTAACTTTCCCCAGGAGGGCAGTAACCCCCCAAATGCCGGGTTGAGCTTCTTTCCCCGGTACCTGCCAAACTTCAACCCTCAAAACAACCCTCCTTAATTTCCCCACTTTCCTGAGCAAAGGATGGAGGGTTACCAGAACTATGCCAACCAAGGATATTATGGGAGAAGGGACAGTTACCCTTCCCGTGATCCACTTAGGATGGACCAAAGACCCCCATACCAGCCAGAGCGGGTGTTCCAACTGGAGAGCCAGGTCCAGAGATTGTCACAGGATCTGGGTCGCATGTTGAGGGCTCAGCAGAACTCTCAGATGAACATGGTGGCCCTGGTGTGGTGCTCCAGAGCAATGACGGGGAGGGAACCCCGACAACCCACCGGTTCCAAAGGTGGAGGCACGGGGGGAAGGGAGGTGTAAAGCCTTAGAGGATGCTTCCTTCCCCACTTGTGAAAATCCCCTGGAAACCCAGGAACTGGAACCAAAATCTCCTCACCCCGAAAGTCTGCAACCTAAGGAACAGAAAGGCGGATAGCAGAAATAAAGGGCTTAAAAAGACCCATTTTGTGGAGGAGGTTAGTGTCTTCCAATTTGAAGGAGAGGGGTCCTCAGAGGACTCTGGGAAAATGATCTTCTCCTTCAGGAATGGGGGAATTCCTCCCAAAGAAAAATGGTTCCCGAGGGATTCTAATCAAGTCTGGGTAAATGTGGGGACTGAGTTAGAACCACCCATCATTGAACCCCAGAATGTTCAGCCAGAAAATCACCTTGCCCAAACATATTCTGGGGACTGCCCCCAAAAAGGGGGGCCACCCAGAATCAGAACCTGGGGAGCCCAAACTTCCCCCAATATCTAACTGCCATATTTTTCTTGCAGATTCCCAAGCTCCCACACCGAATCCTGCCCAAACTGCCCCTGTGTCAGAATCAAGAGTCAAGAAATTAACCCACCAATTGGCCCAAAATGCACATTATCTTTGCCACCTTGAGGAGAAGGAGGGAAGATTTTATGCCCCGGTCCAAATACAAGGGCAATGTACATTTTTGGCACTGGTGGACACTGGATCCCAAGCCAACCTTCTGTCAAAGAGGGCCTCTGATCAGCTGAATTCAGGAAGGGGGAGATATACCAGATCCCTCTCACCCCTCTTCCGGGACACTTTCAGAACTTCGATGGGAATTAAATTCCTGTCGAGAGGACTGCGGATTTGGAAATTAAAATTGGCCGACACAAGTTGAAACACCCGGTCATAGTTGTGACTCCAGAGGTGACACCATGTTTACTGAGGACTGACATCCTGCGTAGATTGTCTTCCCCAATAGATTGTGTGAACAAGGTCCTCTGGACACAGACTAACCGACCAATTAAATTAGAACATAGTGTCATTCATGTTAGTCTAAATGGCACATGCCACATGGTTGAACAAAAATAGGATCACATTGAATTCCATTTTCAGAACAACAAAATCCCTTCCGTGACAGTAATTGCAGTAGGACAACAAACTGGTTATGGAAAGTCCTCTCTATTTCTGAAAATCAACCTTCCTTCCAGTCTCAAGTGGCATTCCACACTGGAAGGAAATACTCTGAAATTCTATACCAATTCACAATCAGAACATCCCACTTTCATAGTCCAAGATGATGAGAAACCAGCTCAAGGATTGGCTGACATTCAGAATATTGAGAACAGTTGTTTATCCCTATTCAGTTAAATGAGGGGAAGGACTCTGTTCTCGCCTGAGTGTGCGTGGACAACAGTAAGAGCTTCATCAGCAAAGCCATGTTACGAAAACTCCCAAAAGATCCAGCCATTCCCACATTTAAATTGATAGACAAATGGGAAATGGATCTGGAAACATCTAATTCCAAACATCTCCTTCCTAGCAGGTGTATGCTCAAAATGTCCATAGGCAACAAGAGCCTAGACCATAATTGTTGGGTCATGCGAGATGTCCCTGCTGCATTTTATTTAGGCAGTGACATTCTCAATCGCTTTGCTATTTGTTTAGACCTGATAAACTTCAAAGCCTGGTCCCGATTAGCGGGTAATCCCCTGGGTAATTCATTTACATATGGCAGCTCAACTGCTGCCATATGTAGTTGAAGTTCAGATTGGAGAGGAAGTCACCATCCCAGAACGGACCTGACAATTCCCACTTGAAGTAAAAATTAAAAGAGGACAGAAACTGCAAAATCCTGACGCATATGTTCACCTCAATGCCCATCTCCAACAGCAAGAGTTGGGGTTAAACCCAAAGCCACAAGTCAATGCACAACATGACGCCATTCCATAGTGGTGGATAACAGCGACCTTAGGAGTATCACTCTGGGCGCAGGCACCAATATTGGAATGACGGTTGATGACCAACATTTTTCCATAGATTTAGGTAATGAACTGATAGGACCAATCCCCAATGACTGTATTGACAGTGATAGCGACAATGACACAACACCATACAGGATAATCACCCAGCATGGAGGGAATTTCCTGGTGTACACTTCCAGCCCTTATGGTAAAGAAGAGGTGACCTTTGACTTTAGGAGGGATGAGGTGATCTTTCAAGTCCACCAGGACTGCCTTCCCACCTGAAGCCATCAGTCTAAAACAGTACTCTAAACAGGGACTTCTCCACCCAGGCCGCTGAGATAGCTAAACTAGAAGTCTTTCCAGGCTTCAGGCAAATGGTTGAAGAGAGAGTCAACCTAGCTCATGTCTGTGAGACTCTGGAGCAAAAGCAAAAATTGAAACAAGTTTTGTTAGATTTTCAAGATCTCTTTGCGGTGGACTCATATGACTGTGGTCGCACTGAAATCCACACAACAACAATTCACACAGACCCTGGCATGACTCCAGTGTTTGTGAAGCAATACTGCTTGCCTCTCGCATCCATGGAGTCCCTCACAGGAATAATTAAGAACCTTGTGTCCCGTGGGATAATTTGTCCAGTCCACAGCACCTTCAATAATCCAGTGCTGGGGATTTTGAAACCAAACGGCCAGTGGAGACTCTGTGCCGGTCTAAGGGAGCTAAACAAACTGGTCCACACTTCCCAATGGCCTTTTCCCTACATTGATCAAGGGCTGGCCCAGATCCAGCGGTCAAAGGTATACACTGCCATTGACCTGACCAATGGGTACTGGACCGTACCTGTCAGTAGGGAGGACCAATAAAAGCTGGCCTTTACCTACGGTGGCAGCAATGCACATGGACCTGGACTCCCTTCGGATACATCAACTCCGGCAATGAATTTAATATCTTCTTGCATAAGGCCATGCCCGACGTGGGTGAAAAGGGTAATCTGGCCTATGTAGATGATGTTATGAACAAAAGCTCAACTATGGTGGAACACATAGCAGAGATCCGTTATGTTCTGACACAGTTGAGGGCTGCCGGAGCAAAACTGTATTTCCAAAAAGCACAGTGCTGCAGGACCTGTGTCAATTTCTTGGAGCATGAGATAACTCCTGAGGGTCTCTGTCCCCAGGAAAAGAAAGTAGAAGCACTCCGGAAAAGACCCCCAACTCTGCGTGAGCTAAGGAGCCTCCTTGGACAGACTAACTGCAGCAGAAAGTTCATTGAGGATTACACAGAGATCACAAGACTCCTGATCCATCTGTTGAAGAGGGGTCAAGTGGGAGTGGGGTCCAGAACAAGCCGAGGCAGTAAGACAACTCAAAAGAAGCCTCTCACAAGCGCCTTGCCTAGCTTACCGTGTCAAAAACAAGGAGTTCTTCTTGGAGACAGGGTTCTCAAATACATGCTTGACTGCAGTATTATGCCAAAAGCATGACAAGGTCAATAAAGTCATCTCCTATGCGAGTAAGACTTTATCCTCTGTGGAGGAAAAATTCGATGATTGTGAGAAGGCACTCCTGGCAACGGTGTGGGCTTTGAAGAATTACCGCCGTTCATCCAGGGGGAACATATCATAGTGGAGACTCCACACCAGCCTCTGCAATATCTTCAAAGTGACAGAATCTGGGCCGGAAATGTGAGTAATTCCCAAATTACTTCCTGGATTCTGTCAATGCAAGGCTTTCCTGTGGAGGTCAGATATGGCCAAAACAAGAAGGGTCCCCTTGCGCAAGATCTGGCTGACTTGCATAATTGTGCCAGAGAAAACTGTCTCGAGGGCGAAAGTCTTAAAATCAAGGACAACATGGAGGTGTACCTTAATTCCCCATACAAAGTCTATGAAGAAGACAAGTGTGAAGGGATGCCCACAGTCTATGTGGATGGGTGCTCCTACCATGTTGACAACAACAAGGAAAAGGAACTTGTGGCCGGCGTGTGGAATGCCTGGCTGAATGATGCCCCAGAACCCTCCGCTGGGTACAAAATTGGTCCCCGTAGTAGTCAGGTGGCAGAGCTCATGGCTGTGCATCAAGCCATCCTCACTGCTGTCCAACACCAACTCCACGCCCCTGGTTAACTGGAAAACAAGAGACATGCTATGTGCTAACAATAAACCACTAAAACATGCAAAACTAATACAGAATATTGATGATCTGGTCACCTCTAGTGGGATGACCATCTATTGGAAAAAGATCAAGGGTAATTCTAAAGTAGTGGGACCAGACAAAACTGGAAATGACTTTGAGTTCCTGTTGGGGGAAATCCAGGTCACTGCTATCACTAGGTCCCAGACAAATGCTCACAATGAACTCTCAACTGCCCAGTGGAGTAAGGAGATCCCAGATGCTGATTTGATTACGGCTCAAAAAGGGGATCCAATAATTGGTATGTTTTATCAACAGATTGAGACCCTGAGAATTTTCCCCTGACAGATATCGATTGCATTGGGAAAGAGGCTGACCTCAGAGTGTTGATCAAATGTCCAAACTGTTCAGAATCCAAGACGGTTTGTTGGTGGGGAGATCCATATCTGCTTGTAACCAGTGGGTGGTCACTACCTGATTCTGAAGCCTGATGTTAAGTCACACCCATGATGCTGCCACAGCCAGTCATCTGGGGTTTCATACAACATTAGAAATCTTGCGAGAGGTTGCATACTGGCCACACATGAGGCAGGACCTCAACCAATACTTGAAGGAGTGTGCACAATTTCAGCAAACCTCACTCACACACTGTGCTCCCCTCCAAAAGAGGGGGATAAAACTGCCTTGGTCAGATGTGCAAGTCGATTTCATCGGGTCCGTGATTCGCTCCTCTAGGGGGAACAAGTACATGTTAACTGTAACATGCTTGTTTACTAAGTGGGTGGAATGTCTCCCGGCCCCAAATTGAAAGGCAGAAACAGCAGCTGCCCTGATGATCAATCACATCTTCTTGTGTTTTGGACTACCCGAAAGGACTGAGTCAGACCGAGGTAGTCACTTCACCAGCGAAGTGATGACTAAGATGTGGGAGATACTTGGGGTAAAAAGGAAATTACATATTGCATTCTGCCAGTCCTCTAGTGGTGGAGTTTAGAGGTACAATAAAACTATTGTGAGCATATCAAAAAAGTTTGTGGCAGATTCTGGGCCAAGTTGGGATATGATTACCCCTTGTCCTGATGGCCATCAGATCTACTCCTTCTTCTGCAACAAAAATGTCTCCATTTGAGCTGATGACTGGACGAAGAATGGTGCTACCCCAGCATCTGCTCTACAGAACCCAAGAGCAGACCTTGCTAAATGCCACCACAACTCATGAGTATCGTTGAGAATCTGAGAAAACACCTTCAACAAGCTTTTGTGTATGCTCAGCGGAATCTAGAAAGATCTGCAGACAACATGAAGACCCACTATGACCTTAAGACAACTAAAAAGGAATACCAAGTAGGAGACCGTGTCTACTTGTACAATTTCCAAAGGAACCAAGCCAATGAGTGCAAATTTCTACCAAGTTGGCGGGGTCCTTTTGAAATTGTGGACAGAATCTCACCAGTCGCCTACAGAATCCGTATCCCCAAGGGAGATTTGACAGAAGGGGAAGACATGTGGGTCCAGATGAACCAGCTAAAGAGTTGCCATCCCAGGCATACTTTGCGGCAAATAGAAGAGCCTACAGGAAACCCAGAGGGGGATAACCCGGACATCTGAAAAAATTATTAAATTCCCATTGAAGATATGTGGGGAATATTGTCAATTGTTATTAAATGCATGCATATGTCCCACTTCTGAAGCCCCCCGTGGAACATTAGTGGGGAAAGGTTTCATAACCGTGCTATGTTCTGTTTTTTAGTACTGGAAATAAACCCACCTAATCACCAAGGAGGACTTCCTCAGGGACCGGGAGAAAAAAAAAACAAGAGTACCAGAGTGTCGCTCCACACTTCCAACCAGAACCAGTGAGGAGAGCGTGTCACAGCCATCACTGACAGGAGAAGCAACTGGATTTCTTCACATGGACCGAGAAAAAAAATCCCATGTGCCTGACTCCCACACGACTGAACGTCACGCTGAAGTCGGGGGGTGATGTTTGGGACATTTCTACCCATGCCAGTGCGCGCCCCACTACACACCTTTGCCAATCGGAGAAAGGAAACTTCCAAAAATGGATGTGCTAAACCCTGTGTGCGTCAAATCTGCAAAACTGCGCATGGTTCATAAATCACAAAAAGACTGCACACCCTGCTACACAAAGTCAAAGTTGGTGTAAAAACAGGACTCACTGAATGTCAGTGGGTGCTATCACCTGTCACACGAAGCAAGGCCACAGAAGGGCTAAAATCGAAAAATGTCTTTAAAACACAGCTTCCTTAATCAATTGCAACCTTCGAAGTGCTGTTTTGGCCCTAATTTCAGTTATTTTCCCAGTGAGCTAGTGAAATGAAAAATGGGCGGAAATCACAGATTCTCCAGCTGGCTCAGAGAAAACCGGACCTCACTGACTAGAGCAGCTAAGAAGTGTATTTTTCTGAAACTCCAGTCCTGCAAAAACCCAGTTTATAGTGTTTCTTTTTCCTGAAGAAATTGCAAAATTCGCCTATTTAAGACATGTTTATGAAGGACTTAATTTTTTTAAATGGTCAAATCCCTTATAAATGTGCTTATTTTTATTTGTGTAAATGAAAAGACTTTCATTTAAAGCAACCCAGTATTGGAGTTAAGTAAATACTTAATTCTGACATGACAGTGACAGCCTGGGAAAGATTGAGACTTCAAAAGTGACACTCCCTTGCTACAGGAAGCCTTTATGGTTCCCGCATATTGACTACAAGGAGCACAATGGACTCATTAGACATTCGTCTTTGGCTGAGCCAAGAACAATGACAAGCTGCCTACTGATCTCTACAGGGGAGCTTCCCTCTCCCGGAGTGGGGCACACCTCCCTGATCAAAGGACCGTGACAGCTGTTGCCTGTGAAGGGGAGTTGCAAAGGATAAAAAAAAACTGCTAGAACTTTTTGATGTTTAAACCTTTATTTGTGATTAAATTTGGAACTCTTTAACTGTGCAACCCGAAGGAGGATAAATCTAAAACTTGGTAGATGTTAACCTAATTTTAGGCTTTTGCTTTGAAGACATTAAAGTACCCTGTACCACCCAAGGAACCAACGTTACAGGAAAACCCTGATTGTAGCAAAACTATTAATGTTGCCAGTCTAAAATTGTATATACATGATCCAGTGATAATCGCCTACATCTGTACTGAATTAGAAGTTATTAGTCAAGACTGTTATGATTAAAATTAATGCAATTCTACAGAATGACGAAGGCATCTCTCACAGAGATAAGGATGGAATGTGAACATAACCCATCAAATATACAATGTATGTGTCCAATTTTATTAGGGGACATAGGGCCTCATTACACGGATGGCGGTATGGGATTACCGGCACCGGTAAGGGCACCGGTGCCAGTAAACCCTTACCGCCCTACTAGGAGGTCCCTCAGTGGGTCCCGTCCTTAACGTGTGGTCAGACCACACGTTAAGGACGGGACCCACTGAGGGACTTCAGAGCAAATAACGGTACCGCTAATTTCGGTACAGTTATTTGCTCCTTCCCCATTCCCATTGAGCCCTATGGGGGCTCAAATGGGAATGGGGAAGGGCCATGGTGAATGGGGAATTACCACCCCCGCCAACCTTGGAAACGGGCAGTAATTCTGCCATTCACCATGCCGGACTCCGGCGGCAACTATGGCGCTGCTGATCCAATCCCACCAGAGGTGCCCTGCTGCCGGTAGACCTGACCCGATCCAATGACCAGAACCTTGACGGTCCAATTTTGATCACAAGGGACTGTAAGTATTAATAGGAAGAACAGTGACCCATAGTATATTTACATTGTCTTATCCAAATCTCAACCATCCCATCTTTAACTTCAGAACATAGTATTGTTAGAACCATTCTTGTGCTGATTTTTCTCATTTGTTTTACAAAACCGTAAGTCATTAGTGATTTTGAGTAATTAAAGTAAATCCCAGAAAGAAATAGAGTATCCACCACGTGAAGGTTTACGGTGGCCACGTAACTATGGAGATTCCTGGGTGGCATTCTCTTTTTCATAGTCATAAATATAGTGTAATCAAACCAATCTGTCATTTTAAAAGCAATTTTCAAAAGTTTACACATGTCTTTTCCCATTTAAATAGTTTCTCAACTCCCATCCTGATCTAAAGTGGGTGCTGTTGTTTACCTTGTAGCTCCTGTGTGTTAGGACCTTTTTAGTGTTGCTTTCCTAAGAATTTTTCTCCATTGAAGCATTTTTGCACCCTTTTGCCTTATGTCACAAAGCCATTTTCACCTGTCATTTTTAAAAGTGTAATTTTCCAAAAACGGTTTTCTCTCTTGTTTGGGAGGGAAGATTGGATTTAAACTCTAGAATTTGGGCCTCATTACGAGGAGAGCGGTAAGGGGTTAACAGTGCCGGTAAAGGTGCAGAGCCATTAACCCCTTACCGCCCCTTTACGAGGTCTGCTCGCGAGACCTGCTCAGGACGCCTGGTTTTACCAGATGTCCTTAGCGGGTCCCATGAGCGGCCCAGCATGCTATCAACCGGCCCTTCATTAACGGGCCTGTTGTTAGCATATTCCCCATTCCCTTTGAGCCCTATGGGGGCTCAAATGGGAATGGGGATGGACCGGGTCCGGGTTCCCTGAATGGGAATATACCGGGCCCTCCAAGGTCAGAATGGCCCGGTAGTTCCCCATTGAGGGAACCCGGACCCGGGTTTGGGGGTAGCCATGCCCTTATTTAGGGCATGGCTACCTCCAAACTCGTAATGAGGCCCATTGTCTTTCATTCCTGAATACCTGCTGATTAATTACATCTGTGTAGGATTGCTCATTTGTACCTTAAAGAACTTTGCAGACTGACGGACTAGTGAGCTCAGCCAAAGGAACCACAAGAAGAAATGGGTGAATATAAAATAGCAAATCACAGGAATTATTGTAATGTTTTGATGGTAGTAGGAATTATCTATTCTAAGACAGCACAGATTTTGGAGTTACTTATTTTTACCTCACCAGGGTTCAACACAAAACCTAGGAACTCAACCTCATGGCTGTGAAAAGTAAGATATTTTTGCCTTGCCATACAACGAGTGGTCCTAAGTCTCTTCAACACGGAGAGTATATTTTGTATATGCTGTCCCAAGGGTTCAGAGAAGATAAGAAGGTCATCCAAGTATACAGCTATGTAGTGTTCTAACATGTCATGGAATATGTCATACATAAACCACTGAAAGGTCTCTGGGGCATTACGGTGTATTCATATAACTCACCTCATACTACAAGAGACCCCAGACTTATAGAGCAAGTGGGTACACCTGGAGGCACAATCTTTCTACAACAACCCACTTGCAAAAGTGCTACTACTCAGTTAGTAAACAGTACCAATGTATTATGCAAACAACATTATCCATAATTTAGAATTCATACAGAAGTAGGGGAACCCCACATAATATACAACATAAGATATCAAAATATAGAAAAATAATTTGATACAAATGTCAACCAATTATTCATCTAAAATACACAGCATCACTCATTCCCAACCACTCCCATGCAGTCTCATCCATGTGCAAAGTGTCTAGTGCTCAAAGTTAAAAATCAATAATTGTGGTGATTAAAGCATAAAATTAGAATTCAAAAACAAGGCTCACAAATAGTCATGCTATCTTATTGAAGAACTAGAATGTCCTAATACATGCCCTACATGTTTCATTCCTTTCGGCATGTGAACAATCACTAGAACTTGTTCAGGAGCTAAAATACACCATTGATATAGTACAGGGTTCGTAGCATAACCTACTTCAATACAAAGCATCAAAATATGATGTACATTTTTAAATGGACAAACATCTAATCAGTACTAATATTTCAACCGATTTAAATAATATTGCTTAACGTTATGTACAGGAGGGCGGAGCGTCCTCTGACTGGCCCATAGGTCAGAGCTCACCCTCGAGTACCTGTAAGACAAGATAGCTACACCTTGAGGAGGTTGGGGTGCAGGATTCTCTTACTCCGACACAGTTCAATAAGGACAACTCAAAGGTTTGGCAAAGGGAAGTCAGTTTAATGACAAGTACAAAAAACAGGGAAACAAATGGTAATCAACAGAGTTGACATCGCCTGTCTCGCTTCAACTTCCAACTTCTTCATTCAAACAGCAAATTTTAAGGGAAAAATTCATCATCATTTGACGTGTACAACTCAAGGTTTGTCATGCAATTCTATTGGTTGGAAAAGGTAACTTAAGTATAGGTGCTATATCTGTATAAGGTAATAGAGCATGTGGATTGGATAACTCTTATCGGGTGGGCATCTATGCCCATCTCACTACATCACTCATGATAGACGTCACTACAACTACGACGTCTGATTGGTTCTACAAGCTATAGGACCCTAGATTATTTGGTCCATTGTGATTGGGTGGGTTACACCCCTAGGCATAAATCTCTACTTTAATTAGCAGCATGCAGAATGGACACCCAGATGCGGAGTGCCCCAAGATTCACCCTGCCTCCCTTACATCAATCAGTACCTTTAGCGCTATGTGTCAATTACTTGGCTGTGGATGGCCTCGAAACTGTAGCTTTTTATCAGGAAAAGTTATGGCATCCTGGGTTCTGGGTGACATCAGATGTTGGTACCTCTTTGCCCTTGGCTGGTCACATGTCTGTTCACCGTGAATCTGTTTCATTTTACTTCTTGTCGTGTATGCGATTCTTACTTAGCCTTGCCACCTGCATGGGGCCTTCTTATCTCGACCTTCACTGGTTGGATGGTATGCTCTGAAGTTTCGATTCTCCGTGGTTAATGCTGTCCTCCCTTCCTTAGGTTGACCTCGAATTCCCAGGCATGAGCTACTTCTTACTGAGTTTTGATTCCGCGCTTTCCTCTGGCTTTGGCTAGAATATGAATCTTGGCCTGTTAGTCCTTTGCAACATGGGCTTAATTCTGCTTTACAAAATGGGGTCGCACTTGTATAGTGTGCTTCATTGAGGTAGATATATGATTGGCGCTTGCCGCTCTAAGCTTCTACTAAGCATTGCGGGCAGTACCATTTACTTAGCTTCTTGTGTTCCGAGCCTATTAGCATGCATTCAGTCACATGCACAATTCGATCCTGGTTACGTTCTTTGTGCTGCAACGTTGTGTCTTCTAGTACGTCTATCACATCATTATTCTTTACATTTCGTCCTTATGTATCATCTTTTGCTCGTCATTTTATGGTTATCTGTACATCACGTCTGGGCTCTTATGTTGTCACCATTCGCCTTCCCTTAAGGCTCTGTGGGTCTCTTCGGGGACAGTCTGTAAGTAGTCTTCATTTCGTGTCAGCTGCTGGTGCGGTTGTCTGAGAGGGTACTGCACAACCCATGGATGTCTGGTTATAGGCATTTCAGCCGGTATTGCTCTTCTGATGTGCACCGGGCATAGGACCAGTATAGCTCTCTGTTGGTTTAATTGCTCCTCGTACGTCACATATTTTGGCGAGTATGTTCCTGGTACCTCGAAATGGGGGGCAGCGGTGCAGACCATGTCTGGGACCACCTCTACAGTTAACTATCAATCAGGTGACCCCACAGCAGCAGACTAACACCAGGAAGCAACCAGTGACAACCTCAGAGCATGGCCAAGACTAAACATGTCTCCCTTCACCAATACATGCGCTAGACCCCAATGCTCACTTATTCTTAGTTAAGGCATGTACGTCAGCATTCTCTTCGAAGTTAATCCGTTTTTTGGGAAGGCATTACATTCCCTTTAAGCCTTCATGTAAACGGCACCTAAGAACGAAACCAGTCCACACGTAAAATCTTTGGGCTTGTCTCGCCCTGGTGTTAACCCTGTGTTAGACCATGTGTCTTATAGTCTAAAAATCTTACCTGCTGAAAATGGCCACAGTACTCATAGCGGGACAGTATTATAAAAAAAATGGATAACGAATATCCTCCTTGTGCTGCTCATGCTGTAAAGATAACTTATATCAGCATCTCAGAATTTACAGTCAGCTCTTTCTTAGATTTTGACTTAAAAGTCAGTTACTTCTGCACCATTCTGACCTGTAAGGCTCAACCTGGAGCCTCCAACTGGCTTTCTATCTGCTCACATCTTGCAAAGCCGTACTTACTTTCATTGCGGAACTCAAAAGCTAATCTGAGATGATGACATCAGGGCGGGAGCATACCTCCACTTCTAAAGGTTCTCTATGCGTTGTCAGGGCATCCAATTATCGTGCAGTACTTACAGCATGTCTAGCTTTCCCGAAGTATAAAGTTAACTTGCAGTGTCATAAAATAAGCCGTGACTTAAAAAGCCTGCCCACGCATATGTTTCTTAATGGTTGATCCGGTGGCACTCCATGCTCTCATTAAACTCATATAAATCATAATTGGTCTGAAAAGTTACATGCCCCACATATCTAGCTTAGTGTATATAGCTGCTGAATTTAACCGGTACAGTAGTACATTGATCAGGGGCAACGGATAGCAGTCTTTTACTGTAACAGTGTTCAGTTCTCTATAATTGCTACACGGTCAAAGGTCCCCTTCTGTCTTTGGAACAAAGAATAAAGGAGAACAAAGGAGATGCTGACCGAGAGCTAGAGGGCCTATTGAAACCTTACTTTAGTGCTTCCTTGATGTAATCATCTCGGACTTTCTCTTCTGTTTGCTTAAGGGAGTAGAGTTTCCCACATGGTACTGACACTCTCCCAACTCCCACACCCTGCTGCTGCGACAGGACTGCCTCTGGAAAACATCCTGGTAGGCCTCCTGCCCCAGGATGAGAGGGGATTCCATGCCCTCTTGACAGGGTCTGGTCCCTGACCCTGTCACCCCCCATCCATTTTCCTAAAGTCCTCTTCGCTGGTACATTTTGCTCCTGGGGGCTTCCAGAAAAGGAAATCAACATTGGATTGTTTTGTAATGGCCCTCTGTTCTACCAAAAATTATTATAGCTGGGGGGCCAAGGATCGTCTTGTGAAGCAATGGTTGGTGCCCTTGTCCCAGGCTATCCACAGCAAAGGAGCATGGTTGGTAATTAACTTACACTGGCTACCAGTCAGGCAGTAGGTCAGGCTATGTAAGCTCCACTTTCCTGCAAGGCATTCTAATTCCACCACTGGATAGCTTTTCTCCCTAGGGAACAGCTTGGAGCTGATAAACAATATTGGTTTCTCTATCTGAACCTGAGGTAAGACGGCCTCCAGTCCCACCGAGCAGGCATTGGTTTGGAGCAGGAATTCCCATGAGTTAGGCATGGCCAATAATAGGCTCTTACAAAGCTGGGCCTTCAGTTATTTAAAAGCTGTTTGGGCCTCTTGGTCTGAAAATGCAGGTTGAGATGGATCTTGGTGTGTTTGTGCATTAGGGTTGCTGCCAGTTTTGAAAGGAAGGGATGAATCTTTGGTAATATGCTGCAAGTCCCAGAAAGGCTCAAATGTTTTCTTGGTTGTAGGTTGAGGGATATTCTGGACGGTCTTCAGTGGCAGTACCAAACAATTCCCAACCTTAAATCCCAGATATTTTATGTAGGACTGGGCCAAGTGCCATTTTTCCAGGTTGGCCCTAAATTGGGTCCTTCGCCATTGATTGCAGACAGCTGCCAGGTGTCTGAGGTGATCCGCCCAGTCCATTAGACGCTGAAATACAGCAGGAGAAGCGTGGAGGCCAAAAGGCAGGACCGTAAATTGGAACAGTCTTTAAGGGGTTGATAAAACCATCTTTCTCTTGGCTTCTTCATCAAGGGGCACCTTCCAATAGCCCTTCACGAGGTCCTCTGTTGCAATGAAGCTACAATCTCCCACAGTTTACACCCATGTGTCTATCCAGGGCATTTGAAGGCATCAAACATTGATAAATCTTTAAGTCTTCCAAAGACAATACAAAATCTCCAGCTATTGTCAGGTTTGTGCACCAATGCAACAGGAGAGGACAACTTGCTGTATGATCTTTCCATAACACCTAGATGCTAAATTTTCTTTTGCTCTTCCCTGAGAAGAAAGTGACTCTTTTCTCTCACCATCATACTTTCAGTGTATTGACGTGGTATAGTTTGGATGGTTTTCTTAAGTCGGCCTGTTGTACTTTAAATATGAGGCAGGACACAATGCCTGACATATGGCCCATACCATCTCACCAGTAAAAGTGTATAGCTTGGCTTCTTTATTGTAGGCTTCTCATGATGGGCCTAGGCTGTTTGAAGATTCCTTTTCTAACAGACTTTATACCTTTTCAAAGTATTTCCAGGTATTTTGCAGCATTGGGTGATCGCTAGTCTGTCAGCTCCCACTCTTGCCTCATGATGAAGAGGACATCCAATGGGCTCCGTACAATGCACCAGCTCGAACAAAGAGAACACTGTGGATGATTGGGGCATCTAACACACAGCAAACAGGGAGCATGGAATTACATTATACCAGTTCTTTCCATTCTCAGTGAACAGTTTTCTCTGGTGCCGCTTCAGGGTTTGGTTAAACCTCTCAACGAGGCCATTGGTTTGAGGATGATACACCTCATAAGGTCTTCAATTTCACCCATTACCTTAAACATGATAATGTTTCCCTGGTCTGTCAAGATTCCTGTCAGGAAGCTGACTCAGGAGAAGAAGGGAATGAGCACTTTGAGTGCAGCTTTGGTATTGTTGCACCTCCGAGGAAAAGCTTCTGGACACCTACTGGTTTAGTCGAGGATTCCAAGGATGTTCTTGTTCCCATCCCTGGGCGGAGAGTACAGACATATGTTCCAAGTCATTAGAATCCACTGAGTATATTCATCTGCGTCTTCTCTAGGCCCAAGTTTTCAGGTGTCAGATTTGACTGTGCTAATACCATGACTGGCTTATGGAATTGCTGCGGTACCAGGAGCTCGTAGTAGTTAGTGTCTTGACTGCTTGGGGTGACACCCATTCAATAGAGGAGCCACTTCCTATTGATGAAGTGGGGGGGTCTTCAAAGATCAACTCTCTGCTTCAGTGACCACATTCCCACAAGCTTGTTCCAGAAGGGGATCTGTTCTATGGGCTTCTGTAAACTCAACAGATGGAGGGCTTGGGTCTCCTAGGGGGTGGGCATCTTCTCTCTGGGCCTTTCCATTTCCCCAAACCCAGCTTCAGCCCTTTTAGTGTCACCCAGATGTTCTACATCCCCTTGATGTGGGAGCGGTAGTCATTAATGGAGATTACTGAAAGGAGGTCTTGGTAGTCCTCTTTAACATGGAAATCTTGCCTATATCATAAAACCCCGCCAGCCTATTGCCCAACTGGTTTATGAAAGGAAATTGATTTGCGATATCAGAAAAGTAAATTACATTGATGAAGGATGACTGTGATGAAGGAAAACGATTGTGATGAAAGAGAAGGGCTGTAAGTAGATATCTGTAAGGTAGGTAGATATTTGGAAAGGGTGAAAAATCACCTTAGAAGAGGCTTTATGGTGCTCTAATTTAATGCCCATGCTACTCACTGATAACTACAAGAGCAATTATGTAGTGAACAGAAATGTGCTCAGATGATGTCTCAACTAAAGGTGATCCCCAAGAGAACATAGAGGTGGCAAGAGTGCATTCCAAATCATGGGTGCCAACATGGCAAAGCTGTGATGAAAGAGAAGTGATATGATAAAGCAGGGCTGTGACAAAGGACAATAAATGACTGTGAATAAGGAGTGTAAGGAAGGACAAGTGCTGTGATTAAGGACTGTGATGAAGGAGAAGATCTGTGATGAGTGTACTGTCATTAAGGACTATGAGGAAGGAAAAGGACATTAAAGGACAATGACTGATGAAGGACTGTAACAAGGAAGGAGTGTGACAGAGAAGGGCTGGTGACAAAGGAGAAGGACTGTGGTGAAGGAGAAGAACTATGATGAAGCATGACTGTGAAGAAGGGCTGATGATTGAGAAACACTTTGATGAAGGAATGTGAAGGTGGAGGGTTGCCATGAAGGAGAAGGACTGTGATGAAGGAGATGGACTGTGAAGAGCTGGAATTAATAAGAAGGGCTGTGTCCATGCAGAATGACTGTAATGAAAGAAAAGGACTGTGATGAAGAGCTGGCAAAGGAGAATGTCTGTGACGAAGGGCTGTGAAGGAGACAAGACTGTATCAAAGGTGAGGGACTGTGATAATTCAGAAGGGCTGTAAAAACCACAATCACTACAGTGAAGGAGAAAGACTGTGATGAAGGAGAAGGACTGTGATGAAAGACTGTGTTGAAGGATATCCGTGATGAAGCAGACTGACTGTGATAAATGGATGTGACAAAGGAAAATAAATATTTCAAGTGAGACGGACTGATGAAAGGCTGTGATAAAGTATAAGGTATGATAAAAACAGTAACACAGTGATTAAAGACTTTACAGAAAAAGGGCTATGATGAAGGATAAGGACTGCGAGGAAGGGGAAGGACTGTTACAAAGGAGAAGGACTGACAAAAGAGAAGGGCAAAGACTATGACAAAGGAATAGGACATTGATGAAGAAGTTTGACAAAAGAAATTAATTGTCACAGGAGAATGACTGTGATGAAGGTGAAGAACTGTGACAAAGGTGTAGGACTGTAAGGAATACAAGTTGAACAAGAAGGGCTATGATGAAGACCAACAAAGGAGAAGGATGTTGAAGAAGAAGGACTTTGACAAAAAACTAATGATGACAAGATCTGTGATGAAGGACGACTTCGAAGAAGAAGGACTGTCACAAAAAAGAACGAATGTGACGAAGAAGACAGGCTATGAAGGACTGTAACGAATGGAAAAGATTGTCATGAGAGTCTAAGATGAGAAAGGTTAAACAGGAGAAGTACTATGGTAAAGGATAGGGACTGTGATAAGGGAAAGGAGTTGGACAAAGTATTTTAATGATGGAGAAGGACTGTGATAAAGGTCTCTAATGAAGCAGGACTGTGAAAAGGGAGAACAACTGTGACAAATGACTGCAACAATGGAGAAGGAATGTGATGAATGAGATGGACTGGTGAAGGACTGTGATGAAGGAGAAGGACTGTGGCAAAGGAGAAGGACTGTGGCAAAGGCGAATAACTGTGGCAAAGGAGAAGGACAATCCATGTGACAAATGAGAAGGACTTTTAAGAAGAACTGTGAAGAAACAGACTTTAATTAAAAAAAACAAGGCCTGTGATAGACTCTGACATAGAAAATGACTGTGATGAAGAAGGAGGACTATGATAAAGGAGAAGGACTTTGTCAAAGGAGAAGGACTGTGGCATAGGAGAATGGTTGGAATGAAAGATGAAGAGGGACTGCTGTGAATACTAACAAAGGAAACAAAGAGCTCCTGTGATGAAGTAAAAGGACTGATAAAGGACAGTTACAAATGAGAAGGGCTGTGATGAGGTACAGTAATGAAAGAAAATGACAGGGATTAAGGAGTAGGATTGTGATTAAGGACTGCGATGAAGGGGAGGGACTGTAATGAAGTACTGTGATGAAGGAGGACTTTGATGAAGTAGAGGGCTCCAGTAAAGCAGAAGGGCTGTGATGAAGGAAAATGACTATAATGAAGGAGGTCTCTGAAGGAAGAAAAAAACTAAAAAAGGTGAGGGGATTTGATGAAAGAGAAGGACTGTGTAAAAGGAGAAGAAAGCTGAGGAAGGACAGTGATGAAAGAGCAGGACAATGACAAGGTACTGCGACAAAGTAGGACTGTGAAAGAAGGAGAAGGACTATGATAAATGAGAAGGGATGTGACAATGAACTGTGATGAGGAAGAAGGATTGTAATTGGGGGAAGCATCAAATACAGTGGGTGATTAGGTGTAACAAAATGCTAGCAAATGGGGATGAGATAGTGTGCAACATAAGGCTGTCTTGAGAAATCCTCAGTTATGGTACATTGGGAGACTTAAAATGAATACACAGTCCAGAATTAGGTTATGAATGCAGATGTATGGGCATTCCATTTCATAGCATGCAAGGCAACATGTGAATCTAAGCAAAATCAGTGACAAGGATTGGGACTCAATGCTCTATTTCGAGTACTCTCGTTGGACTATTTTAGGAGTTTGGTGTGCCTACCCAAAAATGCCTACAAGGAGGATCACAGGTAGAGAATCTCTTTGAGCGTTTCCTTGAATCCTTCTGTTCACATTTCAACTGTTGTTATCATAATGGGTAGTAGATAAATCCTGTGGGCTGGTGGTCTGATGTAATTTCCTATTACTTAATGATGTGTAGCATATTAGATTAGTAGGAACACGGTAAAATGGGGATTCAACGGAAAGGGCATCAAAATAGGTCTCAAATGTTTATTTTATCTAGTGTGATGAATCTGGAGCTGTCCTCCCTTCTCCCATATGGGGAGACCTTTCCCATGGGGGCAGGGTAGTGTACCCAGAGTGCAATAGTTCCCCTATGGGTGGTGCACCAATGGAGGATCACATATGGAGGGATACCCATATGGGATTAGGGATGACCAGTATCAGAGAATGCGGTATAACCCTGCTTTAATACACTCAACCAGTTCTCCACTACCAAATCCTCCTTCCCCCTCTCTAGATAGAGCCAATATGTTTTTTTGGCAAGTCAGTCAAACTAACATACTTGACAAGACTGAAAGGGCAGAGAGTACAAAGTATCGTACATATGATACTGTGAATAAGAAGGTGACCGGGAGTCCAAGGATCACTCTAGAGAACCAGAGTGAGCGGTCTAACTTCTCAAGGCAAGTGATTGGCCTAAAGCGATACAAGAAATCCCATGCAGGAGTTTGAAAGAGACTCAGCTGGGTCGCAGGAGAAGGAGAGTGGTCCAAGTAGGAGGAACTACAGGATCCGTGCCCCAAAGTGGCAAACGCGAGCAGAAAGGAAACCATGAAAATGGGTAGCTGCACGTGGTCCTGGACGGTAGAACTACTCAGGCTGCTGCCGAGTGAATCCTCTGGGTGCCCCAGCCCCCAGTGAAGCACGAGAGACAGAGAGCGTGCACCCAGGAAGAGTCAGACATCTAGCGAGCCGCTGTAGACCCTGACGGATACCCGAATGCTGCCAGAGCCTCGACAAGGGATGCAGCTGCTCGGGAAACACTGGTACCTGTCCGAAAGAAACAAACAGGTACGCAGGTTACCCAAAAGGTGCTAGAAGTCTGGAGAAGCAATGGTGTGAAAACAGAAGCTGGAAGGAGAGGGTCTGGCATCCTGAGGCATATGAAAGTCAAAGTATAAGAGAGTCTGGGACACCGAAAATAAGTAACCCAAATACCAGGGCATTGTATGTTGGCAGAAGAGCAAACCAAATAAATATGATAAAGAATTGCGAGTCTGGGACCCGTACCCATATAAGAAGTTGAGAACAAGAAGATCTGGGACCCTGATGATGAAAGAAGCAAACAGGGAAGAGTTGTATGCCTGGCAAGGGAGTAAACCAAGCAGACACAAAATTATACTGTGAGTCTGGGATCTTCACCCATATGACAAACCAAAGTATGAAGTGACAAATTATAAGAGGGTTCAGGACCATGAGAGACAAACAGAGACAGTGCAAGAGAGGACACTTTCTTGGCAGGGGAGTGAACCAAGCAGTTTGAAATACAGTCTGGGACCTGCACCCATATGAGAGGCTGAGAATAGGAGGATCTAGAACCCAGGAACTGACAAAAGGAATCCTAGGCTTGATAGAAAACTGTGGCAAGTTGGTAGGACAAAGAACTATGAATCCAAGAAAAATATCGTAAATTGCCTAGCAACATTTTACCTAAGAGGATAAAGGGGTTTAGGGGTCTTAAAGGAACACATGTTAGATAAGAAGGGTGGATAGCTCTATGGCAACGTGCAGGTCTTGGAAGCAAGACCAAACTGAGCAAACACAGGTTTGAATCCTAGATCTGTGCTTGGGGTTATAAATAACCTGCACTTCCACAATTCAATGAAGCTAGCGCCTAGATCCCTACAGGCTATGTGAGCTTTAAATAAAACAAACAAAATAAGAAATCTAGGGGAAAGGAGCACTACCCTAGCATTGGACTCATATTTCTGAACAATGTTTATCTTTCACCTCTTTTGATTACCAGAGAGACTGGGAACATTTCCTTTGGTTGAGAAACGGCTCAAAAACCCAAAAAGGAATGAAACTAAAGTTAGAAGATGTCTAGAGGAAAGGAGCATAACCCTAGCATTGGAGCCTTGTAGTTCTGAGAATTGCTTATTCATCGCTTTCGATTGCCAGAAACACTGGGAACTTTTCTGTTGGTTGAAGCTACCACAAGCACTTTTTTTTACTTTGATAAGAGATCATCCTTACACAGTTGTTTTAGGTTATTAGTGTTAGGTAGGTTTTGAGAGACGACAGTGACAGACTTTTTAGTTGTGGACATCCTGACAATTACACTAGTTTTCTTTGAGGTAGAGAAACCCCTCTTATTTTTAGGTTAGAGAGGCATTTTTCCAACCCTTTCTCGATCAATAAAAGTCTATCCCCAAAATGATACCACCATTGTGTCTTAGCCTTACTTCTGCACCCTTACACTAGGCACTTATTGGTTTCCACTCACCTTTCTCCACCATATTCTGTAAGGGCTGTTTTAGGTGCTTTTAGTGAGTCTCATCAGAGTTAATGGGCTTCTCCTACATCTGATTAATGTTCACCGGCCCTGCCTCAAGTCTTCCACTGTGTTGATAGGGCCGCCCCCTGCTTTGATAGTGAAGGAGTTCATTTCTCACCTCATCATGCACACTCCTCTAAGTGCCCAGGGCATCAGCAAAGCAATTCTAACCTGCTTGGATTAATGGGCACAAAACTGGAGAAGATCCTCTGAGCACCATAAATTCCTCAGTCTTTCTGTCATTAAGCTAACATATCCCTGTGTCGGATTGACAGGAGACTGCTGGTATATGTACTGATCTCCCTGCATCCAGTTCATCTAAGACTCAGCATCATTCATAGCTCCCAACCTTTTTTGTCTCCAAGGCGGGTGAAAACACCCGATTTTCTTTTTGGCGGGTGAGAGGCCCATAGAAGTGAATGGGCACCTGAGGGAATTGGCAGGTGATTCATCTGCTTTCAAGGCGGGTGACACCCGCCAAAAGCGGGTGAGTTGAGAGCTATGGCATCATTGTTGCAATGATCCATGACTCCTTGCGCTGGAAGATAGGTACAGCATCTAGTGATATCAGTGTACAAGAGGGTTCAGGCACTGATAGGTACTGATAGAGCTGATGACATAATTTTCAGGGCAGAGGGAACAATCATCGTGGATGGGAATCCGATTGAATGCAGACACTCAGCTACAGGGGCTGGTAGTGAACCTGTCTAAAATAAAATTATCTGAGATGGAATAGCAGACTCTTAACAAAGGGCTCCATTTTGTTATAACTAAATATCGAACCCCTTTCAATTTAGAGTAGAATTCCAGGGTTTTATGCAAAATCTACATCTCAGAGAGTATTTTAAAGACCAAGCATTTGGCAAATCCAACAATTGAGGTGGTTTACGCAATCCACCTACCCATACTCATTCAGCTGAATCATTGGTATTTGAAAGTAAGGTAGTGGATGAAATTGCACTACTTGAGTTGAATGGGGTTCCCAATCACTCAAATTTAAATAAACGTGAATTAACTACTCTTAGAAATGTGGACACTAATAAGGAACTTGGTAATAGACAGGCTGATAAAGGGGGAGATATAGTAATCATGAATAGAGAGGACTACGTAGGAGAGTGCTTGAGACTACTGGCTGATGAAAAGAGCTATACCAAAATCAGACAAGATCCGAGTAATAGGCTGTTGAAGATTATCAAAGCAAAGGTGGAGAAAGCAGTATAAATGTGGCTCATTTGTAAACAGGAAGTTAGTTGAGGAAAATGCTAGGATACCCATATTTTATATCTTGCCTAAAATACACAAAAACCTAGACAATCCTCTGGGTAGAAGTATTGTTTCAGGGATCAATTCCTTAATGGAGCCACTTTCCAGATTTGTGGACCATTATCTCAGACCATTCATCTCCTAAATTAAAAGTTTTTTTCAGGACACAAAGGACGCCATTAACAAAATAGAAGGATTGGAATTTGATCCAGCAAAGAATCTTCTGATTAGTTTGGATATGCAGGCCCTATATACTAATATTCCCCAGCATGAAACTTGGGAAGTAGTGGAGTAAATTCTACTAAAACGCAGTGATGACCACTCAGTTAGTAACTCGCTTATATTGTGGTGTACAAAATAAGCCCTAACTAGCAATTGTTTTCAATGTATGGGCCAATTCTTCATGCAGGTACAAAGCACAGCAATGGGATCGGCAATGGCTACAAATTTGGCTAATCTATATGTGAATACATGTGAACAAATGGTGATATATTCAGATCTTAACCCGTTGAAGGAAAAAATAACTAAGTGGCTACGATATATAGATGACATCTTCTTGCTATGGACTGGAGACTTGATGGAAGCCAATGATTTTGTCACCCGGCTCAATGACCAGAATAGATATCTAACATGTATAGCATGTTATGCTCACCTGGGTTCCACAGAGTCGTCGATCTGAACTGGACAGCTGCGGCCTCCACCAAGGTGATGCGTAGGGCCGAGATGACGGACTGGACTGGCCCACCTAGCTTCGTTTGCTTGGCCCGTAGGAATATTCTTCTGCAAATGGAGAAAGTGAATTAACCACCCGTGGAGTTGAGTGTAAATCCCCCCACCCCCGCTGTTCTCCCCACGGATCACCTTTGATGTCCCCTCTTATAGTCTCACCTGATGGTTTGAAAAGATGAGCTCTCCATCCTGCATTGAGCGCAGGGGCGTGTTGATAACCAGTTGCTTCACTGGCTCGAAGGAATTGGTGAGTTCCAGAACAATATTGACTCTGAAAAGTATGTAGTTCGTAAGAGTTCAAATGCCTGACTTTCACTCTTGCCCGATTCCTTGCAGATTGCAGCTTGACCCTAGTGAAGAGTTCCTCGTGGCAACCCGTAATATTCTGGTAAGGATTTGTATTTCCAACACAGTTCGATAAATAATGTCAATATGTAACCTGTTGCTTTCTCCCTTATTCAGGCGTTGAGAGAAAGTATGAAGTCTCGGGGAATAATACCTCCGGCGGTAAAATCAGGTAAGTCTATTGTGTTGAGGAGGGTTCCCCTTGATAGTCCCTTTGTTTCACCTTGCTGTCCTTTTGTTTCAACTTAGGGGCCGGGGTTCGGCAAAGATGCAGTGGAAGCTGCGCCGACCCGTGAAGAGGAATAGTACCCCCAGGGTGGTAAAATTAGGTAAGTCTATGGGGGGTAACTAATATTCCTCTCTGTATTCCCTTGGCTCACCTTGCTGTTCTTGTCTACTCCTTAGGTGCCGGAATGCGGCGGGAACATGCAGGAGGATGCGGTGGAATGTGAAGATGCTGCGAAGGCCGGTGAGTTCAGCGCGGCGCTGCAGCAGGCGAGGCGATGAGCATAAAATAACTTCTTTCTTCCAGCTCGAAGGCACGATGGATCGGGAATTCAGGTAAGGATCAAAGGTATTGCTCTTGTTCTAACCTTTTCTCCTTCTTTCTCCCTTTTTCTAGGAGCTCCAAACTCGAGGCGGGCGTGGCAGAAGACTGGATGCAGACTTGCAGGCACGGTGAGCGTTACGTTGCTGGATGCAGAATAACACGAAGCGTGTGCTGCTCTTTGGGCGTGGTTTAAATAGCCTCCAAAGTAGTCCCAGGTAAGTATTCCTCCCCAGCCCCGCCCGAGTAAAAAAATAGTCCCTAGGTAAAATAGTCCCTTCCAAGCCTCATTTGGCTTGGAGCTCTTGCAGCATGGTCTGCATCAGGTAAGCTTGCAGCATGGTCTGCATCAGGTAAATTCTACTCTATGAGCCTGGCGCCTATGGCGCCAGGACTGACTCTCCATATGAGTCAGTCAGTCAATAACCTGATGCCTGCTTCCGGGGTTGCTGGACCTGGTCTGGGTCCCCGGGGGTAGGCATCATGACATAGCAGCAATTAGCAACAAAGAAGTTAACTATCTGGATGTGACTATCTATGAGGACCAGGGACACCTATTAGAAAGACCATATACCAAAAAAATGATAAGAACGCTTTGCTGCATTATGTTAGTCATCATGCATGCCACATGAGCAACAATTTGCCATTTGTCCAATTTTTACGATTGAAAAGGAATAGCAGTATGAGTGAATCATCCGAATTAAGTACCAATATCCTGATAGACAAATTGGTTCACCGGGGCTATCCACATAAATTGGTCAAAAATACAGCACATAGAGCATTCAATAGCAATAGAGAGTCTCTATTGGAAGAGAATGTGAGGACTGCAGAGACCAAAGAGGAGACGCCTTTGGTCTCCGTTAGTACCTTCAGTAATCTATCCTATAAAATCAAAGGGATAATCAGAAAAGATTGGAAAAAGGTAATGATCAAAACTACAAAGTCATCATTGATGGATTTCAAGAAGAGTAGCAACATTCAGAATGTGGTTATGTGAAATGACATTGAAATTGATTAAAAAAAATGGAATCCCAACAGGGGACACTATGGGGCACACCACAGGACACAATCCATGGAACTAGAAAAACACTATCTGTACATTTGGGCCTGACTAGAGATTGGGTACTTAAAGAACATACCAAATGCAATACGAAAAATGTGGTGTTTATGATCACTTGTCCTTGTGCACTCATCTACATTGGCATAACCAACCACTAATGTAAAAACAGAATGATTGAACACAAGTTGTGTAAAGAACAAAATAGAATTATCCCCATTGGTTAACATTTTGTAGAAAAAGGCCATACTCCTGTAGATTTTGAGTGGCTCATTCTTAAGAGAAGATCATATTAACAAGAAATTGTTTAATTTGGAACAAAAACCTATATTTCTGACTAAGAGTCATATCAGAGGCCTAAATGAAAACATCGACTGGCATAATGTTACCTAAGTGGTCAGCAAGTGCTCAGCAAGTGGTGTTCTCGGGGACTCGGCTGCCATTTCTTTTTACTACGGACTCTGCACCTTTAAGCCTACCTGGAGGTGGGACTTTGGAACCTGCTGTCTGCTGCCTGCTGGGAACTAAACCACTCCACACCGCGAGAGCGGCCGTGAAAGTGGTCAGCAAGTGGTGTTCTCGGTGACTCCGCTGCCATTTCTTGTTACTATGGACCCTGCACCTTTAAGCCTACCTGGAGGTGGGACATTGGATCCTGCTGCCTGCTGGGAACTAAACCACTACTTAACCACTCCACACCGCGAAAGCGGCCGCGAAAGTGGTCACAATTGGTGTTCTCAGTGACTCGGCTGCCATTTCTTGTTACCACGGACTCTGCACCTTTAAGCCTACCTGGAGGTGGGATTTTGGAACCTGCTGCCTGCTCGGAACTAAACCACTCCACTCTGTGAAAGCGGCCATGAAAGTGGTCAGCAAGTGGTGTTCTCAGTGTTCACCGGTGGTCTCTGGTGTGGAAATACAACTCTAACACCGAAGAAAGAAGAGAAGGAAGGAAATAGGATTTGCAAATGAAAAAAGCCAACAGTGCCCACATGATACGTCGAGTGAGGCTGGGAGTTCGAGAACAAGACTACAGGTGAGGTAACGTTTGTTAACTAACTCACTGCAAAACCAGCCCAATGCTTCCATGAGCTTGCAAAATCCTCCCTTAAAGCAAACACGTTGGTCCTTTGCAGCCATTACAACAATGTCATCAGCACCTGATGAAGTGCAGCAAATAATACCATCTGCCTCGAATATAGACGTGGAGAGGACTTTCTTGATTAATAAAAATTTAAACGTGGATGATGGCGAGGGGAAGGGGAGAGCATCAGCCAGGCCGCATGTTGAGAGTGCAGTAACTCAAAGGAACCCCCGGCCGGCAAATGACTGTCGGAAAACAACAAGGTTATTGGTGAGGTACCACCGAGCTGAGAAGAGTAACGATCACCTGTACATGGATGTGTTGTGGGGTCCACGCTGAGTTCTCTCTCTCATGCCAAAGCCGCTCTGGTGGGAGGGGGAGAAGTGGACCCAAAAAATGGCGGAACTCACACATCCGATGTGTACGAGGCGGCGTGTGGGAGGAGGCGCGGCCTATGGCTTCCCCCAGGTGTGGGGAAGCGGATGGTGCTGCGGATTTCCTGGGAGCTAAGGGGAGTGACAAGGGGAGGGAGTGGGCCGACTCTGAAGCTTCAAAGTGGAGAAATGGAAACCCTCCTGCATCTGTTCTAGAATAAGTACCTGAATTTGAACTAGATGAAGTGCCATTATCTCTCTCTAAGGATGGTCCTATCATCAATATCGATGGAAAAAATTCCTGCCTATGAGAACCAGGAAAAAGAACCAAATCCTCCTACGCCTAATCAGGCGGCAATGGATGATACTTTGGAACCTTTGAAAGAGCCTGATTATTTCACCTGGGAAGACACAGAAAATTGGGACGTCTTTGAGGACCCCTCAGAAGGACCCCAAAAAGAGAAGAGTCTATTCTGACAGCCTTGCAGGAAGACGTCACTTTACCAGTGCAGAGAGGGAAGCCTCTTTATTCAGCTCAAATCGAGACTCTACTGGAAAATCCAATAAAAGGTGGTATGAAGACCCCAATTAGTAAACAACAAGAAAGATATTTTATTGAAAGTGCTTGCAAGAATCTATCACCTGAAGATATGAGTAACTCCAAGTTGGCGGATAAACTGATCAAAGACATCTCTGCCCTCACTGGAAAGATTGCAAGGGAAAAAAGGAGAAGTCTATCACTTATAAAGTATAACATTTCAGCCCTTGATAAAGACTCGATCAAAGAATCACCGCTACTAGATCCTCTGCATCCCTACCCCCAGCTTTTGGGGAAATCGAAAGACCAACTGGCCGCAATGAAGGCTAACCTAACTGCCAACCTGCTCTCAAAATGGGAGGAAATCCTCAGAAAAGATAGGATGGAGACGGCTTCGCACTTGCAAAATACAATGATGGCTACTCTGTCAGTTGCAGTGTCTCCATTCCTAAAATTATATGAATCCATTAATGATTCTATGCAGGATCTACTAAGGGCAAATCTAAAATCACAGGAACAGATCAGCAATCTTGAAAGATTCACCACAAAAATTGATAGTAGACTGAATGATGAAGCTGATCAAACTAGAACATGGCAAAATTGCCTAGCAGAGCTGGCGAGATGTGAAATTAAGGACAAGACCCTTTTAATGGACGTGGTTCTTGAGGATTCTAAATGGATGAGAAAACTATGTGTATGGGACCAGGACGGTACTAAGCAGGTTAGAAAACCTGAATTCCGCTCTGGCAAAAAAGACACACTTCTGTTACCCCAGTGTCAGGAAAAGAGCCTGAAATCTGTCAGTCAAGAAAATATCAAGCTACCTGATTCTGCAACTCAAAAGGGTCCCCTGCAATTGATAAAGAACAAGAAAAATCAGACTCCCAAAGCTGTTCACAAAGGACACCTTCAAATGACTCCAATCATTGAAATCGATGCGTGAAACCCCCCAAATACTAGTTTTCCAATATTTACAGGATCCTGTGAATGTGGGAAATTACAAAAATCACGATGTGAACAAAAAATGGGGGGAAAAAGTCATAAAATCAAGGAGAACCAAGAAAGCAACAAGGCTCTAGAGCCTTCTTAAGAAATATAAGAACACCCCCAAATGGGACAATTCTCAGTGTGCTAAAAAAAGCAAGAAAAGAACTGACTCTTACAAGAGGCCAACTAAAGGAAACTAATGAGGAGGCTAATTGACAATGGAAAAGAGCAAGGATGAATCTTACTCATCAATCTTACTTCTCTGATGCAGCTTCTTCCTGGATTAGCTCCTTCCTGGCAAATAGATCCATGAGGGTCTTCTCTTCCTTAGCCATGGATGACCGGGGACATGTCCCTTGCGGAGTCCCACAAGGCTCTTGTGTTTCGCCCACGTTGTACAATGTTTTTACTAAACCGCTCTTTGATATTCTTGACTATCTGGGTGTCTCGTACACGAATTATGCGGACGACACCCAGATACTCATCCCTATCACTGGCGACTATGTAACCGATGTCAACGCACTCAACTCAGTCTACTCGGTCATCCAGGCCTGGATGGCACACCATGGGCTCTGCCTAAATGATGAGAAAACTGAGTTACTCATCCTAGGCTCTCAGGCCAAACTCTCGAAACTTGACCCCAAATATAACTCCTTCATTATTGATGGAAATGTTATTAAAGTCACCAACGTCAAAGAAACACTTGGAATTTATCTAGACTCCACTCTCTCTCTCAATTGACAAATCAACTCAGTAGTCTCAGAATCATGGTACATGTGTAAACTCATCACGGACAACTGCCTGATCCTAGCCAAAACCCTCATCATGTCCAAAATTGACTTTTGTAACGCCCTTTACTTAGGGACCAGTCAAACAAACCTTGATAAACTTCAGGTCACCCAGAACAATGCCATTAGGGCTGCGCTCAACATCCCCAGGCGATCCCACATCTCTACTACCAGGCGCAACCTACACTGGCAACCCATTACAATTCGCATCTCCCTCAAAACACTTGTTCTAACATACAGGGCACAAAATAACGCTGCACCTGCTTACCTGTCCTCGCGCTTCACTAAACATACAGCATCCAGACCACTGAGATCTGCACAGGCGCACACACTAACCATCCCCCGTTTCAAGCTTCAGACAGCTAGGGGCTCGAGTTTCCCAATCCTGGCTGCTAAACTGTGGAACTCCCTACCCAATGATCTTAGGAATGTGCCAGCCATCCAATCCTTCAAAAACAGAACTAAACGGTGGCTTCACGAACAGGACGCGCTCGCCACCGCCTTGTAATTCATGCAGCGGTCACCCGCAAACAGGCTACTCACTGTATATACTGTATTTTTGACCATTTTGCCATTCCGTGTAATATTTATCACTCATGTTCTTATTCTTGATGTAAATATGTCTGTAAAAAAGTAATCTGTACCCATCTATTTAACACTTATCTGTAACTACCTTTCCAAACATGCGCCCTGATGCTCTTGGGCAGGATGCACAATACAAATAAACAAATACAAAAAAATACAAATCAGATGTTTGCCTAAGTGATTTAATTGAGGTAATGGAAACAAATGTAGAAGAAAATGCCTGGGACAGCTTTAACTCAGCGGACTGGGAGCAGCTGGAGGATCCAGCAACTTCAATATTGAAAGTAAGATCTGACGCCCAGAGACCGGCTGTCCGTAGCAAAAAACAGACATCGAAAGACAAGGACGGGCTGCCTAGCAGGAGTAGCAGGGGTAGCACTGAGTCGTCCCCTGGACAGCAGAGGGAGTGTGACTTGAAATTATTAGAGACTTTCCCCACTCGCTCTGACAAAAGAAATAGTTGCAAAAAAAAGGATAATCTGAAATCAAAGGACGAAGAGCCAGAATCTAAGCAAAAGGGAAAAACAGATGCAACTGTCAGAGAGAAAAAAAGATTTTCTAATCAGAAAGATGTTAAGAAAGTCGACAAAGTGTTAAAACATCAACTTGAGAAAAAATCAATGGGTTCTAAAGGATTCATTCTGAATCGAGAAACTGTCATGAGCATCTTGTTGCAGATTCCTCTTCTCAGAGCCCTGTCATCAAAGGACATTGCCATCGTAAAATTCCCTAAGGAAAGGAGACTTGATTTAGTTATCCTTCGTTTAAGAACTGAAATGGTAAAAGAGGTATTACTAGAAATGAAGGAAAAACTACTGAAACTAGGATATGTCTTGACGGAAATTTAAAAAGAAGAAGCCATTTTAAGCATCGCAGCTCCCCTGAAAGAGTTGAAAGACCTGAAAAGGCAGCAGGAGGGAAAATTTCAACTGGATGCCTTACCGTCAAGATCTGAAGGAAAGAAATATAGTTTCACGATTGACAATTCTGGCAAGACCAACAAACCAAAACTGACCCAGCAAAAAACTCCACAAAATGGAGAGGATTGGACATGGATAGCCAATGCCTTGGCGACCAAGAAAAAACAATAGACCTTAGAAAATACTCAAGATCTAAACCTGCATATTGCTTCATGGAACACCCAAGGCTTTAGTCATTTGTTTTCAGGAGCGGATCATTTTCTTGGATTCTAAGATATAGTATGTCTCCAGGAAACCTGGATACGAGTGAAACCAATATGCGAGGGCTACAAGGTTTTTATGAATCTAGCAAAAAAAGGTGCCCTTGGACGCCCTTATGCAGGTCTAATGACGATGATAAAAATAATGAAGGGAATTCAGGTATTTAAGCATCTAGTACCTAATCCTTTTGTACAAGCCTTGAAAATGAAACTAGATTTGGATGCTAGAATTAACGTCCATCCTCCATCCTCCTAATTAACGTCTTTTGGAGTGAAAACAAACATCAAAATAAAGACTTTTTGACAATCATAGAGAGGATAATTGACAAATCTATGATTGAGGACCCGAAGCAACTCATTATTTTATGTGGAGCCCTTAATATTAAACTACAGAAGGGTAATGAGGAATTGCAGACTTTGTCCACATTGGGTGAAAAAGAATGGAGTGGGAAGGCTGCGATGGAATTTCGTAACATGAGGATGCTAAATAGTGCAACTACAGGTGACTTGGGGGGTGCTGATACTTGGTTCTGTGCTAAGTATAGTGCTCGTCTGGACTATTGCTTTGTGGCAAGTAATACATGGAAATGTATTAAAACATTTGAAGTTAAAAAACAAGCAAATAGCGACCAAGCCCTACTTAGTATAGGATTAACATATGTGGGGGAAAGAAATCATCTGGTCCAAACAACTCCGAATGAAGTATGCTGGGGTCGGAATAAAGTAAGAATTAAAGAAAGAAATCTAGTCGACCTGATAGCTGACTACAAACGGCATGCAACAGAAAATCCAAAAGATGTTGACTGTGTTTGGCTTCTAATGGAATATAATACCAAAGAAAAATCTAAGAAAATTGATGAAATAAACAATAATCATGCCTACAGTAAAATCCTAGTTGAGAAAAGGAAAGAATATCTGGCTCAGCTACGGCTTCTGTTAAAAGGGGATCATTTGAGCAATCAAGAAGCAGTTAGAAAATGTAAGCAAAACTATAAAAATTGGTTAAAATCATCAAGAGTAGTTTGACTTCAGTTAGACTCAGAAAGAATGCTGGCCGCAATAAATGTCTGCAATCGGAGATACCTATGGGATATCATGTACAATAGGAAGGACTTCCAAATGGCAATAGGGACAAACCAAGTGTCAGAAGATTGGTGGGTCAATCATTACACTTCTATTGTTTCGAGCAAAGAGAATGTAATTGAATTAGCTAGGCCAAATATACAGCAACCATGGTCGCTATCATTTGATCATATAGAAATATGCAGGATGATTACAAAATTAAGCTCATCAAGGGCAGTTGGACCCGACGGCATCTTTAATCAAGTACTGAAAGATGATAAAGATAAATGGGCAGATTTCATCCACTCTTTATTTAAACAAGTTGTGAAAACAAAAACCATTCCATCATCATGGAAAGATGCCGTTGTGGTACCAATTTACAAAAAAGGAGATCATAGTGATCCCAGAAATGACAGGCCAATAGCCCTTTTGTGTTCTATAGGTAAACTCTTTGCAACAATACTACTGTGCGATTTGAAAAGATGGGCTTTAAAGATGAAGATCCTGGTTAAGGGACAATCGGCCTTTGTGAGTGGAGTTGGTACCTCTCTCAATGTGTTCATTCTAAATCTATTGAAATTAAAGGCACTCGAAACAAAGAGTAAAGTCTATTTGCAGTTCATTGATATCGAACAGGCTTTCGATTGGGTTAATTGAAAACTACTTTGGGACAAATTGAAGAAAGGGAGATGCCCGGAAGATCAGCTTGAGGCAATACAGGCTCTGTATTCAAATACAACCATCCAAATTCAACTGGATAAATACGGATCCCTAACAAAGAGAATATGAACTTTTAGGTGAATTAAACAAGGATGCATTCTACCGACATTTTTCTTTGTCCTCTATTTGGCAGACATGATTGAATCTCAGAAACAAATCAGGGCCTTTCCGCCAAAAATAGACAATGACATTATTCCATGGGTTCTATATGCGGACAATTAAGTTTTTGTGGATTTAACAGCAATTGGACTGCAACAATGATTAAATGCATTTAAAATATATCTGGATAGTAACGAAATTAAAATAAATGTGAGTAAATCCAAGATAATGATCATGCAGTCAGCATATGGTAATCATAAAAAAGTGAGAAAAACTTTACATGGAAGATCGAAAAACCTGGCTTGAAATAGTTGACTCTATCACATATTTGGGAATATGTATCAACAAGAATATAAATGAGTTGGGCCATTATTCTTTTATCAGGGAAAAACTCTTAAAACTAACTAACCAAGGAAGAGCCCTTTATTATCAATATAGCACCTTCTCCCTCGTACCTATTGTTATCTTCTTCAAACAAAAAGTAACACCAATGATAACGTATGGGGTACAGGCACTACTGTCATTATCATGGAAAATCTGGGATTTACAAACGCGTAAATGCAGCAGTTATAAGATCCGAATTAAGACTGCAGTCTTTGTCATCGATCGTACTGAGGAAAATCTTATCCCTGTTCAGAAAATACATTATGCTCAACCCCCCGGAACTCTTTGAGATGCTAAAAGGGAGTGCATCAAGTAAAGATAAAAACGTTTCTAGATGGAAAAGGCCTGTTGTAAAGAACATTTAGAAAACCTCAATATAGACTGTGAAACCTTGGAAAACAACCCGACCATGGTGAAAAAGGCTATCTTGATAAGAGACTGGCTAGACACATCTGAACAAAAGAAACTGTGCTTGAATATTACCTGGAAACGTTGGAAAGTTAATGAACTACCAGTTTACTTAATAAAATGTCCATCACCATACTATGGAGATCTGCTTTTGAGGTGCAGACTGAACATCTTGCCCTCCAACGAATTACTCTTGTCTAGGAAAGTGATAACGGCGCAAGAATCAACCTGCCGATTTTGTAAAGAGCCACAAGTGGTCAGAACAACTAGACATTTGTTACTACTATGTTCAGCACTAACAGAGCAAAGAGAAATCGTTATGCCACTCCTGCAGTCTGAATTTGAGCAATATGGGGAAGATTTCACATGGGAAAGACTGCTGACAGCAACGAAAATTGGCAGAACCATTGATGCCTTGAAATTTCTTGATAAATTGTTAAAAATTGATAGTATTGATGGAATTTAATTAAGTTTTTCTTTTTCTTTATAAGAAAGGATAGGATATTAATGTGTTTAAAGGTTAGACGTTTGTCAACCAATAAAACACAAAAATAAAAATAAATAATGTTACGTAAGGGACAACCTCTGTGTATCATTATCATAGTGCTTAATAATGGTGGACAGTAAAAATTGTACCCTTGGCTATGAAGCCAGGTTAAAGGGAGGATTAAGTGTCCAAATATCACATGGAGAAACATCAGGATATGCATGTGATTTATAAGGAGACATGTAGAATAATGTATATCTTGAGCATGCCATTACCTTTAAGAAATATTATGAGCAACTTTAGATTGTCCCTTTAGTGCAGAGAGTCATGGTGAAATAGTTATGCAGATACCCATGTATAGGGTATAATTATATATTTTGCCCGAAAAGAGGCCTGAATAATTCTAGTATGCATGACATCTGTAATATTTAAAGACATATTGCTCTTATATAGACACCAGCGGGTTGGGAGGGATATTTTGCAACTAGGCACAATTGCTCCCGCATGGAACCATAGACAATACTGGTTGATGTGCACGATATAGTGTTATTTCTTGAGTGCCCACGGGGTGGCGCTAATAACATTGTATAGCCACACATGGGATACTATCTGGATTCGGTGCCATTGAGTGTATGGGAATGACGTCACTGCATGGCCCGGCACAATGATGTCATTGCGTCCCACGTTTGCGCTGATTGCAAATAACAGACTAAAGAGACATGGGCGCAAATGGCAGATGTAATCCAGGGATAATTAAAAGCTTCCCACGTGCA